>NC_084924.1:19796818-20421818 GCF_958298935.1 Phragmites australis | reverse complement strand
TGCTGCGCTCGCGGTATATAAGCATGTCGTGCAATGGGGATTCCTTACGATAGCATTCCTCAAAGCACTACATCCTCACATCAAGGTCATCCTTTGATATGCGGCATCCACACTACTGATGTTATGCAATGCCCTCCAGGACACCCTAGCATAATCTGCCCTCTGGGTGACCTAGGCATGCTGTGACACTGCAGGTGTGTGGGCTCCACTGCCTACCAGGGCAAAGCCTACCCTCCCAAAAACCTTTTCAGGTGACTTTAGATTTAGGCAAGCAATGCTTATAGGTGCGTGGGCGTATCACACCTCCCGAAGAAATCCTTCGGGGGCACCGCAACTACATTACCAAGGAAGTCCCTTGATAACCGGTATCTACACACTATCGAGGCTATGCAACGCCTTCCAGGAAACATAGGCTCGATGCCTTCACAGTGACCTAGGCTTGTTATGCCCATGGTGTATAGGCATGTCGTGCAACGAGAATTCCTTACGATAGCATTCCTCAAAGCACCGCATCTTTGCCTCCGAGGACATCCCCCGAGGCATGGCTTCAATACTACCGAGGCTATGCAATGCCTTCCAGGACACCCTGGTATAATCTGCCCTCTGGGTGACCTAGGCATGTGGCACAACTGTAGGCGTGGGTTTTCCATGGTTGTGTACTAGTTAAGTTTTGCAATCTACTGTTGGGAATAAGCAGCTAATCGCAGTGTAAGACATAGCTAGGTTAGATGACTATTCATAACTCATGTCAAATGAAAATGTGACTTAAGTTCTACTGCTTAGCTAAATAGGGACATAATCTAGATTTACCATTTCTACCTAATGGCTATATATTGTAAAAACTTCTAGCAGTAAGGTTGGAGGCCTCTAACATATTTTGATCGTACTGTACAAAAGATAGACCAGCTAGGTAAACTATCTATAGATAATAGTGGGCATACCTTTGCCATAATAAGGCATCTATGAGGCTTGAAGGCCTCGAAGCCTACGGCTAGGCCAGAAGAAGTGGTCCTCGACCCCCTCGGCCCTTAGCCATTGCCCGGCTCCGGAGGCAACCCGTCCGGAGCTTGGCAACGGCATGTGTCGAAGGTGGAGCCAAAGGCTGGTCGGGAGAGATGGTCCTCGACCCCCTCAGCTCTTAGCTGTTGCCCGGCTCTGGGGGTAACCCATCTAGAGCCTGGCGACGGCATGTGTCAGAGATGGAGCCATAGGCTGGTCGGGAGTAGTGATCCTCGACCCCCTCAACCGTTAGCTGTTGCCCGGGTCCAGTGGTAATCTGCCTAGAGCTTAGCGACGGAGCATGTCGGAGGTGGAGCCGAAGGCTAGTCGGGAGAGGTGGTCCTCGACCCCTTTGGCTTTTAGTCTTGCTTGGCTCTGGAGGTAATCCGTCCGGAGCCCAGCAACGGTGTTCTTCAACTTAGTCCTCGTCACTGGGATATTGCACCGTCGGTAGCGAAGTTGGTGGCGACGGAGTGGGGTCGAAGGGCCAGGGATTTGCCTGGGAATTCGCCCCGGGCTTCTGACTCCTGTTCTATCCTTCACCAGTTCCCTCTGTGGCAAGGTATTCTACTAGTCTTCCGAGATACTCCTTCCGGAAGGTCATGAGGGTTCGGTAGTCGTTTGTGTTGTGGGCATGCCCTGGTCTGTGCAGGATATACCTGTATGCCTCCGGGGGTACTGAAGCTTGTGGTTGATGTTGAGGTTGCTGCCGGGGGCCGCGTCCCATGGAGCCTGTGGTTTCCCCAGGGCCTCCTTTCCTTTGGGGAGACCATTGAGGTCGTCTGGTGAACCAATTTTCAGAGCCGAAGTGGCTCTTACTATGCCTCCCTGGACGAGGTGGACTTGGGTTCCTTGTGTGCGGTTAATGTCATGAGGACTGTGTCGGGGGCGCTGGCAGGGTCTGCGCACTCTGGAGCCTTGTGCCTCCTCGAAACCTTCTTTCGCATGAGGGACCCGAGGAGGACGCTGGGTGGACAGATTCTCCAAAGGTGTTGGCTGGCCGGGGGCATCCCAGGTGCTGTCGAAGGAGATACCTTGGGACCAAGTCTAGACAGGAACATTCAGGGGTTCGACCACCAAAACCACTAGAAAGCGGCCTGCTTGGCTGCAACCTCTTCTGGTGCAGCGAGGTCTTCGCCATGCAGAGGCTGAAATGACTCCGTGCCATCTGGATTCCGTACCGACCTAAGGTTTTGGGTCGGTCAAGGCCGGAGGAACGCCATCCCATACGGCAGCGGGTTTGGAGGGTATACATGGTGTGCATGGCTGAGACAGCCACACATATGGTTTCATGGTTGCAACGGTGGATATGGCGGCTAGCGCATTGGTGGTTTTTTTGGTGGATTCCTACCTCCTTTAGCACTTCTGTGTTTGATCCCCATGGACAGCGCCACTGTTGGAGCAAGAGTTCGTCTTGCCCCAGCAAGTACGACGAGAGTTTCTTCTAAGGAGGAGACTTAAGCTTGGAGATGAAGTTTTTGAGGAAGAAACACCACAAATGTATTGATAGTAGAAAAATAGATCAGTCTGGGGGGGAGTATCACAGTGTGGTTTAGCGCTTGGGCACCTCTGTATCCTGTGTGTTGCCTTGAGCGTTCTCCTTGTGACCTCCTCCTTCCCTAGATGACCATTACCCCCTATTTATAGGGTGATATGTAGCTTAGTGTACAAGTTATCTTGATGTACAAATATCTAGGACCTAGCCAAATTACTGGATCTTATTCTGGATGACTATTTTTTACCTACAAAGAAGATAAATATCTACCATGGTAACTATTGTGGTGCCTGCCCCTACAGGGGTGAGCCGGTTGACAATTACGGCCCGGCGTCACTCTGCCGGGGGTGTCAGGACGACTTTCATCATGCTGGGGTGTCAGGATAAGTACTACTTGCACCGGCATTAATCTCCCATCATGTTGCGTCGGGTCAGCTACAAGGGGGTGTCCTTTCTTCCCTGATATTATCTCCGGAGGCCGGCTGCATCTTTAGGCTTCGGAAGGCCACGTATGTGCCATGGCTCGAAGGGGTTTGTAGCCTCTGAGGGTCAGGCCTGCTGCTGAGAATCTGGAGGCCGAAGGCTCTAGAGGGACTTGCTGTAGCTCTGAGTCTTCGGAAGGCCACGTATTTGCGGAAGAGGTGGCTCAAAGGGGTCCGCAGCCTCCGGGGGTCAGGCCTCCTGCTGAGAGTGCGGATACCGAAGGCTCTGAAGGGATCTTTGATAGCGATCGTCAACCATTATCCTCAGGCTGGTCTATGTTCCCCCAACAGTATCCTATCCATATATGATGTACTCCTTATGCGTATATACCCTATAGTTAGATATTCGATAATAATAAAATTCATATATTTTTAGACCTTTCATTTCAACACCTAAATTTTTATTTATACCTTGGTAACAGTTATCCTATATTGGAGATACTATTAGTTCATACATGAGTTCCAGTGACACTTTCATGTAATCTTGAGGTAGCTTTGGTGTAAATCAAAATTTGGGTGTAGCACACCGCAATATGACCTGAATTCTTTTTTACTACTACCATCACATGCAAATCTTGGCGGCATATCTAAAATTCAATGGTCAAAAACTTAGGTGATATTGTTCTCCAAAACACTCAGGTGAGAGGTAGACATCCCCTATAAGTATATATCGAGGTATTGAAGATGCATCTGGCCTTAAGTGTAGTTTTGGTAATTAATGATAATACCTATGGACTAATAATTGTGTTGAGACTTGTTAATAAGTTGGTCCATAGGTGATGCATGGATGATTGAGCATGGATTCATTGAGGAATGACATGTGATCAAGAGAGATGCATCAAGATGAATGAGCTCTAGATGATGCTCAAGAATGCATCTAAGTCATTGAGCTCTAGGTGATGCTCATGAGATAAAGATGAAGTGTAAGAGAAGAGACCTCAAAGATCGAGGGTAGATTCAAGAAGATTGACAATTGGCATGGAGGTTAAGTCACTTATGGAGATCAAGTGACTAAAGGTATAAAATTATCAATTGAGTTTTTATGGACTAACCCATAAGTTGTGTGCTTTATAGTGAGTAGGGTTAGGTTCCATATGAAGGCAAGTATTGAATCGAGATATTCAATATGCTAAGTTTGAAGAGCAAGATCAAGACAAGCATAGTGGATAACTTGTGTGCTTGATGCTTACGGTTCATGGCTTGGTGGCGAATTGAATGAAGATGATGTGAAAAGAGAAGTCTTCCATGCTTGGTGCATGAGAAGGAATCGAGTAAACTTC
This sequence comes from Phragmites australis, assembly GCF_958298935.1. Taxonomy (NCBI): domain Eukaryota; kingdom Viridiplantae; phylum Streptophyta; class Magnoliopsida; order Poales; family Poaceae; genus Phragmites; species Phragmites australis. Next base: position 20,417,562 of record NC_084924.1, on the reverse strand, counting down.
ATTATTCTTTTGGAAGATCAAGAGAGGTTCAAGATGTGAAGCGATGATGATCATTGTCATCTTAGATCACGTGGAGTTGATGACAAGCCTACAAGAGAAATGAGAAGTATCGGGACTCGGATGATGTGTTCATCAAGTCTGACAAGATGGCTCAAGATAGATGTATAATCAGAATATGTTTTCTAGTTTCTCTAGTCTCAAGGAGGCTGACGGATGCGTAGCTCGATTGCTATAGGCTATCAAGTGCTCATGCCATATGCTTAGTGCGTGGTGGGTTAGTGAGTAGGTCTTGCTCAGTGTGTTGAGGGTATCCAAACGGTGGTTTAGATTTAACCTTTTGTGTGGTTGTCATCTTTGTGGTAGATGTGTGCCTTTGGCCAAGCATGTATGGCGTTTGGTGTACTATGTGATATCTAATTTAATCTTGGGTGATTAAACTTGGTAAAGTGTGTAAAAATATCAAGATCGTGTTTCCTAATGTTTTGGAAGACCATTTTGTTGGTTTAGTATTAGATATCTGATTTGGGTCGGACATACCGATATTTGGGAACTTGGGGTTCTCAGGTTGCTGTGTGAAAAGCATCGGAAGTTCCGATGTAAAGATGGAAAGTTCTGATTGGATTGGAACCTCCGGGAACTGCAAAAGTCTTTCTCTTTGGTCAGGATTAGAAGTTCCGATCTAAGCATCATAAGTTCCGATGTGTTTTCTTCAATAGATCTATGTGGGATGTTGTGTTCAGTGCTGCCGAAAGTTCTAGTCCAAATTCCAATGTGTCAGAAATTCCGATGGGTAGATCAGAAGTTCCAATATATCGAAACCTTTGGTTTTCAGAAACATGGTGTTCTTAGGTTTGAGTTAGTTTTGGATTGGATGTTCCAAACCATACATCAAAAGTTTCGAGGTGTGCTTTTTAGCCGGTCTGGGTGTGCTCTGTGTACCAAATACAATTGTTGGGATTCATAGGATCAGAAGTTTTGATCAGGGGACCAGAAGTTTCGATCAGTGCGGAATCTGTTGAACGGCAAATTTTTAGAGTTGGGGTATTTATACCCCTTTGCCTCCTTGTGTGGGGGCAAGTCTTTGGTAGGGTAGGAGGTTGTTTTGCTGGTTCTTACAAAGGCTTGAGAGGTGTTAGAACTTGGTGTTTCACCTTTGAGTGCTCTCTTTATCTCTCTTTAGGATTGCTTTGTGATGTCCAAGGCCTTTGTGGCTTGATGAGTATGAGAGGTGTGGTGCTTTGGTAGCCCGCACTTGGAGTATTAGTTGCATGTGGTTGAGCATTTGGCATAGTTCGAAGCATGCATCTAGGAGTTTGTTACTCTTGGAGACCATCATTACCTAGACGGCTTGGTGATGGATTACCGATGATCTTCTCAAGTGAAGATTTTGAGGAGGCCCTGAAGTGGTAGCAGAGCTTACTATTTTCATAGTGGAGGAAGAGTTGGCTATAGTGGAGACGAGGAGTGCATTATGACACCTTGTGAGGAAAAGGGTTGAAAGATACGTATCTCAAATGTGAGCGAGCTTCCTCAACAGGGATGTAGGATATCAATAAATATCCGAACTTCGTAATAAACCATTGGTCTCCGTATTTCCTTACTCTTGTGCCCTACATTGATTTAATTATTTGTATGCTTATTTTTATTCACATTGAGTTAATTTTATGATATTTAATCTAGTTATTTTTTATTGGAATATCCAATCAGTAGGATCGGAACATCCGATTGGCTTGAATCAGAACTCCCGATTAGGCTATTCTACATACCTTGCTAGAGTTGAATAATTTTTATCGTCCTAGGATTGTTATCTTTTACATTCGTTGTAGCATGATAGTGCATTAGTTGAGACTAGCATATTTAGTTTTTTTTACTTGTGAAAATAGTTAGTTTATTTCTGTTGCTAGTTTAGAGGTCAACTATTAAAAAGAGACAAAGTTCTCACCTCTATAGATGACATCAAGATCCTTTCAGGTATAGCGGGGATGAGGCAGGCACTCCCCACCCCATGCCTAATACCATGTCGGTATAAGATTTCCCATCTCCGTCCCATGTGAATTCCTCATAGGTTGATGGGTTACTGTCTTCGCAGTCATCCCTAGATACGAGCGTTTTGCCCTATTGTCATGTTTGGTTAAGTTGGGTTAGGCATATGGGGTTAAGTTTGGGGAAATTTTCCTCTTGAATACCATGACTTCATGGTTAGCTCTTGGACAACTTTTTTTTTATGTTTGGGAGAAGACACCATCGAATTGTGGCTATTTACTGGTGGACACCACCCCCACTAAAATAAGCATTTCCAGCGAGAAAGAGACGCGGAAAATCGTCCATTTTTCCCTCGGGTCTACATGTTAGGTCCTTCTTCTGCTTACTACAAGCATTTTGTGATTCTATGACAAAAATATTTGTGTCAAAATTTAAAAATGTCATGTATAGTGGTTTATCAATAACGATTCAAGCGTTTTTGTCATTAAGCTAAGGTAGGGCAGGCAGGGCGGTCAAGACTTTTTCGTCGTAAGAAGTACAACAATTTATAACAATTTTATGTATTCGTCATCAAATATCGAACTATCTGTGACGATCAGAATACTATTCGTCACTGCGGCTAACTCAGAAAATTCTTACGAGCTTTTTCTAAATTTTCACTGTTAAATAAAAAGGAAAGGTATATACTACAATAATGGGAGATCAAATCACGTTGTCAAATACCCTTTACATCCTCCACAAAGCACCGCTCCGAGCATCATTGTCACGATTGCACACCCATCGCCACGCATCCGTTCAAGCTGATGATGCTCCTCCTCCTGCCGTATTGCCGCTTCCCTGTCTATTTTCTTTCCTCTACTTGGCCAAAATCATCGATGGCCTAATGTCAGCGAGGTCTCGTGGAGCAATTATCCTCTCCCCACCCCAACCTTGGTCAGACAATTACCTTAGTCCGCAATGGATGACCCATGCTGGTGAGCTACCACGACTCAAACACAATGTCCTCAACTCCAGTAAGCTGCCACCTAGGGCCGGAATCTTCCTTATCATGTCACCCCTGATGAGACCCTTATCTATTTCTTACATGTCAATTTCTTAAATTCTTATGTTCTTGACACTTAACTAATAACTATGTGTTATTTGTGATATAGATGTTGTGTTCCCTATGTTGAAATTGTTAGCTCACTACTAAAACGAAACTACCACAAAATATATAGTTTCCTTAGTGTGCATCCTAGAACTGCCAAGAAATAATATTTTTGTCCCCAGCAAATGAAAAGCACCAATAAAATGTGTATTTTAGTGGCGGTGTAATGCCCCAAAAATCATATAAATAAGTGTTGATCGAACATTTTAAAGAAGATGCAAAAGGTTAACCTTTTGACCGGTCACTCGGATGGACGATCGGAGACCACGGATGCGTAGGGCTCGTCGAAACGATTCCGTTTGACTACTCACATGTTATCTTCGGACTTCGGAACATGAAGTTGCGAATTGGACGCTTGAGATTTAAAGAGAAAAAAAACAGAGACCATCCTTTTCTTCTTAACCCTAGAGTCCTGCTCTCTCCCACCCCATAGTAGCAGCCACCCTACCGTTTTCTATACTGCACGTAGAAGGAAGAAAGAGAGGGGAAAAGAAGAAAGAAGGGGGAAGGAGATCAGGAGGAGGAAGAAGGGGGCCGGTGCCCCTCTCACCCAGGTAGGAATTCCTCTCCTATTTTCCTTGTGCTGAGCTCCTCCCCATCCCCTCTCATCTGCATCTTGTGGATTGTGGAGCTGCTGGTCTGTGCAGCAGCAAGGGAGGAGGAGAAAGGGAGAAGGGAAGAAGGGAAGGAGAAGGAGGAGAAGAAAGAGGAAAATCCTGAGCTCTTGTCAAGTTGCTCGTGGTTGCCCTAGGTGAGGATTCTCCACCCTAATCCCCTCCTTTTGGGTTGATTTTTGTGGTTTAGATCTCGAGTTTAGAGGGGGCTTAGGTTGAGGTTTGGTCGAAATCTGTTTCCTCCTCGTTCTGAAAATCGTTAGTTTTGTGCAGTCCCTGTTCAACATCGATTTTGGGCATTTTAGCTTCTGAAATAAATTTTCCCACCATGGACAAAGTTGTAGGAGACTTCAATAGCTTTCTTTTGGCACCAAGATTACCCTCATAGCATCTGTAGTTTCAGATATATCATTGTTTCAACTTGACTGATTTTCTCTGTCAAGAATCTGGACAGTAGTAGATCAAACCAGTTTTTTTGCCATCATATTCGAATATTTTTAGGATTTGATCTGAATAAAAGTTGTAGAGTTTTTCATAATATTTCCAACGGCATAGAGAACGTTATCATAGGATGAGTAGAACTCTAGTTATGGCCTCTTAAACGTTGCTGCTGTTGTTTCATCGTCAGAAAGTTCAGTCATGTCCAGAGCGTGTTTTGGCCACCTTAGGTGCTTCAAATACAATAAGCTATAACTAGAAAGTGGTAGACAATGGAGTTTTAAAGCTTCTGTGAAAGTTTTAGAATTTTTGGATGTTTTTATTAATTACGGGAAAAATGTGAAGGTGTCTGTCAGACTTTTCGGAACAGTTTTCAATGTTGTTTTCAACAGCAGATTAGAGGCTCATATTGACCTGATAAAAATATGGTTTCTCCACGAAAGATTTTGCCAGTGTTGTGTAGTTTCCATAAGTATTTTTTTTGCTATGATATCAGTTGCAGAAAAAAAGATATGAAAATGTGAAGCCCTACTGCTTTATTGGTAGAAGGATGTATATGCTGTTTTTGTGGTTCTCTTTTGAGCGACGGCTTGGGGTGTTAGGATCGTGTTTCCTATTGTATGTGCATGCTTGTATGAATTTTTTGCTGATGTGTGGTTCATAATCAGGTGGTGGTGCTCCTGATCGTGTTTGAAGGTTGTCGGTTGTATCGAAAAAAGGCAAGTAAACGTAGAGGTTGCTTTGCTTCTAGCTTTAACTTGCTATTCATTCTACCTCCACCTAAATTATATATTCAGAACCATGATCCATTTAATATGAACTGATTAATTGATGTTTTGATGAGGTGAGGCACAATTACTTGTTTATATATGGTTATGTTGCCTTATGCTCTCATATCCATGAAGATTGTTATTATTGTGGTATATGTGGTTGATGAAGGCTATGAGGTGATGTGGTATTTACAGTTTCATATGCATTTATTTGCATTGCACCTCATATGAAGTAATATGTCGCCATTTGCTGGCCGCAACTTGTACCGGTATGCGCCGTACGTTACCCGAGGAGGGGTACGGTGCAGCTTTACACCTTGTTGGGTGTAAAGGCAGTGGACATGCATTTGCATTTTGCAAAACTTAATTGAATTATTTCCTATTATTGAAGTGGATGTTGAGAAGCGAATGCCTCTCCAGAAGATATAAGGATGTGGTTTAATCTTTTTAGATGAGGTTTATGATAATCTTGGATGTCTAACTTGGTTTATTTTTATGCTATTGTTACTCTCTTTTAAATCGATGTCTAATGAACTTGTAGTTTAAATAGCTTGTTAAAGCAGTTTGCTTGCTGAGATTTTATATCTCACTCCTCTTAATAACCTTACCAGGTGCTTGATGCTTGCTTGCTTGGACGAGATGGGAGTAGCAGCACTTCTACATGTTATAATCACACATATTAATGCAATAGTGGTGTTGTAATAATAATGCAAGTGTTGGAGTTGTTTAGCTCTTAGTGTTGCTTAGCATTGGTAAACTTGTTTTAGTTTACTTTGTTGGAGGTCAAAAATTTAATGCCTTAATGCATTGGTTTTGCTAGGATACTTATGTGTTAGTGTGCGGTTTTATTTATGCACCCTATATCTATGTTGTTGCTTCCGCTTTATCTTGTTTTAGAGGAGGTGCTACCGAAATTTTATAATTTTTAGTATGAACAAGGGTTCCCGATCTTCCGAAAGGTTCTGGTAACTCTCGATTTGGTGGAAACGAGACACAAGTAGATCCGGCTTCCGAACAACATGATCCGAAACCCCGCAATCGCAGCACCACGTCTCCTCTGGTTATCAACCGGCATTGCACGGTTGACCTCGCCAAGAAAGCTAAAGTCCTTGCCTGCGAATCGAAGAACACAAGCAAGAACAAGGAAGAATGCAACCAAATTGCGGATGAATGATTAATCTCACGAGTTGGGGTCTCACAAACCGACGAAACGGTGAAATTATTCTTGACAGAATAATCTAAGCAAAACCCGCCCTAACGAGAGTGGCGGTGGCTGATAATAAGGGTCTAGGGTCGTCACACCCCCTGGTCACGCCCCCCTAATGGGCTCAACGACGATACACGGCCCAACGGACCAAAAACGGTGACGCAGCACCGGGACAGATTCTGGACGCTGACTTGTTTCGACGTTTCCCATCGACTCAGAAGGAATTTGGACCTCAAACCAATGCCATTGGTTTCCTTATAAAATTATCTTTCCAACCATATGTGAATCGTCGAAAACGGAGTCCGGATGCGTCCTGGGTGTCCGTTTTACTGCTCCCTGGTCCTGGAGGTCGAGACTGATTCGAACTCGAGTTGGACTGGACCTCCTGCTGTTGTTGGACGTCCTAGCTGCTCCTCCACGCCTCCAAGCCTTCCTCTATGTGTCTCCTTGTCCTCTCCATGATTCCTAAGCAACACATAATCATTAGGTAGTAATCTATTCTCAAAATTATATAAAGAGTTGCTTAGGAACGAGCTCACCTCTAAATTTAATTGTCGTGCGCGAGCTCTTGTGATTGAACCTTGAAAGTTCAATGGAGGATCATTGTATGTATCCGAGGGAATGATGTCCTCATCATCCTCCCCCTCTTGAATTGGAGTCGTCCTCGACTCAAGCTCATCATCGCCTCCCAAGTAAGGTTTCAAATCTGCAATGTTAAAAGAAGGACTAACCCCGAACTCGGGTGGCAACTCAAGTTTATATGCATTATCATTTATTTTCTCAATTATCTTATAAGGACCAGCAGCTCTTGGCATTAATTTAGACTTACGCAGCTCTGGAAACCTATCTTTTCTTAAATGTAACCACACTAAATCACCCGGTTCAAGTTTGACTTCTTTCCTACCTTCACTACCAGCAATTCTATACTTTTCATTCATCTTTTCGATATTTATTTTAGTTGTTTCATGCAACTTACGAATAAAATCAGCACGTGCACTAGCATCACTATGTGTTCTTTCAGTGGTAGGTAAAGGCAAAAGATCAATAGGAGCGCGAGGGTTAAAACTATACACTACCTGAAAAGGACTTACCTTGGTGGTAGAATGTGTTGCCCGATTATAAGCAAACTCCACGTGGGGCAAACATTCTTCCCACATCTTCAAATTTTTCTTCAAAATAGCTCTCAACATGGTACCCAAAGTGCGGTTCACTACCTCCGTTTGGCCATCAGTTTGTGGGTGGCAAGTAGTAGAAAACAATAGTTTTGTACCCAACTTATTCCATAGAGTGCGCCAAAAGTGACTCAAAAATTTAGCGTCGCGATCTGAAACAATAGTAGAAGGCATACCATGCAAGCGAACAATCTCTTTGAAAAAGAGGTCAGCAATATAAACGGCATCATCACTTTTATGACAAGGTATAAAATGTGCCATCTTAGAAAAATGATCCACAACAACAAAAATGCTATCCCTCCCCCTCTTAGTCCTAGGCAATCCCAAAACAAAGTCCATCGAAATATCTGCCTAAGGAATAGAAGGAACAGGAAGAGGCATATACAAACCATGTGGATTCAAGCGAGACGTAGCCTTTTGACATGTGGTACAGCGTGCCACGAACCGCTCAACATCTCTCCTCATCTTTGGCTAAAAGAAATGTGTGGCCAACATATCCTCCGTCTTCTTAGCACCAAAATGTCCCATCAATCCTCCTCCATGTGCTTCCTGCAACAACAAAAGACGAACGGAACCAACTGGAATGCATAGACGGTTAGCTCTAAACACAAATCCATCATTGATCACAAACTTGTTCCATGTACGTCCCTCTTTACAGTTCAGCAATACATCTTTAAAATCAGGATCAAGCACATATTGTTCTTTTATTGAGTCAAGTCCAAAAATTCTATAATCAAGTTGGGACAACAAAGCATATCGTCTAGACAAAGCATCAGCAATTATATTATCCTTCCCTTTCTTGTGTTTGATAACATAAGGAAAAAGATTCAATAAATTCAACCCACTTAGCATGTCTACGATTCAGATTATTTTGAGAACGAAGATACTTAAGCGATTCATGATCTGAATGTATAACAAATTCTTTAGGCCACAAATAATGACACCACGTCTCTAAAGAACGTACAAGTGCATACAATTCCTTATCATACGTAGAGTAATTAAGAACAGGGCCATGCAATTTTTCGCTAAAGTATGCAACGGGCTTACCTTCTTGCATCAAAACACCTCCAATGCCAACTCCACTAGCATCACATTCTACCTCAAAGGTCTTACCAAAATTTGGAAGTTGCAGCAATGGCGCGTGCGTAAGCTTGTCCTTCAAAGTGTCAAAGGACTCCTCTTGTGCCTTACCCCAATGGAACACCACACCTTTCTTTGTCAACTCGTGTAAGGGGGCAGCAATGGCGCTGAAATCCTTCACGAAACGACGATAAAAAACCTGCAAGTCCAAGAAAACTTCTCACCTGTTTGATGGTTTGGGGCACCGGCCAACTCTTTATGGCTTCAATTTTCATCTCATCCACCTCAATTCCCTGTGGAGTAATAACATAGCCAAGAAAAGAGACTCGATCCGTGCAAAAGATGCACTTCTCAAGGTTACCAAATAAACGTGCATCACGTAAAGCATTAAAAACAGCACGTAAGTGATCCATATGTTCATCCAAAGACTTGTTATAAATCAATATATCATCAAAGTAAACCACCACAAATCGTCCAATAAAAGCTCTTAAAACCTCATTCATCAAACGCATGAAAGTGCTAGGTGCATTAGTTAAACCAAAAGGCATTACTAACCACTCATATAATCCGAATTTAGTTTTGAAAGCTGTTTTCCATTCATCTCCAAGTTTCATTCTAATTTGGTGGTAACCACTACGCAAGTCAATCTTTGTAAAAATTACAGAGCCACACAACTCATCAAGCATATCATCAAGTCTAGGAATAGGATGGCGATATCGAATAGTAATGTTATTGATTGCTCTACAATCAACACACATACGCCAAGTACCATCTTTCTTAGGAACCAAAATCACTGGAACAGCACAAGGACTAAGGCTCTCACGTACATACCCGCGGTCCAAAAGCTCTTGGACTTGCCGCTGAATTTCCTTAGTCTCCTCGGGATTGGTTCGATACGCAGCACGATTTGGCAATGTTGCTCCCGGAATCAAATCGATTTGATGCTCTATCCCTCTCATAGGTGGCAGTCCCGGGGGTATCTCAGCTGGGAAAACATCCTCATACTCCTGCAAAAGGTTAGTGGCAGCAGGAGGTATCGAACTAATAACATCATCAAGCGAATACAAAACTCGTTTGCAAACCAAGGTGTAGCAAATATCATTATTAGAAATTTCAGCAAGGTCACTTTTTAGTGCAAGCATAACACCACCCTTCAATTTTATGCCCTCTACCTTAGAACTAGGTGCAGACTTATCCTTTTTAGGTGGGTAAAGAGAATTAGCAACTTGCTGATTTTCAGATTTAGTATCACGCAAATTAGCAGCTCGTTCTTTATCAGCTTGTACAATTTCAGCAGGGGTCATAGGAACCAAAGTAATTTTCTTTCCTTTATGCATAAAAGTATATGTATTACTTCTACCATGGTGTATAGCTTCATTATCAAATTCCCAAGGTCGACCCAATAAAAGTGAGCAAGCTTCCATAGGTACCACATCACAGTCAACATAATCAGCATAGGAACCAATGGAAAAAGAAACTCTGCAAGTTTGTGTTACCTTAGCTTTTCCAGCATCATTAAACCACTGAAGGTTATATGGATGGGGGTGTTGGCGTGTGGTCAAGCCAAGCTTCTTGACCAAATCTGAACTCACCAAATTATTACAACTACCTCCATCGATGATGACACGTGCTCGCCGATTTTGGATGACGAAGAAAATCTGGAACAAGTTATGGCGTTGCAGCTTCTCTGGTTGTTGTACCTTTGTGCTGAGCGCCCGCTGCACAACGATGCTCCTATAGGTCGCTGTGTCATCACTGCCCAAGATTTCGTTGCTCTCCTCAACAACTGGTTCTTCTTCTTCTTCTTCCTCAATGTCAGAGGCGCTGATGTACCCATCTTCCGTTGCAATGTATGCCCGCTGACTTGGGCAATCCTTCTGCACATGACCGAATCCATGGTAGCGACGGCACTGAATGCCAGAGGTGCGTCCCGTTGATGCAACAGAGGAAGCACTCTTGGAAGGTCCCTGCAAAACAGAATTTTTACCTGAGCCTGAAGGTCGTGTAGTGACCGGATTTGGTGCCGTAGCTGCTTGTTGCTTGCTCGCTGGTGAGGGAGCCCTGTAAGTGGATGGTTTGGACAGCCCCAAGGATGGTCCTGTGCGCGGCGTGTATGTGGTGCTGGCCTTGTACTTGCCCTACTGCTCACGCCCCTGCAACTCCTTCTCTGCAAGCATAGCAAACTGAAACAACTGGTTGACATTGTTAAATTCTTTATAATCAATAATATCCTGGATTTCATGTCTCAAACCCGAATAAATCGACAAATAGAATCTTCGTTTCCCTCTACTATGCCACAACGCATCAAGCCCTTTTGAAGTTCACCATAATAATCCTGCACAGATTTATCTCCCTGTTCTAAGCGCATCAATTTCTTACGCAGGTCTCTATGATAAGATGGGGGAACAAATCTATCACGCATAGCAACCTTAAGCTCTTCCCATGTACGAGGTGTGGCACCATCTGCAGCTAAACCAGTCCACCAAATAATAGCAAAATCTTTAAACTCACTAGTGGCTTGTCTAACTCTATGTTGTTCAGGTACTTGGTGGGCACTAAATTTTTGCTCTACTGTCATCTCCCAATCAAGATATCCCTCAGCATCATAATGTCCCGAAAAAGAAGGTATAGTAAATTTAACCTTAGCATAAGGATCTTCAGGAGCTCGATTATACATACCTCGATGGTGGTGGTGGTGATGTGGAACGCCACCCATACCTGTGGTGTTAGTGCGAAGACGACGCCGTAATCTGTTTTGCAATGTCGCCGCTGGATCAACATTACCATCGTCATCATACAACTCATCACCAGTGTTGCTTCCATTCACATCTTCGTTGTGCACAGGACGGTTTTCCAAAGCATTTACCCTGTCGGTGAGCTCGGATAACCGTTTGTCCAACCGCTCAACCGCGTTTGCGAGTTTCATCTCAATTATCGCTTCAGTGACAGCCTTGATGACTGTCTCCTTCATCTCCTTCTGAGCATTGTCTACAACAGCTTGTAGCTGCTCTTGGCTGACACACTCCTTGAAGTCCTTTGGCGTTTTATCTCCATCAACTGACATTGTGGAAACAAACACAACAACAAACAGTGAAGGTTATCCCTAATAATCGTACTACAAAGGTGGAGTGGTGCCTCTCAATCAAGATCAGCAAAGGTAGACACCTTACCAAGCTCTTACCAGGGTTCTTACCAGCAAAGCAAATGATACCTGGAAGGCGTGCGAGCGATTGCAGGGATGCAAATCAGTGCTGTCCAGAAGAATCTGTGGAGCTTGGAAGGCACACAAAGAGAACAAATATGTATATGTGGAACACAAATCAGAAACAGATAGTAATGCTGAATTATAGTCCCAAGTACTTGTTCTCGTTGCTGGCCTAAAGTGTTGCAAGTACCAAGTATGTGTGATAAACAAGGTGGAGAAACAAGTATGATGGATAGCAAGAGCAACAGAAACAAAGAACTAAACAGCACACACTAACACAGCTCACTTTGCCCTTCTCTATGTGCTCCTCTAGATATTGTTCCTCTTTTGCCCCTCTCTCTTTTCTATTTTTTTGGGCTGTCGTTGTTTTTTGGGAAAATTCGACTTTTTCTTTTTATTTTTTTGATATTTTTTTCACTTAGGAGCACACAAGAGGGAACCACAGAAAATTTGAGCTTAAACAAGTGAAAGACGTGGCCTATAGAATTTTCTGAAGTTCAGCCGGAAAATGAGAAAAATATTTGGAAATTGAAAACTCAAACTTCGGAGGCGAATTTGGGAATTCTGATTTCGCCGAACCCGGCGAAGCGGGGGACGAACGGATCCGAAACACCGTTTCGATGCGAAAAACTCTGTGACTTTTCTGAAAACGGAGTTCGTACGCGAAAGTTATGCCCGATTTGAGAAACGACTCCGAATTAGAGGACAAAACGGGAAGAAAGTGGGGAAAATATGCGACGGAGGCTAGGGTTTGATGGAAACGGTGGGGGAAAACACACGAACTGGACTCTAACACGACCTAACCAGCAACAAGACCTTGACCAGGACACAAACTCAACACGACGGACTCTGAAACTGAAATATGCAAAAGCTAAAGGCGCGGAAGGGTTGTAGGACAGGAAAAAAAAACGATTTGGCAGTGGACTATGGAACGAAGGCGAAAACACTCAAAACTAAGGGTAGATATGAACCTGACGGTATACCTGAAGCTCTGATACCACTTAGTATGAACAAGGGTTCCCGATCTTCTGAAAGGTTCTGGTAACTCTCGATTTGGTGGAAACGAGACACAAGTCGATCTGGCTTCCGAACAACACAATCTGAAACCCCGCAATCGCAGCACCACGTCTCCTCTGGTTATCAACCGGCGTTGCACGGTTGACCTCGCCAAGAAGGCTAAAGTCCTTGCCTGCGAATCGAAGAACACAAGCAAGAACAAGGAAGAATACAACCAAATTGCGGATGAATGATTAATCTCACGAGTTGGGGTCTCACAAACCGACGAAACGGCGAAACTGTTCTTGACAGAATAATCTAAGCAAAATCCGCCCTAACAAGAGCGGCGGCGGCTGATAATAAGGGTATAAGGGTCGTCACACCCCCTGGTCACGCCCCCCTAATGGGCTCAACGCCGATACACGGCCCAACGGACCAAAAACAGTGACGCAGCACCGGGACAGATTCTGGACGCTGAATTGTTTCGACGTTTCCTGTTGACTCAGAAGGAATTTGGACCTCAAACCAACGCTATTGGTTTCCTTATGAAATTATCTTTCCAACCATATGTGAATCGTCGAAAACGGAGTCCGGATGCGTCCTGGGCGTCCGTTTTACTGCTCACTGGTCCTGGAGGTCGAGACTGATTCGGACTCGAGTTGGACTGGACCTCCTGCTGTTGTTGGACGTCCTAGCTGCTCCTCCACGCCTCCAAGACTTCCTCTATGTGTCTCCTTGTCCTCTCCATGATTCCTAAGCAACACATAATCATTAGGTAGTAATCTATTCTCAAAATTATATAAAGAGTTGCTTAGGAACGAGGTCACCTCTAAATTTAATTGTCGTGCGCGAGCTCTTGTGATTGGACCTTGAAAGTTCAATGGAGGATCATTGTATGTATCCGAGGGAATGATGTCCTCATCAATTTTGGCAAGTCAAGTGGAGTAGTTTGTAGTAACATTCCAGGCTTTCGCGGTGTCTGGGGTGTTACAGGCGGTGTCCCTAAACTGCTGAGAAAATGTGATAAATTTCATGCCAAGCAACAAAACCACAAAAAAAAATACTTTTACCACACTTAATGCTATGCTGCATCACCACTGTCGTGCTACGGCCATGCTACTGCGCCACTGGCGCGCTTCGACCACACCACGGGCAGGCTTCAGCCACGCCTCGGTCGCGCCCTAGGAAAATTGCTTATGGTTGCGAGACCAGAAAATGTCCCAAGTCCCGTACGCGACAGCGAAAAAAAGTCCACCCAAAAAGCTGAAACCCTATCTTTCTCTATCACACACTCGCCCGCCTCCACCCTCCACCACGACCTTGCTCTACTGCCATATCCTCTCTGCTACCCGCCTTCAAGCCATCTCCACCGATGTGCGGGTCCTCCAGATCTAACACATCTGGTTCCACTTGACATGTGCAGCCTTAATGCAAGAAATTATGCCCTACCTTCATGATTGATGTGTCTTTGAATATGTGATGACTCTATATTCGCATTCCATCAACCCGAAAAGTTTTTGTGACAAGCGGAATAAGAAAATCATGTGATCACTGGCTTGCTCTCCTCTTTAGATTCCATGGAAGCTAAACTGTGACATGAGCAGAACAATATTCATTTCTATTTTAGTTTCAGTTTGTTGCCCAAACTAGGGCTTGAAATTCCAGTTCCAAACACTACTACAGAACGATACTATACAGGCGGGTGGAAAAGCCTTTTCACAGGCGTTTAGCGCACCCACCTGCGACTGAAGTCCTGTGGAAATCAACAGCGCAAAAGTGACCGCCTGTGGAAATCGATTTCCACAGGCGGTTGGCTTAATAAACCGCCTGTGGAAATAGTTTTCCAGAGGCGATTCTTTATGTCAACCGCCTGTGAAAATCGATTTCCACAGGCGGTCCACATTAGCTGCCACCTTAGATATAAAGATTTCCACAGGCGGTTCCGTAGGAGAACCGCCTGTGGTATGTATTTCTTTCAAAAATAAATAATAAGTGTATTTTATTCCATCCAGATTTCACACAGTTTCAATAACAATATGAATAGCATCATATAGCATCACAGAGTTCAATATTTAACACAAGTACAATAATATTCACAACATCACAAGCCTATATAGCTAAGAGTCACTCTCCCACACACAAAGTCTCGGATGGCTAGCTAATTCGCCTCTGCGATCAATGAATCTGCCGTTCTTGTGGATGACTTCGTGCATAATAAACCGGCACATGTCACGTTGGACGTTTTGGATTTCTTTGTTGGTGAGAGCTTGGTTGGCACATTGGATCATCCTTGCCTGGATTGAAAACACAACTAAAAGAGTTAAAACACTACTGACAACGGAAACATAACCAAATAAGAATGTGCAGGTGCAATGATGACTTACGTCCTTAGGGTTCGTTGTGTACCTCCCGTTTATCCTAAGAAATTGGCAAACATAGTATCCACAAAGAACGTTATTGAAACCTTGCTTGTGGCACTACAAATAAAAACACAACGTATTCGTTAGTTCAATAAAACTCTTCGTCATTAATATTGGGTTACAAGAATTAGAAGTGTGTTATTACCGGAAAGTGTGTACGGACCGTCATCGCATCCGGCTTGTCCGTATCGTGTATCCCATCTTTTGTTACGTACCACTTGTAGGCCCTATTCGAATGCCAACAAGTAATTATCAATTCATAAATAATCTATAAGAATTTTAAGTATGGGGGGTTTCCTTTACCTCTGTATAACGTCAATGAAATCTTGGTAAGATTTTTGTTGGAAATCAGAAGAGTCAAGGACCACGAGTCTGCTCGACTTCGGCATCAGCATTATACAAATATAGTGATCGCTACATGAATACTTATGTTAGATTCTTGATCGATCAACTAAGTTGAACACTTATGTTAGATTCATAACGTATCACACTTACTTAAAGTTGTAGGGAGCGAAGATGCAGTCCTTGTCCTGCATTTCTAGTATAGCCCTTCCTATGTAGCTTGACATTTCGAGCCTTTTTGTTTTGGTTGCTTCTTTTATGACCCGTGCTTTATCCTTTTTACTCTTCCCCTTAATCCTAGGGTCATCAGTCCTTATGTTCACGACCATGTTGGGCTGAGAAATTCGTTGCGGATCAATGAATCCGACAGGCCTCTTCAACTTTTTCGCATTGTTAAATTGCATCCTACAGAACAAGTCAATAGTCATTAGCTTCTATAGCATACATTGGTACATATATGAACGTAGGGGTAGATTGTTGGCACTTACAAGCATCACACGCTTATGAGATTGACGTCAAGTTTTTCGAGGTGGAACAACGCGTGTTTGTCCTTAAAATCCAACATGAGGTAGTTGTCTCCGCTTAGATAAACGATAGCGGGGACAGAAGCAGTGATTATGGAGAGCCCCACGCGACATGCCCTCATGTACAATTCGTGGAATTTCCTCATCTCCCACGGACCTTCTTGGAGTTGAAATGATGGCAGAAATGGCTTGCCATGCTCATATTTCTCAGGAACATCTAGTGTAGGCACGAAATCTATCTATGAGGTACTTAATGCTTTGACGATCTCTTTCGTGAGATCGCTCTTCGCTGGAGATTCCTGAGTGGATGATGCCTTTGGTTTTGATGAGGACAGAAGCCACCTCTTCATCGGATCAGGTAGATCAATCTTCTCATATGGGGTAATCATTTTAGGAACTCTCCGATGCTCAGGTGATAGATGTGCCAGAGGCGGAGATGCCGGAGTCGGAGACACTGGAGGCAGAGATGCCGGAGTTGTAGACGGTGAAGCACAAGGCGAAGTTGCTTGAGGCGGAGATACCGGGCGCGGGGGCGACGGTGCCTGAGGCGGAGAGGGTTGGCGCGGGGGCTGAGGTGCTTGAGGCGGAGTGGGTTGGCTCTGGGGTAGAGGTGCCTGAGGCGGAGTGGGTTGGCTCTGGAGCAGAGGTGCCGGAGTCGGAGTGGGTTGGCTCTGGGGCAGAGGTGCCTGAGGCAGAGATGCTGGGCGCTGGGACAGGCATGACGCTGGCGATTGTGACTTCTGATAGCTGAATATGATATCCCGTCTAGGCCACAGAATGAAGTTGTCAACAGCCTCATCAAGAATCTCAATACCCTCAGGTGTGCTATTTCAAGCTTGTACTTCATGAAAACTGGCTGCACCAAGTCCACTTGTACCTTGGCGTAACTAGCCGGAATATCTTGACTATGAAACACACGGCCTGGAATGGCCTGGCCAGTGGCAGCCTCGACAGTGAAGTCTCCCTTGCCGACCGGAACATGAAGAATGCAAGGCGTAGCCTCTGTGATTTCATCCACAGGATATCTCTGGCTATCGAAATATGTGGACCCGACACTGCTCCGAAAGCCTGGGTTGGTTGGTTGCTCTATCAGCATTAATGCCACCCTTTCCTTCTCCTTTTCATTCTACATCTTCATGAATTCGACCTTAACCTGTTCTTGTATCTGTTCCTCTAGGGTCTTCTTATATCTATTACAGGTGTTGTACTGGCCCACAGTGTCTGGGAACCTATGCTTCCAGCCCACTTTTGATCCGATGCTTCGAGTGCGACCCGAGTGTTCCTTGTTCCCCAGGGCCTTGGTAAGCAGGTCATTCTCCTTGTCGGGCTCTAGAGACCCTTCCTTAGCAAGCCCTTGGATGGTCTGGGTCACCTCCATGGTCTCGGGGCTATTGAAGGCTAAGTCCCCAGACTCGGTTCATTGTGACCAAGCGTAGACCCAGTTCCTGCTTTGCTTGTCACAATTTTCTAAAGGGTTGGGTTTCCCAGCCCGAGCAACCTCTTCTTCCTGCCTCCTCCACTCAAGAATTTTGGGGGCGTACCCAGACGAGCCCAGGTGATGGTGGTGCTTGTTCTTCTTCGCAAGGTGCTTGAACGATTCACCCAGTTTGATGGCATCAGGTGTGGTCTTCTGCCTAACAAACTCTGCCCATTGCTCTGGCGTAATCTTTCCGTATTTATTAAAGGGTACCAGATTCTTCTTCACGAATCCTTATTGAGCTCACTCTTCCAGCTCCGGAAGCTCTTTCCCATAGTTTTCAATGCATTCTGTTTGGCTGCTTCCTCTATTCCCGAGGGGAATCGGATGGTTCTCTGCAATGTTGCCCATAGGAACTCCTTCGTCTCATCCGACACCAACCGCCAATCAGTTACAGTGATTGGGACGTACTCCTTGATAAGGAATCCGCAACTGTTGCGGAATTTGGCGCAGGCCTCACAAGGTGCAACAGGCTCCCCTTCAACACCGACCTGTGTTATTGTATAAATGCCGGACGATAACTTGTTTCTGCTACGCTTGCCCCTTCTTCGTTTCAGCGTCAGCCCAGAGGGACCCGAAGTTTCAGGCACAGATGTAGCGGTGGGTTGTGGCTCAGAATGTTGTGGCACAGATCTTTGCACCCTCACCCTCTAGAGAGAAAAAAAAGGAGACTTGACATGAACAGAAGATATTCCTCCATTTATGAAGTATAAAATGCATTGACTCAACTAAATACCTCTTCGGCGGGATCGTACTCGTTGTTACTTTCCCGATGTCAGATCTCCCGATCGCACAGAACAAGGCTCGGGCTGTGATACGAGCCCGAGCTTTTGCTGCTGTTGGAGGAGGACGGCTGGTGAGGGCTTGGGCCCCTATCCGACCTCCTACTTCCATCCTCTTCTGCAAGCGACCTCTGTGCCGGGGAGGCCTCTATTGTGAGCGTCCTCTGTGCCGGGGAGGCCTCTATTGCAACATCCGACATCCTGCTTGCTTCTGGTTTCTTAGGGGTTACTATCCTCTTCTGCCCCATGGTACTTAATCGACCGCTAGATTATTGTTGCCTAGAAAAAACTAACAAGTATGCAATGGTACATCAATGAAATCGTGGCATCGTACGGGCATTCTGCTAGTATGAAAAAAAACGGGGAATTTAGTAGTAGTGTAAAATGCAAAATAGAGTATCATAGAACACAAGAAAAGCATAGAAAAGGAACATGAGGAGAAACAGAAAGAGAAGACATCAGACAACGAAGAAATTTTGTCAGAACCATTTCTTTCAAATGATGACAGACATCAGACAACGAAGAAAACAAGTCCTCTCCCAAGAAAGCCACAAGCCGTTTGACGTTATCTTGATCGACCGTGGCGTCACAATGGTTGCTAGAATTAGCATGCACTGAAAGGACAAATTAAGCTAGCTCCATGGATTTTTGTAATCACTAGAGTGCTTGTCACATGACAGCAAATGCTTTGGAATTTAGGGCTATGGAATGTTAGGTTTGAATCTTAAGAGCAAAAAGAAATTCAGGCATGACTCGCTGCATGCCCCTTTGATACATGCATGAAGTTGTATATGGTCCCTCATATGGGTACCACATTACTTGAACTATTTGGTAGGGGTAATAGTTTTAGGTATTGGCTGATATGGACATCTAATTTGGAGGACATTGATCATTGGGAGCTACTTAGATGATCGAGTAGAATTTTGTGTTATGTGCCTAAGGAACAAGTAGTATATCCATGCACGTTTGGATTTAGGGATAAGGAGGGGGCTGGATAGGGAAGGTGGACTGATCCTAACCCTCCGTAGTGTTCTATTGAGGGCTAGGATTATCCCACCTTGTATCCCAATCATACCAAAAAAAAAAAAGTTTGTGCTAGCCAGAATTTGGACCACAGATCGACTTCTTGTCTCTCAAATCATACCAAGTTGCATGCTCTAACCAGTCCACCCAGAAGACCAATTAAAAAACTTCAAAGACACTGTGAAGGGTTGGGTATACTTTTTTCCTTTGAAAAAAAGGTGAGATCGATCTAAAGTGACAAAAATGTAGAAGGATAAGCATATCCAGCTAGCTAGCTAGGTAGCAAAAGGAGAGAGGTTTATACTAACAGAGAAGGTGCGGTGCGTGCATGCTCGTGTGCAATGTTTTATTCCTGTGTTTTAGATTCACATAGTTTTTCACTTTTTACTCTATCATATCCCTATGTTTTCACCATTCCTTTATTTTGCATTCCTTCTTTCCAGCCTAAGCATTCCAGCTCCTAGCTCTATTAAGCATCTAGTTTTAGTCTAAGAAAAAACATGATGAGTCAGCCAAACCACCCTCAAGATAGGTCACCCAAACAGTATGATTTCTCAACTAATACTACAACCAAAACCATGTATAGAGGCACAAACTTCTGTTATCAGCAATTATCATGATAACAATCACCAAAGTTATGTATGTCAAGTGCATGTCAATACCAATTTAAGGCCAACATAAATGCAACATATGGGATAATAGTACTCAGAGCAGCTGATCAATTATATCTTAGGAGAAGCACTATTGTTTTGTTTAGCCTAGTTGAACAATGGGGGTACAAGACTGGAAGTAAAAACGCACATCGTTACACATCTACATGTAACTATGTTGTATGATATGCTTGACTTCTATAGATCAGTCATCGGCACCAGTGGGGTAAAAGGACCAATGAATTATAGTGGTTCACAACAAACTAGACTATCATCACATACAACTAAGCATCTGAAAATGGCTCTGATATAATGATAGAAATAACTTCACCACGGCACGATGGCCGGCATCACAAGGAAGAGCGGGGCATCACACGGCCGGCCGGAGAACCGACTACAACGGCTCGGTTGGGAGGGGGATATGGACCTACTCACCGGCGACGGCGGCTCCTCCTCGGTGCGGTCCAACTCGGCGGCGGCGGTCCTCCTCGACACGGTCCAACTCGGCGGCGGTGGCTCCTCCTAGGCGTCGGCACAGTCCTCCTCGTCGGGGGCGGGGTCGTCATGCGGTGGCCCTCCTCGTCGGGGGCGGGAGCGGAAAGGGAGAGCGCGGGCTATGGAAAGGGAGAGCATGGGAGGCGGACGGAGGGACAACCTGATGGCGCGGTTGAAGGTTTGTCAAAGCCCTAGGGTTTTCGGGGCCGCGCGCGGTTATATAAATAGAAACGATTTCTATAGGCGGTTAATGTAAGAAACCGGCTGTGGAAATCATTTCCACAGGCGGTTCCTTAAGCCAACCACCTATGGAAATCCATTTTCACAAGCGGTTCACCTAAGGAACCACCTATGGAAATAATTTCCACAGGCGGTTTCTTACGTTAACTGCCTGTGGAAACCTGTGAAATGATTTTTGCTTGTTTGGAAAATACTATTCTATTACATATTAAAGTATCTTAAATATTCTATTACATATTAAAGCATCTTAAATTAAAGCATATACATGCCCTAAATTAAAGCAAGATCTCTCTTACATCATGCATACAAGTCCTTAATACAAATTAAAGCTTATCCTAATTTTATACAAATTTTAGGGTTCTGTCACATTGGAAAATAATTCGCATAACATGGCACTATTTACCTTGAACTATTTTCCCTACACCATCCAGACGCGTGTACAGCATCACAGATCTATCGAGGATTGCTTCTACAAGTTTGATCTTTTATGGATCTCCAAAAGGCGGCACGTCGTCGAACTAATTGTATTCTTCCTCATCCTCCAGATTCTCGACTCCGATAATTCTTTGTTTTCCAGCAACAACTACATGCTTCTTTTCATTCGTGGGGTCGAACTTGTGCGACGTGGTCAGCGAGTACCCACGGGTCATCTTTGTGGCCTACATTGCTGAGGTCAACAATTGTGAAGCCGTAGTTGTCCACCGTCACGCCATTTGGGTGTTTGACCCATTTGCACCGAAAGACGGGGATCTGCATATTCACTCCATAGTCGAGTTCCCAGATTTCTTCTACGAACCCATAGTAGGTGACCTTTTCCCCTGTTGTGTCATAGGCTTCTGTTCGAACGCCGCTGTTTTGGGTTGTGCTCCTCTTGTCTTTTGCTTTGGTATAAAACGTGTACCCATTAATGTCATACGCTTGCCATGACATAACTAAACTTGATGGGCCACAAGCCAACATTTTCACATTTTTTTTATCTACAGATTCACCATCCGGAAGGTTTTGGTTCTTGAACCATGTGGTAAAGTGACGCTTGTGCTCTTTCAAGATCCAATCATACGAGCGGCCTTGATTTTTTGTGTAGAGCTCATTTAGGTGTTGCTCGACATATGGCGCCACTAACTGGATTTGCTGCAAGATGGTGAAATGTGCTTCTTCCACTGCTTTGTAATCATGATCGATGAATCTTTTCTTTCCTTTGGTCCCTCTCCCAGACAACCTCCCCTCATGTCGAGATACAGGTACATCAATCGGATTAGAATCTTTTATGTAATCGATGCAACACTCAACGACTTCCTCGGTACTATAGCCCTCGATCATGGAACCCTCTGGGTGAGCACGATTCTGTACATAGCCCTTGAGAATGCCTATGTACCGCTCAAACACATACATCTGATGTAAGAATACAGGGCCCAACGCAATTATCTCATTCACGATGTAAACCAAGAGGTGTACCATGATATCGAAAAAGGATGGAGGGAAGCACATCTCAAGTTGGCACAAAGTCTCTACCAAGTAACTATGTAGAGCACCCAGTTTTTCAGCATCAATCACCTTTTGAGCAATTGCATTGAAGAAGTGACACAACCGTGTGATGACCACCTTTATGTATCTTGGCTTGATACCCCTGATTGCAATAGGGAGCATCAGCGTCATCATCACATGACAATCGTGAGACTTCATACCGATTAACTTCAAATCTTTCATCGAGACTAGATTCTTAATGTTGGATGAGTAGCCAGTCGGGACTCTCATCCCACGTAAGCACTTGCACAGTGCCTTTTTCTCCTCAAGTGTTAGAGAGTAGCTAGCTGGCGGAAGACAATGTTTCCCATTTAGTCTGTCTTCATGGTGTAGCTCTGGCATAATTTCAAAATGCATCAAGTCCTTACGTGACTTGATTCCATCATTTGTCTTGCCTGGTATGTCCAGTAAGAGACCAAAGATGCTATCACACATATTCTTCTCAACGTGCATGACATCGATGCTGTGACGGACGTCCAAGTCCTTCCAGTAGGGAAAATACTTAAAGAACATTGGCATCTTCATCTACAGCGTGCTTGTCGGCATCTCACTTTTCTTCCTCTTTTTACCCTTCAGCGGCTTCCCAAAAACAACCTTGATGCTACTGACCATTTGAAACACTTGTGCCCCGCTGCGAGGTTTCGGGCCAGTATCTTCCTCAACCATGTTGTCAAAATGTTTCTTCATATTGCGGTATCTGTGAGTTCTGAGTAAGAACCGTCGATGTCGCGTGTACACTACCTTCTGTGAGTACGGAACGTACACAGACACGGTTTCATCCAAGCACACTGCACATCCTTGCTTCCCTTTAACCTGTCCTGATAGGTTAAAAAGGGTGGGATAACCATTGATGGTAATGAAAATCATTGCTTTCAGCGTGAAGTACTGTCGCCAGAACTCAACGCACACCCGGACCCCCTCGTTCCACAGTTTCTCCATATCTTCCATTAATGGTTCCAGAAACACATCTATATCGTTGCCCGGTTGTTTCGGTCCTTGGATAAGAATGGACAGCATAAGGTACTTCCGCTTCATGCATAGCCATGGAGGAAGGTTGTAGATGGCCAGGACCACTGGCCAAGTGCTATGTGAGGTGCTCATGTCACCGAAAGGATTCATTCCATCGGTACTCAACGTGAACCTTACATTCCTTGGTTCTTCAGTGAACCCTGGATACATAGCATCGAACTTTCTCCATTACCTAGCATCAGTAGGGTGTCGAAGCTTAGTTCCATCCTTCTTGCACTTATCGAAATGCCAACACATCAGTTCAGAGTCCCTAGGGTTCGAGTACAGGCGCTGCAAGCGGGGTATCACTAGTAGGTACCACATCACCATCGCAGGACTTCTTCTCTTCTTCTCCGCGTTGGAAGAAGTGTCTTCTTCGTCACGACCAGCATTACTCTTCTTCTTCTTCGTGTTCGCGGAAGCATCTTCGTCCTCACAATCATCATTCCTCTTGTACTGACTCACATTGCACACTGGACATCTAGCCAAGGCTTCGTACTCTTTACGGTAGAGGATACAGTAGTTCGGACACGCGTGTATTTTTTGCACATCCAATGACAACGGGCAGATAAGCTTCTTCGCTAGATAAGTGGAGGTGGGTAAGGAGTTAGGCTTCGGAATCATGTTTGCCAAGAGACTCAACAGATCCGAGAAACTCTTGTCGGACCATCCATTGCGGGCTTTCAACCTTAGAAGTTCAAGCACCGAATGCAACATCGTAAACTCCTTATCACAGCCCTTCGATTCCTCATACAAAAGTTCCTTCGATGCCTTTTGTAACGCCTCGAAATTATCTAAACCTCTCGTGTCCCTTAAAACATGCGGTTTTGCGTGGTGTAGTATTTCCTCTAGATCAAAGTCAGTATCATCATCCAGATCAAAATCGGCATCATCATCCATCATAACATCAGTGTCGCCTTCGACTGCTCCCTCATCATCACCATCTACTTGATCAGCAGCGATGTCCTGGTTTGGTTTGCGTGTACGTTGTTCACCATGATTGGACCAACATTTGTAATCCTCAACAAAACCTCTCAAGATCAAGTGTGATTTGATTATACTTGATTTGTCCCACATTTCTAGTTCTTGCAGTCAGAACATGGACAGTATATTTCCCTTGTCTTCTTAGTTAAAGCGTCCTTCTCTGCGGCTTCAATAAAAACAGAGAGTCATTTGATGTATATTTCTCCATATCTTGAAGCATCATACATCCATGCTCTGTCCATCTTTAACTTCAACCACAAAATTAGATACATTAATTAATTAATTTGAAAATCAAAATTAAAAAGATTTTTCTAAAAAAGGAAAATATGGGCTTGTTATGATTATAATATGTCTACGCAATTGAATCTACATTAACGTAAATTTATGACTCAAAATTATGTGAATTCACTACTCTCTGTCCCTCTCCCTCTCCCTCTCCCTCTCCCTAGATCTAGATCTAGAGAAAAAAATCCACATTCATGATAAAACCTCTTAAGGCTAAAAGACATCACATTCTAGCTACATTTTTAAAATATAATACTAGAATCATGTGAATCTACACAATTAAATCAATATTGCAACAAATTTGAGCTAATTTGATGATCTAAATGGCAAGAATCATGAGCATCTCTAGATCACATTGAAACTCTAATTTAGCCTTAAATCTAAATCTAAACTTCAAAAAAATGCAAGCTAGGGATGAGATATACATACCTTATTTGGCTCCTCCAGGCGGTTCGTAAGAAGGACCACCTGTAGAAATGAAACCTAGGTATCTCGAAAAATAAGTTTTATAGTAGTGAAATTCTTTATCGAACGTTGTCTGAGAGCTAGGAATTTATCCAATTCTTATTAATTTATATTTTTGTGTCATTTTTATTTGAATTTTTCAGCAAAATGAAACTTCTAGCTGCATATGTCCAGCTGCACACACAGCTGAAAACATAAAAATCGCTAAAATGATATACCCTCGTCACCCAAAGCTAGCGCTCCCAGTCCTCACAAGAGAATGGCTTATGTGGTAGAATTCCATGGCTCCGATCCACACTGTTGCACACTCATTTAGTGCTGTTCTAACTCTAGGTTATAATCCCGTATAGCTCAGAGCAGTGGCCTCTGAATTCTTCAGGTAAACAAGCTGGATCAAGAACATGCTAAGAAATGCTAAGAAAAATAATTGAGAAGACGGGACAGAGCAATCGCACATATGAAACAAACCACCCAGGCTTACACATCATACTCCATATTAATACTGACAGGATGGTTCAATCTTAAGGGCTCAAAACTCAGCTGAAAGTTAGAAAAAATTCTGAAGAACTACAGCACATCAACCCAATTCTACGTATAACGACAATTCTACATGTCTGTTGATTTACAAGCACTTCAATATTTAAGGTGTGCACAGTATATATATACATACATACATACATACATACATACATATATATATATATATACATACATACATACACATATATATATACATACATACATACATACATACATACATACATATATATATATATATATGTGTGTGTGTGTGTGTGTACTCATGCAGTGTGTCAAAATGCTGCTCTTGCTGCGCTGCGTGCCGCCTCCCGCTTCATCTCCGCTTCTTTCCCACTGCCCCGGAAGTACAAGTAAACACGCTGCAGGGAGTGAAACATTCTAAGTTCCCAAACGGCCTGTCCCGAATCCAGGTGAAGGCATGGTATCAAGAGAAGAGTGCAAAAGCAATAGTATTGATATGTAGTGACTTCACCTGAATGACCCACATGCTCAGCAAAGACTCCAGGCAGAACAATGCAAAGCCAATAAAGTAGAAGATCTGCAGGTCAAAATAGTTTACCATGCCATGGAATTATTTGTTATATGTCCCAAAAAAATGTTTGTGAATGTGACTCATGTGAAATATGGATTTATTTTGTATATATCATTTGTCTTGGGAGGAAATAAAGATAATATCCTGTGGAATTCAGATTTCGGCAGAGGTAAACTCACTCACCCCAACAATGACACTGTTGCCTATCAAGCTGATTGCTGGAAAAATCCCTCTGCATGAAGAATAGACATGGTAAAACAAATTATTTTAGAATTCTGATGTACCTGATACCTCGCCGAGGATGTCGCACCACAAATAGTGGAAAACTTACGTTAACGATTTTCCCACAAAGAGAATTGAAGGAGAAATAGCTGCGTACACGCAGAAAGCGATATGGACCTGTTTGGAGTAAGAACAAATTGGTGAGATGTATATGCTTATATATCGGCAACACATTCCATTTTGAAGCAATGTTATAGGAAGCTCACCAAGTAGAACAGGAAAAACCATCCAAATTTCAGAGCACTCTCATTCCTGTAAATATGTATTTAATTGTAGATAGAAACTATCAGGCTATGCGATGCTTAGTAAACTTCAGAGTTCAGACCCATAGCCTGGAACATTATTCAACAAAACAATGTGTGAGACGAGTAACATTTTATTTACCTCATGGCACGGTACAGTGGCCGGTACCAAAGGTAGTAGGCACCTGGGCATCCGAGAATAAAGTATATGATTGCAAGAAACCATATCTTAGGACCTGCATCAAGGAACAAATAGCACACATGCAAAAATTAGAACCATATGAGTTATGAGTTGATGATTGCGTACAACACTTCACATGACACTTATGTCCTTCTCCCAGTACATGGGTGCAAGCTATAAGTGACTAGTAATATAGCTATCCGTCACTTATAAAGAACATAAGTGACGGGTGTAGAAGTTACCCGTTACCTATAAATAATCCATAGGTGACGAGTAACCTAACTACTTGTCACTTATTATATATATAAGATGGTCATAGGTGACGAGTAACAGGTATTACCTGTCACCTTTGTTCATCATTGGTGACGGGTACGGTACCGTCACCAATGACTAGTCATCAGTGACGCGTTCGGAACCTATCACCCATGAATGTTATCACCCATCACCCATATCCCTTTTTCACGTAGTGTGATATCCTCAGTTCAAAAGAGAAATGATGCTTTAGGAATAGCAGTGTTACCAACATACCTTCCCCTTTTATCCAAGCAGCAGTAACACAGATGATGTTCCAAAACAGGCACAGGATCAATCCTGCCACAATGCCAGACATAAAAAAGGAATATAATATAAATTACCATTGTGCATCATAGGTGAATGTTTCCAAGTTATTGTATTGACAACATAATGACACTGCTAGTATGAACCACATCATCCATGGATCATTGGTCATAAATAATAGGAATGTCATTTTTAAGTAATGCTCAAAAAACACATACCTAAGAGTGACGCAAAGGCGACATATTGTGTTCTTTGCAAATGGACAGGTATCTCATTGCCAATATCATGATGAATGATGGGGAAAAACGGAGGCCAGTTTTTCTCTTCCAATACAATGCCAGCTGCAAGAGCAAATGAGCAACAATGCTTAATTGTGGGAAGTCTTCGCGAATGACATCAATAAATAATGTCAGAGGGATGAAAACTGAAACTCGACCTCGTGCTGCAGCCTCTTCTCGTCTTTTGATTTCCTACATGGAGCAGAATAAAGCTTTTACACAAAAATCAGCAGAAACCGGTGGAAACACGAGGCAATTATATATCTATAGGAACTTTGACCAGATTGTTTCAGGAAAAAGATAATTTCCAAAATGCCAAGAACAACATGCAGAAGGAGAAGTTCAGTCTCTGTACTGGATTCAGTTACCTTCTCACGCCTGTTTAACTCGGCCTCCTTGGCCAGAAGCTCCTTCTCCCTTGTCTTCATGTCCTGTGTATAATTAACAATCAAGAAGGCATTACTATGTTACTGGATTCATATCAATAACATCCATCTAGTTACATGAATCAAAGCACATATCGATAACATCCATCTCCTGAGCTCAAGAAGGTAGTGTACCTACCTTGCTTGTGTCCATGGGGATATCCACTGGGGTAGCAAAGTCATTGTAGAAGTCAGCTGGCTCAGGAGGAAGAGGCGAAAGGCGTGTGCTCGGAGGAGCAGCGCGCGATTGCTTCATCAACATAACAGCTTACTCGCATGATCGTCCAGAAAAGGAAGCATTTTAATTTTTTGTTACCGAAATTCCGTGCACTGCGGACTCACCGTTGTGTAGAATGCACCTCCGGAATAGCTGGACTGATCAGCGGACACTCCTCTTTTAGCTTGGTCCTGGAGAAAAGAGTCGGTATGAGTAGAAATGCAGTTCACCTAATTTCTCTTGTCCCTGAAAGCAGACCACTACTGAAAAGATGGACAAATTGCTTTATTTCTGGTCTGAATTCTGATTTAACTAAAATTAACCATATATTAGCATGTATGCTATGCAACCTTTCTTTATTTCCTTTTATATTTTGTTGTCATCCCCACAAGTATTCCTGGAAGTTCGAAAGATATGCAGGGTAAAGCTAAGCAACCAGCCAGCCGCAGCAGGGTTTCGGTAAAACCCTATTAGCAGGGGTACCAGGGATTTCTTAGAATCTTTCGCTCGGAAGTTTCAAGTAAAAAAATGAATTTAGAAAAGGTAACCAACGGAAACTCTGAAAATAGAGGTAACCGGCTGGAATTTCTGCCAAATTTTGTTTAAATAAAAATTTATTGTTTTCTATTTTGCGAATTAAATTTATTGGTTTATTTTGCCCGATATGGATTTTTCCCTTTATGTGTGTACCGCCGGTTACTTACTCAGGTCTCATTTTGTCGACTCGGTAGAAACGCCAACATATTGATTGCAGAATTATAAAGCCTAACAGCTTACAACCTTCTCTCTGTACCCAATTTTTCGCTGTTTCGGTGCAACTAAACTTGGCGTACGTAAAGTATGATCAAAGAAGCTGGGATTCTACGCAGTCCAAGAACTCAGTGGCAACAGTAGCAACTATGAATAAAGCAGCCCAAGAAGAAACAAACAGATAGATTAACAAGCAATCAATCGAGCAGGGGGCTGACGAAACAGGGAAGGAGCTGGAGCTCAACGCCGGCCAGAGCTTACCGCGAAAGGGTTGACCTCGTCGGCGCCGCCCTCCTCGAAGGGGTTGTCGTACCTCGACCTCCCGGCCATGGATCCCTCACCGGTGCTCTCCTCTTCTCCCTTCTCTTGGTTTGTTCCTCTGCTCCGAGGTCAGCAAAGAGGAGGACAAGAAGCAGCAGCCGAATCAGACCTCCGCACCTGCCTCGTGTATGTATTCTACGCGTAGAAAGAGAAAACGGACCAGACGCAGCCGTGCGTATCGTGTATGATCGACCAGGGGCGACGAAAATATTAGCGGAGTCCGCGTGGTTTTGTCCTCTGCCCGGCCGTCAGCTTTTACTTTTTATTTGCCGTCGAACGCATCAGCCGTTGCAAAGAATGGACCTTTGACTGCCGCTCAGCCACGCCAACTTGACAGCGATGACTGCTCACGCGGCTTATTACATATAGGCTGCCAGAGCAGAGACCTTTCGGCTCACACATTTACCATGTTTGCAAAGTCACAAGATTGCAGCATTCTTAATTTTTTTAAGGAAGGAATAATTATTCTAGCTTTTGCATAACAAGATGCATATGACTATCTATTATTAAACTTACTGAAAGAACCCAGACAAGCTAGGTAAAAATATAAAGAACCTCCAAAGCCAATCCAAAAGAGATATTATTCAAACACACATTTATGACTAAACTATCACTATTTTGGTGAAGACTTCTATTAATGTGATCTCGAGCACTCTGTCCACATGTTCTCCAGGTCTGAAGGGATCCAGTGCCCAATAGCGTTCCTTAAGAATTATCGTTCCTCCAACTACTATAGCAAGATTTAGAACCAAGTCCAATATGTCTCCTTGAATTAAACCTGCATAGAAATAGGAACTTTGCTCTGTTCAAAATAATATCATTACGACTAAACTATATAGCTCAACAAAAAACGCTAGCTCCATCCAACATCTGGTACTTAAGTTTTTAGTTAAACCCAAGAAGCCAATTTCCAAATATATTTGAAACACTAGAAGGGATATTAATACCAAAAGAAAGTTGTATCACATACCAGATTAGTTTAGCAACATGGCCATCAAAGAATAAGTGTTGAATTGTTTCATCAAGGTTAAAAAACAACATTTGGTACTTCCTGCCAATGACGCTTGCTAAATTATCTTTGGTTAGAGTAACAAAGTTATGAAGAAACCATAGAAAAACTTTAATTTTTAAAGTTATCTTAAACTTCCAAATGTAATGATTTGGAGGAATGAAAATGTTATTAATCAATGCTTTATACATAGAATGAACAGAAAAACGTCCCTATTGATGTAAAGACCATTTAAACACATCTCGTTGATCACTAGGTTTTACTGTGACTAATTTAGACACAAGTTCTCGCATAGCAGTTAGCTTATTGCCTATTAATGCCCTTCGAAAAGTGAGACTAGGTGAACCGGCATTCATAACCTCCGCTATAGTTGCATTCTTACGATGAACTATATTATAAAGGGAAGGAAATTGATGTCTTAGGGTGCTTTGGTCTAACCAAACATCCTCTCAAAAGGGAATCTGAGAACCATCTTGCAAGTTAAAAGAGCCTAGTCTCAAAAAATCTTGTTTGGCCTTCATAATGCCTAACCAGAAATGAGAGTCTCCAGCTCTATATTCAACTTGTGATATAGATTATTTATCATATACTTATTACGGATGATAGTTTGCCACACCCCATCCGTGTTAATCAACTTGAATGACCATTTACTAAGTAAGCACTTATTCTGTACTAGTATAATACCCCTACATTGTAACGGGAGCCAAAAATTTGCACATGATAATATTATTGACTCCTCTAAAATTTGCCATGCAGCATTCCGGTCGATTTCGGATATGAATATATTTCTTCAGAACTCCAATAAACCTCTCAAAAGGGTACATCTGATGAAGAAACACAAGACCAAGAATCTGTATCTCTTTTACAATTTGAATAATAAGATGCACCATGATATCAAAAAACGATGGAGGGGAACATGCCTCAAAATGTGATAGAGTCTCGACCATATCTTCCTGCAGCTTATATAGTTTTGTTGGATCGATGGCCTTCTGTGATATCGCATTGAAGAATGAATATAGCTTTATGATTGGGTTTCAGATCTTCCACGGCAGAATACCTCTAATTGTAATTGGAAGCATCTGTGTCATCATCACATAACAATCATGAGACTTCACACTAGTTAATTTCAAATCTTTCATGTTTATTAGTCTCTTTATGTTAGCGGAGTAATTGGATGGAACTTTGATTCCATGCAAGCACTTATACATTGCAATTTTCTCTGTCTTGTTCAGACTGTAGCTAGCGGGATCAAGATATTTGGTCATCTTGCATATCTTCAGGATGTTGATGCTGCCTGAGTCTGGTCCTTCCGTGATTGGATTGTATTCCTTTGTTTAGTCAGGTATGTCTAGTAATAACCCTAAATCCCTTTGCCATCTCATATACCTGTCTCCCAGTACGATACTTAGGAGGTGATCGAGTCTCAACTTTCCCATCAAAATCTCTTATGTTGCTACAGAACTGATGATCATTGTGAAGAAATTTACAATGACCTAGGTACAATATTTTTTGATTGTTCTTCAGCAACAAGCTCTCTGTTTCATCCAAGCAAAGCCCGCACGAACAGTAGCCTTTGACAGTTTAGCCTGATAGGTTGCAAGGGCTGACAAAGTTCTTTCTTTTATATGCATCCCATACCTGCACACCATCGTTCTATAATATTATAAGATCTTTCATTAATGGTTTCAAATAGATATTGATATCGTTGCTAGGTTGCCTTGACCCTAGTATCAACATCGACATTATAATGTACTTCCGCTTCATACATAACCAAGGAGGAATGTTGTAGATACATAGAGTCACAAGCCAAGTGTTATGACTACTGCTCATGTTGATGAATGAATTTATCCCATCTGTACTCAACCCAAATCTTATAGTCATCATATCTTTTACAAAGGGCTCCTTGTATTTCCTATCAATGTTTCTCTATTGCATAGAATCAGTGGGGTGTCTTAGCATTCCATCATCCTTATGCTCCTCGATATGCCATCACATCAGTTTGGCATGCCTTTTATTCGCGAATAAATGCTCCAAATGGGAGACTACAAGAAAATACCACATCACCTTGATGGGAGGCCTTTTCTTATTTCCTTCACCATTGATATCATCACCGTCACACTTGTACCATGCTACACCATAGATGAGACACACTTCCAAGTACATATGCTCTCCGCGATACAATATGCAATCGTTTGAACATACATGTATTTATACAATTCCATCCCCAATGGGCACACAACCTGCTTAGTCTAGTACGTGTTTTATGGCAGCACAGTTCACTTTGGAAGTAATTTTTTAAGAATAGTAACAACTCTGTGAAGCTTGTATCATACTACTCGTTGCTTGCTTTTAATTGTAGTAGTAAAAGCATGATACTCAACTTTCTGTGTTCCTTCTCGCAGCCCAAGAACAACGGTATTTTAGAGTCCTCTACCAAAAGCTGAAACTTTTAAAACTCTCTTTTATTGGTGAAGTCCCCCCCCCCCCATCACGCAACATCTGCTCAGATCATTGGCATTGGTGTTGGCAAATATCTCCTCTAGATCATCATCAACTAACGTATCTCTAGTAGGCGGTATATTGGTGTATTCGTCAGTCGACATATCGGTGCATAAGTCTTCGTCTTCTCTGCCAATGTATTGCGCTTCTTATACTATCTCAACTTCACCGTGCTCGGTCCAATGGGTATAGTCAGGCATAAAGCCCCTTGACATCAAGTGAGAATGTAACTGCTGAGTGGTGAAAAACTGCTTCTTGTTATCGCAATCGATGCATAGATAACACATGTATTAAGACTGTGTATTTGACTTATGCACCGTGTCTGCTACTAGGAAATACTCCACGCCGTTCTTGTACTCTGCACTCACACGGGTCGTAGTATACATCCATCTTCTGTCCATCTACAATTATATCATTATTGTAAATCTGAATTCATAACATCTAGAAGATTTTGCAATCACCAATAAATAAATTACCTCGCCAACTCCTACCGACAATTGGCCCGGGTTAGAGGAGCTTCCTTTTGTATACTTTCGCGTCCACTTCAGATAAGTGTTTGTTAGTGCCATCCCTAAATTTTTTTTTTATTATTTAACCCTTACATGTATGACATACATACAGCTATAACTTATCAAAATTAAACAGGACATTCACCCTTGAGATCAACCTCGTGACACTCCGCGATGTCATTCTCTAAATAGTTATAATGTGTATCGAAATGATAATGAATGAAATGTCATAAGATGTGATCCAAATGACATGAAATTTGGTAGAGATGTAGTGCATGAGGTTATGAATGCAGTAGAGGAAGAATCACATGAATTGAAGTTCATTTGCCCACTTAATGAACCAAATTACATGCTTGCTATTTTTAAATCCAAAATTAAATGAGGTAGTTCAAACAAACTGACATGAGGGAAGTACTCAACATGGCAAAGGGTATTTTAACTATGTAAGGTATACATAAAGAAGACCTAAAAAATTAGTTTCACATTTTATGTTTTTTATTAATTTCTATACAAATTAATTAGTTTAAAAGGCTTAATCAAGATTAACAAAGAATTAGTGCTAAACAAGCATTTAATGCTTCAAATATAGTTTTCCTATACAAAGCATGACAAAAAAAAGGTTAATAAAGTTTGATTGACCAATTTAGGATATTTCAAGATTTATGGATTAACAAGTTACAACATATTTAATGAAATAGAGGTATTTTAGTGAACATTTCATGTATGCATGTATTTTTATCATGTAGGTCATGACAAAACAAAAGTAAGATCTTCCCACATAAAATATTAATGGAGAGACAGCAGCATATATATGCAGAAGTAAATGTGAACCTGAAAGCCAACACAAAATTACAGACACATTGTTATTCACTTATTCTACAAAACAACAAGTAGACCAATTCAAAGATCTACAAAGTATTCACAGTTCTTTTTCTTCCAAGTGAAATTGTTCCCATGCTAGGAAAATTAAAAAGTTTTCATTATGTACTTTTGTGATAATACTATTCACTACTAAAAAATTATTTTTCGAGACACCTAGAGTGCATTTTCACAGACGGCTCATTTGAAAAACCATCAGCGCAGTTAGCGGAGGTCCGCTATGGTTATGGACCACATGTGGAAATATATTTTCACAGACGGTTCCTTATATGAATCATCTCTTAAAATATGATAATTATCACATGCGGTTAATATAAGAAACTGCCTGTGTAAAAGATCATTTTCACAGGCGATTTGTGAACCGCCTATGAAAATGGATCATTTCCATATGCAGTTCACGTAAAGAACTGCATATGGAAATCAGTGACTGGTTATCTTAAAAAAATTACAATTTTTGCATATGAATTCGGATGAGGACAAAGTTTATATAAAAATTGTACTACTCGACGAGATCTAGAACTTTGTAGTTGAAAAGTTTTTCATTTGAAGTCATTTTTAGATGCTCAAATAATGGTTTGAAGTTTTGGATAGAAGATATCAAAAGGATTACATATGGTGTTACTATCACTAGTATTTCTCTGGTGGGATGGTAAGGAAGGTTCACGTGAGCTGAGAGGTTCTAGGTTCGAGTGCTAAGAATCGCACACACGCAAAAAATCGCGTGACTTGTGACGTCGTGACCGTGGGGGTGCATGGTCGGTTAAAAATATTTTGCTTTTTTCGAATAAAAATATCGATTCGGGGACTAATTATTATAGGCGGTCCTCTTAAGGAACCGTCTGTAAAAACTGATTTTTATAGGTGGAACGGAACCGCCTGTAGAAACCGATTTTCACAAGCGGTTCCTTAAGCGAACCGTCTCTGGTAATAGATTTTCATAGGTGGCTCTTTAACGCCTGTAAAAATCGTCTATTTTCACAGGCATTTGATCACAGGCGGATATGTTAAACGTCCGTAAAAATGAGTTATCAACTGTCTCTAAAAATAGTTTTTTAAATAGTGATTACTAGTTGTAAAATTAATTTAGAGGATCAGCACGATTATAGTACCTCATAGCACGATAACGAGGTCGGTACCATAAATAGTTGGCACCTGGGCATCCAGTAATGAAGTATATGATGGCCAAAAACCGGATCCTAGGATCTGCATGGAAGAAGCATTTAATCTAACTAAATAACATAAAATAATTTATTAAAATCATATGATTATTAGTAATAAAGCTAATTGCAAATGAATTAAATTTCTCTCAACATACTTGCCCCTGCAATCCAAGCAGCAATTGTACATATGATGTTCCAGAAGAGACATATGACCAACCCTGCATGAGAAATGCGCAAATATTAGTCAAAGGCAATACTTTTGAAAACCGATAGTCCTTATAGAGTGATTCTGTAAGTAATTGGTGCATTTACTGGCTTCGTACCTAGGAATGATGCAAAAGCAACATACTGAATTCTCTGCAAGTGCACAGGTATATCGTTTGAGATGTCAACATGGATGATGGGGAAGAATGGTGGCCAATTTTTTGGCTCTATAAAAACTCCAGCTGTGCATACAAGATGGGTGAGGATAAAAAATTACGAGACATTTCATGGGGTAAATGGTACATGCAGGAGTAGTTTACCTCTTGCAAGAACTTTCCTTCTTTTTATTTCCTAAAGAAAAGAACACAATGTCAACCGCAAATATAGCGAATTGAATAAATAACTTCACAGCTATGTGTAAAATTAATTGCATAGTTAAGAAAAAGAAGGCACATCATAGACTTGATTTAACTTGTATGTACCTGTTCTCTCCTGTTTATCTCGGCCTCTTTAGCCAAAAGTTCTTTCTCCTTTTTCTTTAGGTCCTGGATTTTGTAGACAAGCTCATAAAAGGACTGGATACTCATATTAAAAGAAAGAAAGATAGAGGAGCTGCCATGGTAAAAGGAAGACTCCAATACTAGCCCCTCCCCTATGGCCTGCATTGAAAATTCTTATATAGTAAACTAGCCTTCATCACTACCACAAAAATAGGCTTATATGCCGGTTCATCACTACCGATTTCTTACAAGCCGACAGTGATAGAATATCACTACCGGTTCATATTATGAACTGGTATTAAAAGGCCATTTGAAAAGAATCGGCAGTGAAAATCAACTATCACTGCCAGCTCTAACCACAAGCCGACAGTCACAGTATCACTTCCGATTTATGTTATGAACCGCTAGTAAAACCTTGACTATCACTACCAGTTGGTAGCTAAAGCTGGCAGCAATAGCCAAGGTTTCACTACCGGCTCTAGCCACGAGCCAGTAGTGTTACTAGCCGGCAGTGATAGTATTACTGTCATCCACTATCACTGCCGGCTAGTATTACTATTGATTTGTGTTATGAGCCAGCAGTGAAACCTTAACTATCACTACCGATTGGTGGCTAGAGCTGGCAATGATAGCCAAGGTTTCACTACCGGCTTTAGCCATGAGCCGGCAGTGATACTAGCTGACAATGATAATGGATGACAGCTTACTTTAAAAAAATCATAACTTTTTCATGCGTCGGGATAAATTTTATATCAAAATTGTAGCCCTCGACGAGATCTACAACTTTATATTTGAAATCTTTTTCATTTGATGTCATTTAGATATCCAAATAATCGTTTGAAATTCAGACAAAACATGTCTAAAGGATTGCATATGCTAATGGTATCACTAGTACTTCTGTGGTGGGATGGTAAGGATGTATCGCACGAGTTGAGAGGTTCTGAGTTTGAGTGCGATGAACCGCATGCACGTGTATTTCGTTCGAAAAATCGCGTGACTTGTGACGGTGCTGGCGTGGGGGTTCCTTGGGTGCAAATAATATATATTTTTTTTCAATTTTTTCATCCTAAAAAGATCGATTCGGCATCCAATTCAGCCGGCAGTGACTGTCGGTCCGAATGTCCTCGGACCGGCAGTGTTAATCGGTGACTATCACTGCCTGTTGTCCACTGCCGACTCCAAAACCAGTAGTGAAACCCCTTTTAGGCCGGTACTGAAGATGTTTTTTAGTAGTGCATGTAAATTAACCTATAACCTTGGGCATTCAAAAGACATTAACCACTACAATTTTTTCCCTCACTTTGCTCAAATTTTTTAACATTATGGCTGGTTCATGAAGTTTTGTGATATATAATGTTCTAATCCTAGACCCAGTGCATGAGCCTAAGTTTAACCTTTTATAAACCTTCAAATTCTTTTTTTCATTGATGATACATTCACAATATAAATTATTTAGAATATTAGATTCTTAGTTCACATTTTACAGTTAAATTCCTACATATACTTTGCAGAATTAATTTGGGAACTTATTAATATTTTCTTCCACTACTGCACTTGTACATACTGTGTCAATGATTCTCTAGGACAAGTACAACAAATTAACAATAGATTAGGTGAAAAGAAGGATATCAAACTACTCCTTAGTTACCCTGAAATGGAAATATGGAATTATACGACAGGTGGAACATATAAGGTCGAATTTTTTTGCAGAATGATTGAAAGATAGTAAAAAACCAACAAATACAGCTAAATACAGAAAAATGATTGAAAATTTTAATACAAATAAAGCAAGCAGTCTAACAACCTTTTTTGTATCAAGAAGGATATCTACAGATGCACCAATGTCATTGTAGAAACCAACTGGTTCAGGGGGAATGGAGTTGGGCGTGGATGCTACATGAATACAAAGATATTATCAGATCATTGCACACAAAATAATAGCTAGAGCAAAGACTACGAAATGCACATAAATAATGTCAGTGCACAACAAATTACTTTGAAATGTGGATCTTACAATTATGATTTGTTAATGTTAATTTTGGTGATTTGACAACTATGTGTAAGTTATGAAGTAATCTTTGGCGATCATGATTTGCCACTACTACAAAAATGGCATAAGAGTATCGGTTGAAAAACAGCTTCAGTACCGGTTTTTCAACCGAAACTCTTTACTTGGCACTGGTAGTCACTGACTATCAGTGCCGAGTCTAGAATCAGTACTGAATTTTTTTTTAGTGCCGGTTCATGCCTCCAACCGGCACTGAAAAAGGTTCCAGAGCCAAAAAAAATAAACGAGGCGGCTTGATTTCGAATCGGCTCAGCTGCCAGTACCACCGGCACGCACCGTCGCCACGCCCACTCCTCCGTCAACCTCCTTGAAAGTGCATCTAGGCCACATAAGTGGGTTTTGGTTTATTGATGACAAAACGATTAAGGGACTAATATGTTTATTGAAGCTATGAACAGGTTTTAGTCTTATTTGTGAAGACACACGATGTTGACATCCCTCGAAAAGAAAAGAGAAGCGGTTTGTAGTACTCAATCGGATTTAATTTGTTTTATCTTTAAAATTGAGTCTAGGATAGCCGTACTATGAAGAGGGATACAATTATTAGCTTTTATGGTGTCTCAATGCTCAAAGTAACCTAAGACACTGGGAAAAATAGGCAGAATGTCCTGAGTCCGGAGTCTCTGGTGTTCACCGGATATTCCGGTACTCAGTGTTTTAGGCCGGAGTCTCCGAGAGAGACTCCGCCAGAGAGTCTTGTTTCCGATTTATTTTTAATTGTTCGGAGTCTCTGGTGTTCACCGGATACTCCGGTAGTTAGTGAATTTTGGACCGGAGTCTCCGAGAAAGTCTCCAGCAAAGAGCCTCGGTTAAGCCTTCAATTTTAAAAAAACCGGAGTCTCCGGTGTTCACTGGATACTCCGGGTAGATGAAGTTTTGGCCAGAGTCTTCGAGAGAGACTCCGCCAGAGAATCTCAGTTAGCATTACGGGATACTCCAGTACCTGGAGAGGCCGGAGAGTCTGGTGAGTCTCCGGATTATTTCTTCGTGGTGACTAAGTCCTACGTGGAGACTCCAGTGTTCACCGGATACTCCGGGCAGTCAACAGAACCGTAACGGCTAGTTCTGACACTGTTCTGAGCCCGTTTTGGATTTCAAGCTGGAGACTCTGGTGTTCACCGGATACTCCAGGGTAGGTGAGTTAGAACAGTAACGGCTAGTTTTTGAGAGTTAGCTATATGTACCCCCACACCCCCCTAGCATTTGAAAAAGCTTCCTAAGAGCATTCAAGAGCCCTCCAAATATCTCTAGTGCTTTGTTTTGCACCAAATTTGAGAGATTGTGTTTCGAAGTGAAATTGAGTTGTTGAACATTGAGTTCGTCATCAAGCATACATTCGTGATCTTTTCTCTTGGAGCCTCGTGCTCCTAGACGGCAAGGCGTCACCTGTAGAGCACCCAACTATTGTGGAGTGCCACGGGAAGTTTGTAATCGCCATCGACTTGAGTAAGAAAACCTAGCTTGATCTTTGTGGTCGCTAGGAGAGGATAGGGTTGGAAAAGACCCGGCTCTTTATGAGCTCCTCAATAGAGACGTAGGTACTTTTTTGTGAGGTGGCCGGACTCTGGGATTAATTCGTGTCTCCTCATTTGTGCAGGTTTTACTAATTGTTGTAGTTTTGGGATTTTTCCCAAATTTTAGTACTTGTGAGAATCTTACTGTTTGATATTGTTGTTTAAGCAATTTACTCTTAGTAAAACTAGTGGTATCTCTTACGCTCAAGTAAACTTGCTTAGATTCATTTGTTTTCGAAATCCTGTATAGCCTGGATATTTCAGACTAGACCGGATACTCCGGACAGACCGGAGTATCCGACCTTCACCAGAGTATCCGGCATCTGTTTAATCCGCTGTTAAGTTTTAATTTTCAGAAACGCCTATTCACCCCCCTCTAGGTAACTTTAAGTACATTCAATTGGTATCAGAGCCCAACCTCCTCCAAGGCTTCACCGCTTGGAGGAAATCGATATGTCAACATCCAGAAGCCCGAGGGGTCCAAAAGATGATCCATCGAAAAATGGTGATGGTAATGGTAAGGGAAAGGGAAGTGAAATTCCTTTCAATTATGATCGTTTAAATTCTTCGAGCAATTACATCTCCGTGCCATCCGGGCGTGCACCATTCTTTGATTGTACACATTATACCGCTTCGAGGCACAAAATGAAAATGCATTTAGTATCTCTTCATCCAAGTATTTGGAAGATTGTTTGCACAGGTTTTGACTTGCCGGATAAAGATCAAGAGCTTACCTCAAATGAAGAGCAAAATATGCACCACAATGCTCAAGTTACAAGTATCTTGTTTAGTGCCTTGAGTCTGGAGGAGTTGAACAAAGTAGATGGACTAGAAGAGGCTAAGCAAATTTGGGACACTCTCCAAGTTGCATACGAAGGCACTACAAGCGTGAGAGGGTCCAAGATAGAGCTACTAGAGGGCAAGCTAGGAAGATTTGTCATGGAAGACCATGAAACTCCCCAAGCCATGTATGACCGGATGATGATGCTTGTAAACAAGCTAAGAGGGCTTGGGAGTGAAGACAATGATGATCACAAAGTGGTGAAAAGATTGCTTAGAGCTTTTACTTCTAGAAATCCCACTTTGGTGACACTTCTCCGAGAGAGAGGAGACTACAAAAGGCTCACACCGAGCGATGTGCTCGGGAGGATACTTGCCCATGAGCTCATGGAAGAAGAAGCCAATGAAGTGAAGATTTATGCCAAGAAAACCTCAACCTCCAAGAACAAGGAGGTTGCATTCCAGGCAAGCAAAAGCAAACAAATTCAAGAATCAAGTACAAGTGAGGAAGAAAGCTCTGAAGATGATGAGATGGCCTTCTTTGTGAAAAGATTCAAGAAATTTATGAGGAAGGGTGGCTGCTCCAAATACAAGAGAGACATGCCCAAGAAAAGAACATCTAGGAGGGCATGCTATGAATGTGGAGAAATTGTTGATTTCATAGCCGATTGTCCCAACAAGAAGAAGGGAAAAGACAAGGAAGACAATAAGAGCAAGTCATTCAAGAAGGACAAATACAAGACCCACAAGAAGAAATATTTGGGTCAAGCACACATTGGAGAGGAGTGGGATTCAAATTCTAACTTCGACTCCGATGATGAAGGAGTTGCCACTATTGCCATCTGCGAGTCTACACCAAGAAAATCACTCTTAATGAGTGATGATGATGATGACTCCCCCAAGTGCTTCATGGCTAAAGACCGCAAGGTAAAATATCAATCCAAGCTCCTAGATAGTGATAGTGAGTATGATAGTGATTGTGATAGCTTGTTTAAGGGCTTAAATAAAAATATCATGGCTAAGATAAAAGAACTAATGGATACAATAGATAGTCATGAGGAGACCCTTGAGAGACAAGAGGACTTGCTCATCCTTGAAAAGGAGATAAACCTTGAACTTGAGGAGCTCCTTGGTAAAGAGAAGGAGAAAATTGAAAAATTATCAAATTATTGTGATTTGGCCAATTCCTCAATTGCTAGTCTTAAGAGTAACAATTCTAAGCTTCAAGAGAAATTATCATGTTTGGATAAAGATTATAAAACTCTTGAAATGCAAATTGATACCCTTAAGAGTAGCTCATCCAACTCTAATGAAGCAAACTTGCTATCTAGTGCCTCCAGTAGCAATGTGTGCTCTCGTTGTTTCAATATTGATATAAATGCTTGTACCACTAATGTTGAATCTTTGCAAACATTACAAAAAGAAAATGAGAGGCTAAATACCTTGGTCAAGTATGGGTGCATCAAAACCTATAAATCAAAAGATGCACTCTACAAGACCATTCAAGCCAAGGACAACAAACAAAAGAGTGGGCTTGGATTTAACCAATACACAAGCAAGCCAAATGGTCGTGTGATGATGAATGGAGTGGAATGCCTCAAGTTCATCAAGGGAGGAAAGCAAGATGGTCACACGGCTCAAGCAAAATAACCAAAGGCCTATGCTCCTCAATCCACATTTTATGCCTCTTATATGCTCAAGAGAAACCACTGTGGTAAAGTGGTTTCTCTTTATGTTGCTCCCCGCACAAAAGATAGAGTTGTCAAAAGGAATGTGTGGGTACCAAAGGTTCTTGTGACTAACGCCAAAGGACCCAAACAAATTTGGGTACCTAAAATAAAGGCATAACTTTGTTTTGTAGGCATACTCCTCCGGTGGATCAAGTTGGGTCATTGAGAGTGGATGTACAAATCACATGACCGGAGAAAAGAGTATGTTTTCATATTTTGAACAAGATGGAGGACCTCATGAAAACATCGTCTTTAGCGATGATGGAAAAGGAGAGGTAATAGGCTTAGGTAAAATTGCCATTTCCAATGATCACTCTATTTCAAATATTTTGATAGTCAAGTCTCTTAATTATAATTTGTTATCCGTGTCACAATTATGTGAAATGGGTTATAATTGTCTTTTTACTAATGAGGGTGTGATCATCTCTAGAAGGGAAGATGCCTCAATAGCTTTCACTGGTAAGTTAAAAGGTAAACTTTATCTTGTTGATTTTTCAACGGATGAAGTGAAGCCTAAAACTTGCTTGATTGCTAAGTCTAGCATGGGTTGGCTATGGCATCGCCGACTAGCTCATGTTGGCATGAGGAATTTGTCTAAACTTCAAAAGGGTAAGCACATCCTAGGACTAACAAATTCTTTTGAGAAAAATAGAATTTGTAGTGCTTGTGGGAAAACAAGTCGGAGCACCTCATCCAGCCAAGAATGTGATGACAACTACAAAGCCATTAAAGCTTCTCCACATGGACTTATTTGTGCCGATTGCCTACATAAGTATTGGCGGTAACAAATATGATTTGGTTATTGTTGATGACTATTCTCGTTTCACTTGGGTATTCTTTTTGCATAACAAAAGTGAAACACAAGGCATATTCAAAAAATTTGTAAGAAGAGCCCAAATGAGTTTGAAGTGAAGATCAAAAGGGTGAGAAGCGACAATGGAAGCGAGTTCAAGAACATACAAGTTGAAGAGTTTCTTAATGAAGAAGGGATCAAGTACGAATTCTCGGCAACCTACTCCCCTTAACAAAATGGAGTTGTCTAGAGGAAGAATAGGACTCTAATTGAGTTGGCAAGAACAATGCTTGATGAATACAGAGTATTAGATCAATTTTGGGTGGAAGCAATCAACACCGCATGCCATGCCATCAACCGGTTGTATCTCCACAAGATCTTGAACAAGACCGCATATGAGCTCCTAACTGGTAACAAACCGAACGTTTCTTACTTTAAAGTCTTTGGTAGCAAATGCTTTATTTTGAATAAGAAAGCAAAGAGTTCTAAATTTGCTCCAAAAGTAGATGAAGGCTTTATGCTTGGTTATGGATCAAATGCCTACGCCTATTGTGTTTTCAACAAAATCACCGGTTGTGTTGAAATCGCGAGAGATGTGACATTTGATGAATCTAACGGCTCCCAAGTGGAGCAAGTTAATCCTAATGTGCTAGGTGATGAAGAAATTCCAAGCGAAGCAATCAAGAAGATGACAATTGGTGAAATCAAGCCTCTAGAACCACAAAAGATACAAGTGACTCAAAATAATCAAGATCAACCATCTTCATCAATGCAAGTGAAGCCATCAACATCATTCCAAGATCAAGGTGAAAATCAACCTCAAGACCAAAATCAAGCCTATGATGACTCAAATAAATTCTTAGATTATGAAGTGGAAGACATTCAACATCAATCTCAAGTGCCACACCCACGTGTTCATCAAAGCATCCAAAGAGATCACCCGGTGGACAACATACTTGGTGATATATAAAAAGGGGTAACTACTCGCTCAAGAATTACAAATTTTTATGAATATTACTCTTTCGTTTCCTCTTTGGAGCCTTTGAAGGTAGAAGAAGCTCTTGAAGATCCGGATTGGGTGATGAACATGCAAGAGGAGTTAAACAACTTCAAAATGAATGAAGTCTAGTCCTTAGTGGAAAGACCGAAACATAAAATGTAATTGGCACAAAATGGTCTTCTGCA
Source organism: Phragmites australis (assembly GCF_958298935.1). Lineage (NCBI taxonomy): Eukaryota > Viridiplantae > Streptophyta > Magnoliopsida > Poales > Poaceae > Phragmites > Phragmites australis. Next base: position 20,373,575 of record NC_084924.1, on the reverse strand, counting down.
ACAAACAAGACGAGAATGGGATATTAACAAGGAACAAGGTAAGGTTGGTTGCTCAAGGCTTCACACAAATTGAAGGTTTGGATTTTGGTGAGACTTATACTCCCATAGCTAGGCTTGAGTCAATTCGTATATTATTAGCTTATGCTACTCACCATGATTCCAAGCTATACCAAATAGATGTGAAGAGTGCATTTCTTAATGGACCAATTTCTGAATTGGTATATGTGGAGCAACCACCCGGTTTTGAAACTCCATAAGACGCTCTATGGGCTAAAGCAAGCACCAAAAGCATGGTATGAATGCCTTATGGATTTTCTTGTTAAAAAGGGCTTTGAAATAGGCAAAGCCAATTCTACTATTTTTACTAAAAATGTTGATGATGATTTATTTGTTTGCCAAATATATGTCGATGACATTATATTTGGTTCTACTAATCAACAATTTTGTAAAAATTTTAGTAGAATTATGACAAAAAGGTTTGAGATGTCAATGATGGGAGAATTGAAGTTCTTTCTTGGATTTCAAATCAAACAACTCAAGGAAGGAACTTTTATTTGTCAAACAAAATATATCAAAGACATGCTCAAGAAGTTTGACATGGAGAATGCCAAACCCATCAAGACACCCATGCAAGCCAATGGTCATCTCGATCTCAATGAAGACGGCAAAAGCGTGGATCAAAAGGTATATCGCTCCATGATAGATTCTTTACTTTATCTTTGTGCATCTAGGCTCGATATCATGCTTAGTGTGTGCATGTGTGCAAAATTTTAAGCTGCTCCAATAGAGTGTCATTTAGTGGCCGTTAAGAGGATTCTTTGATATTTAGTTCATACACCTTACCTTGGCTTATGGTATCCTAAAGGGTCATCCTTTGACCTTATCGTCTATTTGGATTCCGATTATGCCGGTTGCAAAGTAGATAGAAAGAGTACCTCGGGGACTTGCCAATTCTTGGGTAGGTCCTTGGTGTCTTGGTCTTCAAAGAAACAAAATTCCGTAGCCCTATCCACCGCCGAAGCCGAATATGTTGCTGCGGGAGCTTGTTGTGCTCAACTCCTATGGATGAGGCAAACCTTGAAAGATTATGGCCACAACATGACCAAAATTCTACTTTTGTGTGATACTGAGAGTGCCTTCAAAATAGCCAACAACCTCGTGCAACACTCAAGAACCAAGCACAAAGATATTAGACATCATTTCTTGAGAGACCATGCAACAAAAGGGGATATCGACATTCGCCATGTGAGAACCGAAAGATAACTAGCCGATATCCTCACTAAGCCATTAGACAAGCAAAGGTTTTGCCAGTTGAGAAGTGAATTAAATATCCTAGATTCTCGCAACGTGGCTTGAACTGTTGCATACATTTGATTGTTATAGTGTTATAGCTTTCATAGCTAGGAGTTTGCAAAAATTGCATTTTGTGTTCTATTTTTCAAAATATTTGATTCATTGCTCTTTTGATCATAATTTGCTACTTGTGATCATAGTTATGTAATGATGCTTGTTGGCTGATCACAAGTGCTAAAATAGTCTTATATGTCCAACTATTCATCTCCCAAAAAATTCCTCCTCGAATCTCAGCAAATTCTCAATTCTGTCACAGTTCCAAGTGCCAGAATGTTCGGTCTTCACCGGAGTATCCGGTACCTGATACTGTTCACGTATTCGCTGAATTTTGTCCAAACTCTAGAACTCAGAATGTCCGGTAAAGTGTCAGGTCTGGAGTCTCCGGTCTATACCGGAGTCTCCAAGCTCTCCAGACTTTGTATCCCTATCCTACCCGAAAGTTACTTCTCCCCTCCACATACTTCTCCTTTCAATCTCTCTCCTCTCAAGCAATCCCCTCCGGCGATTTTCATCATCTCTCATTGTTTCTCTCTCAAATCCAAGGTCAGAATCTCCGGACTTCTCTATTCTTCAATTCTTCGGAGTATTTTGCCCTAAAAAGGTACTTTTTTGAAAAATCTCCCGATCTCTCAATGCCTTTCTCTAGAATCAATTTCCTCTAGTAGACTTACTCAATATCCATCTTAGAACTTATTGCTCCAACAGTTTCATCTTTTGTTGGCTGAATCCCGGGTTTTGGGTTTGCTTCCGGCTCTCCGGAGTATCCAGTGTTCACCGGATACTCCGGCCTCTAATAGATTTTCTGGAACATCCCATTCTTCATGCAAATCTTGCCATATCTTAAATCCATCTCTCTCATGTATCTCAGGAATCTCAATATGGCGGGAGATAGATATGTGCAAGGCCACACCTTCGAGAGAAAGAAGAAGCAAAGGAGTGATATTCGTTCACAAGAGCAAAGTGCTTTGGCACAATCAGAGGATAGTGGTAGCGGGCATGCAAGCGGTGAGTGAGTTCGGAAAGTGGTGAAGAAAGTGAAGTCACCTCAAGCCACCGGACGTGGCATTCGTCTTGAAGAAGGAACTATTGATGAAGGATCTCAAAGAACAAGTGTTGGTCTAGGCAAAACAAAGAGTCAAGTTGGCAGAGGTCGAGAAAGTGGAAGAGGAAGGGGATCAGCTCCTGTGACAGCGGGAAGAGGAAGAGGAAGCTTGCCTTCTCGAGAAGAGAGAGGCAAAGGTATTGCCATGGGAAGTAACTCTGGGTCTCCTGATGATTTTGAAGAAGAGCATGAAGAGGAGCAAGAAGAGGATAATGTGATAGGCCCTCTGAAGCTTCACAGACCCATCAAAACAACTTCACCATTTGAAACCCCAAGGAAACAATCAACTACATGAAGCATGCTTCGAAGGTAAATTCTGAGAGGCATGTAAATCCTTTTGAGTATGAGAAGAATGCCATTGATTATTGCTTTTGGACTGACTTCCAATCGGATTTCTACGAGATAGTCATTCTCACCAAGAAGAAGCCCATAACTCACATACAGTGGATAGATTGGGATTATATGGCACAAAAGAATGATTCTATGTTCAATGAGATCATAGCTGCCTGCGAGCACAAAAAGGTGAAGAACATCATGGCATTTAAATATGATTGGTGTGAAGAAGTAATAGCACAATTCTATGCCACAGTCTGGTTGATGGAGCAGAAAACCCTTTCATGCACTGAATGATAGAGGGAGAGCAGTATAAAGTGAGTTTTAGAGCTTCTGCTCACCACTTTCGGTTTGATACTCGTGATACTCACAAAGATCAGATTCATAATGAGCATCAACTCACTTTGGAAGAGTTGGGTTTGATGTATCTCAATCATGGAAGGGTTGAGTTTGGAAAACTTACTGGTATGAGGCCTTTCTATAGATGTTTGAACTCTCTTTTTCGGCTCACTTTGACACCCAAGAGCGGAGATGCAACCATGGTGCAAAGTATTTCGAGAAATCTTCTCGCTGCAATGTCCAATGACCATGCACCATTCAGCATTGCATACTTTCTTTGGGAAGAGATAGTCTTTACTTCCAAATCACCTGTCAAGAGCTGTGGATACGCTCCGTATATCATGTCCATCATTGAGAGAGTATACAACAAGACATTTGTGAAAGAGATCAAACATGAGCCATATCGTATGAGGCCTCCGAACATTAAAGCTCCCTCTCCATCGCCATCTCCACCTCGTGTTCCCCCGAGCACTAGAAAGATTGCTTCAAGATGTGCTCCACCACAAGGATCATCTTTTATCAAGAGTGCTCTTAAGGCCATATTCAATATGTGCACTCACAATGCCACTCAGATTAAAGAGCAGAATGCCAGACTAAGAAAGATGGAGAAGCGCTAAAAGGCCATGTATGCTTCAATGAATCTTCAGCCACCCTGCTCTCCCATTGCTTCAGACGAAGCAGAAAGTGCACCCGTTGAGTTTGAGAATCCTTGGGCTTGGTATGAGGAAGCCCAAGCAGCTGCTGAGAGCTCCCAAGCGTAGCATGATGATGATTCCTCCGATGCTGAAGACGTCCCTGCAGCAAGCTCTTCTCACAATGGTGACAACGATGGAAGCGGTGATGACGACGACGGAGATGATATCTATGAGGACAGCAATGATTAGTCCCTCTCCTCTTTTTGGTGCTTGATGCCAAAGGGGGAGAGATGTCAGTTTCTTTTTTCCAGCTTTGTAATCTTTTCTTTTCATCGTAGTTGGACATTAAGACATATGTATTGTTTGTGATGAACTATGTGGCATGTTTAAAATTTGTAAGAGATTTTATGTTAGTGTGATGCTTGTTTAGTTTGTCGTGTTATGATTCTTAGATTGAGTGATATATATCTTGTCATATGTATCATGAATATCTTTTGTATACTCAATCTTGCATCCCACAGATCCTAAGATATAGGGGGAGCTTGATGAGGACATCACTCTTTCGGATACACACACACCGAGTATTCCGTACTGCGCTAAAATCATCGCCCAAGACACATACGGACTCCATTTTTGACGTTCTACACATGGTTGGAAAGCTAAGGAGATAGGCTTTCCAATGGGACTGGTCCCATATCCAAATTCTTTATGAGTCAACAGGAATTGTCGAAACAAATGGACATCCAGAATCTATCAGGCTGCTGCACCACCATCTTTTGGGCCGTGTAACGTGTTGGAGTCCATTAGGGACGCGCCCAGGGGTCCTTGACCGACCCTAGTCTCTTATATACAGTAGCCGCCACCCCAATTAGGGTTGGGTTTTGCTTAGATATTGATCTACACACAGATTGTGAGATTTTTGCTCTTGTTCCGGACCGACTAGGCCGCCGCAAGTGTTTGTGGAACCCCGACTTCGAGTGCTTGAATTCTATTCGCAATATTTCAGATTGCATCTTCTACGTTCTTGCTTGTGTTCTCGATACGCCTGCAGGGATTGAGCCTTCTTGGCGAGGTCAACCGCGTGACACGGTTGATAACCAACGGAGCTGTGGTGTAGTGATTGCAAGGGAGACGATCTGTTTGAGTCAAAGCCTTTGGATCATCAACGTCGAGTTCTCCACCTACCGACTTATCGCTACTTATCGGAAGATCAAGCCTACAATTCGGTCAACTGGTATCAGATTTTCAGGTTGCCCGTTAGGTAATTTCATTTTCCCCTTTAGATTAGTCTATTTTTCATTACCTAGAGTCCAGAAAAAAGCCAAAAAAATTCCGTCAATTTCCGCTGCCCTAGAACCCTTTGTGCCTTTGCAATTTTTGTTTTCAGTTGCGCGTTGTTGAGTTTGTATCCGTGGTCGAGTCTTGTTGCTGGTTTTAGAGTCATGTTCTTGGTCTTTAGTCAGCGCTCCATGCTATTTTGATCACGCCGCTATCCCATCGTCACCATCCCCACCAACAAGTCGAGCCACCACATTATTCGATTTGCCACCGCGAGCCGCCTTGTGTTACTTTCCGCCCCGCCAACCCTAGATAGGTCGCAAGCCGTCTTGTATCAATTGCCCTGCCACCACTGCTCTCCTTATTCATCTCGCGCTCCTATTGCTTGCCATACCTTAAAGAGGCCAATTTCTGCAAGAGGTGCTTTGAAAAAAAAACCTTAACTCGACAGGGGTTCAGTAAAACGGCCATAACTTTCTCATACGGACTCGGAATCAGGCAAAAAAAATTTTCACGAACATCTACAGAAAAAGTTACATCCGTCGCTCTCCACTTTGTTGGGTTCCGCCAAAAAAGTTTTTCCCAAATTCGGCTCGGAAGACTGAGTATTCGAGCCACGAAGTTTCCGCACGCTTTCAGAGAACATGCTTGATTTTCTATAGGCCACATCTTGCATCCATTTGAGCTGAAAATTTCTGTGGTTGTTTCTTGTGTGCTCCTAGTTCAAAAAAAAATCAGAAAAATACGAAAAAAAAATTCGTGATTCCTACTAGTGCTAAAGACAAAAAAGAGGAGCACATAGAGAACACCCAGATAATTGTGCTGTTTGCTGTATCTTTCTCTGTTCATCCTATTTAGCTTTGTTTCAGCTATTGTGCTAGGACTAGGGATACGTGATAGACCAGCAACTGTGATTCATACTTTGGACACTTATTTAGCTTTGCTCATCTGATTACAGTTCTTGCTAATCCTTGCTACCATATTGTGCCTTTCCAAGCTCCACCTCCTTTGATCCAAACAGGTTCACTCTTGCAATCATCCCACGCTTCCAGACTTGTCACCGGTTGTTCCTCCTTGCTGCATTGGTAAGAACATTTGTAAGAGCGTGGTAAGACGCTTGAGTGTGTGTGATTCCACCTTCCACCACCTAGTAGTTGATAGGGATAATATTGTGTTGTCCTTTGTTTTCTACTAACCATGTCAGGTGATGGATCTCCGTCGGATTTTAAGGATTGTGTGTCCAAGGAAGAACTCAACAAAGCCTTGCAGGATCATACTAGACTATTGAAAGACATTAGAACAAGCATTGCTAACCTCGTCACGCGAGTCAACGACCTTGAGTTGCGACAGCCACCACATGATGATGAACATTCACATGATGATGATACTAATAATGGTGGCCAAGAAGATGGTGAGGTTTTTGTTGGGCAAGATGCGCGTGCTGAGCAACGTCCTCGTGCTGAACAATTACGTCGTGACCAACAACAACGTCGTCAAGGTAACGGAGGTAATAATGTTAATCGCAACGGTCACGATGATTCTTATTCTAAGATTAAGTTTTCAATGCCTCCTTTTGATGGTGCATATGATGTTGATGCTTATTTGAATTGGGAGATGACGGTTGATCAAAAGTATAGTTCTCATATGGTTCCTCAAATGCATAGAGTTAGACTAGCCACTTGTGAGTTAACGAATTATGGTATTATTTGGTGAAATGGTTTAGTTTCTAGTGGCTTAGAACCTGAATCATGGCCTAGACTAAAGCGTGCCATGCGCAATAGATTTATTCCTCCTGATTATACACGTGAATTGAAAAAAAATTGCAGTGCTTAAATCAAGGTTCTAAATCTGTGCATGATTACTATCAAGAGCTTCAAATTGCTATGCTTCGTTGTAGTATACAAGAGGATGATGAGGATACCATGATTCATTTTTACTCCAGTTTGAGACGTGAAATTCAGGACCTTGTTGATTATAAAGATTACAATACTACCAATAGGTTGTTCCATTTTGCTATCTTGGCAGAAAAAGAACTGCAGGGTCGACAACAGGTGCAGAAATTGCGGAACAATTTTGGGAGTACATCTACTTCACGAGTACCACCGGGACAAGCAACAACATTCCTTTCTACATCTACACGATCTACTGCCCCCTCCTCCAACACTCGGGCGCGTTCAGCAGGAGCACCACAACCATCACGTGAGGTGAGCAAATCTACTGTTTCGCAGGATCCAATACCAAGCTCTTCTTCATGTGCAGCTACCACGGGTCGTACAACGGGCATTGTGTGCCGTCGCTGCCAAGGTATTGGCCACGTCATGAAGGATTGCCCAAGCCAGCGAGCATACTCTACAACAGCAGATGGTGGATATGTTAGTCATAGTGATGTTGAGGAAGAATATGCATTTGAAGCTAATCTTGCAGCTGATCATGACATGGATAGTGAGGGGAGGAGATTAGTGGTACCGCTGCCATGGAGAGTTATGCAGCACGCACCTTTATTGTGAAGCGAGTTTTGAGTTCTCAAATGGGGCAAGAAGAGCAGCTACAACGCCATAATCTATTCCAGACATTCCTCATTGTCAAAGATGCACGTGTTCATACCATAATTGATGGCGGGAGTTGCAACAACCTCTTGAGCTCCGATCTTGTGAAGAATCTTTCCTTGCCAACACGTGCACATCCTCATCCATACTACATTCAGTGGTTCAATAACAGCGGTAAAGTTAAGGTAACATAATTTGTGAGAGTACATTTTTCTATTAGTTCCTACCATGACTATGCTGATTTTGATGTAGTGCCTATGCAAGCATGTTCACTTTTGTTAGGCCGCCCTTGGGAATTTGATACCGATGCTACACATCATGGTAGAAGTAATAAATACTCTCTCATGCACAAGGGAAAGAAAATCTCTTTGCTTCCTTTGACACCTGTTGAAATTGTGCAATGTGATAAAGCGCTAGCTGAAAAAGAAAAGAAAGAACATGTTTTGGAATCTAAAAATCAGCAAGTAGCTCAATCTGTTTTCCCACCTAAGAAAGAGAAGAACACACCTAGGTCCGAAGGTATTAAGTTAAAGGGTGGTGTTATGCTTGCTACTAAATCTGACCTTGCTGAAATTCAAGATAATGATATTTTGTGTTATGCTTTGGTATGCAAAGAGGTTTTATTTTCAATTGATGATATACCTAGCTCTTTGCCTGCTGTTGTCACTAACCTTTTGTAGAAGTATAAGGATGTCTTTCCAGCTGAGATACCCCCGGGGCTGCCACCATTGAGAGGGATAGTGCACCAAATAGATTTGATCCCGGGAGCGACTTTGCCAAACCGCGCTGTATATAGGACCAATTCGGAGGAGACTAAGGAAATTCAACGACAAGTCTAAGACCTTTTGGACCGTGGGTACGTACGAGAGAGCCTTAGTCCTTGTGCTGTTCCTGTTCTTTTGGTTCCTAAGAAAGATGGTACATGGCGCATGTGTGTTGATTGTAGAGCCATTAATAATATCACAATAAGGTATCGTCACCCTATTCCTAGGCTAGACGACATGCTTGATGAGTTGAGTGGTTCTATTATTTTCACGAAGATTGACTTACGTAGTGGTTACCACTAAATAAGAATTAAATTGGGAGATGAATGGAAAACTGCTTTCAAAACTAAGTTCGGTCTATATGAGTCGTTAGTGATGCCTTTTGGTTTAACTAATGCACCTAGCACTTTCATGAGATTGATGAATGAGGTTTTACGTGCTTTCATAGGAAGATTTGTGGTGGTGTACTTTGATGATATTTTGATCTATAGCAAGTCACATGAAGAACACATTGATCATCTACGTGCTGTTTTTACTGCTTTGAGAGAGGCACGTTTGTTTGCTAACATTGACAAGTGCACCTTTTGCACGAATAGAGTTGCTTTTCTTGGCTATGTTGTTACTCCACAGGGAATTGAAGTGGATGAAGCTAAAATTGAAGCCATCAAGAGCTGGCCAACCCCTGGGACTATCACACAGGTGAGAAGCTTTCATGGCCTTGCATGGTTCTATCGGCGTTTTGTGAGAGATTACAGCACCATTGCTGCCCCACTCAATGAGTTGACAAAGAAGGGCGTTCCGTTCCAATGGGGGCCAGCAAAGAACAAGCTTTTAATACGCTGAAAGAGAAGCTTACGCATGCACCTCTACTCCAACTTCCGGACTTTGGTAAGACTTTTGAGTTAGAATGTGATGCTAGCGGCATTGGAATTGGAGGAGTGCTACTACAAGGAGATAAACCCGTTGCTTAGTTTAGTGAGAAATTGAATGGGCCATCTCTGAATTATTCGACTTATGATAAGGAGTTGTATGCTTTAGTGCGAGTTTTAGAAACATGGCAACATTATCTTTGGCCCAAGGAGTTTATTATTCATTCTGATCATGAAGCTTTGAAACATATTAGAAGCCAAGCCAAACTGAACAAACTTCATGTTAAATGGGTTGAATTTATAGAGTCATTTCCTTATATCATTAAACACAAGAAAGGTAAAGACAATGTCATTGCAGATGCGTTATCTAGACGTTATACCATGCTGTCCCAACTCGATCATAAGATTTTTGGGTTAGAAACAATTAAAGGATTATATGCTACTTATTTGGACTTTAAAGATGCTTTTGAACATTGTAAATAAGGAAGAGCTTGGAATAAATATGTGCTGAATGATGGATTGCTATACTGTGCTAACAGGCTATGCATCCCAGCTAGCTCTATTCACCTATTGTTCTTGCAGGAAGCGCATGGAGGTGGTTTGATGGGACATTTTGGAGTGAAGAAGACCGAGGATGTACTGGTTGCTCACTTCTTTTGGCCTAAGATGAGGCACGACGTCGAGCGCTACGTGGCACGCTGCACTACTTGCAATAAAGCTAAGTCTCGCTTGAACTCACATAGACTTTGTATGCCTCTTCCTGTTCCTAGTGTGCCTTGGGAGGATATTTCTATGGATTTTTTTTAGGATTGCCTAGGACCAAGAGGGGGAGGGATAGTATATTTGTCGTTGTGGATCATTTGTCAAAAATGGCACATTTTATACCTTGTCACAAGAGCGATGATGCTACACACATAGCTGATTTGTTTTTCAGGGAAATCATTCACTTGCATGGAGTGCCTAACACCATTATTTTGGATCATGATGCTAAATTTTTGAGCCACTTTTGGAGGTCACTTTGGAATAAACTTGGGACAAAGCTGCTGTTTTCGACGACATGTCACCCTCAAACCGACGGACAAACGGAGGTTGTGAACCGCACATTATCCACCATTTTGCGGGCTATTTTGAAGAAAAATTTGAGGATGTGGGAATTGTGTGTACCCCATATTGAGTTCGCTTACAACAGATCAGTTCACTCCACCACCAAGGTAAGTCCGTTTCAGGTAGTGTATGATTTTAATCCCCGTGCCCCTATTGATTTATTTCCTTTACCAACATCCGAGAAATTGAATCTTGATGCTAAGATACATGCTGATTTGATTCTGAAAATGCATGAGTTGACTAAGGAAAATATTGAAAAGATGAATGAGAAGTATAGAACTTATGGTAGCCAAGGTCGGAAACATATTACTTTTGTAATTGGTGACCTTGTATGGTTACATTTGCGCAAAGATAGGTTTCCTGATTTGAGAAAGTCTAAATTGCTGCCTCGAGCTGATGGTCCTTTTAAAATTGTGGAAAAGATCAATAATAATGCATATAAGCTTGAGTTGCCTGCAGATTATGGGGTTAATCCCACATTTAACATTTCAGATTTGAAGCCTTACTTGGGAGAAGAAGATGACACTGTGTCGAGGACGACTCCAATTCAAGAGGGGGAGGATGATGAGGACATCACTCTTTCGGATACACACACACCGAGTATTCCTCCAACAATAGGTCCATTGACACGAGCTCATGCACGTCAACTAAATCATGAGATGAGCTCGTTCCTTAGTGTTCCTTTATATTTTGATAAGGATGGGATGCTACTGAATAATTATGATGTTTTGTTACTTAGGAACACGGGAGAAGACCAGCAAGGGCGCCCAAGTCAAGGTGGAGATCCAATCAAGTTTGAGTCCGTTTCGGAGTCCAGGAACATACTGCACTAAAATCGTCGCCCAGGACGTATACGGACTCCGTTTTCGACTTTCTACACATGGTTGTAAAGATAAGGAGATAGGCTTTCCAATGGGACTAGTCCCATATCAAAATTCTTTATGAGTCAACAGGAATCGTCGAAACAAGTGGACGTCCAGAATCTGTCAGGGTGCTGCGCCATCATCTTTTGGGCCGTTGGGCCGTGTAACGTGTTGGAGTCCATTAGGGACGCGTCTAGGGGTCTTTGGCCGACCCTAGTCTCTTATATACAATAGCCGCCACCCCAATTGGGGTTGGGTTTTGCTTAGATATTGATCTACATACAGATTGTGAGATTTTCGCTTTTGTTTCAGACCGACTAGGCCACCGCAAGTGTTTGTGGAACCCCGACTTCGAGTGCTTGAATTCTATTCGCAATATTTCAGATTGCATCTTCTACGTTCTTGCTTGTGTTCTCGGTACGCTTGCAGGGATTGAGCCTTCTTGGCGAGGTCAACCGCGCGACACGGTTGATAACCAACGGAGCTGTGGTGTAGTGATTGCAAGGGAGACGATCTATTCGGGTCGAAGCCTTTGGATCATCAACGTCGAGTTCTCCACCTACCAACTTATCGCTACCTATCGGAAGATCAGGCCTACAATCCCGTCAGAGCTGTTGCAAAATTTTCTTATAAATATGTGCATTTGAGCTAAATTCAAATCCTCAATCAATGCACACATTTAGGGGGAGCTCGCAATATATTCTAGAATTCAAAATCTTTTTAATTCAGCTATCTCTTGTAAGCTTTAATCATGTTGTCATCAATCACCAAAAAGGGAGAGATTGAAAGTGCATCTAGGCCCCCTAAGTGGGTTTTGGCTTATTGATGAAAAATGATTAAGGGACTAATATGTTTATTGAAGCTATGAATAGTTTTTAGTCTCATTTGTGATGACAAACGATGTTGACGTCCCTTGAAAAGAAAAGAGAAGTGGTTTGTAGTCCTCAATAGGGTTTAATTTGTTTTGTCTTTGAAATTGAGTCTAGGATAGCTGTACTATCAAGAGGCATGCAATTGTTAGCTTTGATGGTGTCTCAATGCTCAAAGTAACCTATTAGAACCAATAGTTGACAGATACATTCACCTACGGACACCGGGAAAAATAGGAAGAATGTCCTGAGTCCGGAGTATCCAGTGTTCACCGGATATTCCGGTACTCAGTGTTTTAGGCTGGAGTCTCCGGGAGAGACTTCGCCAGAGAGTCTCGTTTTCGATTTATTTTTAGTTGTCCAGAGTCTCCTGTGTTCACCGGATACTCTGGTAGTTGGTGAATTTTGGGCCAGAGTCTCCGAGAAAGTCTCCAATAGAGAGCCTCGGTTAAGCCTTCAATTTTAAAAAACCGGAGTCTCCGGTGTTCACCGGATACTCCGGGTAGATGAAGTTTTGGCCGAAGTCTCTGAGAGAGACTCTGCCAGAGATTCTCGGTTAGCATTTAATTTAAATGACTGGAGTCTCCGGTGTTCACCGGATACTCCGGTACCTGGAGAGCCCAGAGAGTCCGGCGAGTCTCCGGACTGTTTCTTCGTGGTGACTAAGTCCTACCCGGAGACTTCGGTGTTCACCGGATACTCCAGGTAGTCAACAGAACCATAATGGCTAGTTCTGACACCATTCTGAGCCCGTTTTGGATTTCAGGCCGGAGACTCCGGTGTTCACCGGATATTCCAGGGTAGGTGAGTCAGAATAGTAACGGCTAGTTTTTGAGGGTTAGTTATATATACCCTCACACCCCCTAGCATTTATTGCTTGCTGTTGCTACTGAGCTCCACTTTGAAAAAGCTTCCTAAGAGCATTCAAGAGCCCTCCAAACATCTCTAGTGCTTAGTTTTGCGCCAAATGTGAGAGATTGTGTTTGGAAGTGAAATTGAGTTCTTGAGCATTGAGTTCGTCATGAAGCACACATTCGTGATCTTTTCTCTTGGAGCCTCGTGCTCCTAGACGGCAAGGTATCGCCCGTAGAGTACCTAACCATTGTGGAGTGCCACGGGAAGTTTGTAATCGCCATCGACTTGAATAAGAAAACCTAGCTTGATCTTTATGATCGCTAGGAGAGGATAGGGTTAGAAAAGACCTGGCTCTCTGTGAGCTCCTCAACGGAGACGTAGGCACTTCTTTGTGAGGTGGCCGAACTCCGGGATAAATTCGTGTCTCCTTATTTGTGTAAGTTTTACTAATTGTTGTAGTTTTGGGATTTTTCCCAAATTCTAGTACTTGTGAGAATCTTACTGCTAGCTATTGTTGTTTAAGCATTTTACTCTTAGTAGAACTAGTGGTATCTTTTAGACTCAAGTAAACTTGCTGAGATCCATTTGTTTTTGAAATCCTGTATAGCCTGAATATTCCGGACTAGACCGGATACTCCGGACAGACCGGAGTATCTGACCTTCATCGAAGTATCGGACATCTGTTTAATCTGCTGTTAAGTTTTAATTTTCAGAAATGCCTATTCACCCCCCTCTAGGCAGCTTTAAGTACATTCACTCCTCCGCTTGCTCGAGCCACTCCCATCAGCTGCCGCTCCATCCACTTGCAAACCCTAGCAATCCCAAATCGAAGAGCAATCACAACCCAATCCCCAAATCACATACACCACAACATCATAGTCCAATCCCCAAATCGAAGAGCAAACCCCAAGAAATCTCTCGCATTCAAGTGTGCAATTCGCATGCTTTTAGCCAAACACAGAAAAATATAATCACTCCTAATTAATCCAATTACCAAACGAAGACTAAAACGAGGCATTGGGGATGGCCTCCAACTTCATTCAAGAGCCCTACAACATAGAAAGTGTCAAGGGTAAATCCCTGATAGTGATTCTGAGGTGTATCGGACAGTGGGTGCATGATCTTTGTTCGGGGAGTGCCTACTAAATCTGCTTGTCTGTCACACCTGGTTTTAACGGCCAAAACCAGATTCAGCTTATGTGTGCCCAGGATGTTCAACACACATAAGGACGTCACAGGTGAAGTAACAAAAGCAATACTTTAACTTACAATCGTTAAACTCTTACACAAAGTCTTCACCTAAACAACTCTACTAACCAATCTATTACTATTAAACGATGGCAGCGGAACGAAAGCATTGGCGACCAAGCACTCCACAGGCACCGACTGGAAGACACACTCCTAGATCACCAGGTCATCATCTTGAAAGTCTTGAAAGTCTTCCACTGAGCAGCATATGTATTGTGGGAGATAGTAAGGGTGAGCACATGGAGTACTCAGCAAGTGTGGGAAAATAATGATATGCAGGCTTTCAACAAGAATAGGCTATCACATGGTATTTTTGCATAAATGCAAGTAAAGAAAACATATTTGGACTCAAAAGAATTAGACAGTTATTAAGTGAATGTAACCCATACAGTCCAATACCAGCATACAAGGCTCCCCACCTTGCACACCATAACCGTCTAGTACTCCCTGTACTATAACCAAAACTATAACCATCCAGTATTCCCTGTACCAGAACCATAACCAAACTCATAACCATTCCACCACCAACTAAACATGTGAGGATCCAAGTCTCTCATATCCGTGAGCACGGCTGTTATAACAGTTTTACACTCTGCAGAGGTTGTACAACTTTCCCACGAGTCGTGATTTCATCACCTGCAAGCAGATGACTAAAGTCTCCATGTTGCAATGCCGGCCAAGCACTATACACACGCCAGTGGTGTGTTTCCAGGAGATCACTACGAAGCCTTTACAAAGAATCCTCCCAGTATGTGTCACCAACACTACAGGTTTCACTGCTAGGTGCTACCACCTAGAAGCCCCCTCTTGTGCCATGTGGTTTCTGAGAATTACCTTCTCTCATCCACACCTCCCTTCTAGCCCACACAACACTGGAAGAACCCTAATTAATCGGCTAAGCCTTCCCATATCAGTCTCGTGTTTGTACGAAACTTCTCGGGTTGTCGCTCCACGAACCAGTCCTTACTTAGGTTACTTGAGCAAACACTAAACCAACATTATAACCATGACAACCAACAAAACCACTTTGCTCAAGGCCTAAGATTCCATGTTGCTAGACCATTAACACATTAACGACTATTGTTGTATATGTTCATTAGTCAAGATTATGACACTTCTCAACATCCCAAAAGCATGGCTAAGCAATCTACCCACAAAGGACACCTAACCACAAACCATCTAGGTTCCAAGGGATGATAAGGGAAAATCTAGGGAAAACCCTAACATAGGTGACTACCCATCATATTGACACTGCATGCAATTTTGTAAAACAAAATATTTAAAAATATAGGTTCAATATGATCAAGAACACTTGCCTTCTCCTTGCTGCTGCTCAGTGTATTCTTGCTCCTGGTCTTGATGTTCTTCAAACTGATCCGGGGCGTTGACGATTAATCGCACAATAACTGGCAAAGCACACAAACAAAACATACTAAGAACAGAGCACAAACTAGAGAAACAACAAGACAAAACCTATCTAGAAAGATAGAGCTCGGAGAAACGAATCTATCGGCGCAAGAAAATTATGCTAAAAACAAAATTAGGGTTTATTTTAATTAAGAAAATGACTTAATTGTAATTAT
This sequence comes from Phragmites australis, assembly GCF_958298935.1. Taxonomy (NCBI): domain Eukaryota; kingdom Viridiplantae; phylum Streptophyta; class Magnoliopsida; order Poales; family Poaceae; genus Phragmites; species Phragmites australis. Next base: position 20,357,834 of record NC_084924.1, on the reverse strand, counting down.
GGAAAAGTATAGGGACTTTTTTTTATAAAAATAGAGGGACCTATTTGTAATTATGGAAAAGTTTGTAAAAATAGAGGGACCTATTTGTAAAAATAGAGGGGCTTTTAGGTAATTACAGAAAAGTTCAAGGGTCTAATTGCAAAAGAGCTATTTTCTGGAATTCTTTGGAATTATCTTTGTACTGGAAAAGCTTGAATTGCTGACTGGGTAGATGACTGGGCATATGGCTGATATGGCATGGTGACAAGGACGACACACATGCAGATAGGCTGATATGGCAAAGTGAGGTGGCAGCCGATGTGGCACACGCGCTGACTAGATTAAAGAGGCGACACGTGGCAACTCGCTACTGGCTACTGAAGAGGTATAGGTGCGATCTAATCTCGGCCGTTCGGACTAGATCGGACGGCTCAGAGAGGGAGGGGCTGCTGAGAGGATGAACACGGTTGAGCCGAGGGGATCACGGCGGCGATCTCGCCGGAGATCGGCGCAGACCTCGTTGCCGGCGTCGGTCCTCGACGGCGAGCGGCAGATAAGCTTCAGGAGGGTAAGGGGATTCCGACTGAGGTCTTATCTCGGGTGGCGCGACACGGGAGAAGTCCAGCGGCAGTGAGGAAGGTGGCAACGCACGGAAGCTCGTCGAGAAGGGGTCTCCGGCGGCCGGGAAGCGAAGAAAAAGGTACCGGTGGGTTCGGAGGTCGATGGAGGAGCTTCTGGGCGGCTAGTCGGCGGCAAAGCACAACAAAAATAGCGAGTTGGCGAGCTCGGTCGACTCTAATGGCGGCGGCGGCAGGCTCTCGGTGATTCAGCGAAAAAGAGCACAGGAGGCAAAGGCTTTTGGCGAGATGGGACGGAGGGGCGTCGGGTGGTATTTATAGGCGGATGACAAGGAAGAAGGCGGCGGCGCTGCGGTCTCGTGCTCGGTTCGGACTCCGTCCGGAGGTAGGAGATGGTCCTGACCCGCGGGACCCACATGGCAGTTACTCAAGCGAAGGCGGCACGGCAGAAGGAGTGTTCGCGGGCAAGCGCGGGCGCGTGCGGCTGGCTGGGCCGGCTCGGGAGCGCGGCGCGGCCCAGGGCGAGCGGCGTGAGGCGGGGAAAGGAATGGGCCGGCATGGAAGAGTGGGCCGAAGGAGGAAGGGCGGCCCAAGAGGGAGTTTAATCTTTTCTTTTTCATTTCTTTATTCCAATTCTATTTTCTATTCTTTTCTAAACATTGCTAAATCTATTCTCAAGCAAACAATTCAAATAAGACAAACAAAAACCTAAATGCCTAACTCTAACATGAATGCATTCAAACAAATAATAATCCTAATTCAAATTTGAATTTAACATTTAGAAATTAGGTTTTATCCTATGCTATTTGTTTAAACTCAAATTAAATCTAGGAAAATTTTAAAGAATTGCAAAATTTGAAATCAGGGTGTTACATTGTCTGTGTGACTCAAGGACATCAAGGATTATCCAGATTCTGGCCCTCCTTAGGGTAATAGCCGTACATCCTCTGTATTCTTTTCTTGTGGTCTAAGTTAGTTACAGAATGGTGTTCCTGCCTAGACTTCTCCTCGGGCTGAATCCCCTTTACAAGCCTAGTACTCCTCCCTTTATATATCAGAGGAAGAGAGGATTTACACGTAAGTCACGACATAGACCCAGGCCTAGCTAGAGCTTCCCACCTAAGGCCATCATTACTAAAGCAGATGTATCCCATTTTCTCTACGGCGCTATAGAGCTTGTCCCATCGCTCCACTGCCAACCTCATCCCTGTCCCCACGCGCTGCCTGCGCACCTGCAAAAGACCTCCTAACGCGCCTATTAGGCCATCCCGTAGCATTTAATGCTACGGAACGGGACACGACAGCTCTGCGCCGACCATGCCTTGGTCGACCAGAAAGAGGACATGGGGAAGGGAAATACTCGAGTGAAAAAATATTTATTATGATTAGACTGTTTAGACACATACCTGTCTCGTGACCAGAGAAGACTGGATGCGGAGCTTGGTCGGAGAGCCTAGTTGCGTGGTCACTGGCTGGTCGCGCGGTCGTTGGCTGATCGCGCGGGGTGGTCATGGTTCTGGACAAATGTGGCATACAACACCTGCTGATATCTTACCGGCGTGGGTCCACCCGCGAGGGGACCACACTATTCTTTCTTTACACCAACAGAATGTAACAAAGGATTAGCTAACATGAACAAATGAACAAACTTTCCAATATGAAGCAGGAAGAAGAATGGAAAAGGGGTGTTCAACCATCCTAGAATAGCTATTTTTAGCATTGTACCTCATTTGCCCACACAAAAATCATAGATTTTGAATGCTCAAAACTAATAATCGTATCCAAAAACAACAAATCAGGGCGAAATGCGCATGAGCGAGCAAGGAGAGGAGAATTTCTCACCTAGAGAATAGCGGGGAACTTCTTGATGAGTGTAACGCGCGGGGTGAGCTCCACGTACCTCTCGATTGTGTTCCTCTCCCTGGACGGCCGCTCAACCATAAGTATTGCCTTCTTCGGTGGTAGAGTCTTCTTCTCCGCCTCCCCCTTCTTCCGTTGACCCCGCTTCTTCTCTGGTTGCTGCGGCATCACCTCTTGCTTGTGGTGACAGACTGTTTAATCCAATTACCAAACAACGACAAGGTGAGGTGCTTCAACTCATGGCTGGTGCAGCACCTTGTGGTTGGTGCATGGGTTCAAGAACCTATTTGGCCAGACACCAGAGACCCAGAGCGAACGATGGTGATGCAGTGAAGAGGAGGAGGAGCAGCTAGCAGCAGCGAGACAGGAGTTAGTGAGGGAGAGGAAGAGATAAGGTGGAGAGATAAGGACTGAAGAAACGGACGTGTGAGGACTGAGGAAGAGATAAGGTGGAGCCAAAAGTGAGCCAAACAGATGCGAGGATGAGTCAAAACGTGATTTGAAGGAAATTTCGGATCTGACACTTTTAGTGGCGGTTGTCATTGCAACAGGCATTGATAGTCTATTTCAGTGCCAGTTCTTAACACCTCGATCACTTTTCGCGCATGGAAGCTTAAGAAGCAGCACTGATACATCTTCAGTTCCGGTTCCTGTACAACCGGCATTGATGTGTCGCTACTTTTGACCAGTTCTATAGTAGTGTGCGGTTAGAGAGATTGCACAACAATTGGATAAATTAGAGTATATAGAATTTGTAAATGAATTAGGATTTAGGGTAACAACCAAAAATCCTTTTCCTATTAGACTAATAATGATTACTAACAAGTAACAACTTACTTGTGGACTTCTCTCCTATTGAATTCAGACACCCACGATCACGCGTACAACCATCTCATGCTCCTTGACCACGCGAATGATGAGTTTGTGGTTGACCATGTGATTTACCAGTATGTGCTCGACCACACGATCGACCAGTGTGTGCTCGACTACGACAGGGCTACAGGTGCTCAACCATGCTATCGACCAAAAGTGCTTGACCATGTGATCTATACGGCGAGAAAACGAAGACACTGAGTACCAGGTACTCGACGAAAACAATGAAGGAACAGAAATATATCGCAAGTTTTGGAGGAAATTTTTGACTCTACTAACTCACAAAAAACTAGAGATTATAGCTCATATTTATAATTGTGCCATCCCACCATCCTACTTTGGACTCTAATTTGACTCCAACTAACAAGTCGAGTGCAGTACGGTGTCCTGCACACATACAAACTAAAGTATCTAACTAGAATACGGCTCCTTGCTTTCGTATCGTGTGAAATGGGTCCTCAAGGCCCATGCTTAGAATTAAGTCCAACATACTCCCCCCTAATCCTGACATGGGCTGAGATCACAAACTCCCAATAGATGCCGAATGATGCCAGCTTCATCACCGGCAATGCCTTCATCACGGCGTCTGCTCACTGCTCCTCTGTGCGGATGAATTCAAACTCAATCTGGCCTCCTTCAACGCATTAACAGATGAAATAAAATTTGGTGTCAATGTTTTTCCTACTGCCGTAAAACTCTAGATTCTTCATCAAAGCAATTGCTGATTTATTGTCGACAAAATGTTGGAGTACTTTGGACTCTTCTCCTGTTCGCTCCACCAACAGACTTCTAAGCCACAAAGCTTGGCATGCCGCTGCTGTTGCCGCCATGAATTCAGCCTTGCACAAAGATAGAGCCACTGCTTTATTGTTCTGTGAGCTCCATGACATGAGACTATCATTGATATAGAAAGCCATACCTTCGGTACTCTTCCTATCATCCATGTAACCGGCTAGATCACTATCGGTGTATCTAATGATTACTTCTACTCCTCCTCTTTTTGTATATACAAGCCCATAATGAACGATGCACTTCAATATCGAAGAATCTGATTAACTACCTTGCGATGCATCACGGTGGGCTTCTCAATGAATTTGTTTGCCACTCCGACAGCAAATGACAAGTCAGGTCTTGTATGGAGTAAATAACTTAGGCAACCAATGATTGGATGATACTCAGTGGCATCAATAGGCTGCCTATATGGATCCTTACACAGCTGAGTCTTTTGTTCCATGAGGAATTTTGTGGGATTGCAATCTAGCATATCAAATTGACCAAGTACCTTCTTTTCATACGCTGTTTGCTTGATTGTAATTCACCCATCTTCATGCGCTACCTCAATCCTAAGATAGTAATTGAGCAATCTAAGATCGGTCATCTCGAACTCACTCATCATCTACTACTTGAATCCCATGATCTCTTATGGGCTTTCTCCTGTCACAATGAGATAATCAACATATTCTCATCTCACACCTGCAAGACTTGATCCTCTTGTGTATACAGTCTGCTCTTGTGAACATCTGCTGAAACCAATCCGTTTCAAGCTCCTATCAAGCCATATATTCCGTGCCCGTGGCACCTACCGAAGTCCATACAATGGCTTGCTGAGTTTGAGCACATGATGCTCTTTATTCATCACTACAAATCCCTCTGGCTAGGCCACGTATACTTCCTCTTCGAGCTCACCATTTAAGAATGTCAACTTGAAATCCAGATGATGAACCTGCCAACCTCGATTGGCTGCAACAGCAAGGATAATGCGCACAGTGTCCAGCCTAGCCATCGGCACAAACACTTCTTCAAAATTGATTCCTTACCGCTACATATATCCTTTTGCAACCAACCTCGCCTTGTGTTTGATCACATCTCCTTCTATGTTCTTCTTCAGTTTATAAACCCATTTGAGTCCAATTGGCTTGTGACCATCCGACAATGTCGTGAGAGTCCATGTGTCATTCTTCTCTATGGACTCGATCTCCTTGGCTATGACGTCATCCCAGTCCTGTTTTTCAGTGGCCTCGTGGTAGGAGGACGGCTCTTCCTTCTCCACAAATATGGCCTTTTCTTCCCCTTCCTCCTCGTCAAGCTCCAACCTTCGAGAATCTCTCATGATGTCATTGATGTGCCTGTAATGAACAGGCCCTTCATTTGTGCTGCTGCTCCCGCTTGGTTGCGTTGTGGCTTAGCCATCCGCCAGTGATTCAAGGGCCAGTGTCACCAGTAGAGTGGAGGTAGATGACAGGGAAGTTGCTATTGTGCATGCTACTGCACGCGTCCTGTGTTGGCCCTCCTGGTGTTATCTCGCTAGCCAACGGAGTCAATGAAGGAGATGGGTGAACATATGTTGCAGGCATTGGCACGCCTGCCGGCCCACCTATGAGAGGCAGTAAACTACCTGTTGCTGGCTCAATGCCATATAGCTCCTCGATGGTGAAATCTGATGGATTAACCGCCTCCTGCACTTGCACTCCATCTCCACTCCACACTTTCTACAAATTTAACATCATAGCTTACATGAATTTTCCCGCGCCGTGGATCAAAGAGATGGTGCGCCTTGCAGCCATCCTCGACATACACCATTGGTTGGCTCCGGTCATCGAGCATCTTCAAGTGTGGTGTTGTCACCCTCGCGTGCGCCATGTAGCCGAACACACAAAGGTGTACCAGATGTGGCTTCCTTCTGTTTGAGGCCTCAAACAGAGTGCGATCGTCTAGTGCCTTTGTTGGCAAGCGGTTCCGCAGGTACATCGCGTGCCGCACCACCTCCTCCCAAAATCATTCACACATGTTCATGCTCTTGAGAAGGGATCTCGCCATGGAGTGTATAGCGTGGTGAGGTGCCGCTTGATCCCAGCCTCCTCGCATGGCTAGGTGAACTTGGCTGAGAGAAACTCCTCGTCATGATCAGTCCTCAATGTCTTAATGTGCCATACGCTCATGTTCTTTGCCTACAACTTGAATCATTTGAACATGAAGCATTCCTGATCCTTCATCTTTATCACATACACCCACATCCATCAAGTAAGGTCACCAATAATTAACATGAAATAACTATTACCGGTGAGAGTCAAAGGTGTGATCGACGCAAAGGTCAGAATGTAATAGTTGGAGTGGCTTCTTTACCCTGAAATTTATCGCCACCGGGAACGGCTGCCTCACCTACTTTGCCACCAAGCACCCTTGACATAGCTGATTTGGGTGTGCTATAGATGGCACGCCCGTTGCCATCTCCTTGTCAAAAAGTAGCTTCATAGCTGTGAAGTTGACATGTCCGAGTCGTTCATGCCAGAGCCACACCGGGTCTTGAAGGCTAGCTAAGGGACAAACCAGCGTCGCTTGATGTAGCTTGATCTTGTAGAGGTGATTTGTAGTTCGCCTAACTTTCATCAGCAACCATGTAGGAGTTCCATCATAGACATATAAATGTCTAGCATCCACGATCACCTTGTGTCGAACTTCAGTAAGTTGTCCAAGGCTAATGATATTGCAGCAAAGTTAGGGAATGTAGTAGACCTCCTGCAATAGCCATTTGTCACCGTTCTTACAGCTGAACATGACATACCCTAAACGCATGATTTGCACCATGGAGCCATCCCCAAACTTCACCTTGCTAGTGACACCTTCGTCCACCTCTCTAAACTTTTCTTTGTCACCAGTCATGTGATTACTGGCTCTATTGTCCACATACCATACCTTAGAGCTGGAGCCTCCCTGCATGGTGTGCGTAGTTCCAGCTTCAACTTCTCTTCATTCAACAACATGGCATCCTGCATTTGCAGCAGCCCCGGTACCTCCTCCTACACTATGAGTAGTGAAGCTGGCTCGGTGTCATCGATACGTGAGATGTGTCTCCTCCTCGTTCTTCTTTAGTACCTTGCATTCATTCATGTAGTACCCCATCTTGTAGCAATTGTAGCACTTAATGTGGCTCTTGTTGCAGCGATTGTCACCTGAGCCCCTCCCCTTGTTAGTGCACGACACCTCACCGTGTGCACCCTTGCCACAGCCTCTGCCGCATCCACGACCACCCCGATTACAGTTGATGTTCCCTGCAGGAGCGTGGAACATGCCCTTGTTGCTTGATGATGAATCACTGTTGTCCTTCTTTTGTCACGCCTGCCACTCGACTTGAGTGAGGAGGGGCTGGATGTTGTCAACGCTGCAGCCACTAGATGCATGCGGGCGTGTATGCTCTTCATACGTTTCTTAGCTGCCCCACAGCTTCCTCGAATGGCATCTTGTCGATATCATAGAACTGCTCGATCCTGGTGATCACACTCAGGAATCGATCTGGCATAGTGTCAAATAGTTTCTTGACCAATGCAGCATCATCAAGTGTTGACCGCAGGTTGGTGTACCTGATGGACATGCCGTTGAGCTTTCCAGCGTATCGATCCAAGGTCTCTCCCTCCTGCAAGCGCATGGTGTCAAATTCACACTTCAACGTCTGCAGCCACATGTTCTTGACATGATGCGCGCAAACAAACCTTTTCTTGAGACAGTCCCAGACCTCTTTTGCAGTTTTCTTCCTCGCCACCTATAACACCTTGATTTTCAAATTTTGCAATTTCCTAAAATTTTCCTAAAGTCAAATAGGGTTTGCAATAAATAGAATAGGTTAAAATGTAATTTCTAAAATTAAATAAAAAGTGATCGAAGTTATATTTTAGCTGCAATGCATTCATGCTGGAAATAGGCATTCAGGGTTTGTTTGGGTTTGATTTGTTGGCTTTTATTTGATTTGGTTTTGCTTATAAGTGAAATCAAAGAAATAGAATAGAACTAGGAAAAGGAATAGAAAAAGTGAAAAACCCTAAACCCTAAATCAGCACACACCCTTCTCTCTCATTTTGGCCTACTCAGCTAGAGCTGAGCTGGCATGCTCCCTCTCTCTGCTGCTCTCCTACCTGGGCACCGCGACCGTCGGCCCGCCATCAAGTGCACCAGTGTGCAGCTGTGCGAGCCTGCCTTCTGCCTCCCTTTGCCAAAAATGCCTTGCGCATTACGCCTTCGCTCCAAGCCACTGACAAGTGGGGCCCACTTGTCGGACGCTTCATCAACCCCGAGTCGGATTCAGACTCAAGCTCTAATCCTGCTGATCGTCGAATCCCATCAAATCCATGCCCAAATTGGAGGGAGAACCATCTAGAAGCTTGCCTAATTGAATCCCCGTGATCTCTCTATCTCTTGCTGCCATATCCCCAACAAATCCAGGTTTAAACGAGGGTTTTTCACTTGGATTTGGCCACCACCACAGTAAATCCTAACCAGGCTCATCCTACCTTCTCGAGCCTCCCTGCCTAGAAATAGATGGCCCTATGCCCTCCCATAGCATGCCGCTCCTTTTGCCTAAATTGATGATGCAAAAAAGACGTCGTAGCACCTGATCATTGTAGCACCAGTGCCCAAGGTTGCCACCACATGTCGCCAGGGCGCACCGGTGGTCCTCCACTCCTACCGACATCATGTACGATTTGCCCGAGGCCCCGTGTCTCTGTTCTGCCACTCGTTGGAGCCTCACGCTCGTCGGATCCTGATTCTGGCAAAAGTCCAGTTGCCCATCGCTGTGCCCAAGCCCTTGCCGCCCTTTGGTCCATGGTGAGCAGCGTGAGCCAAGTCCACTATATCCTATTTCCTGATTAGTACACCCGGTCTATGAACCAAAACCATAAGATCTAGATCCAACAATCCATACTAATTTGAGTTTATTAATTTATTTTCTTTTCAAAATAATCTTTAGTCTTTATAGCGCAATAAACCCCCTACTGATGCAATAATTTGAGGTTTTTAGTATAAAAATAAACCTGATAAAATATGAAATTCATGTAATTTTCCATAAAAGCTCCTATTTAGTAAAACCATCATAACTTTTTCATCTTAGCTCCTTTTTCAGCGATTCTTATATCGTTAGATTTGTTGTTCAGAGCTCTATCTTTTTAGATAAGTTTTGTCTTATTTTTCTTTTGTTTTGTGCTCTATTCTTAGTGTATTTTATTTGTGTGCTTTGCTAGTAATTGTGAATTAGTCAACAATGCCCGGATCAGTTTGAGGATCATCAAGACTAGGAGCTAGAGTATACTGAGCAACAGCTAGGAGAAGGCAAGTGTTCTTGATAATCTTGAACCTATGTTTTTAAATTTTTTTATTTTGCAAAATTGCATGTAATGTCTATCAACTTGATAGGTAGTCACCAATGTTAGGGTTTACCTAGTTCCTTCTTCATATTCCTTAGAGAAGTGGTAATTAGTGTGAGTCTTTTGGGGTAGAATTGCTTAGCCATGCTATCAAAATATTGTGAAGTGTCGTATACCTGATTAATTAACATATAGGTATGATGGTTAATATGATGATGAATTTGGTATATCAACATGGAACCTTAGGCCTTGGGCAAAGAGTGTTGGTGATGATGGTCATGGTTGTGTTGGTAGGTTAGTTTTTACTAAGTAACCTAAGTAAGGATTGGTTCATGGAGCAACAACCTAAGATGTAACATACCAACCACAAGGCTAATATGGGTAAGGCTGGGCATACTAGTTGGAGTTTTATCCAGTGTGTATTATACTAGCACAAAAGGGGGCTTCTGGGTAGAGAGGGATGTGTCCGTTCTTTTAAACCCTAGCGGTGAAACCCAGTGGGCAAATGCATGCTAGTGTAGGATCTAGTTAGTGGTAATGTCATACAATGATCTACGGGTGCACACCACTAGCATGTGTTAAGTGCTTGTGTGACACGACAATTAGGAATTCACTGACTCGAGGAGAAAGCTAGACAACCTCTGTAGAGTGTAAAACTATTATAACAGCCCTGCTCGCAGTTATGGGAGACTTGGATCCTCACATGATTAGTGTAGTTGTTGCTATGGTTGTGGATATGCTTGTGGTTTGGTTATGGTATAGGGAGTACTAAATGGTTATGGTTTACAAGGTAGGTAGCCTTGGGTGTTGGTTTACGTTTGGATTAATTGGGTTCCATTCACTTAATATTTGTTTAATGCTTTTCAATACTGTTTGTTTAATCGCATTTATAATAAAAAATATCATGTGTCAGCCTATTCTTGTTATAAGCTTGCATGTAATTATTTTCCCACACTTGCCGAGTACTCCATATACCCACCCTTGCTATCTCCCACAACACATATGCTGCTCAGTGGAGGACACGGTGTTCTACGAGCGTGTCTTCTAGTCTGTGCTTGTGGAGCTGCTTGGTCACCAATGCTTTTGTTCCGCCGCCATCGTTTAGCTGCTATAGTTTATTGAATAGAGTTGTTTAGGTGAAGTCTTTAATGTAAGTGTTAAACGGTTCTTAGTTAAAGTATTGCTTTTGTTACTTCACCTGTGATATCCTTATGTGCGTTAAACTTGCTGGGGACACACAAGCCGCACTTGGTTTTGTCCGTTAAAACTGGGTGTGACAGAGGTGGTATTAGAACCATATTGAATGTGAGATCGCAAACAGAGTTAGGATGGTCATCATTAAGGTTTCTATTAGTTTGTTTCAATCGATAGAAGCCTTTCTTAGTTCTTTTTCTCATTTCATGGCATCTTTTAAAGCTATCTCTTATATCCTATCTTCTCCTTTATAGATGGTTTTTTAGCTGCTCACTGATCGCAAGTCAACTAGAGGCCTTCCGCCCATTTTTTAGTGTGTTCCAACAAAGAGGAGATTGATGATCCTACTTTCCGCAACATGGATCTCATTCCCGATGTCTACGAGAGTGATGGTCTTCATGCTGGACACCTTCCTCGCGTACTGTGGGGAATACTTTCTGGACTTGGACATAAAAAGAAGCCAATCTACAGGGGAGTCAAGAAGCAGCGAACTGGATATGCGGAATGGAAGGTAGAAGGTCACCATATACGACTATGACCAAAGCGAAGATGAAGGCATGGACGTTCGTTGAGTTGTGGGCATTCACTCTGCAATGTCCCTAAGAGCAAACTTCACCACTGGTGTTTGACATGCAGCACGTCAAGCCATATTCCGCGTCCTTGATCAATATAACAACTAGATGGTCGACTCTCCTTATGCCTATTATCACTGGAGAACTCGTGGAAGGGATGAACCGTTCATGAAGAACACCTTTGGAGAAAGCCCCAAGCTACGTGAATAAGTAGCACTCACTATGGCCTTGGATGATGAGCTGGACAGTGCCCTATGTGAGCTGGTATATGTTCGTCTCCACCTCAGTTTTGTCACTTCACTTCTCAAGGATGAACAACATGCTAACCAAGAACCTATAGAAGATGAAGATGAAGCCTTGTATATCCACTCACCTTGGCAGAAGAGGATCTGCCTCAATGCTCCAACCATAGAAGAATAAGGATCACCTGAGTCTTTCTCAGGGTCTCATACTAGAGAGGAGTCCCATTAGTAGAGTCTTCTAGTAGAATCATCCTAGTGTTGCAAGAGTTGAATGTTGATGTAATCATTAAGGATAATAATGATAGTGTGAGAATTGTTAAGATGCTAAGTGTGTGATTTGGATATTTTGTTTGAGTGTCGGTGTGAGCTGTGGAATGCTTTGGCACCTTATCAACACTCGCATCTTTAATATAAATAATATAATATAATACAGTTGGGTTAGTTAAATCTTTTCTAGTCTCGTTTATCTTCTCTTATCTTTCTTTCCAACCCCAATTAGATGGTTAACACAAGAAGGAGCCTCGGTGGTGACAATGAGGATGATAGCAACAACAACTAGAATCCACCCCTGCCTCCTCCAATTACCTTGAAACAACATATGGTTATGCAGACTTAGATCTTACAAACTTTAGCTCAAACTATGGTGCAGATGCAGTAGCAGCAGCCAATTCATGTTCCTCAAACCCATCAACCATCAAGACTTGGAGAATTCAAGAGAACTTAGACACATTCTTCAGTCATGCAGTAAAACCTATGGATGTAGATGATTGGCTGAAGAACATAAAAAAGAAAGCTACAAGTTGCACAATGCACTGATAGAGAGATGGTTCTTTATGCTTCGCACCAACTCGCTAGTCAAGCTTTGGACTGGTGGGAAGCATATTGTGCTACACATGACAACCCATTAGCTATCACCTGGGTAGAAGTTAAAGCCAGCTTCTGCACTCACCATGTGTCATCAGGAGATGTTCGCTTGAAGAAGAAGGAATTCATGAGCTTGAAACAAGGACCCATGACTATAAGAGAGTATGTGACCAAGTTCACTTAGTTACTAGGTATGCACCTAGTGAAGCGGACACTGATGAGAAGAAGCAGTAACACTTTTTGGAAGGACTGAATGATGCTATAGTGTATGCCCTATTTCCTCAAGAGTTTGCCAATTTTCAAGCTATGGTGAATAAAACTTTAGTAGTTGAACAGAAACACCATCAGATGGATAAGAAGAAACGAAAGATGTCATTCCAAGGGTAAGGAAGCCATGCACACCCCCATGTGGTAACTCAAGCACCTCAGCAAGGATAGATGTTTCGCTCTAGCAATCAGTACAGGCCTCAATCTAAACCCCCCGACTCAGCGTTCTAATTTCCAAACACCTCGTTCAACTCCACTAGCTACTCCTCAAGTTAAGAACAACCCTACCACTCCTGGCCCTAGCAAAGGATGTTTCTACCGTGGAGAGGAAGGACACTATGTGAGTAAATGCTTTACGAAGATGCAAGCTTAGGCCAACCCCAACAACACTCCAAAGACAACTCAAGTTCAAGCTCAGCCACATAGTGGAAATTAGACCACCGTTTAGAACAACCGTGGATAGCAGAACTTCATCTGTGGGAAGGTCAACCATGTCACCGTAGAGGAAGCTCAGGATTTTTAGGACATGTGATGAGGACAACCTTACGACACATTCTTTACTGCCACCTAATGATAAAGATATACGCATCAAGTTGCCAACTGGACCAATTACAAGAGCACGTGCCAAGAAAATACAAGATTAGGTTTGGATCAATATGATGCACAAGGGGAAGAAGAGCTGCATTGTTTGTTGGCACATAGACAAAGAAGAGCTGAGGAATGAGTGGGAGAAAAAGGTTATCACAAGGTGTCTAAATGTCATATGTAGTTGTACATGGACTTTCCAAAGGCATTGGAGATTTTCCTTTCAAAGTTCTACACGGAATCAATCAAGGAGTAGCAAAATAGGAAAGATTGAAGCCGACTCAGACTCGGTTTATTGCAGCCAAATAGATGTCGATTAATAGTACCATAAGTCTCTCATACGGAGTCGGATTGGGCTGTGTAAATACCCTCTAGAAAGCTTATTTGATAACCTTTCCAACAGATTCAGCTTCATTGCCAAATTCGTATCTAGTCGACCTCAGTCGTCAAAATAATACCTCAGACTTAGCTTAAGTTTCCTTTTTTTATGTTGTAACGAGTCCAATTCGGTTTCCATAGTCCTAGGTATTATATATAGTAGAGTCCAGGACCCATAGAGGGCAAACCACTTTATGCATAAGGTTGAAACATAGCTATTGCTTGTTCTTTCATACCAACGTTCATGCGACGACAACTGAGAGAGAATCCAAGGTTAAGTTGTCGTTCCGCTGGGAATTGGGGACTTGGCGATTGTCACTCGTGTGTGTTGGGCATATTCTGAAGAGTTGAGGGTTCGTACATTGGTGCGAGTATTCAGCTAGCGACATCGTCTACTTCACATCTTTTATCATCGGCTCTTCCTGAGAAGATCGGGCCGTCCCCATATCATCATGGTATCAGATTCAAGGGCTACTCGGTGAGAGCTATTTACTGGTAAATTAGTTTTGTTTTTCTTTCCTCTACAACAAACAAAAATTCTCAACAAATTTTGAGACCTTTCTAGCTCCTATTTCTTCGAGAACCAATATATCCTTTGTGTACTGTTGAACCTTTTGAAACTAGCAAATTGATTTGCTCAAGGGACTGCTCTTGTTTTCAGTTGTGCGCATCAGTTTTACCAATACAACACTCCTATTTTGGATTTTATCTTGTATTTAGCTGAGTAAAAAAAAGAAGTAAAACCAGTACAAAATAAAAAAGGAGAAAAAACATAAGGAAATAAAGAGGCAAAGAAAAAGGTGCTCGATTGAATAATCCTCTTGTTTCGGAGTTCTAAGTTTTAAGTTATCTACTCCTGTTTTGCACACTTTGTTGTTTTGAGCAATCTTGTGCCCTCAGTTATTTCAAGCAATTGCTAGTGTCTGTCCTTGAACTGTTGCAATACAAGCTTGGTTTGGCCATCTTCTTAGCTCATTCCTTGGTTGCAATAGTCCCATTATCACTATGAGTGTGTTGTTGTCCTTGATCGTTCACTGTTACGTGTGTACTTTTGCTATCTTTAATTCACTTTGGAACGGTAAACTTGTCTTGTTTTAGAATAGTGAGTTGTGAGCGTTGAGTGTTCCACTTATATCCACATATATTTTTCACTCGATATTTGTGAGCTTTTGCCATGTTAGGACAAGAGGAGGATCAGCGTAATCCGGATGTACTGGTATCATGGTCTGAGTACATTAGGCTGCGTGAGATGCTGCAAAAGCACCTCCAAGATGATGACAATGGTGTGCGTGATGAGCTCAGGGAAGTTCAGACTGGATTGAACACACACGGAAAGGAGGTCACACAACTGTGTACAAAAATCAACAACGACTTTGAAGAGTTGCGCGTTATGTTTGCAAATCTCCATGTGCATGGGGTCTATGAGCTGACGACACAAGTATACACAAGCCTCAAGCTGTTCAGCACACCGAGACCGAGGAGGAGTGCGCGATTCGCATGGATGTGGAATGACGATAGCAACAAGCTCATCGTTTGACAACACAACAAGATGCAATGGTGCGTCTTGTTTCTTTCAGGCATGGTCGAGTTAACAATGTTTTTAATAGCGGCCAAGGAGGAGGTGTCAACATAGGCGTTCATAATTCTCTTACATGTATGCAAGGCGCACGTAGTTGGGCAGATGACGCTGAGCTCTCCATTGACGATGATTTCCCTATTGACGCTTACGATGAGCGACAACCCCGTAATCGCAAGAACAACAAGCATCACCATAGACAGGACATTGACGAGGATTTTATTGCTAAGCCCATATTTGCTATTCCTATCTTTTCAGGTGGTACGGGTGTGGAAGATTACCTTACATGGGAACTGAAAAATTGATAAGCTATTCCGGATGAGCAACTATTCCAATGAGAAGAAGCTATTACTTGCGTCCAATGGATTGGATGATTATGCCACACATTGGTGGGAACAGTTTGTTCACAAGCGGATGGAGCACCATGAGTTCCCTATTATCACATGGGAGCAAATGAAGGAACACTTGCGTACACGTTTTGTTCCTTGTCACTACAAACACTCACTATTTGAGAAGTTGACAGGGCTACAACAGGGTCTCAAATCAATTGATGAGTATCATAAGGAGATGGAGACCATCATGATACATGCTGATGTACGTGAGAATGAAGAGCAAACAATAGCAAGATTCCTAGCTGGTATGAATTATGCCATCAAGCGTGGTCAATCACCATCCTTACTAGCAGAAACATACCCATCATCTGTAATACAAAGGTTTTGCACACTGATGAGATAAAGCAATGTGAGTGTGATCCAGAGTTTTCTAACCCTGAGCAGTATTCCATTATTTGCACATCCAAAGTGCTTAGTGTGATGCCATCACCGTCACTTGAACAACGGTGCAATTTGTTTCACACTTGGGCAAAACTTCATAACGGCAAGGTGTCCAAAGTTATTATTGATGGAGGTAGTTGTCACAATTGGGCCAGCAAAGACATGTGCAATAAGTTGGGTTTGAAGTATTTTCCACATCCACGGCCATATCGTGTGCAATGGTTGAGCAATAAAGAGGAAGTGAAGGTGACCTATATGGTGTGTGTGACATTTACTATTGGGAAGTACACCGACACTGTGGATTGTGATGTTGTGACTAGGACGGTCTGTCACTTGCTGTTGGGATTGCTGTGGCAATATGACCGTTCTGCTATTCATGATGGGCGTACCAATCGTTATACATTCTGATGAAACAATAAGAAGATCATCTTGAAGCTGCTTACACCACAACAAATTGTGAATTCTTCAATGCAGAAAATTGAGGTGCACGTCTAGAGTGAGAAAGAGCGAGAGAAACACAGAGTGACTCACCTTCGGTGACTGAGCACCACAAGCCAAATCTGAATGGTACAAAGAAAAGTGAGGGAGAGAAGAATTTAGTAATTCTAGCCACCAAATCAGAGATGAGAGAATTCATCAAAGATCCTAATTTGGTGCACTTTGTACTGCTGTACAAAGATGCATTGCTTTTGACTAACGACGTGACTTTCTACCTAGTGGTGTTTCTTGTGTTTTGCAGGAATTCAACGATGTGTTTCCGACGGAGCTGCCCACTGGTTTACCACCAATTAGAGGGATAGAGCATCAAATTGACTTGATTCCAGGCGCAACGCTACCTAATCGACCACCGTACTGTACCAACCCCGAGAAAACGAAAGAAATTCAGAAACAAGTGCAAGAGCTTCTCTCCAAAGGGTACGTTTGCGAAAGCTTAAGCTCTTGTGTTGTTCCTATTATTTTGGTTCCTAAGAAAGATGATACATGGTGCATGTGCGTAAATTGTAGATCAATTAATAATATCACTATTCGATATCATCATCCTATACCTCGCTTAGATGACATGTTAGACGAATTAAGTGATGCTGTTATTTTCTCTAAAATTGATTTGCGTAGCGGTATCAGATTAGGATGCAAGAAGGGGATGAGTGGAAAACAACCTTTAAAACAAATTTCATTTGTGAGAGTGGTTAGTCATGCCGTTTGGTTTAACCAATGCGCCTAGTAATTTCATGTGACTAATGAATCATGTTTTAAGACATTTCATTGGTAAATTTGTAGTTGTGTACTTTGATGATATTTTGATTTACAGCCATACCGAACGTGAACATATTGATCATATTCGCCAAGTGCTAGAAGTCTTACGTAATGCAAAGCTGTTTGGTAACCTAGAAAAATGCACTTTTTGCAAAGATTGTGTGATATTTCTAGGATATGTGGTTTCAGCACAATTGAAGCTATTAAAAATTGGCCTACACCTATGAATGTTAATCAAATTCGGAGCTTTCATGGTCTCACTGGTTTTTCTCGACACTTTGTTAAAGATTTTAGCACCATCACTGTCCCTTTGAATGAATTAACTAAAAAGAATGTTGAATTTCGTTGAGGGGAGGCACAACAAACTGCTTTTGATGGGCTTAAGAAACGATTAACTGAGACACCATTACTTGTTTTACCTAATTTTACTAAGATTTTTGAAATTGAATGTGATGCTAGTGGAATTGGTATTGGTGGTGTTTTACTCTAAGAGGGTAGACTGGTAGCATACTTCGGCGAGAAACTGAAAGGTGCCCAATTGAATGATTCGGTCTATGATAAGGAGCTTTATGCGTTAGTGTGAGTGTTAGAAGTTTGGCAACATTATATATTGCCTAAGGAGTTTATAATACATTTTGACCATGAATCTTTAAAATATTTGCAAGGTCAATCTAAACTGAACTGTCATCATGCTAAGTGGGTTGAATTCATTGAGTCGTTTCCTTATATTGTAAAATATAAGAAGGGAAAAGAAAATGTGGTTGTTGATGCTCTTTCTAGGAAAAATGTGCTTTTAAATCATTTAAATGTTCCTGGTTTAGAGAATTTGCGTGATTTATATGCTAATGATCATGATTTCGCGTTCCCTATGCGCACTTCAAGGAGGGAAAAGGATGAGAAAAATATCACTTTCATGATGGATTTTTGTTTTGTGCTAACAAATTATGCGTTCCAGAATCGTCCGTACGTTTGCTTTTGCTGCAGGAATCTAATGCAGGTGGATTGATGGGGCATTTTGGACGTGAGAAGACATTGTCTATGCTGAGTGATCTTTTTTTTTGGCCTAAGATGAGGCGTGATGTGGAAAGGCATGTGCAACGATGTATTACTTGCCACAAGGCCAAATCGAAGTTAAATCCACACGGGTTATATACTCCTCTACTTGTTCCAAATGCACCATGGGAGGATATTAGTATGGATTTTGTTTTAGGATTTCCGAGAACTAAGAGGGGGAGAGATTCTGTTTTTGTTGTTGTGGATCGATTTTCGAAGATGGCACACTTCATTCCGTGCGACAAGAGCGATGATGCGTCACAGGTTGCTAACTTGTTTTTCAGGGAGATCAGGAGGTTGCATGGTGTGCCATGTACCATTGTGTCAGATCACAATGTGAAGTTCATGAGCTACTTCTAGAAGACACTTTGGGGTAAGTTGGGGATGAAGTTGTTATCCAGCACAACTTGTCATCCCCAAATTGATGGTCAAATGGAGGTGATGAACCGCACACTTTCAACACCGCTAAGGACCATAATCAAGAAGAATCTAAGAGAGTGGGAGAACTGTTTGCCGCACGTGGAATACGCTTATAACCGGGTTATGCACTCCACTACTCAGATGTGTCCTTTTGAGGTGGTGTCTAATTTTAAACCGATTACGCAACTTGATTTGCTACCACTTCCAAGTCAACACCAAGTAAATATGGAAGCACCAAAGCGAGCTGACTATGTCAAGAAATTACATTTGAAAACCAAAGAAGAAATCGAGAAGAAGGTAAAATACAATGCTGAGAAAGCAAACTAGAAAATAAGAAGGTACTGTTTGAACCGGGCGATTTAGTGTGGTTACATTATCGCAAATGACGCTTTCCAGAATGACGTAAGTCAAAGTTGCCGCCAAGAGTTGATGGACAGTTTAAAGTACTACATCAAATCAATGACAATGCATACAAGATCAAGCTTCCAGGAGATGAGTACGGTGTGAGCTCTACATTCACTGTTGCAGATTTATCACTATTTTTCAATGGTAACGATCTACCGTCGAGGGTGACGCCTTTTCAAGAGGGGGGAGATGATGAGGACAACCTTATGACACATTCTTCACCACCACCTAATGATCAAGATATATGCATAGAGTTGCCAATGGACCAATTACAAGAGTACGTGCCAAGAAAATACAAGATCAGGTATTTGGATCAATACGATGCATAAGAGGAATAAGAGCTGCATTATTGGTTAGCACATAGACAAAAGAAGAGCTGAGGGATGAGTGGGAGAAAAATGTTATCAAAAGGTGTCTAAAGGTCATATACAACTATACATGGACTTTCCAAAGGCATTGGAGACTTTCCTTTCAAAGTTCTACACGGAATCAATCAAGGAGCAGCAAAATAGGAAAGATTGAAGCCGACTCAGACTCGGTTTATTGCAGCCAAACAGACGTTAATTAATAGTACCATAAATCTCTCATACGAAGTCGGATTGGTTGTATAAATACCCTCTAGAAAGCTTATTTGATAACCTTTCAAACAGATCCAGCTGCATTGCCAATTTCGTATCTAGTCGGTCTCAGTCGTCAAAATAATACCTCGGTCTTAGCTTAGGTTTCCTTTTTATGTTGTAACGAGTCCAATTCAGTTTCCATAGTCCTAGGTAGTATATATAGTAGAGTCCATGGCCCATAGAGGGCAGACCACTTTATGCATAAGATTGAAACATAGCTATTGCTTGTTCTTTGATACCAGCGTTCATGCGAGGACAACTGAGAGAGAATTAGGCAATCATTGTTTATTGTTCTACAATCTAAGGTCAAGTTGCCGTTTCGCTGGGAATTGCGGACTTGGCGATTGTCACTCGTGGTCTCACGATGATCATATATAGGTGTGTGTTGGGTGTATTCCGAAGAGTTGAGGGTTCGTACATTTGTACAAGTGTTCAACTAGCGACATCATCTACTTCACATCTTTTATCATCGGCTCTTCCTGAGAAGATCAGGCCGCCCCCGTATCAACATGGTATACGGTATGTTCCTCATCAACTCTTAGCTAGAATTAGTTTTATTTCATTCTAAAGCTTTGCATTCTTTCATAACTACTCAGTATGTTGCAAAGCATGGTTTACCTATGCTTATTAGCTCTCATGGAAGAGAATTGAAAGCACAATATATATGTCGTAGAATGAGTCTTAAAATAAGGGAGGTAGACTTTCCAGCAAATCTTATAGTTATAAAATCTAAGGGCATAGAGGTTATCCATAGAATGGATTAATAGAGTGTGCCAGAAGGGAAGTTTCATGGAGTAATAGAGTGTGCCAGAAGGGAAGTTCACCTAACAAGTGGAGATGAAACTAAAGTTGAGTTCGTAGTCGCCAGCCCAATAGTAGAATAATATTCTCTCAACTCACTTGAAGGTACACCCATTGAACAGATCAAAGTTGTTCGTAAGTTTGCCGATGTCTTCCCCGATGAATTGCTAGGTATGCCACCAGACCGAGATATTGAGTTTGTTATTGATTTGGTACCCGGTATGACTCCCATAGCTAAAAGGCCATATAGAATATCTACAAATGGCCTAGCTAAGTTAAAGAAGCAGATTCAAGAGCAGTTAGGTAAAGTTTTTGTTGGAGCAAGAGTTCGTCTTGCCCTAGCAAGTACGGTGAGAGTTTCTTCTAAGGAGGAGAATCAAGCTTGGAGATGAAGTTTGAGAGGAAGGAACACCACAAATATATTGATAGTAAAAATATGGACTGAGCTAGGGGGATTATCACAGGAAGACTTTGTGATTGTGCTCCTCTGTGCTGTGTTGAGCGTGCTCTTTTTGACCTCTCTCTTATAGGTGACCACAATCCCCTATTTATAAGGTATTATGCAGCTTAGTGTACAAGTTATCACAATGTACAAATATCTAGGACCTGGCAGAATTGCTGGGCCTTATCCTAGATAACTATCTTTTACCCTACATAGAAGATAAATATTTACCGTGGTAACTATTTTTGTGCTTACCCCCAAAGGGGTGAGCCGGTTGCCAATTGCGGCCTGACGCTGCTCTACCGGGGGTGTCAGGACGACATGCATTGTGTTGGAGTGTCAGGATAAGCACCACTTGCACTAGAATTAATCGCCCGTCACCTCGCGTCTGGTCGGCTGCAAAGGGGGGTGTCCTTTCTTCCCTGATATTATCTCCGGAGGCCGGTCACACCCTTAGGCTTCGGAAGGCCGCATGGGCACCAGAGGGGCAGCTCAAAGGGGTCCGAAGCATCCGGGGATAAGGCCTCCTGTTGATTTCAGAGGCCTAATGCTCTAGGGGTACTTAATGTAGCTTTGAGTCTTCAGAAGGCCACGTACGAGCCGGAGAGGTGGCCCGGGGTTCATAGCCTCTGCGGATAGGGCCTCCTGCCGAGTCTGGAGGCTGAAGGCTGAAGGCTCTAGAGGGACCTTTGATAGCGATCGTCAACTATTATCCTCAGGCTGGTTTATTTTCTCACAACAATTTTTATTAGACCAAGTGTGTCACCTTGGAGAGCCCCTAATCCTTTCGTGGACAAGATGAATGGTACTCGAAGAATGTGTGTAGACTATACAACACTTAATGACATGACTACCAAGAACAAGTATCTGTTACCCTAGATTGAGAATTTGTTTGACCAGATATGAGGAGCCAGTGTGTTCTCCAAGATTGATGCAAGGTCTAGATATTATTAGCTGAAGATTCGACCGTCATATGTACCTAAGACCGCTTTTAATTAGTATATGATATGGATTATACGAGTATACCACCATGTCTTTTGGATTGAGCAATGCACCAACTTATTTCGTGAACCTCATGAATAAGGTATTTATGGATTACTTGGATAAGTTTCTGGTAGTGTTCATTGATGATATTTTGATTTTCTGGTGGTGTTCATTGATGATATTTTGGTTCTCTCTAAGAGTGAGGTGGAACATGAAGAGCACTTGAGAATAGTGTTACAGATGCTCAGAGAGCATCAGTTGTATGGCAAGCTTAGCAAGTGTGATTTTTGGTTGGATCCAATCACTTTTCTCGGCCATATCATAACAGTCGGTGGTGTAGCAGTAGATCCAAGTAAAGTGAAGGAAGTGTTGAATTGGTTACCACCTACCAATGTGTTAGAGATCTGGAGTTTCAATGGATTAACAGGATATTATCATCGCTTCATAGAAGGATTCTCTAAGATATCTCAACCTCTTACCTCATTGCTACAGAAGAATGTGGTTTTTAAATGGACTCCGGCTTGTCAAGGAAGTTTTGAGGAGTAGAAGAAGAGATTGACTACAACCCCAATGCTACTTCTGCTCGGCATTAGTAAGAAGGTCAAGTTGTTGCCTATGCGTCAAGGCAGTTAAGGAAGCATGAGGAACATTATCCTACGCTTGATTTGGAGTTAGCAGAAGTGGTTCATGCATTGAAAATTTGGAGACACTATCTCATTGGAAAATAGTGTGAGATATATATGGATCACAAGAGCTTGAAGTACATATTCACTCAACCGGATTTAAACATTCAATAGCACAGATGGTTAGAGTTAATCAAGGATTATGATGTGGGAATCCATTATCACCAAGGAAAGGCTACGTAGTAGCTGATACTTTGAGTCGAAAGAGTTATTGTAACTTGATGATGGTTCAAGAAAGTCAACCATAGTTGTGAAAATAGTTTGAGAAGCTTAACTATGGATTTGTGGCAGATATGGAAGCAACTATCATGGAAGTGGATTGCACATTAGAGCAAGATATTCATAAGGGTCAACTTAAAGATGAAAAGCTCCAAGAAATTAGGTAGCTTATCAAGGAGGATAAAGCACCAGGCTTTACGGAAGACAGTCAAGGTACCGTGTGGTTCAAAAAAAGAATCTATGTGCCTAATTAGGACATTAAAGAGTTGATTCTGAGAGAAGCTCATGATTCAGCATATTCGATTCGCCCCAAATGTACAAAGATGTATCAAGATCTCAGGGATCACTATCGGTGGTATGGGATGAAAAGAGATGTAGCAGAGTATGTGGCTTTGTGTGATACATGCCAGAAAGTAAATGCAGAACATCAAAGACCAGAAGGATTGCTATAGCCCTTAAAGATACTGGAATGGAAATGGGAGGAAATTGGTATCGATTTCATTGTTGGATTATCCTGTACGCAAGGAGGATATGATTTAATATGGGTTATAGTTGATCATTTGACTAAAGTCACTCATTTCATCTCGGTTAAGACTACATATAGTGGAGCCAGGCTAGCAGAACTGTATATGTCGAGAATAGTGTGTTTGCACGGTGTGCCAAAGAAGATTGTCTTGGATAGAGGAACTCAGTTTACTTCCATGTTTTGGCAGAAGCTACATGAGTCCATGAACATGAAGTTGAATTTCAGCTCTGCGTGTCACCCCCAAAAAGATGGTCAGACTGAAAGACTAAATCAAATACTTGTGGATATGTTAAGAGCTTGTGCCCTAAAGTATGGTAAAAGTTGGGATAAGAGTTTGCCCTATGCAAAGTTTTCGTACAATAATTGTTATCAAGAAAGTCTTCAAATGTCACCGTTTGAAGCTTTGTATGGAAGGATGTGTAGAACACCATTGTTCTTGAATGAGACTGAAAAAAGTCAAGGTTTTGGTCCAAAAGTCCTACGAGATGCAGAAAAGCAAGTTCAGATAATTTGAGAGAATCTAAGGATAGCACAATCGAGACATAAAAGTTTAACGGATAACAAATGTAGAGAATTGACTTTTGAAATTGGAGATTTTGTTTATCTCAAGATTTCACCCATCAGAGGTCTTTGAAGATTTAGGGTCAAGGGAAAGTTTTCACCAAGATTTATTGGACCTTTCAAGATACTGGATAAAAGAAAAGAAGTAGCTTATCAGTTGGAGTTAACACCTCAACTATCAGATGTGCATCATGTCTTCCATGTTTCTCAGTTGAAGAAGTGCCTACGAGTGTCTGAAGAGCAATTACCGATGGAAGAATTGGATGCTCAAGAAGATCTCTCCTATATAAAATATTTGATAGAAATTATTGAAAGGTCAGAAAGAGTTATCAAAACCAAAGTGATACAAATGTGCAAAGTGCAATGGAGTCATCACTCGAAGGATGAAACAACGTGCGAAAGAGAAGAAGATATGAAGTCGGAGTTTCCTCATCTCTTTTTTGATTTGTCCAAATCTCGAAGGTGAGATTCATTCAAGGGGGGTGGGTTTGTAATACCCTGATTTTCAAATTTTGTAATTTCCTTAAATTTTCCTAAAGTTAAATTTGGTTTGCAATAAAAACAATAGGTTAAAACCTAATTTATAAAATTAAATCCAAAGTGACCCAGGTTATATTTTGGTTGCAATGCATTCATGCTGGAAATAGGCATTTAGGGTTTCTTTGGGTTTGATATGTTGGCTTTTATTTGATTTGGTTTTTCTTAGGTTTGAAATCAAAGAAATAGAATACAAATAGGAAAATGAAGACAAAAACAGAAAAAAAAAAACCTAAACTCTAAACCAGCCCACACCCTTGTCTCAGCTTTCGGCCGAATCGGCCTGAGCTGAGCCAGCCTGCTCCTCTCTCTGCTGCTCTCCTGCCTTTGCATGCGCTACCGCATAGCCACACTAGCCTGCCTTCTGCCTCCCTCCGCCAAAAATGCCTTGTGCATTATGCCTCCGCTCTGAGTCGCAAACACACATGCCCCGCTTGTCGGACACTTCTTTAACCCCGAGCCAGATTCCGACTCAAGCTTTAATTGTGCTGGCCGTCAATTCCTGTCAAATCCACCCAAATTGGAGGGAAAACCATCTAGAAGCTTGCCTAATCGAATCCCTGTGATGTTCTCTATCTCTTACCGTCGTATCCCCAACAAATCTAGGTTTAAACGAGGGTTTTTGACTTGTATTTGGCCGCCACTGTCCTAAACCCTAACTGTGGTTGTCCCAGCATCTCTAGCTTCCCTTCCTATAAATAGATGGCCGTATGCCCTCGCCAGAGCATGCTGCTCCTTTTGCCCAACTCGACATTGCAAGAATGATGCCGTAGCACCCAGTCACCATAGCTCTGACTCCCAAGGTTGCCACCGCATGTCGCCAGGGCGCTTCAGTGGTCCTTTGCTGCTGCTGACGCCGTGTACGAGTTGCCTGAGCCCCCATGTCTTTGTTCCACCACTCGCCGAGCCCCACGCTCCTCAGATTCTGATTCCGGGTAAATCCGGTTCCTACTATCGTGCCCAAGCTACCGTGCCTTTGGTCCATGGTGAGTAGCGTGAGACAAGTCCACTCTTAACTATTTCCTACTTAGTACACTCGGTCTATGAACCAAAACCATTAGATCTAGATCCAACGGTCTATATTAATCTTAATTTATTAATTTGTTTTCTTTTAAAAATAATATTTAATCTTAATGGTACAACAATCCGCCTACTGATGCAATAATCCGAGGATTTCAGTATAAAAATAAACCCGATAAATATGAAATTCATGTAATTTTGCAGAAAAGCCCCTATTTAGTAAAACCATCATAACTTGTTTGTCTTAACTCCTTTTTCAATGATTCTTGCGCCGTTAGATTCATTTTTCAGAGATCAATCTTTTTAGATAGGTTTTTTCTTACTATTTTTTTTGTGCTCTGTTCTTAGTGTATTTTATTTGTGTACTTTGCTGGTAATTGTGCGATTAGTCAAGAACGCTCTGGATCAGTTTGAGGATCATCAAGACCAGGAGCTAGTGTACACTGAGCAGCAACCAGGAGAAGGCAATTGTCCTTGATCATCTTGAACCTATATTTTTAAATATTTTTGTTTTACAAAACTACATGGAATGTCTGTCAACTTGATGGGTAGTCACCAATGTTAGGGTTTACCTAGTTCTTCCTTCACATTCCTTGAAGCTTAAGTGGTAGTTAGTGTGAGTTTTTTGGGGTAGAATTACTTAGCCATGCTGTCAAAATCTTTGGAAGTGTCATATACCTGACTAATTAAAATATAATGATGATAGTTAATATGATGATGAATTTGGTATAGCAACATGGAACTTTAGGCCTTGGGCAAAGAGTGTTGGTGATGATGGTCATGGTTATGTTGGTAGGTTAGTCTTTGCTCAAGTAACCTAAGTAACGACCGGTTCATAGAGCGATAATCCAAAAAGTAACGTGCCAACCATGAGGCTGATATGGGTAAGGCTTGGCATACTAGTTAGAGTTTTATCCGGTGTGTATTCTGCCACCACAAAGGGGGGCTTCTGGGTAGAGAGGGATGCATCAGTTCTTGTAAACCCAGGTGGTGAAACCTAGTGGGCAGATGCATGCTAGTGTAGGCTTTGGTTAGTGGTAATGTCATGCAGTGATCTTCGGGTGGCATACCACTGGCGTGTGTTAAGTGTTTGCGTGACACGGCAACAAGGAATTCATTGACTCGTGCTTGTGGTTGTGGGAAACTTGGATCCTCACATGATTAGTATGATTGTGGCTATGGTTGTGGTTATGGTTTGATTATGGTACAGGGTGTACTAGATGGTTATGGTTTACTACAAGGTGGGTAGCTTTGGGTGTTGGTTTAAGGTTGGATTAATCGGGTTTCATTCACTTAATATTTGTTTAATAATATTCAATTCTGTTTCTTTACTCGCATTTACGCAAAAAATACCATGTGTCAGCCTATTCTTTCTATAATTTTGCATGTCATTATTTTCCCACACACTGAGTACTCCATGTACTCACCCTTGCAATCTCCTACAACACATATGCTGCTCAGTGGAAGACTTTGAAGACATTCAAGATGATGACCTGGTGCTCTAGGAGCGTGTCTTCTAGTCGGTGCCTGTGGAGTTGCTTGGTCACCGCTGCTTTCGTTTCGCTGCCGTTTTTTAGCTACTATAGTTTAGCTAATAGAGTTGTTTAGATGAAATCTTTAATATAAGAGTTAAACGGTTCTAAGTTAAAGTATTGCTTTTTTTACTTCACCTGTGATGTCCTTATGTGTGTTAAACTTTCTGGGCATACATAAGCCGCACTTGGTTTTGTCTGTTAAAATTGGATGTGACACCACCTACATCAGGAGGTCCTCCGGGAGTGCTTGAAAGAGATGCGACATTGACTTCTTGTCCTTCTTCTCATCGACAAACACACTGGCCACCGTCTCGTCCTTCTTCTTGTCAACAATTATTGGTTGCACCCGAACCTCCCAACTCATGTAGTTTGTCGCCGTCAGCTGCGGGTACTAGAAAGGCCCACTGCCACCCTCCAGCGCTGCCTCGCCTTGAGGGACAATTGACATCTGTACACATTGGTGCTGCCTTGGTTCCAGCAAGTTGCTAGACAACAACGCTGGGCTATCCTGCAGACATAGCTCTGCGCTCTACCGGGGCTCTGATACCATATGTTGAATTCAGACACCCACATCATGCGCACAACCAGATCACGCTCCTCGGCCATGCAAATGACGAGTTCATGCTTGACCACACAATCAACTAGTATGTGTTCGACCACATGATTGACCAGTGCGCTCAACCACGATGGGGATAGAGGTGCTTGACCATGCTATCGACCAGAAGTGCTGAACCACGCCATCAACTAGAAATGCTTGACCATGTGATCTATACAGTGAGAAAACAAAGACGCCGAGTACTAGGTACTGGACGTAAACAACGAAGGAATAGAAACATATCTCAAGTTTTTGGAGGAAATTTCTGACTCTGTTAACTCACAAGAAACTAGAGATTACAACTCATATTTATAATTGTGCTATCCTCGATCCAACTTTGGACTCTATTCCACTCGAACTAACAAACCGAGTGCAATACGGTGTCCTACACACATACGAACTAAAGTCTCTGACTAGAATAAGGTGGATTAAAAAATTACAAAAAATCGCATCCATTTAAAAAATGCATTAAAAAATAATCTATCATGTTCAAAATAAAAATGCAGCATTCAAATAGTCTCAAAATTCAAAACATTATTGCAATTGTTATGAAAACTTCTGAAAAATGTATGATATCAAGGATATTTTCATCTAGATTTCATACAAATTTCAACTCCAAATATGATGTGTCTTTTTTGTTTAACATGAAAGAATCATATATTTATATGAATTTTTTATGAGATTTAGATTTGTATCCTCTACATCACCAAATTTTTTCGTGACAATATCGATAATGTATTGAATTTTGAGAGCATGAAAACAAAGTATTTTTTATTTTTAAACCTGTCACCCATTGAAAGGGTGACATATTTATTTTTTAAACATGTCATTCATTGTAAGAGCGACATTCGTCTATTGCCCTTCTAGCTGGCGATAGACGCCTATATTTGTAATTTTTCAAATAAACGCCTATTTTACAACTTTTTATTTTTGAAATATAAAAACAAAAAATTCCTGGATTGGCTACAAGCCTCCAACTCGTGCAAGCATTTCTATTGGGCTTGGGCCTAGAAGCTAGATGATATGTGTCAGATATTGGTGAACCACCGATCTTACAATTTTGTAGAGGGATGCCTCAAGTAGACGAATCGAAGGAACACATAGAGAGGTTTTTAGATAGGTTAGGGCACCCCTTAGGATAATAACACTACATCTTTTTTGTCTTATATTGATATGAGATTGTTATAAGGGGATGCGTGGCTACCGTAGATAGATCTAACCTAGTTGAACGGCTTCTAATGTCTTATAATCTTCTTTCACTTGTTGGCTCCTGTAATGGCTTGTAGAGAGACTTGTCCTCCGTAGAGACCCTAGGCTCTGTATATATAGGGGGGCATCATACGTCCTATGGAGTCTTCTTCCCGTTCGTGCCCAGATATGGTAATCATCTAGTAGTCCTCATGAAGACCACCATCAGTACGTGAAAATGAGGCTTCGATGGGCCAAGTACTTGGCCAACAAAGATAAGCATTTTGTCCGACCATGTCATCGAGTAAGACTCTGGTTCCTGATCAGGATGATATTGTCGATGTTTTGTAAATTGTCGATCTAAAGAACTTGTTGAAGAAATAGATGATGCTTTTTGAGTAGACAAATCACAGGAGAACACACCAAGTTTTTCATACAGGTTCAGGCCTCCTTGAGGGCTTATGGGATGCCATGAGTACCTATGAGTAGTTTCGTTTCATCCAGGTATCCCCTTCCTGGGCGTAGAGATATGCCCGAGAATTGCAGCAAACCCTGGGGTGCCCGGATTTGGTAATTATCCAACATCCATCATGAAGCCCCCCATCAATACGTGAAATGAGGCTTCGACATATCAACTACATGGCCAACAAAAGATAAGATTTTTGTCTGACCACGTAATCGACTATGACTCAGGTTCCCAATTAGGGTGAAGCATCTAATTGGGTTTTCTGATCTTCTACTCGAGATTTCGAACGCCTCAGAGTCCTCAAGAGAGTCTTTGAGAAATTCAGGTAGGTTTTCTATTTGCTCCGCCTTTTGGAAGGAGAAAAGCTTGTCATTGGTTGATTACGAAAGTTGGACCATCATAGCGGAGATTTCGGGTAGTGGTGAGAATCATTTTCCCATCGTGGTATCATGATTACGGTAGCAGCATGACGATGAATAACATATAGTCACCATATCTGGGTACCCCACGGTATCCCGTAATCCTTGAAGCATATCTTTATCTTTGAGAAAGGGATCCCTAGAAGAAAGGAAACTACCTATTAGTACCCAAGGCCTCCTGTATCTAGGAAGGTCTATCTCCAAAACTAAAAAGCCAGAAGATGTAGAACACCCCTATATATATACGGGAAGGAGGGGCCCTACAGAGGATAAGCTAGAACAAGTTGACACAAGCGATTCGAGTTCTACAAGCCCATACAAGTAAACAGAAACTAAGGAACAATTAACTGACTAGGTTTAGATCCATTTACGCTAGCTACACCCCCTTATAACAGGCTCAAAATTAGATAAATAAGACATAGGATTATTATCCTTAGGGAGGCCTGAACCTATCTAAAATTCCTTGTGTGTTTCCCCTATGATTTATCTACTCAAAGCATCCCCTTATTTTTTAACAACTTTTGTTAGATTGGCCATTTACGGATTGTCGACTGCTAGTGCCGTCCGTGGTGACAGCTGAACACTCTTGTATCTTCCACTGCATTGGCCTTGTTGAGATTGGCGTTCACACCTAACTCTGTCGTAGCTTGGAACTCTACCTTGGTAACATCTATGTGTGTCAATTGTACTGTCTCCGTAGCACATCTAATGGTACTATTGTACTTGGTTAACCAATCTATTCCCAGTACGATATCAATTCACTTGGACTGCAGAATGATAAGGTTTGCAAGAAAATCTACCCCCTTATGCATATACTTATTTTAGGGCATACATGCATTGACTCCATTTCTTCTCCAGGAGAACTAACACACACTAGATTTCATGAATGCTCTTGGCAATTTATATGTAGTCATAAATTAAGATGATATGAAAGAATGCATAGCACCATAATCAAACAAAACTGTAGTAGGGTGAGAGTTTGCGGAAAACATACCCAAGCACCACGTTAGGAGCATCCTGGACTTCTTCCACAACAACATGATTGACTTGACCATGCATAGCTTTTTACGAGGCTGCTACTGGTTGTTTCCCTGAGCCTGTGCTTGACCTTGTTACTTCTTGGGACACTTGTTGGTGTGGTGCACGAAGTTACCACAACTAAAACAAGGGCCGATGTTGCCTAATTCTTGATTGGTACAATTTTGCTGCTAGGGTTGGTTGTTCTTATTTGGTCACTGCTGCTAAAAATTAGGGCATGACTGCTGCTGTTACTGCTACTTCACTAGTTGCACTAGTAGCTTGTATGCACTTGCAACCTGATTGGGCATCTTCTGTGGTGACCTCTGCTGCTGATTTGGTCCTTCACGGTGGAACATAGGACCTGTAGGTGGGGGGTTGAAACAGGGATGGGTGTTGCTGCCTGAAGACTAACCTTGCAAACTACGCTTACGTTCTTGTCCTAGATTCTGTCTCTTCTTCTCCACGATGAAAGCTCTATCCACTAACTTCTAGAAACTGGGTGCTCATTGGCTGAGAGGGCATACTATCGTCCTGTGTTGAGACCCTCCAAGAAACAGTCCTGCTTCTTTTCATCGGTATCCATATCATTTGAGGCATAGCGAGAGAGTTGTGTGAACTTTGTGAGGTACTCTCTCACTGTAATGGGTCCTTACTTCAGATTGAGGAACTCCTTCCTCTTCAGCTTCATTTCTCCTGTAGGAACATGATGTGCACAGAAGCTGTTCCGGAACTCTACCCATGTGATCTCTTAGTTATCCTCATGAGCGGCAGTGCATGTTATCCACCATTCCTATGTTGGCCCAATAAATTGATGGGAAGCAAAAGAACTCTTTCCCTTCTGATACATTGGGCTATCTGCAACTTTCTCCCAATAGTCTTTAAGCAGTCATCGGCCTCCATAGGTTCAACTGCCTGGGAGAAGGTGGGTGGCTGAGTACATATGAAAGTCTTGAGCCCGGACTGTGGATGTTGCGGCGGTGCTTGCTAGACTTGAGGTTGCTAGTTTATAGCCTGAACCAAACCTTGGAGTATTGTCATCACTTGGTTGGCATCCTTCAGAGGGGGCGAGGGTGGAAGATCGTGTTGGATGCCACTGGTGTTGTTCTTGATGTTGTTGGTGTTGTTGTTACCACGCCTAGTGTTCACCATCTATTAGTAAACAAAATACGAGCGGGGGAAAATAAGAGAAAAGCAAAGCTAGAAAAAAAAGACAAGAATAGATAAGAACAGATGAAGAACAAAAGAAAGAAAGGACTCCCATTATATTATTAACTAATGCAATGTAGAGGAAGCACCCCCACATTACACCAACACTCATGCAAATATCCAACTCATGACAAGGTTCACACGACAAACACAAACATCAACATAGACTCAACAGACGACACAGAAAAAATGAAACACTCGAAACTAAATGATTTATTATGCTAAGGATATCCTCCTAGCTCGACACTACTCCTCATCTGCTAGACCTGCTGGACCTGTTACACCTGCTGGACCTGCTGCAGCCTCCCGGTGAAGCATCTTGCATGAAGGAGAACGGGGTGGTGCAACCACGGGTCTCTCGGGAGCCTCCTTAGGGAACTGGTATGGATCCTCCAATAGAATCTGAAGCTCGTAGATGCTTTGCTCCTATTCCATGTGACGCTGATGCATATCCTCAAGCTCGTCGAGGGCTCTATCGAGCTCTGCATACAGGGCGGCAGTGTGGCAGACTTGCTCTCTCACATAGCCATCTGGTTCATTATTGACAGGCGCGAAGATGACCTCCAAACTGCCAGTTAGAAGCTGCAGGAACTTGCCAAACTGATTGAGGCAAAGAAATTGTCTATTCTCTAGGTAGAGAATAGCTAGAGCCTGGTGAGCGGCGTCCTTGACAGAGCCCTCATTGAGCATCTTGCTTTTGAAGTCTTTGAGCAATCCTTAGCTGAAGGCAAGTGTCCCTGAACATCTTGCTCCTATTTTTAGGGTTTATATGTTAGTAGTTTATCCTTTATTGCATACTTGTCTAAATTGGAATCCCATGTTAGGGTTTACTAGATTTTGTGCAATTATCCTTGTCACCGTTGAAGGGTCATGGGAAATGAAGCGTATATATACTAGTTGTTGTCATGGTTGGGGAAAATGTTAATCTTGACTAATGTTTATGCAACAAGAACTGGGTATGGTAATTTTGTAGCAACATTGTATAGGGATCCAAACAGGATGGTTGTGTGATGATAGTGTGGGAATGCACGTGTGCGAAAAATGCACAGTTGGTTTGTGGTTGTTCTTGTGTGGGATTCTAAGGACCAGTTCTTCAAGCCTGTAA
Source organism: Phragmites australis (assembly GCF_958298935.1). Taxonomy (NCBI): domain Eukaryota; kingdom Viridiplantae; phylum Streptophyta; class Magnoliopsida; order Poales; family Poaceae; genus Phragmites; species Phragmites australis. The sequence goes on along the minus strand of NC_084924.1, from coordinate 20,324,900 downwards.
CTAAGTGAAATTGCACAACCACAAGGCATATGGGTATGGCCTGGCCAACTAATTAGCCACCCCTCTGACTCTGTGAGCACTAGTAGACGGTTGAGTGGCACAAGAGGGGGCTTCTGCAGTGACAGAATCACTGTTAGCGGTGAAACGTTAGTGGGTGCCTACATGTCACTAGAAGCTTTGTAAAGGCCTTTTAGTGAGACCCCGAAAGTGTGAAGCAACATGGGAATCATGACTCGTGGGGAAAGCTATGCAAACTTTGCAGGGTATCAAACTGATCGATCGTGCTCACGGTCAAGAGAGGAGTTTTGGTATGGTTGGCTGGGTAGCTAGGTAATGGAATTACCTGGTGAGTCTTGGTATTCGGATGGAATCAGATGACTTATCCTTCTTGTTATAGTTGTGTCCTAAGTAAATAGGATGCCTGTTGTAGGAGTTATATGCCATAGTTGCTTAGTGCAGCTAACCAGTGTCTAACCTTTTCTTAACTTAAGCCCCATATCATGCTTTTCTACACTTACGGAGTACATTATGTTCTCACACTAGTTGCTCCTTGCTTGCACCCTTGTGCTGTTTAGAAGCCATCATTGAAGCTTCATCCTTCGTTGGAGATGACTTTGACCCGGAGCTCCTTTTCTAGGCTGGTGTGCTCCTAGTTAAAGCCTATGGAAGATGGAAGACCCTCTGGCGCAAGAGTTTTGTTTTCCACTGTGTTTTTCTTCTAGACCCTTGGGTCCTTTTGTAATAAGTTGTAACATTATTATAATAATGACACTATGATGATACCCTAATGACGTAAAGCTTGTATGGAACTTGATCCTGGTATACATATGTTCTACCTGGTTTTGTTCCTTTAAACCCAGGTGTTACATGTGGAATTATATTTACTATCTATGCAATATCACTCTATGAAGGTAACTTTCTATCACAATGCTTTTAAATTCATAGTTTATATCTTTGTAATAGATTTGTTGTTCTACACAGTTTTCTAGAAATTTCTAGCTCTTTGCATGTATAGATTTTGTATCTATGCTTGTTGTAGGGAACCGTCCAAATAATATTCTAATTAATTATCAAGTCGGTCATTTGCATAACCACGACTGCAATGATTAACTACAATATCACCCTGGTAGTCCCGGCATGTGTTTCCTCCAGGATCGGAATACACGCCTTTACAACAAGCACATCATTACAAGACATAATAAAGAGTGAGTAATTAAATTAAGTTACAAGTCTTTAAGTAGATTAACTTTACAACAAAAGTATAAACCGAACATTGTTAGAGTAGCTACGCAGCGGAATAAAATATATGACAACAAAAGGTGAGTAGCGCCATTTTCCCTAAGGCGCTACTCCAAAATAACACCAACCGAGTAGACGGCACTACTCATGCCCATCGCCAACATTGGCGAGCGTAAAGTAGCCAATTACTAAACCTTCCTCACCTGAAAAGCAAACCAAGCACGTGAGTACGAAGGTACTTCTAAGACTTAATCGATAATAGGCACTTATAATTAGCATGACTCCAAGGAGAATGCAATTTGGATAAGTAGCAAGGACTCGGCCACAAAATCTACTGAGTTTTATATGCAAGAGAAAATTTTAACTCAAGTGTAAGCATCTACGTCTAACCATAAATAACCTTCTATCCTGAGATCATTACCATACCGTAATTTTAACTTGAGCCGTATCAAAACTTAAACAACATCACCATACATTTCCCAACATACCATCACAACCACAACCGGAACTCTATGATTGATGCAAATGGACAGAAGCATACTCATAACCGAGAGCGCGGCAATTCGAATTGTTTTACACTCTGCAGGGGGTACTCCATTACCCACATGACTTGAGGATCATACAGCTTGCGTGACCACATAGGTCCACATAAGGGGTACTCATGTCAACCTCCTCGTAAATAAGCCCTAATCGTTTGAACATGTGCCTCGACATGCGGGGGTCATCTATAACTACTCCCAGAGCAAACTAGATACCCCTTACAAGCCTATTATACTGACAACACCTGAGTTCAGCACGCCAAAATATCATAGCTACATGAGGTATTCGGCTCATCCGTCCTATATACGGATATGTGGTAAGTACGAACAAGTGCTAAAGCCAACTGTAACAACGGACGGTGCTTAATCGATTCAAGTAGGCCTATAGCATCCGAGACTCCCTTCTCAGGCAATCCCTATTGCCCGTCTGAACCTCGGCTCATCCTCACTAACTTAGACCATCCTCCATCATCATTATCTTTATTATATAAGGTAAGCCCTAAGCTCATGAACGATGGCCGAATCATGGGTAATGCAACAAATAGGATCTAACCCAAAACCCGACATAAGACTCATTAACATGCAAACATACATAAAGTATAACTTATTGATTGACACAATATATGATCCAAAGTAATGGAATGAAAATGCTTAGATGCTTGCCTTGTTGATCAGCTTCACAAGCAAGGGAAACAACTTCCGGATCGCCCTCGATCACGCTCGCTTCACCCTCCGGTCATTTGTTCACTAACGAATATCGCATGCAATGATGAACATGAAAAAGATGCAATGAAAATTCTACAAAATTTTAATGAGGATGTGGTACTGGGTAATCAACATAATACAGAAAGAAACACTCGAATTTAAATACGTAAGCTCGTGGTAAAAAGGATTTATTTAAGGTCTATCCAAAAAGGATCTTGATTAACCTAGCTATCAAGACTAAATGAGCTACAACAATTTAAACAAAACTTTCATACCAAAGTATATTTTTTCTAGATAGCACCGATCATAATATGAATTGTGGTTCCATAATTTTAGGATATGGCATTAGTTAACTATGATTTAATTAAGCTGAAATGCATTTAAATAATTAATTAAATATCAGAAATTATTATTGAGATCCAACATTTTTAAAATGTAGTTCATACTCATATAAAGCTAACGCAATTGGTTTTATAATTTTTGGAGTTTTGTATGAATTAACTATGAAATATACAAGCTATCAGGACAAAAAGAAAATGCTTGATGAACAGTAAATCTGGAGTCTCCGGGTGGGGTTCCTCAGGTATTTTTGGTTAAAATAACCCGGAACCTCTAGGTTTACCCGAAAAGTTTGTGTTCTGACAGGAGAATGCGAGTTTTTCGACGATTCTTCGACCGATTCGACTTGCATGTCGAAATCTAAGCCACCTAAATATGTAAAGGCACTAGAGCATTGGTTCTACACTAAATTTACTCATTCTGCACACTCGAATCATTAGCTCAACTCCATCTAATCATTTCATCTAACTTTAATACCTCAAGAACACATGGTTGCGTCACCATTCTTCGACTGAGCTCCAAATTCGAAATCCACCATTCCAAAACATGCATGTTCAGCAAAAAAAACCCAGGAGACTTACCCAAGGTAATTTGCCAAGGTTTGTGGTCGTCGGGTGAGGGAAGAATCGATGGGAAAAGCTCAGAGAAGGGATGAACAAGTTGCTGAATTTTTCAGAAAATGAGAGGTGACGAATTTGAATTGGAAAACATTCAAATCCTTATGCATGTGAGAATTTCTTGGGTGGATGTGAAGCTAGAGAGGTGGGGAATGCAAAGGGATAACATGCACACCTTGATTCTTGCTCTTGAGGGCAGATTTGGTTGGAAATGAGAGTGTTTGAGAGGGGAAGGGGGAGAAAGAGCTCCTGCTCTTGGCTGAGAGAGAGAGAGAGAGAGAGAGAGAGAGAGAGAGAGTGAGTGAGCTGTCAGAGGGAGTGGGGCTGCTGTTGCTGTGGTGGCTGGCCAAGTGAGAGAGGGAGGGTGAGGGTGGTGGGGCCGGCTAAGCGGGTCCCACTTGCAAGAGAGAGGGGCTTTTCAGCTGCATGGAAAAATCCTAAGGACATATGGGTGGCGATTCCCTTTTAAATGGATCCACCTGCTGTGTCAAAACGAAACTTAACTAAACGAACAAGCTAACATCAAGCATTTTTTTTAAAATATGAAACAAGTAAAAAACCACCATATGAAATTCAATAAATTCACATTGTTAACACATAAACATGATGCTTATGATGCTAATGACATGTGTATGATTAATGACATGATTAGGGAAATTTTGGGACGTGACACTTGTTTAGAGTTTATGCTTATTCTAGCATGTGTAGATTTTATTGCAATCTTTTCATGTCTATATTTCATATCTATACATGTATTGCTTGCTTGCTAAATGTGCTATAATTTGTTTGTGGCGTTTCTAGCTTCTCTTACCGACTAGAGGTAGGATGTATTGCACTTTTATTTGTTGATTGTGTGGCTTTAAGCCTTATTCGATCTTATCCATCTTATTGAATTCTATTTTGGCTCTTTTGGAGAAATTAATGGATTATCACATTATTGAGAAATGTTATGCTTTGTGCATCTTAAATACCCATGAAGTGTGAACATTTGAGCAATACTATTTGGAATTGATATAATTGTATTTATCATCTATATGGTATTTCAAGCTCATATAAAGCTCAATTTTGCAACAATCCATTAATTGATCCATACTTGATTTTAATTGAAATTTGAGATTATTGGTTATTCTTTAGTGATCTATTTAATCTCTAGATCTTAATTTGAATCTTTTCTCATTCAAATCAAATCAACTATGGTTTTTATATGTTGACTTGTGATAGTTGATTAGGTGAAGAATGACTTTGAAGCATGGTGTTTTTTTTTTAAAAAAAAAACTTCTTCACATGTTTCTTTTAAAGAAAGTTGATCTATGCCTTGTTATAATTACTATCTTGTGATATCTCCATATACCATTGTTTTTTTACAATTGGTAATAATACAAGTAGTAATACTTGTTGATCATTTTTGTTTCAATTTTTGCTTTCAAATAATTTCCTTCTATGTGAAAGATTTCATTTGACTCTTATGTTAGGAAAATTGGTTTCTTCATGGAAACTTTCTTTTTGAGTTTATAGAAGCTTGCTATCTCAATGCTTGTTTCTTTCTCCATATACTTGCTTGAGATAAGTTTTTTAGCATGTTTAGAACTTCTTCGTGTCTCTATATGCTTAATCTTCACTTAGTTCATTTGTTGAACTTTGTGAATGATCATTTGTTGATATTTTGGTCTTACATGTAAATTGGACATTGGACATTGTTATTGGTATTTTGTCTTTCATTTGGTATCTTCAAGTCTTATATGCTATTTTTGTCTAAATTATATATTTATCGGATCTTGAAAGTGATGAGCATGCTTGTTTGACATCAATGTTAATATCTATAGCATATTTTCCTTCTTTGATCCAACATATAGAGTAAGCCTCCCTCAAGTGCTTTTATTGTCTAAAAGGTGTAAAGAGCTTTCATTTGATTTCAATTGGTATATACATTCGGTATATATTTTCAATTGGTACTGATCTATTGGTATGAACTTTAGTTGTTATCATTTCCATATCATTTAAATATGCACCAGTTATTGGTGAGTTTTCTCTATGTGTTAGGTTTCACTAACCTTTCCGGACCCAATTAGTTTTAGGACCAAATTGTACTTAAATGAGTTTTTGGTACAATTGAGATACATTGAAAGTTTGGATTAATCATAATGAAGGCCCTTCCAAATAGAAGATCATTTCAATTGGATTTTTTATGAAGAAGGTCTTTATCTTTGAATTGGATTATCTTTCAAATGGTATCTACAAATAATATCATCTCCTTCAACTTCAATTGGAATAAAAAAGGGACTATATCAAAGAAAAGCCAAGCAACGATGTACAATAATTTACTACATGAGTCCAATGCTATCTCAGTAATTTGTTTCAAATTTATGCAATTACACAAGTTCCTAGAATGCATCATAACATGAGTTTATCACACAAGTGCATTCTCTTAAAGGTATCCAATTGATGTGCTTTGGATATTTATTTCGGACCCATGCTTGTTTTACCTTCAATTGAATTTGTTTCAATTGACACTATTTTTCAATTGGTATCTTTTAAAATATTATTTGGCATCTTTTTGATCCCATTTGATCTATTGTATAGTTTTTTCTCCTCACATAGTTTATAATTGGATAAGTGTATTTGGTTTAACTCAAATTATGAGAAATGCACATATCATGAGGAGTTTGCACTATACATAGTCTTGCACTAGCTCTTGATGATTCCGTTTGTGGGATAGAACTAATGTACTTTGGAGGAAAATTTCTCTTTTGACAAGTTCTCCATAATTTTTACCAATTTGACTGACATCAATAGGGGGAGAATTCATTTTGGTGATTCCATTTTGGCATTGATGTTAATTGGGGGAGAGTTTGGACTACATGTTATATTTTCAAAGAGAGATTTGTTTATGGTGGAGAATTTGTAATCTCATTTGTTTGTAAAGAGGATGCCATTGGGGGGTTTCAAAAGCAAAACCATGCAACTCGTTTCTGGAAGTTGTTTTGCTTTGCATGAACATATTCATCTTCATACATACTCTATCATACTTGCTTGATATGTGTAAAGGAAACTCCGTCCAAAATTTGAGATAGACAATATATGCAATGATATTCAAGATTCATTCACACATGTATAGATTGTGGGGGAGTTTACTATATACATATCAGATTTTACAAACATCAAAACCTTTTGGGTGTTTGATGTTAATGAAGCTAGTTTTGGCAACCTCAAAAATCTTTGTGATGTTTTATGTTTCCAAAACTTATTCTTTGTATACATTCATCTTCGGATTAAATGTATACTTAAAAATTTAAAATTTTGTAAACTATAATCATCTAGTGAGATTGACATCAATTATAAAAATGGAGGAGATTGAAAGTGCATCTAGCCCTTATGTGTGCTTTTGGTAATTAATGACAATAAATATGGACTAATTATGTTGTTGAGAATTTTTGGTAGGATGTTCCATAGGTGATGCATGGAGGAGATATATGCATCAAGATCAATGAGCTGTAGGTGATGTTCGGGTAAGTGATGATAATACTTATAGACTGACAATGATGTTGAAAATTGTTATTAGATTATTCTATACGAGATACATAAGAAATGAAGTATTAGATTATTCTATACGAGATACATAAGAAATGAAGTATGGATTCATTAATAAATGCCATGAGTTCAAAGAATTGCATCAAAGTCATTGAGCTCTTAGTGATGTTCATAAGAAGAAGAAGATATTTGAAGAATGAAGGCTAAGTTTCTTGTGAAGATCAAGTAACTAAAGGTATGCCATTCTCAATAGAGTTCTATGGACTAACTCATGTGCTTTGTACTTGAGAGTGAGTTGGGGATAGGATCCATAATAAGACATAAGTTGAATTGAAATCATATATGTCAAGAGTTAAGAACAAGATTGGATTCCATATATGATACAGTGAATTTATTGAATATGTCGGATACAAAATGATTTTCTATGGCAAGATGGTGAAGGACAAGCAAGACTCGGTTGTGATAGACCATCTGGTGGTGAAGGGCAAGCAAATAGCTTGGTGCCGAAGTACCAAGGCGATGGTGAAGAGTTAGTGAAGACTTGGCGCCAATGGACCGTGTGAGGCCATTGGAAGCTATGGATGACTTGCATCAATCATATGAATAATCAAGAAGAGATGGAGTGAAAATTATATGGAAGTTGGCAACCCTCAACGTTTGAAAGAACAAGCGGTACTTGAAAGTATTCAAAGACTCAAATTTGTTCAAACGAGTTTTACATTTTAATTTGAGTATAGGTATGCCGCACTATTAAATGGGATGCAACATAGAGCTAATTGTCATGTCTCGGTGCTCAAGAGTTTTCTAATCAACCCAAAGTGAGAGTTAGCTTACGGAGCCCAGTGTGAAAAATGTGGAAGTGTCCAAATTAAGTTTTAGAGTATTCTTAGTTTGATCCAATGTATTTCAGTTCATGAATTTAGTTTTTTTGTGTAGCACTCTGGATAAGCTTTCCATAGAGTCCAGAATCATCAAAATTGGACTTCAGAATCAAAAGTTATTGCTATTTTTCAGGAATTAGTTCTGTTGAACTCAGAGGTTCCAAGTAGAATCCGGATTTTTCGGGTTCTGAACCCTCCAAATGAGGCACCGAGTTGGGATTTCAGTTTCGGCCTTCTTTAGTTCACCCAGAGTCTCCGGGTTAACCCAGATACTTCAAGTTCTGGTATTCTATCTGGAGTCTCTGGGATGAGCTCTGGCTAGGGTTCTTGGTTAAGCGTTCTAATACCAACCCGGAGTCTCCGAGTTGACTCTGATACTCCAGGTCAGTATAAAAAGCTATGTAATGGCTAGTTTCTGGGGGTTAGGTATAGCTACCCTCTCACCCCCATCCTTTGTTGTTGCTGCAAGAGAACAAAAAAGAACATCTTTAGAACCAAAAGAACTCCTTCCCACTCCGATCTAGTGTGTGATTTGAGAAGTAAAGTGATTTGGGTTGAGAGATTTAAAGATTGAGTGCAAGTGAGCTGAACTCTATTCTTGAGCACTTGAGTTCATCGGCAAGAAGTTCATGAAGCATTTGTTACTCTTGGAGCTTAGAGCTCCTAGGCGGCTAGGCGTCGCCGGTGAGCACCCAAGGTTGTAGTGTTATGCTATGGACCTCATCACAGCGCGAACACCATGTAAACTACACATTGGTACTAGGAACATTACCATCAAGGTGGCTTCCGGTGTGGCTTATCCCCGTGGCTCCAATGAACATTTGCTTGGATGTCCGATGTTGGTGCAAGAGTTCGTCTTGCCCCAGCAAGTACGGTAAGAGTTTCTTCTAAGCAAGAGACTCAAGCTTGGAGACGAAGTTTAAGAGGAAGGAACACCACGAATGTATTGATGGTAGAAAAAATAGATACTCCAGCTCGACGTTAACCAAGACATCGATGGCCACCTGTGGATCAATACGCCCCTCAAAATCGCGAGGCATAACGAATGACTCCGCCGATGAACGAACGGAGTAGCCCTAACACTCTAGACGCACTCGATCCCTCCCCACAGGCATTATCCAAGGTACGGATGAGGCCTCCTCCAGCCTCGAGCCGCCATACCTATACACGCAAATCAGACTACGGTTAAAATTCAAAGGCACAAACATTCCAGAAACAACACAGGCAAACCATAGGAAGACATGCGCGGTTCCATCAAATAAAGAAAAGATTATATACATGAAGCAGAAAGGGGCAGTCAACATGCTAGAACATGACCTCCCCCCCTCGGTGAAAGAAAAGAAAACGAAGACAGCCCACGACAAAGCTACACCTCTGGGGCATCCACGCTAGGCTCCGACGGGGCAACAACGCCAGACAAAGCTCCCCAGAGGGCCGCGAAGCACCCGTAGACTTTGGGTGAGGGACCGGACCTCCCAACAAAAAACTCGGGCGAATGCCCCCCGAGGCACCCGGAGTCCCCTGAACAGCCATGAAGCACAACATCATGCTGCGGCCATGCTTCGCCCATACACCATGGTGGATGCTCTCCAGGGCTGCACAAATCTCCGCCGGAGGTGCCTCTGGCTGGAAGGCCTTGACCACAGAGTCTGGCACCTACTACTCCAGTGCTTCAAAGGGACCAACCCCCGCTTGGTGAAGCAGGGTCAGCTGAAGCGCAGCGGCCACACGAGCGTTGGACCTCACATAGACCTCCACGGCCCTAACCATGACCATCGCAATGAACTGAAGCCAAAAGAGCGGCATGACCGATGCCTCTGAGTCGAAGCGCAATGACAGGCACAAGCCCCTAGGTCACTCAAGGCATCAGAGGAAACCCCGGTCACCTCTGACGCAAGTAGCGTTAACTGCTGGCACTCCAAACGCAGTGCCCCCTTCGATGCCCGAGCCTCCTCCAGCTCTCACCGCATATTTACCACTGCCGCCCGAAGGGTGTCAACGTTGCTCTTGGTAGACACATGGGCTGCATTGGCCGCAATGGCAACATCCCTCGCCTCCGGGAGGTGTTTGGTAGCCTTCCACGCCTAAGCCTCCACATGCTCACGAGCATCATCTCCTCCTGAAGATGACCCTCCACGGACTCCACCCGCTTTCGGGCCTCTTCCAAGGCTTGGCGATGGCCCTCAACCTCGTCACGAGCCACAGCAAAAGCCTAGCACCCTCCACCTCCCAGCACCCTCATCAAGATTACTTGCTACAAGGCACCACAGAAGATAGAAAAAGACAGAATGAGCTACTTAGGACACAACACCGGACCCGGCAAATTATAACCAATACTACCGACCTAAAGGGCCGCCGCTACCAACTGCGCCTCCAGCTCCTCCAGAGGACGTTGGGCCAATGATCACTCGACCTCTCCACTCCAGAGAAGAGAGGAAGCCATAGTGAAGGCCCTTGACGCCTCCGGACGCCGTACGAAGTCGTCCGGGTTCAAGACCCTGAGGGTAGGGCTCCCCTCAACCATTCCAAAGGGACCCTCGGTGGAGAGCACGGTGCCTCTAGCACCAGCCACCAAAGGCAGGTCACCAGCTGGATCGGGGCCCTGTAGAAGCCACGTCCCCCGAGACAGCCTTCAGAGACCCCTCCGGAGGAGTCCTCGATCCTTGCTGGGCCTCTGAGACCTCGGGGGGTGGAGTCAAGGACGCATCCACCTCGAGGGTCGCTACAAAAAAGAAACACAAATCAAGATCCCAGCGCACGACCAAAACATGATATGACTAATGAAGCAAATCACACCTAGTTCCTTCGAACCTCTTACAAGAGGGCCCGTAATGTCCTCAATGTCTAAGCCGATGATACCGAAGTCATAGTCCACGGAGGCCACGCCTCTCCGTCGGCTCTGGCCGTGACCCGCAATATCCTGGGAGGCCTGGCCCTTCCCCCAGTCATCGCTGCCACCCTGGCCCTCGCCTCCAGACTTGTCGCTCATGCTTCTAACCTGCCTCAGGTGCTTCTTGCGAACCAGGGGCACCTCTGACGACTTGACCGTTGAACCGGTATGCGAGACTCTGGAGGCAGAAGGGCGTCGGGCATGGAGTGTCCTCGCACAAATTGTGGGGGCCTGCACATCGAGGTAAAAGTAGACACGATTGTACTTCTCCCAGCTCCGTGCTAGGGCCACCCGCTGCTCCTGCTCCACGAGAGTAGGGTGCTATCGGTGTATCAGGAACCGGGGGTCCCTGAGTCCCGAGGCCAGGCCCACCGTCCGCCACGTGTCACCATCCCGCGAGGTCCCTCCGGCGGGATGAGGAAAATCTAAGTTCCGGGAGAAGGTGCTCAGGGCCACAGCCTCTGGTCCCCGAGCACCCCAGTTCCCCGATGACCCGCAGAGTCCAAGTACCGGGAAGAAAGTGCTCGGAGAGGGTGCTCGGTCGCCCCCGAGCACCCTAGTCCCCCGATGATCAGAAGAGCTAAGTTCCGGGAGAGAGCGCTCGGGGGGCTGCGTGCGGCAGCCCCCGAGCGCCCGGTTCCCCGAGGGTCAGTGCAAAAGTACTCGGGAGAGAGTGCTCGGGGTTGCACATGGTAGCCCCCGAGCACTCGGTTCCCCGAAGGTTCGAGCAAAAGTGCTCGGGAGAGGGTGCTCGGGGTTGCATGTGGCAGCCCCCGAGCACTTGGTTCCCCGAAGGTTCGTGCAAGAGTGCTCGGGAGAGGGTGCTCGGGGAGGTAAACAGTACCCCCGAGCACTCGGTGCCCCGATGACCCAGAAGGGCCCCGGAGGGGCCCGCCGATGGGGTGTCAACCAGTCAGAGGTCCGAGGCCGCATTTAATGGGCGTGCGCGGCCTGACATTCCCAACTGCTACCGCCGCAATGTCAGTCCCTGCCATGCTTTGGCAGAGAGGTGTGGGGCCATTAATTGCACGGGTCCCGTCCCGTATCATCTGGTGTATCTCAGGATAACATTGCCAGGATCAAGGCGTTCCGCCTGCCGCCCTGCCGTGGCAGAGGAACAAGACAGGGCGGGCATGCCGGGTGCCTCTGTGGCTGCCCGGTGGGCCCTCTCAATGGCGCCCGTCTCCAGGGCGTCCACAGTGATGAGTGACCCGACGCACGCCGCATTTTTCCATCGCCCCTATCACTTCGCCCAGAGGAAATGATGACGCCTTTCCCAGTCGTGGCATCTTGGAACTTGTGCCCCTTCCTTCCCGTTCGGGTATGTCATGGCCGGCGAGTGCATAAAAGGATCGGCATACAGAAAGATGGGGACAGAGGATCGAAAGATCATTGGATCGAAAGATCGGAGGAGAGAACGATTGGAAAAAAGACAAGCCCAAGCAATCGACCGTGCCACACTCAGACGAAAACATCGCAAGCAAGCCTGAGCAGAGCTAGAAGAAGGAGCGTCAAGCTCTTAGTTAGACAACTTATTCTTGTAACCAGATATATCCCTGAGGGATCCCCCTCAGGGTAAGTTATTGCATCCATACAGGAGTAGGGTATTACGCCCCCGTGCGGCCCGAACCTGTCTAAACTCCGGTGCATTTACTTCCCATTGCACTAGGTCGATCATCCCCCACCACCGGCCGTTGCATTTACTTCCACTTCCCTTTATTTCTCCGACGAACTTATTCAGGATCATCCCCCCAGCCGAATCTTTAAAAAGGGATCTCTCGGGATCCATGCGACAGGAGTTAATCCTCCGACAGCTGGCGCGCCAGGTAGGGGGGAACATCCCTGAATCTGTTCGTTGGCCGGTGGACACCGTCTCCAGCGTTCCGGCTCCACTTCCAGTAACGGAGTGCTGCCCGACGTCTAGGAGGCCCCATTCGCTGCTGCGTTCCAGCAGCAGCCACTATTTGCGCGCGTGGCTTTCCCCTCCCAAGGGGACCAGGGTGCCGGGCCCAGCAGGGCCACCGGCGCCGCCACCGGTGCACCATCCGACCCCCAGCAGGTGGTCGAAACTCCGGCCGTCAGGTCCGCCTTTGGACAGCGCCGGGTGCCACTTCGGCGTAGACTCGCCTTTAGCGAGGCCGGCCCGGGGAGATCATCTCAGGCCTTTGGACAGCGCCGGGTGCCACTGCTTGCGGCTAATGCTCTCCTCAGGCACCCGCCCGTCCAGGCAACGCCGAACACTCCGGAAGGCCGGTGGATCCAAGAAGTCGTCGCCCTGGTCGGCACTGCTCACCGCCAGGTGCTGGCCGGGAGTTCTCGCGCCACCACCCAGCGTGGCGCTGCCAGAACCGGCTCATCAACGGGCAACGTTCACACGGGCCGGGGGGCCTCCAGGCGGAGCGCCACCGCCCTGGCCGCGTCCGAAGCCCAAGACCTTCGCTTGCGTCTCAACGAGCAGAGGGGCCATGAGGATGCGCGCGTCACCCTCGAGCGCCAGCGGGAAACCCAGCAGGAGGCCGAGGCTGAGGACCAGGCCTCCTCTGTTCCGGCCCATGATCGCCAAGAATCCGCGGCCCATCGGCATTCGCCGCCAAGAAACATCGCCCGTGTCACGGGGTACGGCACCGGTTGCCGTGCCTTTACCACTGAGCTCCGTCGGGTCAAATGGCCCTCCAAGTTCCGCCCCGAGCTGCCGGAGAAGTACGACGGGTCCATCGACCCCGTTGAGTTCCTCCAGATCTACACTACGGCCGTCCCAGCGGCCGGAGGCAGCGAAAAGGTGATGGCGAATTATTTCCATGTTGCCTTGAGGGGCTTTGCCTATCTTGGCTCATGAACTTACCCCCAGGGTCTATTAGCTCTTGGGATGACCTCTGCCACCAGTTTGTGGCTAATTTTCAGGGCACATTCACGCGCCCCGGTTTGGGAGTGCGACCTCCACGCCGTCAAGCAGCAGGAGGGGGAGACGCTGCGACGCTTCATCCAGCGTTTCAGCCAGGTCCGCAACACCATACCGCGGGTAGCCCCCCACGCTGTCATCGTCGCCTTCCGGCAGGGCGTCCGCGACGAGCGGATGCTCCAAAAGCTAGGTACACACAAAATTGAAACCACTGCGGAGCTCTTCGCACTGGCCGATAAGTGTGCCAAGGCGGCAGAGGCCCGGGCGTGGCATGCTCCACGCCACACCGCCGACCAGCCAAGTTCTTCCCATTCCGATAGGCGGGAAAAGAAGAAGAGAAGAAAGCGAGAAGCCGCTCCTGTCGAACCGGCCCAGGGCCCCGCCCGTAGGCCGGCCCAAGAGCCCGACCACCGGCAAGAACACCGGGCGGCCGCCGACAGACGGCCCGCGCCCGCGAGGGCCCCTCCTCGGGCCCCAGCCCCCACGAGGGCCCCGGCACCAGCTAGGGCACCGGCTCCCGCAAGATCCCCAGCACCCGGCCGGGCCCCTGCTCCAGTGAGGGTCCCCGCTCCCGCGGGGCCCGAGCCAGGCAAATGGTGCCCCATACACCAGACCAGATGGTACGATCTCACGGAGTGTCATACGGTCAAAGGTCTCGTCGAGCAACGTCAGAGGGAGCGCGACGGGTCCCGCGGTGGAGGCGATGATGAGATCCCCCCCGACAACGCTGAGCTCGCCTTCCAGGAGCCCGAGCATACCGTCGCCTTCATCGACGGAGGTGCCTACACCCCTTCCTCGCACTGTGGCATCAAGGTCATGAGGCGCGAGGTGTGCTCGGCAACCCCGAGCGAGGAGGCTGCCAGGCCCCTGAGGTGGTCGGATGCCCCGATCACGTTCAGTATGGCCGATCACCCTGCAAGTACTGCAGGATGCTTCCGAGCTGGTTCGGCATTGCAGGGTGTGCCAGTTCCATACAAAGCAGATTCACCAGCCAGCTCAGGCTCTTCACACCATCCCCCTGTCATGGCCTTTTGCGGTCTGGGGGCTGGACATTCTGGGTCCATTCCCCCGAGCGATCGGGGGCTATGAGTACCTCTACGTCGCAATCGATAAGTTCACCAAGTGGCCAGAGGCGGTCCCAGTCATCAAGGTGACCAAACACACGGCGCTCCAGTTTATCCGCGGCATCACCAGTCGCTTCGGTGTCCCGAACCAGATCATCACCGACAACGGCACCCAGTTCACGAGTGCCCTGTTCGGGGACTACTGCGAAGACCTTAGCATCAAGCTCTACTTCGCCTCTGTCGCTCATCCTCGGAGTAACGGGCAAGTCGAGCGCGCCAACGCGGAGATACTGAAGGGCCTCAAAACCCAGACCTATGACGTGCTCACAAAGCACGGGAAGGGATGGGTGGACGAGCTGCCCGTCGTGCTATGGGCTAATCGGACCACGCCAAGCCGCGCCACCGGGGAGACTCCATTCTTCCTCATCTATAGCGCTGAAGCGGTCCTCCCCTCTGAGCTCACTCTAGGCTCCCCTCGGGTGCATGCATATTCTAAGGGTGAGCAAGAGCAGCAAAGGCGCGACGACGTTGACTACCTGGAAGAGCGCCGATGGTGTGCCGCCATCCGAGTGGCTCGGTACCAGCAAAGTTTGCGGCGCTACCACCAGCGCCACGTTCGGGCACGGTCCTTTGAGGTGGGGGATCTAGTTCTCCGACGTGTCCAGTCGCGCAAAGGAAAGAATAAGCTGTCCCCTATGTGGGAAGGTCCCTTCACCGTGATCGGGGTCCCGCGAGAAGGTTCTTTCAGGTTGGCAGCAGAAGATGGGCAGCCGCTTCCCAACCCATGGAACATCGAGCACCTGCGCAGGTTCTACCCGTAGACGGCCATGCTCGCGGCTCAGTTCAACCAGGCCGGGGGCTTCTCCCCCGCCCAAGTTGACCGGGGGCTACCACTAGTTGGGTAGGTAAGTCGCCCAACCTTGTAATATTTGTCAATTCAATGTAAGTATTAATGTGCAGTCGTATGCCAAATTTCTTTTTTCTGGATTCCATATGTTTAAACTGTCTGGTGAGACGCTCGATTGTGCGAGAAAAAGTTCGCTCTCTCATTTTCCCCGCTGATAAAAGAATCCCAATCGGTATGCACGCAGGCAGTTGCCGCTAACTTACGTCCGATGTGGTAGGCTGTGGTGTTCGGTGTCGTGACAGGCTCCCGGGCACTACCGAGCTCCTGGGCGCTCTGGGTAATCCTATCGCTCGAGCTGCTCGAGTAGTCCAGAGACCAGGCCCCAGGGGCGGGCTGTCGGTGCTCGGTCTGGCCTGTCATACCCGGGCGCCACCGGACCACAGGACCTCTGGGTTACGCCTCTGTCTGCTCTTGTCCGTCGGTCTGGGTATTCGAGAGGTCTTGGGTCGAAAACGAGAGCAGTCTATAACAAGTACCGCACTGACAGAGCGCACCAAACAAAGAAATTCCCTACTTTCTCTTAAGTCACATGTCGACAATCAAGAGCAGCTCGACCACGAGGGGCTCGATGCCCAGGTCGCTGATCGGCCCCAAGGGTCCTCGGGTGGTCCTACCACTTAGGCATGAGTGGTTGAGATCACCCGACCCCGGGATCCTCGCATGCCCCTTGACGCTCGGGAGCTCCGGCTGAAGGAACCAAGTCCCCGGGCACCCCGAGCTCGGAAGCACACGCCCCTCCTGGATCGGTTGGCCGAAAGGCCGACAGCTGTCCGGTGAGTGGTTAAATCCAGACAAATTTATGTTCAATAGTATTCTGTTCCCGAGTCATCCTCGGGGGCCCTCGTATTCTAATCTGCCCAGTGAGATGATCTCCTCGCGCACAAAACCCTACCGTGTGTCTACTTTTTCCTAGAACGACAGAATGGTCCGTAGAAAGGTGTACCGCACGTGCGGTAATGTCCGACCGAAGTCCTTCATGGTGGTCATGGTGTTCGGTCCGCTTTTAAGGACCCCGAGCACTACCGGGTCCCTGGGCGCCCTGGGTAATCCTATCACTCGAGCCACTCGAGTAGTCCGGAGCCTAGGTCTCAGGGGCAGGCTGTCGGTGCTCGGCTCGGTCCGTCTTAAGCCCGGGCACCATCGAACCATGGGGATTCTTGGTCACAATTCGGCCCGCGCGCGTCTCCGGTCTACTGACTGAGTGGTCGCGAGGTGAAAAAGTATTCACCGGTCATGGCGTGTTCCGTGCTGGATCGATCCATCTCCCGAGCAAGGAAGTTCGTCTCTTTGTCTTTTGACTTAGACGATGCGGACTCGCGAGGGCTCAAGGGCTGAACGCGCCAAGAACGACGATCGGGACGACTTCATTCTCGGGGATGGAAAGGTCGGGAACGGTCCGACTGAGTACTCCCCGGGGCTCCAAGGCAAAACATCGGAAGAAACACTAAGTACTCAAGAGCACTGGAGTTGCAAGCCCAAAGAAAAGCTCCCATTATATTCACAAGGAAAATACAAGCTTTTCTAAGGGATCACTCCTATATTTACATCCAGCCAATACAAAAATGAAAGAAAAGGAAACTACTACAAAAGCCTAATGGGAGGCAGAGTCGACATCGGAGTCGTCTTGGCCATCCCCGGGGGTTGGCGGTGGTGGCACTTCCCGCCTGAAGCCGGCCGCCACCTCGGTAGCGGTGCTCTGAACCGCTTCCCGGGCGGCCTCTCCCTCGGCTTCGACCACTCCTTCCCACGCCGGCTCCAGCGGGAAGTTCGGGTCTCTGCTCCGGTAGCAGGCCAGGACGTGCTCGGCCACTGCGTGGGCCAAGCCGCGTCCTTCCCGGGCGGCGAGTTCCTGGACGGCCCAGGGCAGCGCCTCGAGGCGCTTTCAGACTTGTTGAAGCCCTAGGACTTATCGTGCAGGCTATCACTCTTCTCGTCCGCGATGAGTCGCCCAAGGCCGGCCCTCTCCACGGCCCGCCGCATCCGCTGGAGTATGTCCTCCAACATATGCTGCAGGTTGACCCGCGAGATGAAGGCAGTCTCGAGCTTCTCCTTCGCGGCCCATAGCTGCTCCTCGAGTCCCTGGCCCCCGGCCGTGCCAGAAGAGCCGCCGTCGGTTGCGGAGCCAGTGGCTTGCTTTGTTTGCGCCACCAGTTCGGACAAGGCGCGCTCACGGGCGGTCAGCTCCGCCTCGTGTTTAGCGTTCTCCTCCTCCCTGGTGGCGATGGCTGCTGCCGCCACGGTAGCCTCCCCCTCTCGACGGGTCAGCTCCCCCTCCCGGCGGGTCAGCACGTCCTCCTGGTGGGCTAGCAAGTCCTCCCGGGCGCCCAGATCCGCCGCCGTGATCTCGGTGTCGACCTCCTGGAGGGAGACATCCTCCTCCCACTAGCAGATATCTTCTTCAATCTTCCGGAGGTCTTCTTCCCAATGTTGGAGGCCGGCGCACGTCTGATCGGCCTCGCCCTCTCGACAGGTCAGCTCAGCCCGGAGCTCCTCCGCCGCCTTCTCGCGGACCGCGACCGCCTCCTCCCTCTCCTGCGCCTGCCCCGCCCTGCCAAGGGCCTCGGCAGCCTACTGCCGTGACGCCTCAACCAGGCGGGCGGCGTCTTCTCGCTCCCACGTGGCTTCGGCACGAGCGGCCTTCAAAATCTCCCGCTCCCGCGCAACCTCCGCGCGGGTATCTTCCAGAAGCTTCTGCTCCCGCGCAGCCACCGCGCGGGCCTCATCCTGGGCTCTCACAAGCTGCACCCTCTCCAAGACCAGCCAGGCGCGCTCTGCTTCGAGCTGCCCCTCCTTCGCACCCACCGCTGCGCCCAACCGCTCGACCGCCACCTGGACGCCCTCGATCGCGGCTAGAAAAGGGTTGGCAGGCCGGCCGGGCGCCGGTGGAGCGCTGTTTTCCCCGCAATCCGCCTTCGAAGGGTTCGGGGTCCCCAAGGGTCGCCATACGATCATCCGCCCTGGGCTCGGCACGCCCGGGGTAGGTTGGACCGGCGCCGGGCGCTCGGACGACGGCCGCGTCCCCGCCTCGGCCGCCGCATCCGCCGGCCGCGTCCCCGCCTCGGCCGCCGCATCCGCCGGCCCCAGCAAGGCCGCTGCTTCCACCACCATCCGCCCTGGGCACTGTACGCCCGGGGTAGGTTCCATCGGCGCTGAGGGTTTGGGCCACGGCTCCATCCTCCCCTCGGCCGCCGTGTCCGCTGGCCCTCCCGCCATCACCGCGTCTGCCTTCCTCAGCTCCGCTGGCCAGCTTGGCTCGGGTGATGGCGCCAGCGCCGGCGCTCCTTTGATCGCAGCGGCGCCCGTGGGTGGCCTGCGGGAGATAGACGAAGTTTAAAATCGAAGCCTAGTTCGGGCAAAGAGCGCCCAAGAAAGAGCGAAGAATGAAACTTACTCGGTCGTGGTCCCCCGGTACTGCCATTTGGCCGCCAGGAGCCTGAAGTCCGGGTCCGGCAGTGCCGGCCTGGAATCCTCCCGTCTCCTCTTCCGCCAGGGTATCGGCGGGGCCACCGCGCGATTCCTCGGCGCCGGTTCAGGCCCCATCCTCACAAGGTGCGGTTCCAGGGCCAGGAACGCCGCCGCTGCCGATGGCGACGGCGGGGAATCCGGCACTGGGATATAGACTCGGGGGTGCTTCCCCCGATCCCCCGGCACCGCTGCTACTACGCTGTCGGCGGTGCCCTCTTCTTTGGTGCACCGGGCTGTCCGTGCCTCCTCGCTGGCCAACTCGTCCAACCCAGGGAGCTCAGGGGCCTCGGGGCTCTAGCTCCTCGGCCGGTCCACGAGCCCCTGGGCATCAAACTCCGGCAGCTTCGCCATGATCGCCGCGCGCTTGGGGTTGGCGCAGAGCGCCATATCCGGCCACGGGAGCTCCGCCCGACTCATGTCTTCCACTCCGGTCACCACTCGGGTCATGCCCCTCAGCTCTGCTGGGCCCAGGTCCTAGCTTGCGCCGATTTGGGTCCGGGTGATATCCTCGGGCCCGGTGTAGAGCCAGCACGGCCGGGCCCGCTCCCGCAGGGGCGCCAGGCGACGACGCAAGAAGTCCGCCACCACCATTACCGAGGTCAGCCCGGAGTCGAGCAGGAGCCTGATGCGCTCGAACACCGGCTCCAACCTCGCGTCCTCCGGCGGTGGCACCTCCCACGTCGACTTTCGGGGCTCCGCCGCCGCTTCCGGTAGAGCGAGACGATCATGGGGGTCGACGTCGACGAAGAACCAGTCCCGTCGCCACTCCTCCCATTTGCTGCGCAGCACTTGGGGGATGTACTGCTCCCCCAAACCGTCTCACAGCCGAAGATTGCAGCACCCCACGACATCCGCCGTGTTGTACCTCCTCTTCTTTTCGGCCGACCGCAGGACGAAGAAATGTCGGAGTAGCGTCACCGAAGGCGCCACTCCCACGAACATCTCGCAGAAGTGCGCGAAGACCGCTAGCACCACGACGGAGTTGGGGCTCAAGTGCACCAGTTGGATGCCGTAGGTGTCGAGAACTTGGAGGAAGAAAGTTGAAAACGGCGGCACCAACCCCGCCACCACAAAAGAAGTGAACAAAACGATTCACCCGGGAACAGTTGTCGCCGGCGAGAAGTTCACCGGCGTCACCACCACGGCTCCCTCCTGCCCCTCGGGGACCAGCAGCTTCCTGATTTTGTCCGCCGCCTCCTCATTCTTCAGGCGAGACTCCGGCAGCACGCCGTCCGGAGTCTTGTCACGGCGGCCTCCTCCGGCTCTCGGCATCTCGACAGGAGAAGCGCTTCGATCGCCTGAAAGGTTTCTAAGGGCTCCGGAGCACGAAGGAGACAAGAGCGAGATCGCAAGAAAGCGTAAAGAGGGGGGCGGATCGATCCCCTCCCCCTTTTATATCTCAGAGTTCAAACGTCGCCTGCCAACGGTTCGCTCGGTGGGACGGCTTCCTCGATCGGTGCAACTGCCAGGCGAATCTCCCGCTGGTTGTGCGACGTCAGCAGTTGCCAGGCGTATTTTGCTCGATCTGCGCGGCAGCCGTGCGTGCCTCCCGTACCATTGTCCGCTTGTCTCCCCGCTGGGCCGTACCAGAGGCCCGGGTCTAAATGGCCACTTCTTGAAAGCCTGCCATGTGGCGTCCACGCCAGCCTCGCCCTCGTCCGCGATGAAGGGCCCATCCGCAGTCTCCGTGCCATCACCTGCCAATAGGCCCGGGGGCTACTGTCGGTGTATCAGGAACCGGGGGTCCCTGAGTCCCGAGGCCAGGCCCGCCGTCCGCCACGTGTCACCATCCCGCGAGGTCCCTCCGGCGGGATGAGGAAAATCTAAGTTCCGGGAGAAGGTGCTCGGGGCCACAGCCTCTGGTCCCCGAGCACCCCAGTTCCCCGATGACCCACAGAGTCCAAGTACCGGGAAGAAAGTGATCTGAGAGGGTGCTTGGTCGTCCCCGAGCACCCTAGTCCCCCGATGATCAGAAGAGTTAAGTTCCGGGAGAGAGCGCTCGGGGGGCTGCGTGCGGCAGCCCCCGAGCGCCCGGTTCCCCGAGGGTCAGTGTTAAAGTACTCGGGAGAGAGTGCTCGGGGTTGCACGTGGTAGCCCCCGAGCACTCGGTTCCCCGAAGGTTCGAGCAAAAGTGCTCGGGAGAGGGTGCTCGGGGTTGCACGTGGCAGCCCCCGAGCACTCGGTTCCCCGAAGGTTCATGCGAGAGTGCTCGGAAGAGGGTGCTCGGGGAGGTGAACAGTATCCCCGAGCACTCGGTGCCCCGATGACCCAGAAGGGCCCCCGAGGGGCCCGCCGATGGGGTGTCAACCAGTCAGAGGTCCGAGGCCGCATTTAATGGGCGTGCGCGGCCTGACATTCCCAACTGCTCCCGCCGCAGTGTCAGTCCCTGCCATGCTTTGGCAGAGAGGCGTGGGGCCACCATTAATTGCACGGGTCCTGTCCCGTATCATCTGGTGTATCTCGGGATAACGTTGCCAGGATCAAGGCGTTCCGCCTGCCACCCTGCCGTGGCAGAGGAACAAGACAGGGCGGGCACGCCGGGTGCCTCTGTGGCTGCCCGGTGGGTCCTCTCAACGGCGCCCGTCGTCAGGGCATCCACAGTGACGAGTGACTCGACGCGCGCCGCGTTTTTCCACCGCCCCTGTCACTTCGCCCAGAGGAAATGATGACGCCTTTCTCAGTCGTGGCGTCTTGGAACTTGTGCCCCTTCCTTCCCGTTCGGGTATGTCGTGGCCGGCGAGTGCATAAAAGGATCGAAAGATCGGAGGAGAGAACGATTGGAAAAAAGACAAGCCCAAGCAATCCACCGTGCCACACTCAGACGAAAACATCGCAAGCAAGCCTGAGCAGAGCTAGAACAAGGAGCCTCAAGCTCTTACTTAGACAACATATTCTTGTAACTAGATATATCCCTGAGGGATCCACCTCAGGGTAAGTTATTGCATCCATACAGGAGTAGGGTATTACGCCCCCGTGCGGCCCGAACCTGTCTAAACTCCGGTGCATTTACTTCCCATTTCACTAGGTCGATCATCTCCCACCACCGGTCGTTGCATTTACTTCCACTTCCCTTTATTTCTCCGACGAACTTATTCAGGATCATCCCCCTGGCCGAATCTTTAAAAAGGGGTCTCTCGGGATCCCTGCGACAGGAGTTAATCCTCCGACAGGTGCCCAGGATCACCTCCGCAATCTCCGCTCCAGTGGGAGGCAGCTCTCTGGAAGAAAAAAGATGGCTCACATCGGCAGATCAAAAACCAAACAACAAAGGGAACTCACCAGCACTAACTGGCAGGCCAGAATACACCTTCGGCCACTCTTCCACATCTTGCTCAAAGACGCAGTTCCAGCCCGTTTGAAGGGTCCGAACGGACAACATGGTCAACTCCTCCACGAGGTCACGCATGCTCATCTTTTCGGCTACCCTCCGGAGAAGGGCCAGCCATGAGACGAACTGATCATCTGTAATCCTCATCTCTGGCTCCAGAACATACGCAATATCCTAGTTCGTGGAACAAATGGGTGATACAGGGCCAACGTTATAGTAGAACCACAGCTGCAACTAGCCAATATACCATCGACCATTAATGGCCTTCGCTGGGAAGGCATCGCAATACTGCGGCCATATCTGGAAGTTGACACTCCCAAAGCTAAGGGTCTCTTCGTTCCCTCGACCTTGATCAACTTCGGCTGGCAGCTGGCAAAGTGGAGGGCCGCGAAGAAATCTGCCCTCCCTTCGCACCCCTTCGCCCGCATGGCCCACTCAAAGGTGCCCAGGTGGGCCATGACATTGGCGTGGAGCTACGGAAGCTCCACGTAGGAGTGGCGGAGCACCTCCTCGAGCAACAGCACTGAGGGAAAACCCAGGCCCGCCTCGAAGAAGGACTCAAACACCACGACCTCACAGGGTGGATCACCTTTGGGTCTCCCTTTATATGATGGTTGACCACCTCTGGGCTCTCCTTCGGTCCTTTCACTTCACTCTTTGTTTGTTCCACCCACAAGGGTTCTCTTGGTCTCTGGGCATTTGCCCCCCCCAAGCCTTCAGTGTACCCTCTGAGACCTCCGGCTTTTGTACTTGGCATTAGCTCTCCCCTTTGGCTCTATCTCTACAAGACAACTTCTAAACCACTTCAGCTCAATCCTTATCTAGGATTATCTAGGGTGAGACAAAGCCATTCGGGGTCAGAGAACCAGTGTGGTACCATGCCTCCAATAGTTGCCCCTTGAGGTTGAGGTCTGACTTTGGGGGGTTGAAGCTGATATTCTTTAGAAGGGTTGGATGGTACCCTTTGGCCTATCAAAGTCACCTCGAAATATCATTGAAACGGTAATTAAGACTTAATCAAATGATTTCTAACATATAAAGTTCATGAGGGTTAATTTTCAACCTTAATTGAGTAATTAAGCATCCCTAATTGATTTTAATTCATGAACGGTTTCCGCATTAATCGGCAACTGTTGGGGGTCATTATCAAGGACCCTCGACGGCCCCTTGGCTTAATCAACTCGACCTCCCAAAGGCTCAGCCTCTCGAAGCCTTCCCGTTCGGAAGCCCTGACCTTCCGAAGCCTTGCCTCCTGAAGGCTCAGCCTCCCAAATGCTTGAACTTCCGAAGCCCCAGCCTTCCGGAGCCCTGCCTCCCGAAGGCTCAGCCCCCCAAAGGCTCGGTATCCCAATGCCTCTGCCTTCCGGAGCCCTGGCCTTCTGGAGCCCTGCCTCCCGAAGGCTCATCCTCCCAAAGGCTCAGTCTCCCGAGGCCTTGGCCTCCTGAAGCCCCAGCCTTCTGGAGTCCCACCTCCCGGA
The DNA here is from genome assembly GCF_958298935.1 of Phragmites australis. Classification (NCBI taxonomy): domain Eukaryota; kingdom Viridiplantae; phylum Streptophyta; class Magnoliopsida; order Poales; family Poaceae; genus Phragmites; species Phragmites australis. Next base: position 20,301,021 of record NC_084924.1, on the reverse strand, counting down.
GGCTCAGCCTCCCAAAGGCTCAGTCTCCCGAGGCCTCAACCTCCTGCTGCCCGGGCCGGCTTCCCGGAGGCTACTGGGTGAGTCATCGGGCCTCAGGAAAGATCTGCCAGAAGGGAAGCACCGTTTGTACTTTTCCTACAAGGAGGTGACCGACATTAAATACCTAGGCTAGTGGACGTCGCTCTGATACCTCGGCATGATGGATCCTGTCCTGACGCCCCTGACAGTGTTGTGCAGGGCCACAGTTGGTGACTGGCTCGCCCGCTTTAGGGGAGGCAGCACGATAATTACCACGGTGGATATTTATCTCCCCGATAGGGTAGAAGGTATTATCCGGGATAAGGCCCAGTAATTCGGTCAGATCCCGAATATTTGTATATTATGATAACTTGTACACCAAGCTACGCACAGCCCTATAAATAGGAGGCCATGGTCCTGTGGACAGGGGACAGGCAAGACAGCAAAAAAGACACAAAGGTGAAAACACACCAAGTCACGCTGTGATATTCCTCCTAGAGCGATCCATTTTAATACCATCAATACATTCGTGGTGTTCCTTCCTCTTAAACTTTGTCTCCAAGCTTGAGTCTCCTCCTTAGAAGAAACTCTCGCCATACTTGATGGGGTAAGACGAACTCCTGCTCCAACAGTAATGTTTCTTTTCTTCACCCTCCATGAGCGAGTGCACCTCAGTTTTTTCACTTGCATGGGCGGGGAGCAGTATATATAATAGTTACCACCTCCCTTGCTCCCCATAGTTACCGCCTTCCTCGCTCCCCACAGTAACTTAGCCATTTGCTTTGCTTTCATTCTCTTCCATGCCAGTGTCTTTTCCTTCTCTAAGATCTTAGTGGCCCTTTGGAGTTCACACACCTACTTCCTTCAAGTCTTTCTTTCCTCCCTTCGATCATCATCCAAAAGTCTAGGATCCAGTGTGCTAGCGACTAGCTGCCTTCGACTCCACTCTTTGGGGCCAACAAGTTCACTGAAGACATCCGTGCACAGATGGTGGAGAATGGCTGGCTTCCTAAGGCTAGCGATACCAGGTGCCCGCTCGAGGGAAACATAGGCCCCATCCTCACGAAGGCGAAGTTGTCGTCTTTGTCGAGTTTTTCACAGCCAAACTTTGCTACCCATGGGCAAAGATGGTGGCTGGCATCCTGGATTGGTACTAGTTAGAAATCCAACAACTTGTGCCGAACAGCACTGTCCACCTCTGCACCTTTGCCTAGGCATCAAGGACTGAAGGGTAGCCCCTCATCTCTGCCGCCTTTGCCAACCTCCACTACGCTCACTTCCAGCCGAAGCAGCTATAGATCAAAAGGGCCAACCATGTGCCCTTGTACGGCATCATCTCCTTCATCCCTCATGGGCCAAAGATGATCCCAACGATGGTTTACCAAGATGGAGAAACAACTAAGCTAATTATTGCTTCTACCACCACGTCCTAGAGGGCTACATGATGTCTTTGAAGGCTGAGGAGATCGCGTTCATCCAGAAGCCAGTGGTGAAGATGGTGCGGTCTATCGAGGCGAAGGTCAAAACCAATGCAAAGGTCACCCGCTGACTTGGCATTTGTGACCTCATCGAGAAGTGTTATGCGGCTTGAGTTTGGTCGTTATGCATTGAGTAGAAGTTCGAAGGCCCATCCACTGGTACCGTAGTTGTCCTTCATTTGTTTAATATCATTTATGAAGGGGCATAGGGATAGTACGATGTCACACCCCAAAATTTCGATTTTGGATTGTGAGAATTTTAAAACAATAAAATAACATTTTTCCCTGAAATTTGAAAGCTTTTCCAAAAAAAATTTAGAGTTTAAGAAGAATTTGTTTCTGTGATGAAAAATGTAGTTATGAAAATGTTAGAATAGGTTAAGGAATTTCTTGGTTGGATTAATACTTTTTCCTATCCCAAATTTGCCCGAAATTCTATTATTTTCTCTTCTTTGAAAGTCCATCAAAAAATTCCTTTTCCTTTCTTTCCAATGTTTTTTTACTCCCTAATTTATTTATCTTTTTCTTTCAGTCCAAAAAAAATCCCTACTGGAGTATTTATCTTTTTCATTTCTTTAGCTATCCTAATATTCCTTTTATCCCTAAATATCTAAAGCCTCCCGAGCCCATTTCTCTCCAATCCGGCCCAATTTTCCTTTCCCCATCTTTTCTTTTCGGGCCACCTTCCTCCCTCTTCCACTTGAGCCTAGCGCAGCCCATTTCCCCCTTCCCCTCCCTTCTCTCGGTCCGAGCCCGCCCGGTCGAGCTGGCTCCCCATGCCCGAGCCGCTCCCTTCCGCCTCTCTCTGCGTGTGGGCCCGACACCAGCCAGCCTTCTTCTGCTCCCGAGCCACCTCCCCCTCTCGCTGTTGTCTCTATCGAATGGGCCCACTGAGCCGAGCCGACTCAGCCACGCCGAGCCATCGAGCTCTGGCTCCGCTTCTCCCACCTCTGGCCGCTCCCGCTCCCCTCTGTTACCACCGCACATCTGGCGCCCTTCCGCGCCCGAAACGGCCAAATTCTAAGCATTAAATCCCCATTAACCCCCTTCTCTCTTCAATCGCCCTCTTTGTTTCTTGAATTATTGAGGAAACTGATGCCATTGTGGCCATAAGACCCGCTGGCTGTTTCTCTCCGTTGCCGGCCGGTCCGCTCGCCTTCGTGCCCATTTAAGCCACCTGTGACCTTCTCAGCGAGGTTCCGGACCCCAACTACCCTTCACCTGCTTTTCTTTCGCCCGAAGTGCCACTGCCGATGTCTTCTCCTTCAACTCCGGTGAAATGCGCCACCGCCGTTTTCCTTCGTTCCTGTGCCATCTCCAGCCAATTTAACTCGTTCACCGACCCTACAGGACTCTCAGGCACCGAACCCAGGGTTAGTCATCATTGTTCGAGGCATCGGAGCCCATTCCTGACATGTCACCAACCACTGCCGCCGTCTGACCCATCGCCGGTCGTCCACTGCCCTTTCCAGCCGTCGAGCACCCCACAGTGACGATCCCCGCAAGCCCCTCTCCTTGTTAAGCGGCTCATCGGTGAGGTCTGGCCACCGGAGTGCTGTTCCGGCCGCTGTGCTGAGAGCCACTGCCGGCATCCTCTCTATGATACCCTCCTCTGTTTCTCTCTCTCTTTTCCTTCTTGCACAAAACCCCTTAATATATCATGTTCTTGCATTGTTAGATTTTCTGCTTGCAAGTTAGCCCTAACTTTAATACTTAATTCTATTTTAGCCTCTAATTTCTAATAGGCTCATTTCTTCATGATCTTCTCAATGAAATTTGATCCAAACTGCCATTATCCCCTCAAATATTTATACTCCAAGTCGGCACTTTGTGGCTATCCAATTGTTAGGCATTATTTTAATCAATAGCTTCATATTTGAGTGCCTTGATAGATAGGTTCACATCTAAACGCAGCGGACCCACATGTCATTGCACAATATGAAATTATTGTAATAAAATATTGTATAAGGATGCAGTCTAGCATTTGTTTAGTAGTTAGACTCATCGATTATGACCCTTCATCGTCATAGATGAGTCCTTAAAAATTAGCCCTTCGGGGCCTTTAGGCTCACTTGGTTTTTGGAGGGTGAGTCCTTAGGCATCAACCACAGGGGAGTCCTTAGACTATGGCCATTCATCGTCATAGGCGAGTCCTTAGATGTTAGCCCTTCGGGGCCCTTAGGCTCATCCGATCTTTTGCGTGGTGAGTCCTTAGACATCAACCACAGAGGAGTCCTTAGACTATTACCCTTCATCATCGTAGGTGAGTACTTAGACATCAACCTTTTGGGCTTATGCTCACCCAATCTTCGCAGTGGTGAGTCCTTAGACATCAACCACAAAGGAGTCCTTAGACTATGTCCCTTCATCGTCGTTGGTAAGTCCTTGTATGTCAGCCCTCCGGGCCCCTTAGGCTCACCTGTTCTTCAAAGTTGTGAGTCGTTAGATGTTAACCATAGGGGAGTCATTAGACTATGATCCTTTATCATTTTAGGTGACTCCTTAGACGTCAGCCCTTCAGGGCCCTTAGGTCCACCCAGTCTTTGGAGTGGTTAGTCCTAAGATGTGAACCACAGGGGAGTCCTTAGACTATGACCCTTCATCGTCATAGACGAGTCCTTAGATGTTAGCCCTTTAGTGCCCTTCGGCTCACCTGTACTTTGGTGTGTAAGTCCTTAGATGTCACAGGGGAGTCCTTAGACTACAACCCTTCATGCACGAAGGAAAGCCAAGTATTTTTGGGAATATATTTCCATTCATTTAGGAGTTACACAAGGAGGTTGCCTCATTAAAAACCCTGATATAAAGTACAGCTCTGAAGACAACTACTTTTTACATTCTGCTATAATGTTAAAAGCACTCCAACTAACCCTAACTACTAAAGTAGATGAACGATGGTCAATCATCAGACCCAAAACCTGCGAAGCGAATTCGTGTTGCACATGTGGGAGAGTGCTTCACCTTCCAAGGTAGCCAAATGATATGAACCAGGTCTTTGGGACTCCGTCATAATGAAGGGCCATCCCATTTAGACTGGAGCTTCCTAACTATTTTGTCATTCAGTTTCTACCCAAGGATGAGATCTCCGGGTTGGTATGTAACGCCCCCAACTTTCTTATCTACCTATCGTCTTATTTCTTCTTGGTATTTCATGAGGTTTGCCACCGTTATTAGGCGAGACTCTTCTGTGAGATCCTTCGACAGTGCTTTGTCCCCGGAGCTAGTGAAGAGAACCCACAAAGATTTAGTTCTTACTCCTTCTGGGGTCATTAGCTTCGTCTCCAAATAACAAGCAAAAGTTGTGCATTTTGTGGGTCCGGTAATTGTTGTACTGAGGGATCACAACACCTTTGGTGGTTCTTCCACAAATTTACCCTTTGGCAATCCTACCAACCGCTTCGCCACTACAGTAGAGATGCCTCTGTTGGCCCTTTCGACCACGCCATTGGACTGTGAATGGCTAACCGAAGTGAAACACAACTTCACTCCTAAACCTTCACAAAAATTCTTGAATAGCGTATGACTATGACTGCTTGATAACAACCATATTCAAACACCCCAAGGCTTCCCTCAATTCTCAGGGCATATCTCTATCTCCAGGATAGGGATCCTTAGATCAAAGGAAACTACTTGTAGGTACCCAGGGGATCCTGTAAATAAAGTTGTTTATCTCCAAAAATAGAAAGGAAGATTTTAGAGGACGTACAACGCCCCTATATATACGGAGCTTAGGGGCCAGGTAGAGGACAAGCTAGGATAGGTGGAACCAAAGCCAATAGAAGTCAAAGAAGTCACTCAAACCTTTTGACAGACCAGAAGACACCCAAAGCCGAGCAAGGAAATTGCCGACTAGGTTTAGATCCATCTAGGCTTGACACATACCCCCCTGTAACCGGTTCAGATCAATACCAGACAAATAGGACATAGGTTTATTATCAGGGAAGCTTGAACCTGTATAAAAGCCCCCATGTGTTCCCATGTGATTCGTCTACTCAAATCATCCCTTGTTTCTTCAAAAAGTTTGTTAGATCGACAGTTAACAAATCACATAGGATACCGTCGACGTCACCCAAGCCTTCGCCGAGAATCGGTTTTTCAAACGAGGGGTTCTACAACAAGTTAACCCCACTTCATGACGAGCCAGTGATCGATTGGGTGGACTTTGACGATGAACTTTCTAGCAATGATTCAAGAAATGAGGTAAGTGGAATTATGGATCAATACGGTAAAGACTATGACATTGAGTTCGAGCTACTCGGCTGTCAAGACAATTGTGAATACCCTATTAACCACAAGCCAGGATCATCCCCAGTAGTTTCTGACAACATGGATTATCGAGATACCTACCTGAAGCAATCCAATGGCAAATCCATGATGGATTTGGACTCTTCTAGTGGATATTACCTTTGAAAAGTCTTTGCCATTGGAGACGGGGCTGATAGTCTAGGCAATCATGATGATGATCCCCTTGTCGTGGCATTTCGCGACTTAGGGGTTGAATATTCTTGGGCCCTTTCTGGTAGCACCGAAGCTTAAAGTTCCTTTTCATCTCCATATTTTATGAAGAAAGGACTCAAGTGCTGATACTTTTAGCCAAATATCAAATCCCTCTGGAGCTACTATGACTAAAATGTCCGACAACGAACCCTCCAAACTGGGAACATGGTTCTATGACCTATTTAGAGCCAACGTAACAGCAACAAGCTATCCCTGAAGTGGGAGAGTCTCCACACGGTGGTCGAGTCTACTCGCCTTGGGTCCCTTAGCAATGGAGGATGGATGAGTCCTCAATAGTTCTTGGAACATCGACCAACTCTAAATGTTTTATTTGCAAGTACTAAGAGTACATATATAATAATAAAGGTTTATATTTCCCGTAAGGTTGCTTGAATCTCTTTGTGTTTTTCTTGTCTTCCCTAAAATAAATGTTTGGCACTTAATATGGGTACACTAGTGGTAAGCTACAATCCGGGTACCTTTACCTATCGCGTGCACCCAGATAAGCCTAGACAAGGTCACATGGGAACCAACTTCAGGAAACAAGAGTTTCTATGACCAAAGGAGAAGTATGAGCATTCAATTCGTTTCTCTTACCCCAATCAGCTGATTCATAATGGTCGGTCGATAGTTTTATCTTATTATCTTTGAGTATCTATCTTAATTTTTTTCCTAGCTAATCAATCAGGGCTTGATGAATACAATATACCAAGAGCTAACAACAACATATTGTGCGTGTGCCAAAGCGACTTCCTTTGTGTGGGGATGATGTTCTAAGTTACGACCTCACGGGATGTGATCAAGGTTCCTTATCGCGTCTCTAAGTGCCTGTGGGCTATAACGCCTCCCACTCACACTGAACCTAGGGCTAACCCGATTAAGCTCCCTGATTAGTGAAGAAGTCATCCTACTGTAGCCGGAGGAGGACGCGAGTAACACTAAGAATGTTAGATTGTCATTATCTCTTCAGCTTTGAGTTCCTAAGAAGTCTCGCTAATTTCATGTACATTCTTCTTATTTTTTACTAATAAAAGAATAAGTTTCTATTCCCAAGCACAGGTTACAGAAGAAAGCCTAAGCGGACTTGGCAAATCTTTGACTAGCCACCGCGGCAGTTCGGAGTACTACTTGGACCTATGACCTTCTGTGCTAGGGTCCCATCATATTTTCTATTTGGGATCGCTTCCGACACACATGGAGGTTGTTAGTAGGAAATACCAGGAGAGCTAGTGTACTACACCAACAAAGGCGCTCAATTTTCAAACGTCATCATGATCTTTTGCTACAAAATGAGGAAAGAATTTCTTCACCATCACGTAAAACTTCCATTGTGACAATCCAACTTCCAAACCTGGCTAGCGACTAATCTTTTCCTCGCTATCCTTTTGCATGGACAGGATGATATTTTTGGGCTGATCAGAAAACCTACTCGAATGTAACACCTTCTCGAGGACTCGCTCGAGAACTTGAATGCGTTTAGAACCCCGAATAGATAATCTAAGAACCCAGAGAACCCGGTCAGATGTATCATCCTAATTGGGAACCCGAATCTTACTTGATGATACGGTCGGACAAAAAGCTTACCTTTGTTGGCCATGTACTTGATCCGTTGAAACATCATTTTATGTACTGATTCGAGGCTTGACGATGAATACTGAAAAATTACCATATCTGTGCACCCCAAGGTTTTCCGCAATTATCAGGGCATATCTATATCTCTACGAAGGGGATCCCTGGATGAAATGAAAGTATCTGTAGGTACCCAAGGCCTCCCGTAAAATGGAAGGTTTATCTCCAAGAATGAGAAGGATGACTCCAGAGGACATATGACACCCCCATATATATACAGAGCCAGAGGCCCCTGCGGAGGACAAGCTAGGACAGGTCGAATCAGAGGCAATAGAAGTCAAAGAAGTCATTCAAATATTTCGACATACCAGAAGACACCAGTAAGCTGAGCAAGGAAGTCATTGACTAGGTTTAGATCCATTAAGGCTAGCCACATACCCCCTTGTAACCGGCTCAGATCAATACCAAACAAATAGGATGTAAGGTTATTATCCTCAGGGATGCCCGAACCTATATAAAAACCCTTATGTGTTTTCCTATGATTCATCTGCTCAAAGCATTCTCTATTTCTTCAACAAGTTTGTTAGATCGATGGTTTATAAATCATCGACACATAGCCTCTATGACGGGCTTGGCTTTGGATTGTCGCTCATCTTCTTGTTGGCCACCCTCAACTTCCGACGAGGCACCGATAGGGAGAACTGTGGTGACGTAGATGGCAGCATGCAGCCACTGATCAGGAGGGGAGATGCAAGGGGAAAGGAGGGCAGCATCAAACCAGCGATGAGCGTGGCGGTGCATGCCTTTGCTACCGGCTGCAGCACCCACCGAGTGGGCGACACGTAGGAGGGCATGGAGACTGAAACTGCAGAGGAGGTCACTGTGTATGGATTAGGAGGGAAGTGGCATAGAGAATGTTGCTTCTTGAAAAGCTGCGTGAGGTGGGCATGAGAGGAGCAAGGAGGGGGTCACATGGTTTGATTTCTTTTTTATTTGGGGTTATTGATTCTGACTATTGGTTATATATTAAGTTGGCCATTTCATAATCTCCCTCCCCAGGCCCTCACCTCACCGCAATCATCAAACCCTAACTCTAGAGAAAGGTCAAATCTGCGGCAACGTCAGAGAAGTGGAGGAACCAATTCTATGTCACGCATTTCAAGAGCCAATTGATTTTTTTACCACCGTTAAGATTAGTCTTCCACAATTTGCCACCCTCAACATGCAATAGTTCAAATTGTCACTCTCTTTGTGGCCACATTGATTTTTTTTGGCCTTTTTATTCCTTCTCATTTTCTTTTCTACTCGCTAGCATGTGAAATGATAGGATTGCCCCTATCTCATCTTGCTCGCAGGCATCCTCTACGTCGCGGCAGTTCTTCCCCCAACATATTGTTGCATCACCGTTGAAGGAGTCGCACTTCCCTTAGCATATACAACTACAAATAGACGTTCACTACCGGTTCCAAACTGCCTTTCACTACCAGTTTTGGAACCGGCGGGACGCAAGTGGCAATGATAGTTGAGTTGTTGTCATTAGCGGCAGTTATCGACCGACAATAATGGTATTTTTTTTAAACAAAAAAATATATAACTACATCCGCTCCACCACTGTATGTCTGGTGACCACCACTGTGCCACCACCACCGCAAGATCAAACATTCACATTCACATCAAACATTCACTTCCACAGAGAAACATTCACATCATCGAGCTTAGTGCACATCAAACATTCACATTCACAATCACATTCAAACATTCACATCCATAGAGAAAGATTCACATCCACAGAGAAAGAAACTAACAACATGTGACTAAGTAATTAACACCTAATAAAGCTTGATTAGCATCTTCTACCTCAGTGCGCATGCTGTGATGTTCTTGAGGTGCTGTCGTGTCGCTTGGAGCAGCTGCCAAACCTCTTGATATCACCAGAGCGAGCTCTCTTTGGGCGCCACCTTGTACTCAAGGTACTCTAGCCCGAGCTACTAGCCTGGCTTGCCGTAGAAGGTGTTGACAGTCCAGTCGAGCTCCATGGGCATGATTTGGAGGAGCACCGACCCCGAGTGCATGAAGAAGTGTGTGACCGCGGTGCTATGAACGATGACCATGGCGTTAGCTGAGGCCAACGCAGCGTGCATGGCCCCCTTCGATCCGCCTCCTCATGGCACCCCACCCCTTCACACCCACCTCCAACCATGCCCCCTCCTCCCAGATCTGGATCGGAGGAGATACTAGAGAGAGGAGAGATTGAGAGAGAGGAGAGATCAAGAAATGAGAGGAGAGAGAGCGAGCTAAGAGATAAGGTTGAGCGTGTGAAGAGATAATGTTCACAAGAATCGAGACACATGAGGCGAGGAGAGTTGGATAAAAATTTCGGGTTTGAGCTTACCTTCACTGCTGGTTGAAAATAACAACTGGCAGTGATAATATCACTACCAATTGTTTATATGAACCAGCAGTGATATTTAAGTATCACTATCAATTCTTATTAATAACCAGCAATGATGCCATTTTTCTTATGAAACGACAATAATACTACTATCAATGTTGGTTCTAGCTGAACCCGCAGTGATGAATTAGTATATAAGGTATATTCTGTAGTAGTGATATTGTCTGCCAGCTCGGCAGCCAGCACCACCGAGATGTCGTCACCTCAGTAGACAAAGCTGCTCTCCTCGTCCACCGCACATGCGTGCCAGTGGCCAGCGGCAACGGTCTTGAAGGCAGCTGGGGTCAGAAGTAGTGATGGTGCCTTCATGCCAATGTAGTAGCGCAAGGCGGTGTCGTCATCAAAGGCGATGACGTAGAGCGCGATATGGGAAAAGTCAAGACCTTTGGGGAGTTTGAGGTTCGGCCACTCTCAGCAGGCGAGATCACGGTCGTCGATCAGAGAGGCTGTAGACATGGATGGGGTATTAAACTACATACAAGTATTAGGTTCATCAGAGAATTAAATCAGTAAGTGAAAAGAAACAGGATGATTCTCGCAGAAAAAATTAACAAAAGGAATATACTTTTTTCTCTAGCTAAAACTGATGTTCCCTAAAGGGAAAATTACGGACTCTCCTCCATCATTGCTACTAAAAGCTAGAATTCCTACTCCATTTTGCAGTGAAATTGCAGAAAACATTACTGTAGTATGTTATTTGAACTCTAAACTCTTTTTTTTAAGAACAATCATGTCTGCTTCGTTTGACATGATTTGTAGTAAGCCACCTATAAGAAAATAAAATATTGAATTCCCTTTAGATGATGACTCCAGACATTTTTTGTTTGCTTATTATTCTAGAAAATTGAGCAATGGAGAGGTACATGATTGTCGAGACCGGTTTAAGAAACAAACCAATCTCTTCTATGTGTTGAGCCCAAGAATCAATCTCAACATACAGTGACTTCATTGATGATAATCATTACAATATCCATACCATAATCAACAAAACATCTTACAAAAGAATTTCACAGGTCAAAAAACCATTAACTCTACAGCTGATCCTAAGCGTAGTATTCATCTTCACCAATAACTCCACAGAAAGAATTCAATGGAGAACACCTCCCTAGATTTCACCTTCTTGAAGTCTTCCAATTCTTTCTGAACTGAGTGTTTTGGTTATAGCAAGTGTGAGCACATGTCGTACTCAGCAAGTTGTGAAGGACATAGTATGCATATGAAGGCTTTAACAAAAATAACTCTAATTTGGCTCTTTTGCATAAATCAACATTTAAGTAAAAATATTTGAAAAGTGATAATAATTAAGTGAATAACAAACCACCTCAGGATTCCAACCATCCTGACTTAACCAACTGAACACCTCAACTAAGGTTCTAACCACCAAGGTTGAACACCCAACACCTCAACTATGGCTCCCACTGCCAAAGTTGAACTAAAGACAACCCACCTCAACCACAATACCCACCATCATGATTGACCCACACCTCAACTATGGTTCCTATCATCACAGTTGACCAGACTAACCTAAACATCAAATTATAATCATGGTAGGTTTTTTGTGCTGCTCGTGACCATGAGCATGGTTGAATATTCAGTTTTAACTCTACAGAGGTTATACTTTACCCACAAGTCGTGATTTTATCACTGCAAGCAGGTCACTAAGTCTCCATTTTGCCCATGTTGATCAAGCACATTTCACACTATGTAAGGTGTGTGGTCAAGAGATCACTACGAAGTATTTACAATTCCCCTGTTAGCACATGTCTACCCGCTAAGGTTTCACTACCACGTGAATCTACCTCAACAATGGTAGCCCCCTCTTGCGCCTTTCTGATCCCAAAACTTTGCGTACATTCACCACTCTTCTGCTTGGTCTACACTATGCTGAAAGTAAAGCAAATTAATTGGCTAGGCCCCTCCCATAGTAAGCTTGTGGTTGTACTATAAATATAGAAAGGTCACCCCACAAACCGGTCATTAGATTTGAGCAAGACTACCACTTTCCCATCACACACCAGCCTCGTCATACCACTCGCTCAAATCCTTATGCCATGTTGCTACAAAAATTATTCCATCATATTTTATCATTGTTGCATACGACCATTATCAAGTTTGTAGAGTAATTAGTGTGATCACCATTCCATAGCGAGGCTAAGCATCATCTACCCTTACATAACCCAAAATCATACTGTAGCGACAAGGATGATAAGGAGAAACTAGGGTAATGCCTAACACTTGGGATTCCCAACATATTATTAGAATACATGTTTGTAAAACAAAATATTTAAAAATTGGGATAAATATGTTCAAGAACACAACTTTCCTTCACTTGACTCAGTTGGTTCTTCACCTAAATCTTGGTCTTGAAGTCCTTCTAACTCCTATGGAACATTGGCATCCACTCGCGAAAATAAGCGAAAAGGCAACACATAAACACAAAGATCCAGAAAGAACCAATTATAACACGACCAACATCATCACACACAAGATCATGTTTTTATAGACAATCAGGCGAAAGAACGGGTCAGAACGAAGCTACAGTTGACAAGTTATGATTTTCTAAAGGTTAAAATGGGACTAAAGAGATTATCTACCAATGAAATTATGTTGCTAGGAATTTTCTAGAATTTTCCAAAGCCATCTAAAATTTTCTAGGACTTTGTAGGATTTTTCTAAAATTTATTTACATTTACTTTAATTATGAAGCTATATAAAAGAATTAAACATAACTAAATAACATTATGAATTATAAATCTATTAAGCAGATTAAATAAACCTATAAAACTTTATTAATAATTACTAGAAATTAATTTCCTTTTTATTCCTATTTTAGAATTATTTTTACATTGGAAATTTATTTATTGCGCAATAAAGAAGTATTATGACGTCAGCAAACAATTAAAAAAACATCGCTGATTGGGCTGGACACGTGGCACTCTGAGCTGATACAGCACAACACATCATCGAAATAGTCGACGTGGCTGGATGACTCGGCTTGATGACGTGGCAAAAGGTTGACTGGGATCGTGTTGGCCACATGGCGGATCGGGATTGGGTACTAAAGGGGTAAGTAGAAGATTTAATCGTGGCCACTGGTTTTTGATCTGACAGCTCAGATTGATGGTGGCTGGAGAGAAGTGTCCGATGGCGGTGGAAGCTTGGGAGCGGCAGCGCTCGGTTGGAGCGGCAGCGTTGGTGTCATCGGAGAGGCGACAGGACGATCCAGTGGCAAGAAGAGGCAGCGACGGCTCTTGGAACTCGGCAGAATGGATGCTCCGGTGTGCTACGGTCGATGACACGTGGTGGCACAGAGCCAAGGGCTAACCGCGAACTCAGCCAAGCGGCATGTCTTCATTGGCGATGATTGTGGAGAGCTGGCGGCGACACGAGGTGGGCGGCTTCGGAGCTTCGGTGCACATGCCATCTAGCGATGGATTCACCGGCTTGATTGGCAAAAGGGCATAGGATTAGATGAGAAGGGTCAAGAGGAGGCTATTTATAGGCGGGGTGGGCTAGAGATAGAGTCCGAGTTCGACTTGAATCCATGGTGACGGCAGCTCAAACCCAGTCTCGATCTCGCATTTAAGTGTGGTTTGGTTAGGGATAGGGTGGCAACAGATCGCGGGACTCGTGCAGACTTGATTCGGGAAGCTTCTAGAGGGTCTACCATTCGGATTAGCGTGCATTTGTGGCCAACTTGATCTCGTGAAGGAGGTGAACTCCGGTTTGAGGTGGGAGATGGGCATGACATGCGGGCCCAGCTAGTCAGCGGCTCGAAGAGGAAGCGCAAAGGCGTGGTGCACGTTTGGCAGGAAGCGGACATGGTTACGGCTGGGCTGAGGCTCGAGCGAGCAAGGTGTTGAGCTGGCTTCAGCCTAGGTGGGGAGAGGAGAAAGGGAGAGAACAGAAGAATGGGTCGGTGGTCCGAGTGGGTTGTGGGAATGTGGAAAGGAGAGAGGGAAAAGGCTAGCTCAGCTAGGCTGGATCAGAGAGAAAACAAAAGGAAGGAGAGATGGATTCGGCCTTTTAACTGTAGAAGCTTTTCTTTTTATCTATCCTATTTTCTCTCATTATATACACATGTATGTTTATAAATACAGTGTATATACCACATATACTTATATTAGCTCACATAGTCAATCAGTCAAACATAAAATATACACATGCACACACATATATATATTTATAAGAAAAAGACATAGCCCTCAATGTATGTATTTGTACATATAGCACACATACTCACATATATGTGTGTATGTATAAAGACACACATACACACTTAGGATTTTTTTATTTAGTTTTGCAAAACTCTTTTCTCTTCTTTGGAAAAGTTTTTAATTTTCTTGGTTTTTAGAACTTGGGTTGTTACAAAACCTACCCCCCTTGAAGGAATCTCGTCCCCGAGATTTGGACTGATCTCCAATAGGTGAGGATACTTTGTCTTTAGCTCTTGTCTTGTTTTCTAGGTTGTTTCTCCTTTGGTATAGTGACTCCAAAGTACTTTACACATACATATGACCTTTCTCCGAGTCATTGACTCTGCTGTTTCAAAAATCTTAATTGAGAATTTCAAATAAGTCAATTCCTCCTGTGGTTCCACTTCTTCCCATGGTAACTATTCCTCTAGTACTCGCAACACTCCTTCAGCTATGATATATGAAACACATTTGTGTACGTCTTCCAACTTGGGTGGCAGTTCGAACTAGTAGGCCACTTGTTCATGTCTGGCACTCACTTTTCACGATCCAATGTACCTGGGTTCCAACTTTCCTCTAACCTTAAATGATGAAGTCTTCTTAGAGGCGAGACCTTGAGATACACATAATCTCCAACCTCGAAGGTTAACTCTCGACAATGATTATCTGCATAACTCTTCTGTCTGGATTGAGCTATCTTTAACTTTCTCGTATTGCCTTGACTGGTTCCTATGCTTCCTTGAGTATATTCGGTCCAACACTTGACCGTCCAATCTCACTCCAATGCAGAGGCGTTTTACACTTTCTTCCATATAATACCTCGAATGGGATCATCTGTAAACTAGACTGATGATTGTTGTTATACGGAAACTCTGCTTACAGCAAGTTCTTGTCCAACTGTTGTGATTTTGAAGGGCACATGCTCGCAGCATATCCTCAAGTAACTGGTTTATTCTTTTTGTCTGTCCATCTATCTATGGGTGATATGCTATGCTAAAATTCAACTTCATGTCTAGCGACTTATTAGGTTGCTGCCAAAAATCTTGAGGTAAATTGGGTCTCTTAATTTGACACTATTCTCTCTCGCACTCCACGTAAGCACACCATCCTGGTTATATCCACGTAAGCACACCATCCTAGTTATATACAGCCTACTAACTTATCTCCTTTATAGATTGTTTTATCTGAGATAAAATGATCTACCTTCATGAGATTATCCATACTAAACCATATTGAATCATAGCTTGACTAGGTACGATGTAATATGACTATAAAATCCATCGAAAATTTCTTCCCACTTCCACTCTGGTATTTTCATGAGTTGTAGTAGTCTTGTTGGTTTCTGATGTTCTGCTTTCTCACACATCACACCTTGCCACACACTTGGCAATTTCTCACTTCATACCAGGCCATCAATAATGGTCCTTCAGATCCTGGTACACTTGGTACTACCTAGGTGAATAGAGTAAGCTGACTCGTGAGCTTCTCTTAAGATTATCTCCTTAATCCCTTTCTGGTCATGTACACAGATGCGTTTGCCAAACCATACTATGCATTTTCATCCTCTGAGAACTTTGGGGCTTTGCTTGTTTTAATATTCTCTTTGATCTCCTTAATATTTTTGTAACACCCCAAGGGCCGCAAAACCTGGAATGCCACTAAAGTACACGACCAGCTAAACTTACATAAAAAAAGCAGTTTCTCCCTTGTAGTCCAAGTAATGCGGAAGCAATTACATAGATAAGCAAGATATAAGCATAACACACTAGCATTTAAAAACATCCTAACAAGGACCAGGA
The DNA here is from genome assembly GCF_958298935.1 of Phragmites australis. Taxonomy (NCBI): domain Eukaryota; kingdom Viridiplantae; phylum Streptophyta; class Magnoliopsida; order Poales; family Poaceae; genus Phragmites; species Phragmites australis. The sequence continues at coordinate 20,285,012 of NC_084924.1, read as the reverse complement.
GTAAACCATTAAGTTCAACAACACAACCACACTATAAACTTCAAACACATGACTCTGATGGCTAAACATAATTTATTATTACAACTCGGTGATATTAATTGAAGATATTAAGTGCAAGACGTGCTTCTAATCCCTTTCCTCCATGCTAGCTTCAAGTAGAACAACCTGGGAGGAATATTGCGAGAGTGAGATTGGGTAATCTTAGCAAGCGAACTACTTTAACAAGTTATTTAAACCATAGTATTTAAAGCATCAATTTAAAACTTAAACAAGTATAAAAGATATTATATTATTCATCATGTTCATTTTAAGAAAGTTAAATAGTTACTTCTAAAAGAAGAATAGTAAATTCATATTCATAGCAAACATAACTATAACATAAGGAAGATAAAAAAAACAATCTATCCCATATGACATGATATCAACATCAATAATTGACTTCTAAGAGTTGAATAGGACTTGTAAGAAAATATCATCATCCAAAACATCATGAATAGAGTTCAAGCTATATTAATAACAAAGAATAGTTTTAAGAATAACCCACTCCCAACCACATACCTTCTATAATTAGTAAAATTACTCAAACATCTGCATATCATTCATCACAACCAAATTGAATATGGACGATTACTGTAACACAATATGATGCATATGGATACTATACAATGCAAATCAATGTATGACTTCAATACCTTCATAAATCAATAAGTCATACCACAATTAACATATCCACAGAGAAATGTTGCTTCTCATAATGACCTCTGATGCAACTTTAATATTCAACAATCAATTCCATACAGCAATGCATATGAATGCAATGACATGCCTTCTTTTACATCGTACCCCTTCTCGGGCAACGTACGATGCGTACCGGTACGATCGTGATCTTTACGACATAACTTCCAATGCATATTAAATGCAATGTAGTGCAATGCACATGATATACTTTAAATACCAAAATATAAACTGCATAGTCCACAACTGTGAACATAAATCAACATAAAAGCATTTTCTAGATAATTAATATAAGCCACTTTCATCCACATATATCCACCATTCCTTCTTCATGTTAAAGTGCAAATGACATGAACATACATAATATAGGAACAATAAACTTTCTTTGAAAGAGCAAGACCTACCCTATTTCATAACCACATATTACAACTTTAACATTTAACATGCATAAGGTTTCAAAAGGTTATATTCCAACTAGTTATAGACATATGAAACAAACCTCAAAAAAGAATTAAATGCTCACCTACAAGTGAAAGCATGTCCTCTTCTTTAAGCTTCTACATAACCGACATCATTATCCTCAAGTAAACTAACCATTAGACATAATATGACATTGTGCTAGAAAAGACTAAACCGACAAGGGATCATCACTATTGCATAAGACTTCATCAACTATAACCAAAAGATTAAGTCAAATTCACATATCCAGAGCAAGTAGGTATAATCGTCCAAATTAATGTGTATAATCATGTGTGCTGCATTATTATAAGTTGGAGGTAGCAAAAGTAACAAGTTGTGACAACAACTGTCACACTCACTTGCCTTTACCGATGATGAAGACAAGACATACATGTATCGGCACAACACCACCATATATCAGCACCACAACATACCATATATCAGCAAGGAACATGGTCCTACACCCCACAACCCATCCAACGAACAAACCGACACTCATCACATTCGTTTAACCAATGCTGCTTCACTTTTTCGTATCTTTTTGTTTACAACAGCAATGATAGGAAAAAAAAATACATTTTTGAAAACTACAGAACAATGGCTAAAACTTTCGTGGTGAAACCATATTTTTATTAGGTCAATAAGGGCCTCTAATTTGCTATTGAAAACAGCACTAAAACTGCCTTGAAAAGCCTGACAGAACCCTTCACATTTTTTCTGTAATTAATCCATAGGTCCAAAAATTCTAAACATTTTACAGAAGCTATAAAACTCCATTATCTACCACTTTATAGTTATATATTTTTGGATTTGAAGCTCCTAAGGTGGCCAAATCACGCTCTAAATATGACTGAACTTTTAAGAGGCCATAATTGGAGTTCTACTCATTCACTGATAACATACTTTACGCTGTTGGAAAGATTATGAAAATCTCTATATCTTTTCTGCAGATCGTACCCAAAAATTATCCCATTATGATGGCCGAAAACTGGTTCGATCTATACTGTTTAGATTCTCATCAGAGAAAAATAGCCAAGTTGTAACAACGATATCTACCAAACCACAAGGGCTATGAGGGTAATCTTGGTGCCAAACGAAAGCTATAAGAATCCTCTATGACTTTATAATCTATTGAAAAATTTAATTTAGCTACTAAGGCACTCTAATTGTGCGACATGCAAAGACATCATAATTTGCAATTTTAGAACATGAAAAAAATGATCGATTCAATGAATTCCACAGAAACCTCGCCTCTACTCAACAACCAACGCATGCTACAGCGGCTAAAACATAGTAGAAACTCATTCTATAGCAGAGGCAAGACTTACCTAGGGTTTCCCTTCAACAATGGCAAAGACAACAACCTTGACGATGATCCCCGAGATGGTTCCTCCTCTCTTCCCTTCTCCTTCTCTTCCTCCTCTTCTTTGTTCCTTCTCTTCAATCCCTGTTCCGTACCGTAGAGTGGCTACTGTAGCTAGCAGGCATGAGGGGTGGCCATAGGGGGCCCTTAGGGTTAGGGTAAATTGGGGGGTGGCTGGGCCTTGGATGGGCGGCCCAGTGTGCCTCTCCAACCTAAGTTTTTTCTTTAATAAAATTATTTATTTATTCCATTCATTTTCTTTATACCTTTCCTCTCCACAACGGTGACTCAAAAGAACACAATTGAAATCAAAATGATATATATTTTTTTGGGTATTACAATTTCCATCTTCCGCCTATGCTTTCTAGATGTCCTCATCCGCAGTAGGTTCCAATTCCATGGCCAATACTCCTATGTCTGCAACAAGACCTAGGTTAGGGCACCGGAATTCTTCACATGGAGTTGGTTAAGTTTCACCGGGTGGTAATGGATTCCCACATCGAAATTCTTGATCAGCTCTAGCCATCTTTGTCACCTCAAGTTAAGATCCGTTTTAGGATGAATATATACTTCAAGCCCTTATGATCCACATATATCTCACATCTTTTTCTAAGAAGATAATGTCTCCATAATTTCAAAACATGTACTAATACCGCTAATTCCATGTCACGAGTTGGATAATTCTTCTCACGAGTCCTTAATTATCTCAAAGCGGACACTACCACTTTCCCTTCTTGTATCAAAACACATACAAGACCTCGTCGTAATGCATCGCAGTATATATTTAAGTTCTTTTGGTTATCCGGCAACACTAGCACTAGGGCTGTAGTTAACCTTTCTTAAGCTCATTGAAACTTGCTTCACAAATGTTTGTCCCTTCGTACCTCTTTTCCTTCTTTAGCAACTCTGTGAGTGGCTTGGCTATCTTTGAGAATCCTTCTGTGAAGCGATGGTAATTTCCTGCTAGATCAAGGAAACTTCTTCCTTCGGTAACGCTAGTAGCCCATCTTTCACCTTACTTGGGTCTACAACAACTCCTCCGGTAGATAGAGTACGTCCGAGAAATGGCACCTTTGTTAACCAGAACTCTTACTTGTTGAACTTAGCTTATAGCTGATGCTCTCTAAGCTTTTCCCAAGATTTTTCTTAGGTGACCTCATGTTCTTCTTCACTCTTAGAGTAAACCAAAATTATCAAAATACTCTATGAAAACTTTACTCATGAGGTACGAAAAATAAACCAAGATGTTGGTTAATCCATATGACATGACTGCAAGCTCATGTAATCCATATCAAGTGATAAGAGTTGTTTTGGGTATATTTGATGCTCCAATCTTCAACTAATGATAACTTGGCCGTAGATCTATTCTTGAGAAACTCTAGCTCCCATGAGTTGATCAAACGGTTCCTCAATCCTTGGTATAGGAAACTTGTTCTTGATTGTAATTCTTTGCAATCTATGTACAACCATTGGCTTCCATATTTCTTCAAGCAATACATCAGAGAATTCTCAGTCGGTTTAAATATGCTTCAATGTTGATCCTTCCATTTGTATTAGTATTATCCTCACTATTGCTGATCTGTCTACCATAAGCTCATCCTTAACTCCTCCTCCATTAACCAGGGTGACTAGCTTGCTGGTACACTCAAACCATCCTTTGAACTTTGCTTCTGAATCCTTTCCAAAGATAACAGGTACTTGCATTGCCAGATTTGCGAAGAAATCTACCCCCCTTATTTAAGATTTTCCTTAAGGCAAAAATTCTGGTTCTCATTTCTCCACCTGTTGAACTTATTATGTAGTCATTGACTAACTTAACTCCTTGCCTCCAATTATGGAACCTCTTCCTTCTCATAGTGATTGCTCCTTCTCAATAGTTCTTGCTCCAAGCATTTGTAGCTAATGATTTAGTGGTGTAGGAAAACATTGGACATTGTCCCCATGAATTCCTTTCACTTGGACTGATTGTGGTAATTATGTGACCGTGGCTGGAGGAGTTTGTGACGGTTGCCGATTGGTGGTCATTGTTCGTGACACTCCTTGAGGATTCTGAGTCTACATCACCATAAGATGCTCCATGCTCATTAGAGGTGAAGCACGGGTGTTGTTCCCAGAGTTGCTCCTTGTGTTCACCATTTGGTTTAGGGGGGGGGGGTCATGGGCTAGGTATAGAGACATGAAATTTTGAAGAGGGAATGATTGGATAAAATTGATTTTCAAAACTCTAGTTGTTTCATTTATTATCTTTGCTTTCCAAACTTCGAAGATGTGATTGCGGACAGAGTGCCCACAGGCAGTTCGACAACCCACATCTATCACTAACAATCAAGAAACCAAGAGAAACCAAAAGTAGCAAAACAACCTAAAGTGTTCAATAATCGATCGTTGGCTTAAAGGTCAAACCTAATCTCCTAAAATTATAGGTGTTTGGGACATAACCCAAAGGTGAGTTGCTTTTGAAGCCTAAGGTGATAATGCTAGAAGTGGAGAAAGCTTATCTTCAGATTCTTGTTGCTATGGAAAGGGGGTGATAGTGGTAGGGCACCCTCCAGCTGGTGTTCCTGCATTCTCCTCTTTTGTGTGGTTGTTCCTCATGTTTGGGTAAGTAGATTTTGGATTCCCGTGAGGTGGCATCTCCTCAAGTCTTCATGACGTCATTGTTCCCTAAAGCAACAAAAGCATAGCTCTAGCTTCCTAGGTGTAAAGAGGGTTAGGGGAGTGAAAGAAGGATTGGGATGAGCAGTCTTCAAGCATATCTTTTAAGATTCCATGTTTGTCTTATTTTAGGGTTGTCTAGACTATCTAGGGTTGCGTTCTAGGTCAATAAAGCTTTGATACCACCTCTGTCGAGACCTGTTTAAGAAACAAACCAATCTCTTCTATGTGCTGAGCCCATGAATCAATCTCAACACACAGTGACTTCATTGATGATAATCATTACAATATCCATATCTTAATCGACAAAACACCTTACAAAAGACCTTCACGGGTTAAAGAACCATTAACTCTATAGCAGATCCTAAGCGTATTCTTCATCTTCACTGATAACTCCACAGGAAGAATTCAACAGAGAACACCTCCCAAGATTTCACCTTCTTGAAGTCTTCTAATTCTTTCCCAACTAAGTGTTTTGGTTATAGCAGGTGTGAGCACATGTCATACTCAGCAAGTTGTGAAAAAAATAGTATGCATATGAAGGATTTAACAAGAATAAGACTAATTTGGCTCTTTTGCAGAAATCAAAATTTAAGTAAAAATATTTGAAAAGAGATAATAATTAAGTGAATAATGAATCACCTCAAGATTCCAACCATTCTGAGTTAACCAATTGACCACCTCAACTAAGGTTCTAACTACCAAGGTGGAACACCCAACACCTCAACCATGGCTCCTACCGCTAAAGTTGAACTAAAGATAACCTAACTCAACCATGATTCCTACCATCATAATTGAACCACACCTCAACTATGGTTTCCACCACCATAGTTGACCAGACTAACCTAAACATCAAATTATAATCATGGTAAGTTTTCTGTGCCATTCGTGATTGTGAGCATAGCTGAATATTCAGTTTTAACTCTACAGAGGTTGTACTTTACCCACAAGTTATGATTTCATCACCCGCAAGCAGGTGACTAAGTCTCCATTTTGCCCGTGCTGATCAGGCACATTACACACTAACTAAGGTGTGTGACCAGGAGATCACTATAAAGCTTTTACAATGCCCCTCTCAGCACATGTCTACCCGCTAAGGTTTCACTACCGCGTGAATCCATCTCAACAATGGTAGCCCCCTCTTGCACCTTTCGGATCCCAATACTTTGTGTCAATTCACCGCTCTTCTACTTGGTCTATACTATGATGAAATTAAAGCAAATAATTGGCTAGGCCTATCCTATACCAAGCTTGTGGTTGTACAATAAACATAGAAAGGCCACCCCACGAACGGGTCCTTAGATTTGAGCAAGACTACCACTTTCCCATCACACACCAGCCTCATCATACCACTTGCTCAAATCTCTATACCATGTTTCTACAAAAATTATTTCATCATATTTTATCATTGTTGCATAGGACCATTATCAAGTTCATAGAGCAATTAGTGTGATCACCATCCCATAGCAAGGGTAAGCATCATCTACCTTTACATAACCCAAAATCATACTATGGCGACAAGGATGATAAGAAAAAACTAGGGTAAAACCTAAAACTTGGGATTCCCAACATATTATTAGTATACATGTTTGTAAAACAAAATATTTTAAAACTAGGATAAATATGTTCAAGAACATAACTTGCTTTCACTAGACCCAGTTAGGTCGTCAGTGAAGTCTTGGTCTTGAAGTCCTTCTAGCTCCTCTGGAACATTGGCGTCTACTCGCGAAAATAAGCGAAAAGGCAACACATAAACACCAAGATCTAAAAACAACCAATTTCACACAACAAATATCATCACGCACTCACGCTTTTCCGAATAATCAGACAAAAGAACCGGTCAGAACAAAGCTATAGTTGAAAAGTTATGAATTTCTAAAGGTTAAAACAGGACTAAAGATATTATCTACTGATGAAATTATGTTACTAGGAATTTTCTAGAATTTTCCAAAGCCATCTACAATTTTCTAGGACTTTCTAGGATTTTTCTAAAATTTATTAGCATTTTTCTAAAATCATTAAACATAACTAAACAACATTATGAAAACATTATTAAACTTCACTAAAACTATTTTAGATTATGTCCTATGGTATGGAATTATTTTTATTCTAGCAAACATTAGTTAAACCATAGAAAAAGTATTAAACAGAATTATCAAACATTTATTTAAATTTAAAAACATATATCAGAATTAAATAACATTAAAAAGATACTATAAACATCATAAAACTATTTTACAAAAGGTTATCCGAATTTCATAATTATTTTTATTGTAGAGAAAACATTTTTTGTTGGAATTATTCTACTAAGGAAACACTTTATAGAATTACATATCTATTAAGCACATTAAAAAACCTATAAAACTTTATTAATCATTATTAGAAATTAATTTCCTATTTATTACTATTTTTAGAATTATTTTTACATTGGAAATCTATTTATTGAGCAATAAAGAAGTATTATGACGTCAACAAACAATTAAAACAACATCGCTAACTGGGCTAGACATGTGGCACTATGGGCTGACGTGGCACAACACATCATCAAAACAGTCGACATGGCTGTATGACTCAGTTTGATGACGTGGCAAAAGGTTGACTGGGATCATGATCGGGATTCGGTGCTAAAGTAGAAGATATATTCATGGCCAATGGTTTTTGATCTAACGGCTTAGATTGATGGTGGCCGGAGAGAAGTGTTCGATGGCGGTGGAAGCTTAGGAGCGGCGGCACTATGCTGATGTTTTGCCAAAATTGAGCTCCGGCTCGCCGGAAGCAACGGTGAGCAGCGGACAAGTACAATAAAAGGGCGAAAAACTCACCTAGGGTGTCAGCGTCATCAGAGAGGCGGCAGAACGATCCAGTGGTGAGAAGAGGTGGTGATGACTCTCGAAACTCCGCGGAATGGATGCTCTGGTGTGCTACAGTCGATGATGAGCAAAAGGACAGAGCCAGGGGCTCACCGCGAACTCGCCCGAGGGGCATGTCTTCGTCGGGAACGGCTGTGGAGAGCTGGCGGCGGTGCGAGGTGGGTGGCTTCGGAGCTTTGGTGCACAGGCAATCTAGCGGTGGATTTGCCTCGGCTTGATGGGAAAAAGGGCATAGGACAAGATGAGAAGGGTCAAGGGGTGGCTATTTATAGGCGGGGAGGGCTAGAGATAGAGTCTGAGATCGACTTGAATTCATGGTGATGGTAGCTCAAACCCGGACTCGATCTCGCATTTAAGAGCGATTTGGTTAGGGATAGGGCGGCAGCAAGTCATGGGACTCATGAGGACTCGATTCGGGAAGCTTCTAGAGGGTCTATCATTTGGATTAGCATGGATTTGCGGCTTGCTTGATCTCGTTGAGGAGGTAGACTCTGGTTTGAGGTGGGAGACAGGCATGACATGTGGGCCTGGCTGGTCAGGGGCTCGGAGAGGAAGCGGAAAGGTGCGGTGCGCGTTTGGCAGCAAGCGGATGCGGCTGCAGTTAGGCTAAGGCACGAGCGAGCGGGACATTAGGCTGGATCCGGCCCAAGCAGGGAGAGGAGAAAGGGAGGGAAAGGAAGAATGGGCTGGTGGTCCATGCCGGCTTGGCTAGGCTGGATCAGAGAGAAAAAAGAAGGACCGATGGATTCGACCATTTAACTCTAGATGCTTTTCTTTTTACCTATCCTATTTTCTATCATATATACACACATGTATATTTATAAAAACAATGTATATACCACATATACTTATTTTAGCTCACATAATCAATCAATCAAACATAAATACACACACACACACACACACATATATATATATATATAATATATATATTATAAGAAAACAACATAGCCCTCAATGTATATATGTATTTATACATATAGCACACATACTCACATAGACGTGTATATGTACAAAGCACACATACACACTCTTAGGATTTTTATTTAGTTTTGCAAAACTCTTTTACCTTCTTTGGAAAAGTTTTTAATTTTCTTGGTTTTAAGAACTTGTGCTGTTACAATGATAGAAAATGGTTAGTTTATTTGAAGCACGTTGATTAAATGGTTTAGCCACTTTATGCATTGAGAAAAAATTGCTAGATGAGATTAATATTGATACTATCATGAATGACTTCGTATATAGAAATGTTAGAGAAAATTATTTAAGATGATATCTAGAAGTGTTCGAAGTAAGCGTCGTTGTTTATGATATTTAAGTTTTTATGGAAAAAAATTTAACACACTAAATATTATCTTTGTAATTTATATATTAATTAATTTTTATTTTTAATTTAATGAAGGCTCTGTTTTAAATTTTGCTCCTGATCACCAAAATCTCAGGACCGGCCCTCCAACTACGACGAGATGCGTGGGTGGGTTGAAGCTGAAGCTCAGCAGAGGTCTTCATCTTTGCGGTGCAAAGCTATTGCGCCGCTGACAATTCTCAATTTCCCTGGTAATTAATTTACTGCTTAAGCTCCGATCCATTTGGTTTGGTGTGCGCGTAATCTCCTTTCCATCATCCAGTTGGGTTTCCTCTAATCAATCTGTTCCTCCTATCCTCTTCGAATGTCTTGGTTTTCTCAATGGCTGGCATGCTCCTTGGCGAGATTGAAGAGATTGTGGGGATGGGACAGGCTAATTCCTTATGATTTTGAGGATTCATCGGACTAGCCTATATACCAGACCTACCTTGAGATGTTTTACGTCTCGAATGGCAATGCTGCTGCTTCTGATTCACAGTAACGCAGCCGCCGCCGCCTCTACCAGCTTCTGTTATCAAAACATGTATCATTTTGTTGTTTTCATAATAAACTACTGCGAAGGGAATAGCTCTCTGCAATATATTCATAAATCATTTTTAGATTTGTCCGGCAATGTAAAGCTTCCTCATTACTCTGCTAGAAATTTCATACCAAATTTCGAAGACATATATAGTGGAACAACTGTAAAACTTCCATGTTCCAATTGGTGCTTCGACATGAATTTACAAAGGGACCAAATGATTTTATAATTGGACTGTCATAACAGAACAATAAGGATAACTCACATCACTGGCACAAACAGTTTCTCCAATAGGGAATAGTCAGATAAATCATCTTTAAGAGTTGAACTGACCAATTAAGAAACTTCATTTAGCATTTTGAGATATATTTCATTACACATATTGTTTAAGTATGTAACCCAGTGTCCTGTTTTGGCCTTGTTGCGTCAGGGGGCATATACTTTTTAACTCAATGGCAACTTTACAACAACAAAAACAAAGCATTTTGTTCCAAGCAAGTTAGGTAGGCTAGAGATGAAACCCCACAAGAGCCTACTTAAATTTGTACAAATTACACTTTGGAGTATTACTTTTTTATTTGAAAAATTCTTAACATTCTTATTTTTCATGAATTGGATACATAACAATGGTTTCATTCTTTTAAAGTGTTTGGAGGAGGAGAAAAACTTGAGCACAGAGTGGAATGCTCAGAGGGTCAATGTCATTCCTTTTGATATTGAGCTGATGAGCAACGACATCAAACAATGCAGCATGTTAGATCTCGTGGATAAACAGTGCTAGACCTTTGCCACCTATGCTGCTGCTGTATGTATCTATCTCTAACAATCTGAACGTGTCCTTTTAGTATTCATTCATTCATTGTTTCAACTTTACCAAATTGATTGTCATTTATAAATGAAAGAAAGGCTCACGAGTTGCTTTCCGTAAATCTTTTGCTAAAATGATGGATGGTTTCATGTGTACCGAGAAGGAGGCTGAGTTTGATGGTCGAGTGCCTGAGGTAGAGAGTCTACGACTCGACTCTATGTTCCCAACGATCATCACACCCTGATGAGCCAAGAGATTCGGCAGTGCGCCTTGAAACTTGTGATGTTCCAAAGGGATTGGTTTTTTCGGTACTGCCGCTGTCCTTCTAGTACGTGCATGCCTGCCATTACCAAACCAAATTGCAGTATACATATTTGAAGTATTTGTCACTTGATTTTGATCTGTTTCTTTACATCAACTACAAAACCAACTATCTGAAGGGTATCACAAAAGAGGCCGAGTGGTTGCGGGAGAACGCAAGGCTTCGTTATTTCAACTCCACAGATATTTCCATGGCAATCCGGGGGTATACCTTAGAATTTTTGACGTACAAATTGGATGAATTTGATTCGAATGCTAAGCACACCCCTGAGGGCAGCGATGGAATGGCTTGTGAAGTTGATGGGGATGTAGTCGCTTCAATTGAAGTAAACCAACCAACATATATAGTATGACCTACAAAATTTACTCTTGATTTCTACTGCACATGCATTAATGGATATTATCTCATTTTATGTGATAAATCAGATATATGCACTACTACAGAATCCCACAAAATAGCTGTCACCTTCAGTGCCGGTTCAAAGGAACCGATACTGAAAGTGGTATCAGTGCTGGTTCTAAAACTCCCACCCGCGATCAAGGGCCCGGAGTTAAGAACCGGCACTGATAGTGGTGTTTCAGTGCTGTTCCTCTTTAAACCGGCACTGATAGCATCCTATAGTATATATAGCCCATCATCTTTCCTGTCTCGACACAGAACAGAGCCGCCGCCGCCACAGCCCAGTGTTAAAGCGCCTCCTTGCCATTTTTTTTGGTGATTCAAGGTTTTTATTTTTGCATGGGAGCCTTCAAAATTTGGAGGAGTCAACTGTTTTAAGGTTAGTGAGATGATAATATTTCATTTTTAGATAGATTACTTGGTAGATTGCTCTAGGGTTGATGATGGATGGTGCTTGTTCCATGGTTATGGATTTAGAGATGTAGTTGAGATCTAATTTAGGTAAAGTTTACAACTTTGTCATTGTTGGATGTATAGAGATAATCTACATTTGATTCTTAGTTGGATTTTAGTTCCTAGATTGCTCTAGGTTTGAATTTAGGTGGTTGTGAGTTGGTGTTGAAATTTGGAATGAGCAAGAGCTCAAATATCCATATAAATTGGAGAAATATCGTAATTTTATCATTGTAGATGATTTAACAAGTAGATTAAAAGTCACATGTAAATAGAGTTGGGTGCCTACATTAAAATCTAGGATCAATTGCAAATTTGCCACTTGTTGAACCGTTATTACCATTCAAAAATTGCAAAAATACCGCTAGAACTGTCATTCGAGTGGTATCCAAAGAATAAAAAATCAGGGAGATATTTGCAAAATATCCCTAAAATCTAGCTCTAATTTTCTAGTATGTGGATTGCATATATTTTTAAAGTCATGAATTTTAGTGATAATCCAGTGGATTTCCTCTGTTAATTAATCAACGTAGTGAATCTAGCATGTACAGTTAATAAAATAATGTGTTGTAGGGATGGTATGTTCACCCACGGGTCGCAATCGTACTTGGCAGCCTTTGGAAGGCAGGTCCCCCAACCCGGCCCAAGTACCAGAAGGAGATAGGCCCTCAAATAGAGACCAATCAGGATGTGAGCTAATTTGATGAATATGTTCTAGATTTTGAAATGTTTAATGATTATAAGTCCAATGTGTTTAATTATAATGATTTACAGATAAACCGGTCATAGATGTACAAGGAACGAGGGCCAGAGTTCATTGTTGGCATCAAGGCTTTTTTGAGGGCTACCGTGGCATACAAGAAGCCAAAAAGGAAGCGTGACGAGCATTATATATGATGTCCGTGTGTCGACTGCAAGAATGAGAAGCAGTTTTCAAACATATAGCAGATCTGTGCACACTTGATTCGCAGGGGTTTCAAGGCTGGCTACACCCGTTGGACTGAGCACGGTGAACTTGCAGATGTTGGGTGTGAAGGGCAACCAACAGTCGAAGGAGACAGAGGCAACGATCCAACAGCTAACTGAGACTTCGATATGTCGGTATTTGAAGATACTTTTATCGAGAACGATGATTGGGACACTTTTGTTGGCAACAATGATGAAGGCATAGAACAAATGTTGCGCGATGGGGAGGGAGACTTCACCGGTGAAAGACAACATCAAAAGTACCAGCGCATGATAGAGGACTTTAAAACGCCAGTTTACCCAAACTGTAAAGATGAGCACAACAAGTTGCATGTGGTGCTGACACTGATGCAAATGAAGGCTAGCAATGGTTGGGCTGATAAAGGCTTCAATGAATTGTTAGAATTCTTAAGGGAATTGCTTCCAGAGGGGAACGTGTTGCCCGAAAATACGTACCATGCCAAGCAAGTTGTCTGCCCGTTGGGATTGGAAGTAGAGAAAATACATGCATGTGGAAACGACTGTATGTTGTTCTGCGGTGAGGATCCAAACTTTAAAGCGTGTCACATTTGCAATGCACCATGGTACAAGAGCAACGTTGATGATATCGAGAGCGGTGGCGTGGGGGTGAAGAGAAAGAAGAAAAGACCCCCCATTAAGGTGGCTTGGTATTTCCCTATAATCCCCCGTTTGAAGCGATTGTTTGCTAACAGAGCGAATACCGAGCTGATGCAATGGCACGCCGAACAGCGCAAGAAAGATGGAATGCTTAGACACCCTGCTGATGGCATGCAATGGAGGAGATTCAGTTCAAAATACAAGGAATTCAGAGATGAAGTGAGGAATATAAGGTTTGGGTTGAGCATGGATGGGATGAATCCTTTCGGCAACACGAGAAGTACTCATAGCACTTGGCCTGTGACTCTCTATATCTACAACCTTCGACCTTGGATGTGCATGAAGCGGACGTACCTTATGATGCCTCTACTGATTAGTAGGCCAAATCAACCAGGCAACGATATCGATGTGTACCTCAAACCATTGGTGGAAGATCTTCTTATACTGTGGAAAGATGGCATACGGGTTTGGGATGAGTACATACGCGAGAATTTCACCCTGTGCGCGATGCTGTTCGTGACGATCTCAGATTGGCCTGCTCTTGGTAACCTATCAGGGCAGACTGTAAAAGGGTACAATGGATGTGTTCAGTGCTTGGAGGAAACGGAGGGGCGGTGGCTGAAAAACAGCCGGAAAATGATCTTCATGGGTCACCGTAGGTTCCTCCGTCCAGATCACCCATACCGCAAGAATAAAAGAGCTTTTGACGGGACAGTGGAGCTTCGTCAAGCTCCGAAGATTCGCAGTGGAGAACAGGTATTTAAGATGGTTAAGACACTTAGAGTTGTACTTGGAAAGGGGCCAGGCAGTACAAAAATGCAGGCTGGGCAAAATGCTCCCATGTGGAAAAAGATGTCAATATTTTGGTTGCTGCCTTATTGGAAGTATCTTATGGTCTAACACGCAATCGATGTCATGCACGTGGAGAATAATGTGTTTGATAGCTTGATTGGTACCTTACTAGACATACACTGCAAAACAAAAGATACACTAAATGCACGGCTGGACCTGGAAGAAATGAACCTCAGAAAGGACCTACACTACATACAATTAGACAACGGTAAAAAGAAACTTCCCACAGCTTGCTACACTATGAGCAAGGAAGAGAAGATCCACCTGTGTGGTTGCTTGCGTGATGTCAAAGTTCCGACCGGTTACTCCTCCAATATCAGGAGCTTTATAAACATGAAAGATACGAAGTTAGTTGGCATGAAGTCTCATGATTGTCACGTGATGATGACGCAGATACTTCTAATTGCAATTCAAGGTATTCTGCCGGATAAGATCCGAGACCCAATCATTAAGCTGTGTTCGTTCTTCAACGCAATTTCACAGAAGGTCATTGATCTGAACAAACTGGCAAAGCTGCAGGAGGACGTAGTCCATACTATATGTCAGTTTGAGACTATTTTCCCTCCGACATTTTTTGATATAATGCCCCATCTAATTGTTCACATTATAGGTGAGATAAAGAGCATTGGCCCCGTGTTTCTGCATCAGATGTATCCTTTCGAAAGGTTCATGGGGGTTCTGAAGAAATATGTTCGTAACCGAGGTCGTCCGGAGGGTTGCATTGCCCAAGGGTGGAGTACGGAGGAGGTCATTGAGTTTTGCATTGACTATATGAAACTGAACGCGATTGGTATGCCTATATCTCGCTATGAGGGGAGGCTAAAGGGGAAAGGGACAATAGGTCATACTTCAATCATATCAAAGATTGTGCTTCATTCACTCAAGCACACTTCACAGTTCTGCAACAGGCAGTTGTAGTGATCCCGTATGTCAAAATGCACGTGAGCATGCTACGCTCTACAAATCCAATGAAGTCAGATGATTGAACGCAAAAGAGCATAGAGATAATTTCGGTAATTGGTTATGTCAACTCATGATGGGTAAGGATATCGACGATGCTATGTTGGAACTACTGGCAAATGGCGTGTCAACTACGATTTGGACATTCCAAGCATACGAGATTAACGGCTATACATTTTATACGCGAGCACAAAACAACAAGAGCACTAACCAAAATAGCGGTGTTCGTACTGATGCCTGTGACCGCGCTGGCAACAGGGAGACCTATTATGGATTCATAGAGGAGATTTGAGAACTTGAATATGGCGAGTTGATGGTCCCTCTATTTCGGTGCCAATGGGTCAGACTCCCAGGGGGAGTCAAGGTCGACAAGTACGGTATGACTACCGTGGACCTCAAACTCGTCGGATACAGAGAACAACCATTCGTGCTTGCCAACGATGTTGCACAAGTCTTCTATGTAAAGGACCCGGTCCCAGCTAACAAGGAGGAGTGTCACGTGGTTCTTCAAGGAAAAAGAAAGATCATCGGTGTTGAGGATGTTGTCAACAACGTTGTCGACGACGAAGACTGCGACAAATTCGAAGACCTGCCTCCTTTTGGAGAGAATGTCGAACTACCTCTCATTCATGACACTGCAGAAGCTACCTACATACGCCGCGACCATAACGAAGCATTAATCGTTCAGTGAAAGTAGCTTTTATGTATTTGGTGAAATTTGTATAATATTTAGGTTAATATTTATTTTGTATCAAGGACATGTATGGATGATGTAATAATATGCTTTAATTTATATCGAGTGCATATTGAAATTTTCTAGAATTATTTTTCAACATAAAACAAGTTAAAAAGATTTTATAAAATTTATTTGCATTTTTCTAGAATTCAAACTAATTTTATATGCAACAAAGGACATTAAAGCATTTATTTTGTCAAATAATTTTTTTAAATATTATAATAATTAATTTGGATTTTCTAAAACTATTTTCCAGAGTACAATATTTATTTTATAATATTAAAAATATTTATTATACCTTCAGGGAATTTAACAATAGAAGAATATTTGCTGGGAAAACTTGTATCAGTGCCGGTTCTATATTGTAACCGGCACTGATACGTCAACTATCAGTGCCGGTTGTACATATAACCGGCACTGATAGTGCCGGTTAGAAACTAGAACCGGCAGTGATACGGTGCCTCCAACACTTAGCCGTCGCATCCTCGTTCCTCTATTCACCCAAGCGCCGCCTCCTCGTTCGCTTCAGTCACCGGAGCCCCGACGCGCAGCTGCCTCCTCCCGATGCTGACGGCGAGGACCACCTCTCCTACTCTCCTCCATCCCCTTCAAGCCCAATGGGTAAGCTCTCCCTCGAACTCTTGTTCCTTACAGAGCTCGAGCTAGGGCTAGGGACGGTGTCCTTCAGCTAGGTTGCCGCCATGGATCCTTCTAGTTAATTAGGGTTTAGGGTTAGCGATCATGTTTCCTCATCAGCTAGAGCTAGGGCTAGGGACGGTGTCCTTCACCTAGGTTGCCGCCATGGATCATCGAAATGCGATGGGGATCTAACCATTGTTCGCTTCAAGTTTGCGCATTTGTTTCTTGAGAATTTTGCTATCTAGCCTCATTGACCACTCATCGAAACTATTTTGGCTCTAAGTAATATTGGTTGCGTGTGTAGGAGCTGTTAGTTTCTTGGTGAGTGAAATTCCCTTTTTGTGCAGTGGTGCCACACCTCAGATGGCCCCCTGGATTGAACGAGCGAAGCACTATCTGTACGCGAGAGGGGTGACCTTGGTGGCAGATGGCAGTCTGAACTTCAAAAGCGACAGAGAATAGGAAGTGATGCAGAGAATTGCAGATGCCCACACCCAGTCTTCCCAAGGCTCTTTCAGGCCAGATAAGGAGAACGACTAGCTAACCTTGGCACTGGGAACCAAGGAGCACCTAGGTCGCACCAGAGGCAAGGGTGTGGTGCCCTGGAAAGAGGGATTCCCAAAATCCACCGAAAGTTATAGGAGTCAGAAGAGAAGGAGAGAAGAGCTAGAAGAGCTGCTGGCTATAGTGCGATAAGAACTTGTGCAAGAGCGTCAGATGACAGACGCCAAAATTAGAGAAATCAAAGAATCATTTCAGCAAGGAATCAGGCAGCAGCAAGGCGAAGAAAATGTTGTGAGCCCTAGTGGTCGTCGGAGCAGCTGCACGTCTGCGGGGTTTGGAGAAGAAGAATTAGTCCGTTTCCCCGTGGACGACATCACAGAAAGCAAGTGTGCAAGCTTGTCGTGCCCACCATGAACATTACCATCACGGTGGCTATGGGGCAGGTCGACCAATGCATCAAAGGGGTTCTCTTCAACGATCTCCCGATACCACGAGGATACGCTAAGGTCCACGTGGACTCCGTGTGAAAGCCGTACCATAAGCTTGACATGGATTACCCCGGAGAGACGGGTTTCAAGAGGCTTAGATCAAATGTGGGTGGCTTCGTTCTGTGGCACAAGCGCTACATATTGTTTGAAGATGAGACAGGCGAGTCGTCTAATGCGGAGTCGGACCTAGCACACAGAAGAGATCCAACTCCTCCACGGTCGCCGCCAGTGCCACTGTCACCAGGAAGAGATTCAACTCCTCCACTGTCGCCGCCACTGCCACCGTCACCGAGAAGAGAGTCGACTCCTCCCCCACGCAAGTCGCCAACAAGAGAGTCAACTCCTCCCCCTCCAAAGTCAGCAACAGTGCCACCAAGGGAGCCAACACCTCCCCCTCTAAAGTCAAACCAGTGCCTCCAAGAGAGCCGACTCCTCCTCCTCCGAAGTCAGCAACAGTGCCACCAAAATTGCCAACTCCTCCTCCAAAGTTGACAACACGCTGTCAGTCTAAGAAGGTGGCAGCACCTGAGAAGTTGCCTTATGAAAGAACTACAGAGGAAAACAGAGCGATAGTGAACACCGAAGTTAAGAATTTTTTCAAAAAGGAGAGCCTGAGAAGAAAAAACCACTCACTGCAGAAACGAAAAAGTTTCTCTTGACGCTGAGCAAACCTGTTGTGGCTAAGTGTCAATCAGACTACAAGCGTATCAAAGGAAAGAAATCCTTGTGGCAGGCTTCTATCGACCAAGTATGGGAAGAACAACAACTAGAAAGATTTCTTAAGGATGCCAATATGACAAGAGACCAATTTTTTAACGAGTCTGTGGCACCCAAAGCAGCCGAGAGATGGCAATTTAAGCTGGGCGAACTGTTGGTCGCGCCGGACGAGTGGGCCAAACTGACATATCAACTTCGTAAATTTCATGCGTGGTACATGAATGAGTCGAATGAGGGTAGGGAAAGTTTCGAGGCTAGAGTCAAGGAACAAGATCTCCTCCACGGGGACGGCAATATTTTTATATTCTTCGAGGAAATGTATTGACTATACCAGCATGATGCCCTCGACGTGTCTTTCTGAGTTGTTGGACTCTGTAAGTGTCGTATACGTATAATTCACAATATATATTTCTGTACCATTGTATTGAATCTCTTAACTTATTCCTTGTGTAGAATGGAGGTACAAAGATACAGGAAGTAGTGCATCATGCATGTGGGATTCATCGATCCATATCTTGTCAACCCGACAATGTTAAAATCTGCCGACCTAAAAAAAACCGAGGACTATGTATTGAAGTGTCTTCTGGAGCTACAATTGAAGAAATACATACTTTTACCCTACCACTGGGGGTACGTGTTTCTACTCTTTTTGAGCAATACATCGTTAAAAATTAGGACCAACTAACCTATGGTGACCTATGTACAGTTTTCACTGTATCCTCCTTGTCATCCAGTTAGATATTAGCAAGATCTTTATTTTCGACTCACAAAATAATCCGAAAGAAACCTACCAACCCGTCATTGACTTGCTACAAAGGTAAAAACCGACCATTTCGTTACTGCTCTTGTAATATTTAATTTGATTGAATCTAAGTTTACTTACGGTAATAATCACACACATACAGAGTGTACCCGCGATACACCAAGAAGAGTGTTAGGTACAAGCCATACACGAAAGAATGGACAGTCCGACATGGCTTTCCTTGTAGGAAGCAGGGTCCGGGCAATAATTTATGTGGTTTTTATGTAATGGAATTCATGCACAGCTTCAACACAGAGGATTCGATCCTGCCGGAAGATCCTAAGGTAGGCGGTATACACATTGATGACTAATTTTCAGGTTTGATACGCCAAAATTATATGTATTGATTTCTTCAATTCTTGAAATTGCAGATCCTCGAGCTGTCCAAAGAACATCTCATGCCTCATGAAATCAACGCACTTCAAGAACAACTTGTCGGGTTCATCAATGATGAAATCATCAATCCAACCGGCGAGTTCCATGAAATTGGATCGTCTTTCTCGTTACCTTCAACCCATAAGAAAGGGCAGAGTTCAGACCCATCGGTTCACAAGAAATCTTAAACTCCATAAGATTATTGTAATGAAACTTGATAAGTATGTGGTGTATATATATATTGTAACAAGACTTGATGTTTTATAAATAAAATTTATATGTGCTTGTGTATATATGCTGTGATAAAACTTGATATGTATGCATGTCTATTGTCGGCAACGTCCAAAATTTGAAAATGGCATGGTACCGGTGGCAACTGCCACGTTTAAAAAAAAAAGGTGAAAACACCTAACAATGCCGGTTGGTAACAAACAACCGGCACTGATAGCACCCATATCAGTGCCGGTTGATAATACTAACCGGCACTGATAGTGATTTTTAGTGCCGGTTTCATACCCTGCACTGATAGTCACTGACTATCAGTGCCGATTAATCAGTACTGGTTTATAAACCAATTCTGATCACATTTTTGAACCGGCACTAATCACCTGTTCTGCAGTAGTGATGCATGGTCATTCGATAAGATGCATAGTGATATCATTATTATGTATTATCTTTGGTGGTAAAGCAGAGAAGTTGAATTCTGGAGAATTTGGTGTAGGAAAAGACTAATGAATTAGGGAATGGTAACATTGGAAAGAACAAGATGCAGAAACAGTGTCACCAAGAATATCATCAACACAAAGTAGCGACCTAAGGTAGAACATTGAAAAGGGGGGTGGTGGGGGGGGGGGAATACCAGTATCTTATTTTATGTTTTAGTAAAAAGTTCCATAATGACGTGTATTGTTTTTTGGAGCAGAAGATTACCTCTGACAGGTATCCAATAATTATTGATCCGAACAAGGCTGGGGAAACTTCAAGCTCGGCGGAGGAAGGTGTGTTTATGTGGAAAGAATGTTTTGTGAATGACATTTGATTACACCCCATTTCTTTGTTGTGTATCGAGTCAGACCTTGACCGTTTCATGCTATTTCATTACTGCACCAGAGGGATTTGTTGAAGAATCAATGCTGTGAGGGTGACTGGGTTTCATGGAGAACAGATGATGAAGGTGATTTGATTCAACTATGTGTATCCAGAAAAGTGTGACACCTGCTGCGACCTGCCTTTTTATCTCTCTGCCGTTTTCTTTTCTTTCCTTTTTCTTTTGAACAAGCTATCTGTTGGGTCTATGTGTTTGCCTCGTTGAGCTGTATGAAACCTGCCTGATCCGCTCACTATGTTACATACTCGTTAGATATCTCATACTATGTGTGTGCCCACTCAGTGCACTTGGTGAAAAACAGCTGAAAGATCTGAATGTAAGTTTAGAGTATCTGTGTTCAAATCTTTCTATACTACGACTTGTCCCTGATGACCATCCATGATTTTTGTAAGCCCTCATCATTGGTTTAGTCACGGCCCCTGCCTTTTATTTCTCTACTACGGCGGATTGTACTTGTGGATGCAGATTGCTTGCTTTATCTGTCTATTCTGTATATTTTGAGTAGAAACAAACAGAAAGAAACTGTTGTCACGGAGGATGCTTTTCTGTGATCACGGCCCGACCTGGCTGGGACGCAGACATTGCTACCGCGAGAGCACAGCCAGGGATCAATAGTAGAGTGATGCATCTGTTGAATCTAGGAAAGTTCTAATGATGTAATGTCAGATTAAAGGGGGGACCGAAAGCACTACACTATGCAAGGACAAACCGAAAGCACTACACTATGCAAGGACAAAAATGGGTTCAGAAAAGGAATGATTGGTACCTGAAATATCACCATGAATAACACAACGTTCAGTAGATTCTCTGGAAAATTTCTGTGTGCGGTCGGGCAAACCAGCCTTTCCACTAGAGAAAAGTTCTCTGAGATGGAACAGAGAAAATTTTGGTCAATAGAAGCACATGACATCCACGTGCAAAAGCTTCACAAACAACAAACTGTTTTGAAAATGTTGCTACATCATACAGCAAAGTCAACATACCCAACTCTTCTAATTGTAAGGGCCCATTTGGATTCTCTGAATTGGGCTGAATTTGATTTACAAATCACGCATCAATGTACCCAACTCTTTTAAATATTTTCACCCAAAATATTGTGTATCCAAACTATCACAGCAAGTCAGTCATCATAACCCCTCAGTTAAGTCCACAAATCATGATTAGTTGACAGGATGAATTGACCAAAAATTGGGCAATTTGATATCTCTTCTATCATCACTTTTCTGCCGAAATATTAACTATTCCACGGCTTTGTGTGAGAAATATATATGTGCCGCATTACTTTCAGTTTGGAGAAAAGGCGTCTACGATGCGGTGAGAATTTTGATTATGAAACAGAATATCATGTCCATGTTTTCCACCGAGCCATGCATTTACACAGATGCACTTTGATAGTGGAATAAATCATACGATTTTTGTTGATTGAATATTCAGAGTTACAACTTATAAATATATAGCACTCAAGCTATTACGTAAAAGAGTGAACACATCGTGTATGCATTCATGCATATATAGAAAGATGTAAAAGAGAGAAGTCAAAGAGATACTCGTGTGAACAGGCAGTAAGAGTGTGAACATGCGTGCATGCATTAATGCATGTATGAGAAGATGTAAAAGAGAGAAGTTAAAGAGATGCTCGTGTGAATGGGCAAGAAGTCTAACACTCCCCCACAGTTGAGACGGGAGATTGCCGAACGTTGAGACTGGAGCGAAACTCTTGGAAGATCGAAGTGAGCAGCCCTTTGGTGAAATTTTCAGCGTATTGAGAGCACATCGGGACATGTATAACACGGACGTCACCGAGGCAGATGTGTTCGCGAACAAAGTGCAGGTCAATCTCCACATGCTTGGTACGCTGATTATGAACCGGGTTACTGAAGAGATAGACCACATTGACGCTGTCACAATAATCAACAGTGTCACCCTGAAGTGGGCTGTGGAGCTCCATGAGCAACTGGCGCAGCCAACAAGCCTCCGCAACACCATTGACGACAACGCGGTACTCAGCCTCAGCGCTGGATCGAGATACTGTATTCTGCTGGATATACTATCGCTTTGAGAGAAAAAGAGCACCATCACAATGATTAATTGTAATCCCCAAAAAATGATGAAGAGGTCCGAGGTCCTTCATCGCAAATTCTTGCTAAAGAGCCTCAATAGTGTGATGAAGAAGACTCAGAGATGAAGCTATCAAGACAATATCGTCGACATATAGGAGTAGGTAGATAGTATCCGAACCATGCTGAA
This sequence comes from Phragmites australis, assembly GCF_958298935.1. Taxonomy (NCBI): domain Eukaryota; kingdom Viridiplantae; phylum Streptophyta; class Magnoliopsida; order Poales; family Poaceae; genus Phragmites; species Phragmites australis. Next base: position 20,262,050 of record NC_084924.1, on the reverse strand, counting down.
AAATGAATAAGGATGTGTTGGACTTGGCCACCACAAAACCAAGAGACAGGAGGCAGGAGGCAAATCGACTATACCATGCTCAAGGTGCCTGCTTGAGTCCATAGAGTGACTTGTTCAATCGACACACATCATCAGGCCAAGCAGGGTCAATAAAACCAGAGGGCTGCGCACAGTAGACTGGCGTTCTATGTAGGAAGGCATTCTTCATGCCGAGCTGATGAATTGGCAGAGCCAATGTGAGAACTTTGCGAACAGTAGCGGGCTTGACGATAGGACTGCAAGTTTCATCAAAGTCAATGCCGATACGTTGGGTGAAACCACGAAGACCTCAACAAGCCTTGTAGCGATCAAGAGAACCATCTGGCCGAAACTTGTAATGTAAGACCCATTTGCCGGTGACAAATATTTGCGCCTGGAGGTCGAGGAATGAGATCCCAAGTGTTGTATGCTTGGAGAGCCTCAAATTCTTCGGTCATAGCAGTGCACCAATCAGGATCCGATAGAGCGCCACGGTACGGCTTATGAATCGGTGAGAGGGTGGAGGCATGAAGGTTCATGCGATTAACCGGGAAATGAAACCCGGTCTTGCCGCGAGTGACCATCTGGTGCTAGTTGGCCACCGGTGGAATGGAGATAGCAACTTCCTTGCAGTTCGACTGGAAGCAACCCGAGTCACGGGGGCAGCCGAACTAGAAAGAGGGGCCATAGGACTTGGCGCCTAATTGGAAATAGGCACGACTGCCTAAGCAGGCGCAGGCACCTATAGCTCGTTCGACACAGGCACCAACGGTGGATCAGCGCCACTAGCTGGGCTGACATCCTGGGCGTGGCAGCAATCGGTCCAACCCGAGCTGTGCTGGCGCAAGCGTCAACTGGATGGGCTGGATGAATGTGAGTTTGGCCAGCCAGTGGGGGGGGGGAACCAGGTGGGTGGCCAGGCCGTGACCTAGTGGCAACAACCTACGGCCAGAGGCCGGTAGGGGCTACAGGAGAAAGGCCCGCCTCACCTGATAAAGTAGTAGAAGCGCCCCTGAGTGTAGTGCCGGTGCTACTAGCAGCAGCCTATGGTGTAACCAGCAGGGGCAGCAGCACTGTGGGAGGGACCTTCGAGTGTACCTGCACGGTTAGTATAGAAGGGAGGAAAATAGTGTTGAGTTCGGTCAAAAAATCAAAGTCAGATGAAGGTGGGTAATACACCTCGGAGAAGGGAAAAGAGGACTCATCAAACACGACGTGACATGAGATGATGATGCAATTGGAAGAAAGGTCGAGACATCTGTATCCTTTGTGATTCGAGGGATAGCCGAGAAAAACGCAGAGGGTGGACCGAGGTGACAGTTTATTGGGAGTAGTGGCGAAGAGGTTCGGGTAACACTTGCACTCGAAGACATGTAAATGGGAGTATGTGGGCTGGACACCATGTAAAGCGAAATAGGGTGTAGAAAAATGGAGTGTCTCTGTGGGGTGGTGATTGATGAGATAGGTGGTGGTGTTTAGTGCTTCTACCCATAGGAGGGAGGTATGCTAGCTTGAAAGAGAAGGGAGCAAACAATATTGTTGATAGAACGAATGATGCGCTCAGCCTTACCATTTTGTGGGGAGGTGTAAGGGCATGAGAGATGCAGTTGGACACTAGTAGTGAGGAAGAAGGAACAAGCAAAGGAGTTATCGAATGACCCCGAGCACCCCTCCCGAAACTGGTTCTTCTCGTGTCCTCAGGGAACTCTGGGTACTCGGGGACCAACTATTCATGACCCCGAGCACCCCTCCTGGAACTGTCTTTTCTCGGCCCTCAAGGAGGTGGTCCCCGAGGGATGGCGCCACATGGCATTTTGCTATCCTAGCCTCGGGACTCGGGGACCTCTAGTTCCCATGTCACCAACACCTATACTTTTCAGTCATGCTCTTTATATTCTTTTTAGGTGTTTCTTAGCATCTAAATTAAGTATTTCAAAAGTAGGCAAAGGTAGTAAATCAATAGGAGCACGGGGATTAAATCCATACACTACTAGGAACGGACTTACCTTGGTGGTGGAGTGTACCGACCTATTGTAAGCAAATTCAATATGCGGTAAACACTCTTCCCACATCATTAAATTTTTCTTTAGAACAGCCCGTAACATGGTCAATAATGTACAGTTGACAACCTCTGTTTGACCGTCGGCCTGGGGATGACACATAGTAGAAAATAGCAGCTTCGTCCCCAATTTATTCCAAAGTGATCTCCAAAAGTGACTCAAAAAATTTGTGTCACAATCCGAGACGATAGTATTAGGCGCTCCATGTAGTTGAACAATTTCCCTGAAAAACAAATCAGCTATGTTTGTAGCATCATTGCTCTTGCGACAAGGTATAAAATGTGCCATTTTTGAAAATCTATCCACAACTACAAATATGCTATCCCTCCCCCTCATTGTCCTAGGCAGTCCTAAAACAAAATCCATAGAAATATCCTACCATGGTGCACTAGGATTAGGAAGAGGCATGTAAAGACTGTGTGGCGGCTAGCCAGAGGGAGGAAGCCGTGCGGTCTGCACAGGCAGACCTCTGCCGTCAAAATGATTATCTTGAGTGCGGTCGCGCCGCTATTCTCCACCGGGAGGAGCAGGTCACCCTGCGTGAGATGGATGCGGACTTGGCGTCATCAGCGCTTGCTGCCCGGGAGGAGCAGATCGCACGGCACGAGGTGGATGCTGATTTGGCGTCGTCAGCACTCACCGCCCGGGTGGAGCACGTCGCCAACCAGGAGGCCGACCTAGCCGCCCGAGAGCAAGCCCTCAAGGCCCGGGCCGAGCAACTGGAGCAGTCCCAGATCGAAGTGGCTGCTCGACTGGAGGAGACACGGGCTACAAAGGGTGTCCCCGCCATCACCGCCGATAGCAGCAGCCTCGAGGCTCGGCTAAAGAACACCGAGGAGGAGCTTGATACCGTCCTTCAAGAGCGGACGCATGTGAAGCTGATGATGTGGGACATCCTTCGGCGGGTGCGGGACTCCGTGGAGGCAGCCGGGCTCAGACGTGTGTCTCTGGGTGACCAGGGGCTGGAAACGGAAACAATATGCCACCTTGCCCTAGTGTTCTCAGAGATCGCCCGGCGGCTCGAGGCTCTCCCTGCCGCTGTCCAGGAGCTGGCGACCCGGGAGGGGCGTGCACTGGCCCAAGGTGTGGCCGAGCACGTTCTCACCTGCTGTTGCAGCCGAGACCCCGCCTTCCCGCTAAAGCCAGCTCGGCAGGGGGTGGTTGAGGCAGAGGAAGTCGCCGCCTGGGCGGCCGTCCGCGATGTCACCATCGAGGTGGCAAAATCTTTTGTGCGGGAGCTGGGCCCGAGCAGTGACAGCAGCAGCGAAGCGTGCCCTCCTCCTTAGCCTGTAAAAAGTTAGGATTTTTGTTCTTTTTGAATGTGTTAAATATGGGAGTGATTCCCCTTTGAACGGTTCCTTTCAATGTAATAGAAGCCATCCTTGGAATCGAACTCCGTTCTGTGCTTGTTCTTTATGTTGTTTGTTTTTCCTTGATGTCCCAAGAGGTGCCGGCCAGGCCGAGCACGGCAGACTTCCCCCGAGACGTTAGGTTGCCCCGGCTACTCATGTTCAAGTAGCGGGACCACCCGAGCGTCCAGCCTCTGAGCCCTCACGAGTGCGCTGCTGCTGAGTCAAAGGGATAGACACGAACTTCTTTGCTCGGGAAACAAATCAACCTGGCACAGTACACGCCACGACCAGTGAACTTTTTTTGCCTTGCGGCCTCTCAAACAAATAGACCGGAGATGCGTGTGGGGGGAATATGACCAAGAGGTCCAATGGTTCGGTGGTGCCCGGGGTAGGACTGACCAGGCCGAGCACCGACAACCCGCCCCTGGGGTCTAGGCGGTCCCGATCACTCATGTTCGAACGGTAGGATTACCCGAGAACCCCAGAGGCTCAGTAGTGCTTGGGGTACTGCCAAGCCAGTGGGGCACCATGGCCACCATAAAGGACCTAGGTCAGCCATCGCCGCCTGTATGATACACCGACTACTGTTTGTTTTTATTGTTCTGGAAAAGCGAACACGAGGGTGGGGTTTTGCGTGCAAGGAGACTACCTCGCCAAATAGATTAGCATACGAGGGTCCCGAGGATAACTCGGGAACAATATTTTATTGCGTATGTATGAAAGGAAATTCATATGACTTTAGTGACTCACCGAGTAGGTGTCAGCCTTCGGGCCGATCAGGCCAGGAAAGGGTAGATGCCCTGAGCATTGGTTCCCTCGTGCAGAGCGCCTAAGCCCCTAGGACATCCTTTTAGCACTCGAGCCCTGGAAACCTGGTAATGGAACCAGGGCCTAGGCGGTCCCGACCACTCATGTCCGAGCGGTAAGATTACCTGAGGACCCCAGGGGCTCGAGCAGCTCCCTGGGCTCTGAGGCCCTTATGGTCGGATTGCTTGGTTCTTGAGCATTGATCTGTAAGCTTGAGATAGGCAAAGATTCTTTGCTTGGTGTGCTCTATTAGTGCGGTACTCATTATAGTCTGCTCTCATTTTTGACCCGAGACCTCTCGAATGCCCGGACTGGCGGAGTGTACAGATAAGGACATGACCAAGAGGTCCAATGGTTCGGTGGTGCCCGGGGTAGGACTGACCAGGCCGAGCACCGACAGCCCACCCCTGGGGTCTTGGCGGTCCCGACCACTCATGTTTGAGCGGTAAGATTACCCAAGAACCCCATAGGCTCGGTAGTGCTCGGGGTACTGCCATGCAGCCGGGGACCACAGCCTACCACGACAGACTTAGGTCAGCAATCACTGCTCGTGGTGCATACCGACTGGGATCCATTTTTATCAGCGGGAAAAATGAGAGAGCGTGTTTTTCTCGCACAAATCGAGCATTTCACCAAGAAGATTAAACATATGGATTCCAGAGGAAAAACTCAGAAGAAGAGTAATATGAGCATATTTTGATGATTTATACAGAAGTGACGAAAATAAATAGCAAGTGCTAACTTACATGGTTGGTGGCAGTCCCCGGCCAATTTGGGCAGGGGGAAGGCCCCTGTCCTGGTTGGCCCGAGTACAAACATGCACACCTAGGGATAAAACTTACGCAGATGCTCGATGTTCTATGCATTTGGGAGAGGCTACCCGTCCTCTATGGCCAGCCGAAACAAGCCTTGCCGTGGGGCACCGGTCACGATGAAGGAGCCTTCCCACATGGGGGAGAGTTTATTCTTTCCTTCGCGCGTCTGGGTGCGTCGGAGAACTAGATCCCCAACCTCAAGTGACCGGGCCTGGACATGCTGCTGATGGTAGCGCCTCAGGCTCTGCTGATATCTGGCAACTCGGACGGCGGCTCGTCGCCGACGCTCCTCCAAGTACTCGACGTCATTGCGTCTTCGTTGTTCCTGTTCGCCCTCTGAGTAGGCATTCACCCGAGGGGAGCCTAGCGTGAGCTCGAAGGGGAGGACCACCTTGGCACCATAGATGAGGAAGAAAGGCATCTCCCCGATGGCCCGGCTTGGCGTGGTCCGGTTGGCCCATAATATAGCGGGTAGCTCATCAATCCACCATTTCCCATGCTTTGCCAGCACGTCGTAGGTCTGGATTTTGAGCCCCTTCAGTATCTCGGTATTTGCACGCTCTACTTGCCCATTGCTACAGGGTTGAGCAACAGAGGTGAAGCAAAGCTTGATCCCGAGGTCCTCGTAGTATTCTCCAAACAGGGCACTTGTGAACTGGGTGCCATTGTCGGTGATGATCCTGTTCAGGACGCCGAAGCGACTTGTGATGCTGTGGATGAATTGGATCACCGTGTTCTTGGTAACCTTAACAACTGGGACCGCCTCCGGCCACTTGGCGAATTTATCGATGGTAACGTAGAGGTACTCATAGCCCCCGATTGCTCGGGGGAATGGACCCAAGATGTCCAGCACCCAGACCGTGAAGGGCCAAGACAGGGGGATGGTGTGAAGAGCTTGAGCTGGCTGGTGAATCTGCTTTGCATGGAACTGGCACACCCTGCAGCACCGAACCAGCCCGGAAGCGTCCTAGAGGGCTGTTGGCTAGTAGAAGCCTTGCAGAAATGCCTTCCCGACCAGCGTGCAAAACGATACATGGCCACCGCACTCACTCTCGTGGATCTCAGTGAGGAGCTCACTGCCTTCTGCCCAGGTGATGCTTTTTAGGAGGACACCATCCGTGCCGCACCGGTAGAGATCCCCACCTACTATGGCATAGCGTTTGGACTGCTGTGCAATCCTCTCTGCAGAGGCATCATCCTCGGGAAGGATGTTTTCTTTCAAGTACCCTCGGATCTCATTGATCCACGAGGATTCTTGTGAACTACCGACAAGTGCAGCGCACTTGCCGGGTGGTGGCACCCTAACAGAACCACCCAACTAGGCTTGGGTTCCCCCAACTAGGCTTGAGGGTTCCCCTTCATCATGGTCGGCAAGCAGTACGGATGGCTGTGTGAGCCTTTCTTCAAAGGTTTTGGCTGGGACGAGTGCCCGGACGGAGGCCAGGCGAGAGAGGTCATCGGCTAGAGCGTTGTCGCGGTGAGGTATATGCTGCAGCTCTAGGCTATCGAAGTGCCGCTCTAGCCTCCTGACTTCCGCCACGTACGCTGCCATCTGCGGGTCTGCACACTGGTATTCCTTGGATACTTGGTTGACCACTAGCTAGGAGTCACCCTAGACAAGCAGCCGCCGGATCCCGAGACCCACTGCTGCTCGGAGGCCAGTGATGAGGCCCTCGTATTCCGCCATATTGTTCATCGCTCAGAAATACAGCTGCACGACATACTGGAGTACTTCACCTATTGGGGAGGTGAGCACCACTCCAGCCCCCGCGCCTTTCAGCGTGAGGGAGCCATCAAAGTGCATGACCCAGTACTCGGGCCCATCTTGCCCGGGTATGCGGACAACTCTTCATTGTCGATCTTGGGGACTGGCGTCCACTCTGCCACAAAGTCACACAGAGCCTGGCTTTTAATCGCTTGGCAGCTAACGAAGTGCAAATCGAATTAAGTGATCTCAATCACCCACTTGACAATGCACCCAGTACCTTCTCGGTTCCGGAGGATCGGCCCTAGTGGATATGTGGTTACCACCGAGACCTTGTGCGCCTGGAAGTAGTGGCGCAACTTCCTAGAAGCGATGAGCACTGCATAAAGCATCTTCTAGGCTTGGGGGTATCTTGTCTTGGCGCCTCGGAGGACTTCACTAACAAATTACACCGGTCGCTGTATCCGGTAGGCTCCGACTGTGTCCTCGCCCGAGGACTTGTCACAGCCCCCGAGCTCGACACAGTGATCGGGGTCGGCCGAGGTCTCGGGGCCGACTCCCTGGTCGGGAGGGGCCCAAAGACCTGTAGACTGGTCGGGGGCGACCGGGAGCTCGGACCCAGCACCTTGCCCCGAGCACTCATCACGCTCCACCACCAGTACCATGCTCACAACCTGAGGAGTGGCCGACTCCGGTGTCCAGTCGAAATGACCGGTCTTCTTCAGCAGTTTGAAGACTGGGAGCCCTCGCTCCCTGAGCTTGCAGATGAAGCGTCCCAGCGCCGCCATGCAGCCAGTGAGGTGCTGGACCTCTTTGACCTGAGCCGGGGGACGCATCTGCTCGATGGCCCGGATCTTCTCCGGATTGGCCTCGATTCCCTAACTGGAAACCAAGAAACCGAGGAGCATGCCTGCGGGTACCTCGAAGATGCACTTCTCGGGGTTGAGCTTTAGGCGGGTGGTGCGGAGACTATTGAAGGTCTCGGCCAAATCTTCCAGCAAGGTGGCCCGATCTCCGGACTTGACCACGAGGTCGTTGACATAAGCTTCGACGTTGCGACCAACCTGCGTGTTAAGTGTAATGCACACGGCCCGCTGGAATGAAGATCCAGTGTTGCGCAAACCAAAAGGCATTGACACATAGCAATAAGTCCCCACCGGGTAAATAAAAGATGTTTTTTTCTTCATCCTGCTTGGCCATGCGAATTTGGTGATAGCCCAAATTTGCATCTAAAAAACACAAAACATCACACCCTGCAGTGGAATCGACTATCTGGTCTATGCAGGGTAAAGGAAAAGGATCTTTTGGGCAAGCCTTGTTAAGGTCGGTGTAGTCGACGCACATCCACAGCTTGCCGTTGGTCTTCAGGACGATGAGGGCATTTACTAGCCACTCCGAGTGGAGGACTTGATGAAGCTAGTGTCGAGGAGCTTGTTGACTTTCTCCCAGATGAACTCATGGCGCTCGGGCGCCTACCGGCGGATCTTTTGCCTCACCGACCGTGCGTCTGGGCGCACAGCAAGGTGGTGCTCGATCACCTCCCTAGGGATCCCGGGCATATCTGATAACTGCCATGCAAAGACATCGATGTTACCCCGGAGGAAGGCGACGAGCGTGCTTTCCTATTTGTCGCCCAGGTCACCGCCGATTCGGATGACCTGGGACGAGTCTTCGCCCACCGTGACCTCCTTCGTGGGGATGGAGGTGTCGGCGGTGAGTCGGGGTTTGGATGAAGAGGGTCCCGGGCCCCCTGGGTGTCCTTCGACCTCGGCTCGAGTGGAGACCAAGGGCAAGTCTAGCTGCTCGGTGCAGGAGACGATGCTGCCGGTCTCGGCGGGCACGGAGATGGGGCAGGCTAGGCCCGAGGATTGCGTTGTAGGGGAGAGGGACTTTCGTGACGTTCTCCGTCCGGATGTTGTCCCGGCTCCCGAAGGTGACGGGTAGCTCGACCTGCCCGAGGGGTAGTGTGTGTCCCGATGTCACCCCATAAAAGGGGAGGGACGGCTTTAGGCGCCTCGAAGGCACCTGCAGCTTCTTGAACGCCTCCTGGGATAGGAGGTTCAGGCTTGCACCCCCGTCGACTAGCACTGGGCTGACCTTCACATTGCAGATGGTGGGGGACACTACCAGAGGTAGTTGCCCCACCCCTGCAGGACTCGCGGGGTGGTCCTCTTGACTGAAGGTGATCTGGGTCTCCGACCACTTGAGGGGCCTTGCGGCCGCAGCGCCTGCGGTTGCCGAGCACACCTCACACTACATTGTTTTGATGCAGTGACGATAAGAAGGCATGTACGCGCCTCTGTCGATGAAGGCGATGGTGTGCTCGGGCTCCTGAAACTCGAGCTCTCGATTTTCGAGGGCTGCCTTGTCGTCGCCACCCCTGCGGCGCTCCTCGTGCTCCTTCTGGCGCCGCTCCATGAGGCCCTTGACCGATCGGCACTCATAGGTCGTGCCAGTCGGTTTGGTGGATTTCACACCACTTTCCCAGCTCGGGCCTCGCGGGAGCGGGCTTTTTGTCGACAGCTGCCTGGCGTGCTGGCCTGCGGGCAGCGCCTTCTGCCGGCAGGACAGGGGCAGCGTCATGCTTCTTCATCTTTTTCTTTTCCCATTTGTCAGAGCAGGAAGGACCTGCTTTGTCAGAGCGGGTTACTCAAGGCGCAAAACGTGCCACGCTTGAGCTTCCGCCGCCTTAGCGCACTTGTCGGCCAGCGCGAAAAGCTCTGCGGTGGTCTCGACCTCGTGCGTACCTAGCTTCTTGAGCATCCATTCATCACGGAAGCCCTACCAAAAGGTGACAATGATGATGTGGGGGGTGATCCACGGAATGGTGTTGTGGACTTGACTAAAACGCTGTATGAATCGCCTCAGCGTCTCCCCCTCCTGCTGCTTAACGGTGTGGAGGTCGAACTCCAGGCTAGGGCGTGCGAAAGTACCCTAAAAATTAGCCACAAACTGGTGGCACAGATCATCCCAGAAGCAAATAGATCCTAGGGGTAAGTTCATAAGCCAAGAGCAGGCAAAGCCCCTCAAGGCCACGTGGAAGTAGTTGGCCATCACCTTTTCATTCCCGCCCGCCGCTTGGACGGCAGTGGTGTAGATTTGGAGGAACTCGACAGGGTTGATGGACCCGTCGTACTTCTCTAGTAGCTCTGGTCGGAACTTCGTGGGCCAGTTGACCCGGCGGAGCTCGTTGGTGAACGCATGGCAGCCCATGTCGTATCCCACGGTGCCGGCCATGCCCCTGGGGGGTGAACGCCGGTGCTCCGGGGAACCCCAACGGTCGTGGGCTGGCATAGAGGATGCTTGGTCCTTTGCCCCGGCCTCGCGCAGGGACTCCCGGTGGCGCTCGAGAGTGACGCACGCATCCTCAACAGCCCTCCGCTCATTGAGGTGCAAGCGGAGGTCCTAAGCTCCTATTGTGGCCAGGGGGCTGCACTCCATCTGGAGCCCCCCCAACCGGTTCTTCCGCCACCCGAAGATGGTTCGGCTCTCGTTGTAACATGGTGGGAGGTGGCGTGGGAACTTTCGGCATGTACTTGCCGGTGAGCCGTGCCCACCAAGGCGGCCACCTCTTGCAGCCAACGGCCCTTCGGGGTTTTCCCCGCTGCCTGGACAGGCGGGTTCCTAAGGAGTGCTTGCGCTGCAAGCAAAGCACTCCCAGGGCTAGCGTCACCAAAGGTGAGTCTACGCCGTAACGGCGCCCGGCGCTATCCGGACGTCGACTTTGCAGCAGGGACGTTTGCCGCTTGCTGAGGGTTTGGCGGCCCGCCTGCAGTGGCGGTGGACCTGTTGGGCCCAGCGCTATTGTCCCCAATGTTGGGAGGCGCCATATGGGCCGACTGCTTCTACTGCTGAGGAACAGTAGGAGCTGGGGCCTCCTGGGCCACGTTTTCCATTTCTTCACTCGAGTTTGAGCCAGTGCATTGAGGACGATGTCCGCCCACCATTTTCCCTGCAGAAAACAATGGAGATTCAGGGATGCAACCCCCTACCTGGCACGCCAGCTGTCAGTGGATGAACACCACAAGCGACGATTCTGAGGGACCCCCTTTGAGATTCAGCCGGGGGGCTGATTCTGGATGTACCTTGTGTGGGGATTTAATGCGAATATATGAGATCTAGGCGGGATGGATGATCATCAGCTAGTAAGAGTAAATGCTCAAGAAATTTTAGATAGGCTCGGGCCGCACGGAGCGTAATACCCTACTCCTGTGTGTCTAATGTGCTATTAATGCTCTTGGAATGCCTTTCTCTGGATCTCTGTGTTACAAGGTTTTTTGTCTAAGTCTTGAGCTTCGGTCTTGCTTCTTGCTTCGAGTTCCCTCTCACTTCGCCTCTCTTTCTACAAAGTGCTCCCCCCTTTTATCCTACCGGGGGAGGTTCAGCTTGCCCAGAACGGGGGCACGAGTCCCCGTAAGCCATAAATGGAAAGCAACCATTATGGGTCTACAGTTTGATGTTACAGGGGTTGAAAATACGCCCTTCGGCCGGTCCCGTCGCCCATTACGCCCAACTTTAGCAGGTGCAGGTGGGCCCACCGACTAGCCGCTGAACATTCCCGCGCGCCCGTCCGGTCAAAGCAGACCTGACACGGTCTGACGCGGCAGGGTGGCAGGCGATACACCTCGAGCCCAGCAATGATATCTCCCAGCCATTTCCTTTATGTGCCCCGCAGGGCGACATGCGATGGGACCCGTCGCATTAAATGTCCCCACACCTTCCTGCCAGGCAGTGGCAGGGACTGACGTACTGTAATACCAATTTATTTTGAGAAAAAAGAAGAAGAGAGAGTTGACTAAATACTGACTTTGTGATCCGTGGCTCGTATGGACGATCGGAGACCGTGGTTGCGTTCATCTCGTCGAGACGAACCCATTTTACTATTCATATGTCCGTTCCAGGCACTGTGAGACCCGTAGCGAGCCCAATCAATTTAGACCGTTCGTGGTTTTAAAAAAATAAAAAAAAGAGGGATAAGTACTGGATGGATCGGTCCTCAACCCGATCCATCCAGACTCTTCACGTCGTGTGCCGACTCTCTCTCTCTCTCTCTCTCTCTCTCGCGAACTCTCTCTCTCTCTCCCGCGCCGCCGAGCTCCTGTGCCCGCCGGCCGCCGTGCTCCGGTCGCCGCCGCTGCGCCTCCGCTCGCCGTCGCCGCCGGCCGACCGCCTGCTCCGGCCGCCGTGCGCCGTGCCTGCTGCGTCGCCGTGCCCCTGCTGCGTCGCCGTGCGTGCGCGTCTACCGGCCGCCGCTGCTGCCACCGGCCACCGCCGGCCCCGCCGCTGGCGCCTCCCTCTCTCTCTCTCGGTGTGTCGCGGAAGCACCCAGCCGGCCAAGCCACCCAGCGACGCAGAGCAGAGAAGCAAGGAAGAAAGGAAAAAAGGAAGAAAGATAAAAAAAAGAGAGGAGAAGAAAAAAAAAGAAGAAGAAAAAAAAGGAAAAGTTGGAAATTTCGGATTTTCGTCGGATTCGTCGTCAATCTTTCGAAGGCGATTTTTCGGTAATTTTTGGATGATTGTGGTTTGATTTAAATAAAATCAATCAATTCCTGTCGTATTATTTCATGTGAACAATAGTCTGTTTCGTTTCGATAATTGTTATTGATTCGAAGATACGATATCCGAGTCGAAGTATTCTTTTCGTTCATCGGAGCAAAGTCTAATTAGTGAGAGCTTTTGTTCGACTCTGAATTGGAAATAGTGTATCATTTCATGTGATACAGTTTTCTGTATAGTTTTCCGAAATATAGGCGTACCGATGGCGTTGACGTTATTCTTTTTCGGGATTTGGCTTAGGTGCTTTTGGCGTATTAGCGTGTGTCCTCTTCTTTTTCGTCATTGTGGCATCTTTGTATTAATGGTGTGTTTGTTCAGGTGGTGCGACCTCACGTCACGACTAGTGCCCGGCTTCATCGTCGGTAAAGGCAAGTGATTGTAGTGAATGGCTATGTTTTAACCTAATATTGGGTTGCCTACATTCCTTAATTACAATGCATTCATCTAATCTGAATAACTGATGATGAGATGGTTACTATGTTGTTTACGTTTCCAGAAGTTTACTCGATGATTGATTTATGAAGTGCAGTAAGCACGATGTGCCATTATGCAGTTGTTCATTATTGTTTTATGCAATGTTTAATTTCGAAGTCTCAAGCATATTCCAGAAGTTATGATAGTTATGCTTGAAGCACGTCATACATATACATCACATGCATTGGAAGTTTGTCGTCGTCTTCTGGCCGCGACCGTACTGGTACAGTACTGTATGTTACCCGAGGAGGGGTACGGTGCACACCCTTACGTTACCCGAGGAGGGGTAAGGGTGAGGAGAGCATGTCATGTGCATGGTTATTGTCTTCTTATGAAATTCAATGGGTATTCACATCAAATCTTATTTCCTTTAATTAGCTTGTATATAGATATATATGCGGCTGTGAAGGCTTATACCAACCGAATGTTAAATGATTAATGTTATCGTTGGACTTGCTTAGTCATAATTGTTTCTCCTAGTGTTGGCGGTCTGTTTCATTACTAGTTTCTATTTAGAATTGTTAGCACATTCATCTGTGGCTAATAGCTTTTGCAAAGTACCTTTCACTTGCTGAGATTTTTGAATCTCACCCGTGCTTTCTTTCCAGGTTCCTTTTGAGGTGTCAATCGCTTGCGGGATGGGTAGCTGCACGTCGCCTGCACGTTTACCTTCTCTCTTGGGCTAAACTTGATGCCCTGTTAGATATTGTCTTTTGCCTTGTAATGTTTATAATGAGTTTGATGGTGGCTCAGTTGTTTGGTCGAGGCTTGTACCTCGTTGCTAGGATCTTTGTTTTGCTAGTGTGATATTCTATATCTGTTCTGTCTGCTGTTGTTGCCTGTTATACCTCCACTTTTAGGGGAGGTGCTGCTGAAATTTTCCCTCAGTTTTCGGCAGATTTTGTAGGTTGGCCTAAGTGACCCTCTGGGCTTGTTTTGGTCCCCGGGGTGTTACAGTTGGTATCAGAGCCTAGGCTTTAGGTCCTAGGTAATTAAATTCTAAAACTGACACACATGCACCTGTAGGATGGGGTTTGTTATATTTTCATCGCTTGCGCCTGTTTATATATGTTTGTATGCTGATTTGTTCCTTAAGTGTTGCTGTTGAATGCTGAACTTTTGGGTGTGGTTTGTAGATGCCGCCAAAGGTTCGTGGTCGTCGATCTGGTCGTGGAGGGCAGGGAGGACATGGTCGCACTACGGCGCCAGGGGGTGGCGATGCACGGTCGGTGGCTGAGTCGTCCGTGCCAGAGGGAGGAGGTCAGGTTGACCTGGTTGCTGCCATTAGAGAGATGCAAGAGGTGGTGATGAGGACGCTTGGGCAGGGCCAGGGTCAGGCTGCGGGTGCTGGTCGCACCGCTATGGCGCCCAGGATTACTACCGCTAGACGTGGCAGTGGCATGATGCTGCGAGACTGGGTCGGGTTGAAGCTCGACAGCTTCGATGGGTCTGGCAGTCCAATCCAGGCAGCGGATTGGTTGGCTTATATGGTGAAGCAAATTGAGGCTTTTGAGGTGGGGATGCAGGACAGTGTGCGTTTTGTGACTCAGCTGCTGAAGGGAGAGGCTCAGATTTGGTGGGATAGTGTGTTGGCTTCCAGGTCCGTGGTATTGGGCAGTCCTTCTTGGGAGGAGTTTGCTCGCCAGTACGAGAGACGGTTCTACCCTGCCGCTTTCCTCGACAAGATGCATATCAAGTTGGAACAGTTCACTCAGGACAGGAGGTCAGTGACAGAGTATGAGGTTGGCTTCAACCAGATTGTTCGGTTCGTGCCCCATGTGGCACACGATGAGGCGGAGAAGGCTTGACGCTTCCGGCAGGGGCTTCGCCCTGCCATTCGCCACACACTTGGTGCCTTCCCTATCACTGACTTTCGTTCGATGGTGGAGCAGGCACTTGGTGTAGAGTTGCAGTTTAGCTACACTGATGATCTCCGTAAGACTTCCAGTGGAGACCAGTACAGAGGCCCTACGGAGAGAGGGGGCCATTCTAGTGGCCCTATGCAGAGGAAGGGAAAAGGCCATCGTTATCAGCCCTACCGTGGCAGCTCTGGGCCGTCGCATGCTCCAGGAGGGAGTGTGCCTCAGACCCGCCCCTTTGCCAAGCCTGGCATGGGCATGGTCTGCTTCCGTTGTGGTGATTCGCATCGTCGCAGTGAGTGCACTTGGCGTGGGAAGTGCTCCTTGTGTGGTCTGGAGAACCACAAGGACGTGGTGTGTAGGAAGAACCCCAACTCCAAGCTACGTTGGGAGCCCGTATCGTCCTCAGCTGGAGGGCAGCGCTCTGGGGGCTCGGTCCAGATGCTAGCTACGCCTCCTACCCCGCAGTATCTACCAGCACCTTCTTCAGCTTCGTCGGCTGCCCCTACACCTCCACATGGGGTTTACTGGGTACCCCAGTTTTTCCCACCGCCGGGCCCGGTGCCACCGCAGTGGGGTTCCGCACCGACACGTTCGGGTGCGGGAACTTCTTCGTCACAGGCTGCTCTTGGGGTCTACGCAGCGCCCGTAGTTGGGGATGTGGACCGCAGTGACGTGGTGACAGGTATCATTTTAGTTGATTATGTTGATGCTAGTGCTTTGTTCGACTCTGGCGCTAGTTTCTCGTTTGTCTCTGTGGGCTTTGCTGGTCGTGCTGGTCTTCTTGTGCAGGAAATTGATCAGGCCGTGGTGGTTAACTCACCGCGTGGCCTTATTTCTAGTTGCAAGGTCTGTCCAGGCTGTCTTGTATCCTTAGCTGATGAGGAGTTTGTTGTGAATCTGGTGGTGATTCCCTTGGAGCCATTCGATGTCATTCTTGGCATGGACTGGCTATCTCAGTACCGGGCAGTGATCGATTGTTCATGGAAGACCATCACCTTGCAGACGCCATCTGGACGAGAGGTGATCTTTCAGGGGAGTGCTATCCAGCACACTCTCTCGTTCCTGTGCCAAATGTTTCCAGATCGTAAGATGTTAAAATCTGGGATTCTTTGGTCGTTCGTTGATGGTACAGAAGCAGAGGTGCACTTGGAGAATATTCCAGTTGTTTGTCAGTACCCTGATATTTTTCCCAATGAACTTCCAGGATTGCCACCTGAGCGGGAAGCAATGTGTCGCATTGAGCTAGTCCCTAGTGCGAGACCAATCTATAAGACCCCGTACCGGATGGCTCCAGTTGAGCAAGTGGAATTGAAGAAGCAGCTAGATGAGCTCCTAGCTAAGGGCTTTGTTAGGCCGAGCACATCTCCTTGGGCTGCTCCGGTCTTGTTTGTGGAAAAGAAGGATGGCACCAAGAGGCTCTGTGTGGACTATCGGGCACTTAATCAAGTCACCATTAAGAACAAATATCCTATGCCTCGCATTGAGGTTCTCTTTGATCAGTTGAAAGGTGCTAAGGTATTCTCAAAAATTGATCTGCAGTCGGGTTACCATCAATTGCGGATCAGAGAGGAGGATATTGAGAAGACGGCTTTCAGCACGAGGTATGGACATTTCGAGTTTGTAGTTATGTCCTTTGGACTAACGAATGCTCCTGCTGTTTTTATGGAGGCAATGAACAGGATGTTTCATGAGTACCTTGATGTCTTCGTGGTGGTTTTCATCGATGATATCCTTGTCTATTCGAAGACTAAGGAGGAGCACGCTGTGCATCTTGGCTTGGTATTGGATACTCTTCGGAAGAACCAGTTTTATGCAAAACTCAAGAAGTGTGCCTTTTGGTTATCCGAAGTGGGTTTCCTTGGGCATGTTATCAATGAGAATGGTATCACCGTTGACCCAAAGAATGTTGCATCAGTGGTCAAATGGCGGAGGCCGATCAATGTGACTGAGGTCAGAAGTTTCCTCGGGCTCGCAGGCTATTATCGGCGTTTCGTGCAAGATTTCTCCATCATTGCTAAGCCAATGACCAGGCTCACTCAGAAGGGGGTCCCTTTTACTTGGACTGATGAGTGTGAGGCATGCTTCCAGATGTTAAAGAATAAGTTGGTTAATGCGCCTATTCTTTCTTTGCCCGTGAGTGGCAAGCGTTACACCGTGTACACAGATGCTTCCCGAATTGGTTTGGGTTGTGTGCTGATGCAGGAGGGTCGTGTCATCGCTTATGCTTCCAGGCAGTTGAAGTCCCATCAGCAGAATTATCCCACTCATGATCTTGAATTAGCTGCAGTTGTCTTTGCATTGAAAACTTGGAGGCACTACCTTTATGGGGAGTCGTGCGACATCTTTACCGATCATAAGAGTCTCAAGTACATCTTCACTCAGCGAGAGCTGAATTTGAGGCAACGTAGATGGCTAGAGTTGATAAAGGATTATGATTTGGCGATTCAGTACCATCCAGGCAAGGCTAATGTGGTAGCTGATGCTTTAAGCAGAACAGGTGTCCCTAGGACGGTGATGTCCTTGATCTCAGAGTTTGAGCGGATGCATATATCTTTCTGTTTCGCCGGTGTTGCGCAAGAGGAGACACAAATGATCATTCAGACTGCCATACCCGAGCGTGTTCGTGAGGCTCAGCAGCATGATCGGCTCCTTTCTAATGTAAAGAAGAGGATCTCCGAGGGCCGGTCCCGTGAATTCAGTTTAGACGAGGATGGTGTAGTTCGTTTCAGAGGCCGTCTTTGTGTGCCCCAGAAGTCCGAGGTGAAGGCAGATATCCTTCACGAGGCTCACCGTACGCCATACTCTGTGCATCCGGGTGAGACTAAGATGTACCGTGATCTGAAGCAGCTCTTTTGGTGGAAGCGTATGAGGGTTGACATTGCTAAGTATGTTGCTTCTTGTGGTGTGTGCCAACAGGTGAAGGCCGAGCATAAGCGGCCTGCTGGTTTGTTGCAGCCTTTACCAGTTCCCGAGTGGAAATGGGAGTGTGTCGCGATGGACTTTGTGATTGGCTTGCCTCGCTCTCCTCGTGGTCGAGACGCTATATGGGTTGTCGTGGACAGGCTTACTAAGTCCGCGCACTTTATTCCCATGAAGACGACTAACTCTGCGCAGGATTTGGCTCCCTTGTATATTAGGGAAGTGGTTAGATTGCATGGAGTGCCGAAGTCAATTGTTTCGGATCGGGACTCCAAGTTTGTATCTCACTTTTGGCAGAGCTTGCAGAGTGCTTTGGGAACGAAGCTCACTCTTAGCACAGCTTTCCACCCTCAGACGGACGGTCAGTCAGAGCGGACAATCCAGACATTAGAAGATATGTTGCGTGCCTGCGTGTTGTCTTGGAAGGGCAGTTGGGAGGACCATCTAGCTTTAGTTGAGTTTGCTTACAACAACAGCTTTCAAGCAAGTATCAAGATGGCTCCTTTCGAGGCTTTATATGGCCGAAAGTGTGTTTCTCCTCTTTGTTGGAATGCGGTGGGTGAGAGATCTTTGCTTGGTCCAGACTTTGTTCAGCAGACCTCAGAAAAGGTGCAGGAGATTCGCCAGAATCTGTTGGCTGCTTAGAGCCGACAGAAGAGCTATGTTGATATTAGACGTCGTGATCTGGAGTTTGCTGTTGGAGATCTCGTGCTTCTCAGGGTATCGCCGACCAGGGGCATTGTTCGCTTTGGTACCACCGGGAAGCTCAGCCCGCGGTACATTGGTCCGTTTCCGATTGTGACTCGTGTTGGTAGTTTGGCCTATCGTCTGGAGTTGCCGGACTCGATGAGGGGAGTGTATAATGTGTTTCATGTTTCTATGCTACGAAAATATCTCCGCGACCCTGAGCATAAGATCGATTTGGAGTCTATCACGGTGGAACAGGATCTCACCGTGGAGTGTCATCCGGTGTGCATCTTGGACTCATCTGAGCGAGTCATGAGGAGGAGGACCATCAAGTATGTGAAGGTCCTTTGGTCTAATCAGACTGAACGTGAGGCAACATGGGAACTTGAGGATCAAGTACGAAAGAAGTATCCCGAGCTCTTCGAAGCTAGTGAGTATTGTTGCTTATCATCATTTATGTTTTGTTGCCCTCTCTTATCGTAGAATCGGAGCGGCAGAATTCGGGGACGAATTCCTTTAAGGGGGGAAGAATGTAATACCAATTTATTTTGAGAAAAAAGAAGAAGAGAGAGTTGACTAAATATTGACTTTGTGATCCGTGGCTCGTATGGACGATCGGAGACCGTGGTTGCGTTCATCTCGTCGAGACGAATCCATTTTGCTATTCATATGTCCGTTCCGGGCACTGTGAGACCCGTAGCGAGCCCAATCAATTTAGACCATTCGTGGTTTCAAAAAAATAAAAAAAAGAGGGATAAGTACTGGATGGATCGGTCCTCAACCCGATCCATCTAGACTCTTCACGTCGTGTGCCGACTCTCTCTCTCTCTCTCTCTCTCTCTCTCTCTCTCGCGAACTCTCTCTCTCTCTCCTGCGCCGCCGATCTCCTGTGCCTGCCGGCCGCCGTGCTCCGGTCACCGCCGCTGCGCCTCCGCTCGCCGTCGCCGCCGGCCGACCGCCTGCTCCGGCCGCCGTGCGCCGTGCCTGCTGCGTCGCCGCGCCCCTGCTGCGTCGCCGTGCGTGCGCGTCCGCCGGCCACCGCTGCTGCCACCGGCCACCGCCGGCCCCGCCGTCGGCGCCTCCCTCTCTCTCTCTCGGTGTGTCGCCGAAGCACCCAGCCGGCCAAGCCACCCAGCGACGCAGAGCAGAGAAGCAAGGAAGAAAGGAAAAAGGAAGAAAGAGAAAAAAAAGAGAGGAGAAGAAAAAAAAAAGAAGAAGAAAAAAAAGGAAAAGTTGGAAATTTCGGATTTTCGTCGGATTCGTCGTCAATCTTTCGAAGGCGATTTTTCGGTAATTTTTGGACGATTGTGGTTTGATTTAAATAAAATCAATCAATTTCTGTCGTATTATTTCATGTGATCAATAGTCTGTTTCGTTTCGATAATTGTTATTGATTCGAAGATACGATATCCGAGTCGAAGTATTCTTTTCGTTCATCAGAGCAAAGTCTAATTAGTGAGAGCTTTTGTTCGACTCTGAATTGGAAATAGTGTATCATTTCATGTGATACAGTTTTCTGTATAGTTTTCCGAAATATAGGCGTACCGATGGCGTTGACGTTATTCTTTTTCGGGATTTGGCTTAGGTGCTTTTGGCGTATTAGCGTGTGTCCTCTTCTTTTTCGTCGTTGTGGCATCTTTGTATTAATGGTGTGTTTGTTCAGGTAGTGCGACCTCACGTCACGACTAGTGCCCGGCTTCATCGTCGGTAAAGGCAAGTGATTGTAGTGAATGGCTATGTTTTAACCTAATATTGGGTTGCCTACATTCCTTAATTACAATGCATTCATCTAATCTGAATAACTAATGATGAGATGGTTACTATGTTGTTTACGTTTCCAGAAGTTTACTCGATGATTGATTTATGAAGTGCAGTAAGCACGATATGCCATTATGCAGTTGTTCATTATTGTTTTATGCAATGTTTAATTTCGAAGTCTCAAGCATATTCCAGAAGTTATGATAGTTATGCTTGAAGCACGTCATACATATACATCTCATGCATTGGAAGTTTGTCGTCGTCTTCTGGCCGCGACCGTACCGGTACAGTATCGTATGTTACCCGAGAAGGGGTACGGTGCACACCCTTACGTTACCCGATGAGGGGTAAGGGTGAGGAGAGCATGTCATGTGCATGGTTATTGTCTTCTTATGAAATTCAATGGGTATTCACATCAAATCTTATTTCCTTTAATTAGCTTGTATATAGATATATATGCGGCTGTGAAGGCTTATACCAACCGAATGTTAAATGATTAATGTTATCGTTGGACTTGCTTAGTCATAATTATTTCTCCTAGTGTTGGCGGTCTGTTTCATTACTAGTTTCTATTTAGAATTGTTAGCACATTCATCTGTGGCTAATAGCTTTTGCAAAGTACCTTTCACTTGCTGAGATTTTCGAATGTCACCCGTGCTTTCTTTCCAGGTTCCTTTTGAGGTGTCAATCGCTTGCGGGATGGGTAGCTGCATGTCGCCTGCACGTTTACCTTCTCTCTTGGGCTAAACTTGATGCCCTGTTAGATATTGTCTTTTGCCCTGTAATGTTTATAATGAGTTTGATGGTGGCTCAGTTGTTTGGTCGAGGCTTGTACCTCGTTGCTAGGATCTTTGTTTTGCTAGTGTGATATTCTATATCTGTTCTGTCTGCTGTTGTTGCCTGTTATACCTCCACTTTTAGGGGAGGTGCTGCTGAAATTTTCCCTCAGTTTTCGGCAGATTTTGTAGGTTGGCCTAAGTGACCCTCCGGGCTTGTTTTGGTCCCCGGGGTGTTACACGTACTCAGTACAACAGGCGTGGGGGGGGGAGTGGTTGGATGTGATCGGCCATGCTCCCTCTTAAATGCAGCATCGGACCTCTCACTGATTGATACCTCACTGTTGAGCCCTTGTGGGGTCTACCGGCAAGGGTCTTCTCAGGACCTTAGGGAACTCTGGGTACTCGGGAACCAACTGTTCATGGCTCCGAACACCCCTCCTGGAACTGGCTCTTCTCGGGTCCTCAGGGAACTCCGGGTACTCGGGGGCCAACTGTTCTTGACCCCGAGCACCCCTCTCGGAACTGGCTCTTCTCGGGTCCTCGGGGAACTCTGGGTACTCGGGGACCAACTGTTCATGGCCCCGAGCACCCCTCCCAGAACTGTCTTTTCTCAGTTGGCGCCACGTGGCATTCTGCTGTCTTGGCCTCGGGACTCGGGGACCCCTGGTTCCCATGTCACCGACACCTATACTTTTCAGTCATGCTCTCTATATTCTTTTTAGTTGTTTCTTAGCATCTAAATTAAGTATTTCAAAAGTAGGCAAAGGTAGTAAATCAATAGGAGCACGGGGATTAAATCCATACAATACTAGGAACGGACTTACCTTGGTGATGGAGTATACCGACCTATTGTACGCAAATTCAATATGCGGTAAACACTCTTCCCACATCCTCAAATTTTTCTTTAGAACAGCCCGTAACATGGTCGATAATATACGGTTTAACAACCTCTGTTTGACCGTTGGCCTGGGGATGACACGTAGTAGAAAATAGCTGCTTCGTCCCCAATTTATTCCAAAGTGATCTCCAAAAGTGACTCAAAAAATTTGTTTCACGATCCAAGACGATAGTATTAGGCACTCCATGTAGTTGAATGATTTCCTTGAAAAACAAATCAGCTATGTTTGTAGCATCATTGCTCTTGTGATAAGGTATAAAATGTGCCATTTTAGAAAATCTATCCACAACTACAAATATGCTATCCCTCCCCCTCATTGTCCTAGGCAGTCCTAAAAAAAATCCATAGAAATATCCTACCATGGTGCACTAGGAACAGGAAGAGGCATGTAAAGACTGTGGATTCAAGCGAGACTTAGCTTTATTGCAAGTGGTGCATCAGGACATGTAGTGTTTGATATCTCGTCTCATCTTTGGCCGAAAGAAGTGGGCGGTCAGCACATCTTTAGTCTTCTTTGCTCCAAAATGTGCCATTAATCCTCCTCCATGCGCCTCCTATAACAACAAAAGATGAATGGAGCTAGCTGAAATGCATAGTTTGTTAGCACGATAGAGCAATCCTTCATTCAGCACATATTTATTCTATGTTTTCCCTTCTTTACAATGTTAAAGCACTTTTTTAAAATTCAAATCAGGAGCATATAAATCCTTAATGGTATCTAAACCAAAAATCTTATTATCAAGTTGAGATAACATGGTATAACACCTATAAAGCGCATCAGCAATAACATTGTCCTTTCCTTTCTTATGTTTTATAACATATGGAAAATATACAATAAATTCGACCATTTAGTATGTCGTTTATTCAATTTAGCTTGACTTTTAATATGTTTCAGCGATTCATGATCAGAATGTATAAGAAATTCTTTGTGCCATAGATAATGTTGCCAAGTTTCAAGCACACGAACTAAACCATACAATTCTTTATCATAAGTAGAATAATTCAGACTTGGCCCACTTAATTTCTCGCTGAAATAAGCAACAGGTTTACCTTCTTGAATTAACACACCTCCAATTCCAATCCCACTAGCATCACATTCTAGTTCAAAGGTCTTACCAAAATCAGGGAGTTGGAGCAATGGAGCATGGGTAAGTTTCTCTTTCAACAACTTGAATGCTTTTTCTTGTGTAGGTCCCCATTTGAAAACCACTCATTTCTTCATCAATTCATTCAATGGGGCAGCAATGGTGCTGAAATCCAACACAAAACACTAATAGAAACCTGCAAAATGTGGCCCAACGCGGCACTGTCAGGGGTGCCAGGATAGACTCCATCATGCTGGAGTGTCAGAGCGGCGTCCACTAGCTTAGGTATTTAATGCCGGTCACCTCCTTGCAGGTAAAGTATGATTGGTGCTCCCCCTCTTTCAGATCTTTCCTGAGGCTTGATGACTCACCCAGTAGCCTCCAGGAAGCTAGCCCGAGTAGCGGGAGCTCAAGGCTTTGCGAAACCGAGCCTTTGGGAGCCAGGACTCCGGAACGCTGGGGCTTTGGGAGGCTGAGGCTTCGGGAAACCGAGCCTTTGGGAGGCTGAGCTTTCTGGAGGCAGGATTCCGGAAGGCCAGGGCTTTGGGAGACCGAGACTTTGGGAGGCTAGGCCTTTGGGAGACCGAGACTTTGGGAGGCTAGGCCTTTGGGAGGCCGAGCTGGTTAAACCAAGGGGCCGTCGGGGGTCCTTAACAATGACCCCCAACATTAGCCCCTTGCGAGGGCGGCCAGTGGAACGATAGGTCCCGCGATTCCTTCAGAGCAGAGCCTCCAGTGGTCCCTGGCTTGTGGTTGATGGCTCGTGGCCCAAGTATTGCTTGGCTTGTCTGGGACGGTTTGACTTGGGTGACTAAACGATATGCTGGATGACGTTGATGAGAGGGGGGCATTGAATGCGCCCTGGGGAAAGGCACGGTCTTGCCCTATCAGGCAGGCGTGGGACGGGTGTCGTCTTACCATTGGGGGGTCAAGGGGGTCAGTTCCGCTCCCTCATGATTTTGGCCTGGCAGGCAAAAGGACTGGGTATGCGCCTGCCGCCTAGGGGCACAAGTTGATCCTTATTTGTAGAAGGAGGGGATTTCCTAGAGCGACCTTTACGCCAACTCCTCGTTCTCATCTATCTTTGTCTTTAGCTTCGTTCTCATCTACCTTTGTCTTTAGCGTCTTTTGCTTTGCATGAGTCATCCTTTGATCCCTCCTCTTCCTCTCTCTTGTAATCTAGCGCCTTTTGCCATCCTCCTGTGGTTCATATGGTTGGCTCGAGTACCCCAAGTGGGGCCGGAACTCGAGCGGCGAGGGAGATTGCCAAAGTAGCTGTGGCGGGGGACCCTCAGGTGGCGCCAGTTTTCCCATCGTTGATGGGGCCGCCGCCAGCAGTGGAGCTCCAGTGTGCCAGCAAAAGTCACTCCTAGCGAATCACTGCACTGGGGGCATCTGTCATCAGTGATGAGGAGCTTGACCAGATGGTTAGGGAGGGGAAGATTCCCTCCAGAGCCGTCGCTCGGCCTCCGCTGGGTGAGGAGGTCCTGAAGCCTTTGCCCATGAGGTCTTGGTCTTCGAGGCCTTCTTCGAGGTGGGCCTGGGTTTTCCCTCGATGTCGCTTCTCGAGGAGGTGCTCCTCCACTTCTATGTGGAGCTTCCGTAGCTCCACGCCAACACCATTATCCGCTTGGCCACCTTTGAGTGGGCCATGCGGGCGGAGGGGTGTGAAGGGAGGGCGGATTTCTTTGCAGCTCTCCACTCTGCCAGCTACCAGCCGAAGCTGATCAAAGTCGAGTGGACAAAGAGGCCCCTTAGTTGGGGAGTGTCAACATCCAAATACGACCACAGTATCATGATGCCTTCCTGGCGAAGGCCATTAATGGTCGGTGGTATACTGGCTGGTTGCAGCTATGGTTCTATTGGCCTTGCATCGCGCTTTTGCTCCATGAACAGGATATTGATTATGTTCTGGAGCTGGAGACGGGGATTATGGATGACCAGTTTGCCTCATGGCTGGCCCTTCTCTGGAGGGTGGCTGAAAAGATGAGCATGCATGACCTTGTGGAGGACTTCACTATTTGCGCATTCGGCCCCTTCAAACGGGCTGGAACTGTGTCTTTGAGCAAGGTGCGAAAGAATGACTGAAGGTGTATTCTGGCCCACCCGTTAGTGCTGGTGAGTTCCCCTTTATCTTTAAAGAGTTATGCCTTCCTTAAAATATCATAAACAGTTCTTGTAGGTTGAGCACCCTTTTCAAGGAAATAGAGAATAGCAAGAACATTTAAACAAGTTTAATTCTTTATCGGATCATAAAAACCTTCTTTTCTAAGATCTCTTCCTTCTCTTCGAGATCGAACATCAATTGCAACGATTTGATAGATAGCTTAATGGGACAGATGTAGATAAACAATGCCCCCCCTAGAAACGTATAGGAGGTTTTCTCCTCATACGATTCAAGAAAATTATTCAAATTTCTGTCTTGAATACAAGTAGATAGTTTGGTTTTTGATCTGCCAATGTGAGCTGACTTTTTCTTCCAGAGAGCTGCCTCGTGCTAGAGCGTGCGATGGAGATCATGGAGATGATCTAGGCCCCCAACTCTCGTGGAGTGGGAGCGGCGGGTGGCCCTAGCACGGAGCTAGGAGTGGTACAATCATGTCTACTTTTACCTCGACGTGGGGGCTCTAGCATGTCGAGATCCTCTAGATCCTAAGGCCGCTGGAAAACGAGTGCGTGCGGCCCCCCTAATCTGTGCAAGGACACTCTAGGCCCAAAGGCCTTCTGCCTCCAAAGGCTCGCATACCAGTTCAATGGCCGAGTCGTCTGAGGTGCCCCTAGTTTGCAAGAAGCACCTGAGGCAGATTGGGAGCATGAGTGACGAGTCTAGAGGCAAGGGCCAGTGTGGCAGTGATGACGGGGGAAGGGCGGAGCCTCCCCGGATATTGCGGGTCATGGCTAGAGCCGACGGAGAGGTGTGGCCTCCGTGGACTATGATTTCGATATCGTTGGTTCGGATGTTGAGGATGTTACGAGCCTTCCTGTAAGAGGTTCAGAGGAACTAAGTGTGGTTTGCTTCATTAGCAATATCCTGTTTTGGTTGTGCACCGAGATCTTGATTTGTGTTTCTTTGATTTTTTTGTAGCGACCCTCGAGATGGATGCGTCCTTGAGGCCCCGGAGGCCTAGCAGGGATCAGGGACTCCTCCGAAGGGGTCTTTGAAGGTCGTACCGGGGCACGTGGCTTCCTTTCTATGGAGCCCCGAGCCAGCTAGTGACCTACCCTTGGTGGCTGGTGCTGGGGAGCAGTTGAGGGGAGCTCTAGCCTCGAGGTCTTGATCCCGGATGAAAGACAGAATGGGAAAAATCAATTGCAATTGGCTCTTTCGTGCTGCGCCCGAAGGCATCAAGGGCCTTCGCTGAGGCCTCCTCTCTTCTCTGGAGTGGAGAGGTTAAGCAATCGTTGGTCCAGCATCCTTTGGAGGAACTGGAGGCGCGGTTGGTAGCTGCAGCCCTTCAGGTCGGTAGTATTGGTTATGATTTGCTGGGTTCGATGTTGGGTTCTGAATAGCTCATTCTGTCCTTTTTCTTCTTCTAATGTGCCTTGTAGCAAGTAATTTTGATGAGGGCATTGGGAGGTGGGGGCGCCAGACCTTTGCCACGGTCCGTGAAGAGGTTGAGGGCCTTTGCGAGGCCTTGGAAGAGGCTCGAAAGCGAGCTGAGTCTATGGAGGGTCGTCTTCTGGAAGAGATGGCGCTTCGCGAGCGTGCGGTGGCTGAGACGCGGAAGGCTGCCGAAGGCCTTTGGGAGGTGAGGGAGTTTGCTGATGCGGCCAATGCAGCCTGTGTATCCGCCAAAGGCGATGCTGACACCCTTCGGGCAGTGGTGGGCAATATGCAGCGAGAGCTGGAGGAGGCTCGGACATCGGAGGGGGCACTACGTTTGGAGTGCCAGTAGTTAACGATAATTGCATCGGAGGTGGCCTGGATTACCTCTGATTCCTTGAGCAGCCTTGGGGCTCGGTGCCAGCCGTTGCCCTCCGACTCGGAGGCATCGGTTATGCTGCTTTCTGGCTTCGGTCCATCGTGAAGGTCATGGTTAGGGCTGCGGAGGTCTATGCGAGGTCCAGTGCTCGTGTGGTCGCTGCGCTTCAGCTGACCCTACTGCACCAAGCAGGGGTTGGTCCCCTCAAAGCACTAGAGCAGTAGGTGCCGGACTCCATGGTCAAGGCCTTTCGGCTAGAGGCACCTCCGGCGGAGATTCACGCAGCCCTAGAGAGCTTCTGTCATGGTGTATGGGCGAAGCATGGTCGGAGCGTGACGTTGCGTTACATGGCTGGTTAGGGGACTCTGGGTGCCTCGAGGGCCCTTCGCTCAGGTTCTTCATTGGGAGGTCCGATCCTTCACTCAGAGTCTACAGGAGCTTCGCAGCTCTCTGGAGGTTCTTCGTCTGGCGCTGTTGCCCTGCCAGAGCCGTGCGTGATGCCCTGGAGGTGTAGCTCTATCGTGTTCTTTCTTTCCCGAGGGGGGTCAAGTTTAGCATGTTGACTACCCCCTTCTGCTTCATGTATATAGTCTTTTCCTTAATTGATGGAACCACGCCTGTCTTCATGTGGTTTGCCTGTGTTGTTTCTGGAATGTTTGTGCCTTTGAGTTTAACTAGAGTCCGATCTGTGTGTATAGGTATGGCAGCCCGAGGCTGAAGGAGGCCTTGTCCGTATCTTGGATAGTGCCTCCAGGGAGGGATCGAGTGTGTCCGGAGCGTCGGGTGCTACTCTGTTCATTCGACGGCAATCATTTTGTTATTTCCCGCGATTCCGAGGGGTGTATTGATCCGCAGGTGGCCGCAGGGGCGTATTGAGCTAGAGGATCCCCTCGTGTCTGCTTCAGATGTATATTTTGTTGCAAGGGATGACTGGTGTGCAGCCCGAACAGCCCGGGAGGTTGCCGGCTCACGCTTCCTACAACTCTTTGTCATTACCCGGGGTTATGATAGAAGAGTGCCCTCACAAAATTATTGAGTCTATCCTGGGCAAGGTGAAGGTGGAGGAGGTACAGGCGGCAGAGGCCTCGCCAGAGAGCAGGAGGAGGAATAGCTAGACTTCTCGGCCTTCGGCTTGTATCCGTTCCCGGCGGATCCATCGTCTTCCTGAGGCCGAGTCTCTATTTTGGGCAGTAGCTCTTCTCACGGAGGGGGCTCACATCGGCCTCCTGTGCGCAGTTGTCAGGGACGATTCTCCAGGTCCCACGGTGTTTCCGGGAGGCATGGCGGTAGGGCACCCTCATCTTCCCATAGTGGTACAGGGAGGCGTAGCAGGCTAGCTAGTTTGCTAGGCATAGATTCGATGTACAACGGTTAGCTATATGCAAATACTCTTTGTATGCTACCTATGTACAACTTGCATTGTGTTAGCTTGTTGTTTTGTTTCTATCATCTCTCTCTCTCTTTTTATGATTGATCGCATTGACGCTTCGCTTGTGCCCCTTATCCCAGCCCCTTCGCATCCTACGGCTGCTTAGTGGCCACAGGGTGCGAGATTCGAGGGGCATTGCATTGCAGTAGGTGGGAGTTGGGAGCTCAAGATATCAGAAGGGTCGAGTGATTTTGGCATGGAGACTTTTAGTCATACCGGTGCCGGGGTGTTATCCCTCTGCCATGTTAGGTCAGTCAGGCCTTAGAAATGACGGAAGGTGTTGTCCCTGTCCGGTATGAAAGCACTACCTTCAAGATGCTGGAGTGGTCTTTACCTATCCGCCATGTTAAGTTTGCTAGGCCCAAAGGATGATGGATGGAATGCCTATCCAGCACAAAGACTTAGGTCTTCAAGATGTTGGAGTGGTCTTTGCCTATCTGCCATTTTAGGTTTGCTAAGCCCAAAGGATGACAGATGGAATGCCTGTCAAGCACGGAGGCTTATGCCTTCAAGATGCTGAAGCAGTCTTTTCCTATCCGCCACGTAGGTTAGCGAGACCTAAAGATGGCGGACGAAATGTCTATCCAGCATGGAGGCTTATTCCTTCAAGATGCTGGAGCGGTCTTTGCCTATCCGCCACGTAGGTTAGCGAGACCTTAAAGATGGCGAACGGAATGCCTGTCCAGCACGGAGGCTTATGCCTTCAAGATGCTGGAGCGGTCTTTGCCTATCCGTCACGTAGGTTAGCGAGACCTTAAAGATGGTGGACAAAATGCCTGTCTAGCACAGAGGCTTATGCCTTCAAGATACTGGAGGGTCTTCGTTGTTTTTTTTGGGGTACTATCAGAGAGGACTGAGCCTAGGGCTCCCTATACGGTCTCCGCATTCAAATTTTGTTTGAGGGGGGGTCCCTTCTGTATCGGCCAGGCAGTAGGAGCCGAGCCTGTTAGACTTGAGGACCAGGTATGGGCCTTAGCATTTGTTGCGCAGCTTTCCTGAGGCTAGGGCACATTGGAGCACTAGTTCGCCAGGTTTGAAGTTTCACGGCGCAACCCATGGATGGTACCAGGCCTTAGTTTTTTTTATGTAGTGATCGAGATTCTAAATGGCATGGAGCCGGGTACCTTCAGTAAGGTCGAGGGAGAGCTCCCTTTCTCCATCAGTTTGTGAAAGTTGTACCCTGAGTGAGTAGCCCTTGACCTCGGTGGGGTCATGGCGTCGTCTCCATACAGGAGGCGGAAGGGTGTGAACCCGGTGGCCCGCGTGACAGTGGTGTGGAGGGACCACAAAATCTTAGGCAGTTCCAAGACCCATAGGCCTCGAGCTAAGCCGACGAGGTGGCGATTTAGACCGGAGAGCATGTTGCCGTTGGCCCTTATGACGGCCCCATTGGACTAAGGGTGTCAAATTGCTGCAAAGCATAATTCGATACCGAGGTCATCGCAGAACTGTCTGAAAGGCCCGGAGTCAAATTGTATGTTGTTCTCCACCGTGAGCTGTGGTGGGATGCTGAAATGGCAGATTATGTTCTTTCAGAATAATTTGTGAACATTTTTTGACGTGATTGCAGTGAGGGGTTCGGCCTCGACCCATTTGGAGAAGTACTCCAATGCTACTACTGTGTACTTAAGGTTGCCTTTAGCACGGGGAAATGGACCAATGAGGTCCATACCCTAACGAGCCAGGGGCCAAACGGGGGCGATTAGTTGCAAGGGAGTTGGAGGTCAGTGTCTTTGGCATCCCATCCATTGGCATCCTTGGTAGTGCAGACGAGGTCTTTTGCATCGGACACGATCACAGGCCAATGGAGCCCCTAGCGAAGTGCCTTACCGGCTAGGGCACAAGGTGCCAGATGATTGCCACAAAGGCCTTCATGTATCTCACGGAGGAGGTTGGCTCCTTCTTGTTTAGTAATGCAGCGAAGGAGGGGAGCACAGATACTTGTCTAGTAAAGGGCGCCATTTATGAGACGGTAGCCCCTGGCGCAATGCTGGATGCGGCGGAGTGCAATCGGGTCATCCAGTTCTTTTGTTCCTCTCAGGAAGGATAGGATGGGAGCCCTCCAATTCGCGACTTCAATGGGAAGGATGGTGGCGGCCATTTCATCAAGAGCTCTGGCGGTAGGCTGGTGTAGGTTCTCGAGGAAGGTTCCTATCAGTGGGTCTTTACCCATGGCTGTAGCCTTTGCCAGGGTGTCTGCCTGACTGTTGTCTGCCCGCGGTATGCTTTGTATTGATATGCCACGGAAGTGTGCCTCGGCCTTGTGAATGGCCTCGAGGTATGTTGTCATGTCCGGATGCCAAATTTGGAAGTTCTTGTTGATGTGACCGGTGACAATCTGAGAGTCGGTACGGATGATGACTCTGGCTGCCCCCAAGGCTCGAGCCTTTCGGAGGCCTAAGAAGGACGGCCTTGTATTCAGCTATATTGTTGGTCGTCTTGAAATCCAGGCGAGCAGCATATTGGACCTGCTGGCCTGTGGGAGAGATGAGGACCGCGTCGGCTTCGGCGCCCATGGAACAATATGCTCCGTTTGTGTAGATGGTCCAGATGTCTTGGAAGGTGTAGTGGTGGGTTCGGTGGGTGCCAGAGTCCATTCAGCGATGAAGTTTGCCAAGACTTGGGATTTGATGGCGGTGTGGGCCACAAACCTTACCACGAAGGGGGCTAACTCTACGGCCCACTTGCCGATGCATCCCACCACCTCCCAGTTGCAAAACATGTCACCAAGTGGGTATGAGGTTGGGACAGTGATATCGTAGGCAAGGAAGTAGTGTCGGAGCTTGTGTGAGGCCATCAGCAGGTCGTAGGCTATTTTTTCAAGCTCGGTGTAGCGTGTCTTGGCCTCGGCTAAGGCCTCCAAGATGTAATATATAGCCCTTTGAGTGGAGCGACCGTTACTCTTTTCCTCCCGTACCAGGGCGGCGTTGACGGCAGACGCAGAGACGGATAGGTATAGGAGTAGTCCTTCGCTGGAGAGAGGGGCATCACAAGTGTTTTGAGGTGGGAAAGGTGTGCCTTTAGGGCCTCGAATGCCGCCTGGCATTCCGGCGTCCAGCTAAATTGTTTAGAGCCCCTCAACATTTTGAAGAAAGGGAGGCTGTGCTCAGCAGATTTTGAGAGGAAGTGGCTGAGGGCCGCGAGGCGGCCGGCCAGGTGTTGTACTTCTTTCAGATTGGTGGGAGGTGACATTTCTGCAATGGCATGAATCTTGCCCGGATCAGCCTCAATGCCTCTTTGGGAGACGAGCTTTCCTAGTATCTTCCCACCCCTAGCGCTAAATACGCATTTCTCTGGGTTCAGCCGCACGCCAGTGGCCTGGAGGCAGTTGAATGTTTCTTGCAGGTCGGCAACATGGTTGGCTTGTAGTTGTCTTTTTACCACAATATCGTCTATGTAGGCCTCGATGTTGTGGCCCAACTGCAGCTACAACACCTTGTGTACTAGGCGAGAGAAGGTGGCCCCATCATTTCGAAGACCAAAGGGCATCCGGACGTAGCAGTACACTCCGAAGGGGGTAATGAAGTTGGTCTTGCTCTCATCCTCCATTGCCATCCACACCTGGTGGTACCCGGAGTAGGTGTCAAGGAAGCTCAGAAGTTCACAGCCAGCGGTGGAATCCACTAGCTGGTCGATGCACGGAAGGGGGTGCAGATCATGTGGGCATACTTTGTTTAATGCTGTGAAATCGATGCACATACGCCATTTTCCACTGTCTCTTGACCAGGATAGTGTTGGAGAGGCAATCAGAGTGGATGACGTCTTGGATAACACCGGCTTTTAGTAGCTTCTGAACTTCTTCCTTTGTGGCTTCTGCCCGCTCCGGAGAGAGCTTACAAAGCCGGCGTATGGGCCTTGCCTTTGGGTCGACGTGAAGTGAGTGCTCGATGATGCTGCGGTCGACTCCTGGGAGGTCCTGCGGTGACCATGCGAAGGTGTTGAGATTACCCCACAAGACGGCCAGAAGTTGGGCCTCTTGCCCGGAGGTGAGGTCCGCCCCTATTCGGAAGGTCCGGTCAGGTTGGTCTTGGTGTATGGGGACCAGCTTTACGTCCCCCTCTGGTTGTGGCCTCGAAGGGCAGCGGTGCCCAGGATGCGCCGATGGAGGGTCCTTCGAGTCCTCCTGTGTCATAGCATGGATGTGGTGGCTGGGGAGCAGAGCACGGTGCCCATACTCGATGCGCCTAGTCAGGTCTTGGTCGCTATGGATGGTTATTAGCCCCTGGGGTTTGGGCATCTTCAGGCAGAGGTAATTGTGATGGGGTACAGCTCCGAATCTATTCTGAGTTCCCCATCCCAGGATGGCATTGTAGGCGTATGGTACGTCCATCACGTCGAACGTAATGACCTCAGATCGTGATGCGGAGCCCTCACCGAAGATGATCGGGAGTTCCATCTGGCCTAGGGTGTTGAGGGGGGCCCCATTGAATCCCTAGAGGGGTCTGCTGCTTGGTGAGAGTCAGTTTCATGGAATTCAGAGCAGGTCAAAGGCATGCATGAATAGAAGGTCCACTGAGCTGCCTCCGTCGACCAGTATCCTTCGGACCTCAACTTCGGCGATGTTGCCTGAGATGACCAGGGCATCGAAGTGGGGAAATTTTACCCCCACGGAGTCATCGACGGTGAACGTCACGGGGGCATCAGCCCAGTTGGGGGCCTGTTGATGGAGGTTAGTTGCTCTGATGTGGTGTACCCCACGTGTGTAGTCTCGCCACTGTCATTTCGAAGTGCAACCAGAGCCCCCTCTGCCGATAATGGCAAAGACGATATATTTGCCCCGCGCCCTTTCGTCATTGTATCGCTCTAGAGGTGACTGGGGTGGCCAAGGTAGGGCCAGTTGGGAAGGATTCTGTAGGGCCAGATGGTCGACTTGTCGGTTGGCCGATGGCCTGCGATCTTTGAACCGCCCCTTGGGGGGCCCATCGGTTGGGGTGAAGGTTGCCAACCTCCCGAGGTACTCCTCTTAGAAGGTGGTAGGGTTCGGCAGTTGTTGGTATTATGTCCTCATCCTGCACTGTGTAGAGTGCACCAGGATTCTTCCTCTGAACGCTGGTTTGGAGTGTGGCTTCGCTCCAGGAGGCCTCCGGAGCGTCCCCGGTCACGGTCCATAGGGTGGCTTTAGCTCGGAGCCCCGTGGCCTGGGCTGATATTGCTGATGTTTCAGCGTTGCCGCTGTCGTCCCCTTTGGGACCCGGTGGTAAGGGCCTCCTCAAAGCTCCTCTTTATTGGGAGAGCGGGGGCATGTGATGATCCGGTCTGCGAGTGCGGCCTCTTGGAATTGGCATGGGAAGCCTCGCTAGCTTGTGAGCACCTCCAGCGGAGTTTTTCCTCCTCCGCCTGCGCATATTCCCTGAATTTGCTCATGAGGACTTCTACCATGTGTATTGGGCGTCGGTTTAGCCGATCGTAGAGGGGGTCTTCGGCCAGTCCCTGGGTCGCGACGTCGATGACCAAAGAGTCTGATATGCCCCTAATCTAGGCTTTGGTTTGGGAGAATCTTCAGAAGTAGTCCCAGAGGGTTTCGTCTAGCTCCTGCTTGATAGTGAACAGCTACCGGAGGTTACTGGTTTGATGAAGGTGCCCTGGAAGTTGCAACGGAAGAGGTCTTAGAGTTGGGACCCAGTGTGAATGGTGCTAGGGTTCAACGCCCAGAACCAGTGTATGGTCACCCCTTCTAAGGCGAGGGGGAAGCATTTAGCCATGGTGGCCGGTCTGCCCCCGCTGCTTGTATGGCTAGGGCGCAGGATCGGGTGAACTCGTCAGGGTCCAAATCACCTTTAAATTTGGGCAACTTCAGGGTCCGAAAACCCTCTGGGAAGGGCGTGGCCTGTAGGTCGGCCCGCAGGAGAGAGTCGTGGTCTTGCAGGGGGTCCTCACGGCGCCAGCTCCAAGGCTCCAGGGATCGAACGGGCCAGGTCCTTGTGCCAAGGGGTTCGTCTATTCATGGAGCTTGGGTCGGAACCGCGCCGACCGTCCCTGGAGCAGCGGCGAAGGTGTGGGCAGCTTGCTGTTCGGCAGGAGTGCTGCCAAGGGTGATTGCCGCTCGGGCGGAACGGTGTTTTCGATGGTAGCACCAACCGCAGCCCCTAGGGGCGTAGCGGGGCCTCGCCTTGCTGCTGCTGGGTCTCCGGGGTAGAGAACCCTTCAGTGCCACCCGTAGCTGTGGTTATGGTTGGGTCAGTGGTTCTCCCCGGCTGGGGGGCCGTCGTCGGTGCCGCCTGCGTATAGCCGGCTGGACTACCGCGTAGGCGTGACTGGGGGTCAGCTGCCGTCGATGTAACCTTGGTGGTCTTCTTCTTGGGTGGCATCGATCTCTCTTAGCACTTCTGTGTTCGAGTCCCCACAGACGATGTCTTTTTCACTGTCTTGTCCGTTCGTTGGCCCATGCGACCATGGCTCCTATTTATAGGGCCGTGGGTAGCTTGGTGTACAAGTTATCATAATGTACAAATATCTGGGATCTGACCGATTTAGTGGGCCTTATCCCAGATAACTACTTTCTACCCTATCTGGGAGATAAATATCTATCATGGTAATTATCGTGGTGCCTGCCCCTTGAAGGGGGCAAGCTGGTCGCCAACTGGGCCCAGCGCCGCACTGTCAGCGGTGTTAGGATAGCCTCCATCATACCGAGGTGTCAGAGTGGCGTCCATAAGCCTAGGTATTTAATGCCAGTCACCTCCTTGCAAGCAAAGTGTTCTGTTCTTGCATTTGCCGAGGTCCGACATAGAGATGGACCACGGCGGGCCTGCCGGCCATCTCCACCATCTGCGTTGTCCTAGTTGTCACGGCGTCACATGGCTCGGAATTGGTATGCCGTGCCATGGGCCGTGGCGATGCGATCCGATCCGTCGAGCTGCAATCAAGTCCAGCGTCCAAGTAGGTGAAGATTAGGTTGCGGCGAATCAGAGACGTTACTGCACTGCACATCTAGCTCATCGGTGCAACGTGGAAACAGATGTAGCGCAGGACGCCGCTGATGAGTGATCACTGGACATTCTGATCAGACAAGCGAGGACTGTATGTTGTACTATACTCGCTTGCCAGGTTGCGGGCGAGAAATCCAAAATAGATAACTAACCCAATGTATTTCTCAAAATAGATAATATATTGGCATATTTATAAATGTAGCATATGTATTCGATATTTTAAACACCGAAAAATCAATTTCGGTACCTGAGGCATCGAAAAACGATAGCCCAGCCTATATTCGTCGTTGTTCATCGTATATGGCACCTCAGGTACTGAAAACTCCTTATATTCGGCACCCACAGCCCAGCGTGGTGTTGCCATCCCTTCACGTCACGTCGTGTCGCCACTTTCAGTGTGCCGGGCGGTTTCGCTTTTGTCGATTTTGACAGCATCGCACATGTTGTTGTCCCCTTATGCTTGTATGTCTTAGCCCCCGTGTTACCATATTTCGCTTTAAGGAGACACAGGCCGGTAAGGAGATGTAGCGCTGCGAGAAGAGAGGAGATGAGCAACGCGAGCAAAGGAGGAGAGGAGAGGCAACAATGTGAGGAGAGCATCAGTAGCGTGAGGTGACGAGTCTCGTAAGTACTAAAATTATATATTTAATTAATACTTGCATAAATAATAGTAATTAGAGTAAATAGATTGTTTAATCTGTTCCATTGCATTTGTATAATTATTTGCTTAGTCAGTGTAATAGTAATTAGCATGAATTTGTATAATAGTAATTAGCGTGAATTTGATTAGTCAGTATAATTAGATTATTTAATTAGTTAATAACATGATGACCTAGTGGTGGCACTTTGTGCTAGTAGTGGCATAGGGTGATGGTCTAGTGTATGTATGCTCTCCATAGGTGTATCTAGGATGTAAGTGCAATGAGAGAATAAGGAGAAAAAGAAACAAAAAAGAAAAAAAATAATTTTAAAAAGATTCAAAAAACTTGGGTTAGACAGAAAGATTCAATTAAAATCACAATGCATCGAAAATTATCAAATTGAAATTTTTTTAATTAATAGTGGTATGCGCCTGTTTAATTAGTATTTTAATTTAATCCATTAAAATAGTGTTGCGCACCGAACAGCTGCATTGCCAGAGAGGTGGTCAGGGATGGGATGTGATGAGAATGATGGATGGATAGTGGTGTAAGCCTGTTAAATTATTTTATTTGAATTCAATATTGATGACTTAATTAGAAAATTACTAAATATTTAGCATTGTTAAGTAATGTACTATTTAATTTGTATTATTAATTTACTTATTATTTATCGAGGGGTGTAATTAATTGTGTATCGTATATATATTTAAGTAGTTATTTTATTAGATGTAACTTTGTTTAGTAGATACGGTATAACTCTCCATATTTATTATAAAAATATCCTGCAGTTTTTTCTGGGAAGCTCATAATAATTCAGGATTGGCAGCACATAGAGAGTTCGGTTGAGGTGCCTAATGCTCTAGATGGTCTAAAATCATATGTTATGAGCCTTTTGCGTGTGAACTAATAATCTTATACTGTTGTTTGGGAGGGTGTACAGCCATGGCTTGTTCCAAACTGTCCGGTCATTGCCTATATGTTGTTCGAGATGAGAAGGAACAACACATGGGCTTTGTATTAATGCAAGGCATTAGAGAAGAACTTTGATATAGGGTGTACATAAACATAGTGTCACGATTGGTGCAAGGTGATGCAGTGACTACCGTGAAAAGATCAGGCCCGCAGGTGATGCTTGAAGAGGATGGAGGGCATGTCGGGGAGGGTAGTTCCGATAGAGAGGGTGCTAGAGTGGACACTTCTGATGTAGATGCATGATGCATGGATGATGAAGCTGGTGGTAGCGCGGATGAAGAAGTTCATCCACTTTATTAGCAACTATGTTGTAATGATAAAAAGAGACCACAAGTGCACCCGATCTAACCCTACGGAGTATGAGGTTAGGTGTATGAAGCACTTGAATTGTCATTACTTTATACGAGCACATAAGCCAATATATGAGAACTATTTTAGGATCAGTAGACACATGCCATATACATACAACGAAGATGATATTCGGAGTATGAGCCACGTAGTTGATGCGAGGTTCATAGCTCAACTCCTTATCACCCTTGTTGGCACATACATTTGTTTATCACCAAAATCCATTATGCTGATCAATTATCACACCACGTGGGGAGAAAAGCAGATGGCATTAAAGATGCGGTTTGGAAGCTTCGAGGAGCCTTACAACTGTGCTCTGAGGCTACTACAGAAGATTGTCATGACGAATCCAGTGGCTCAGTGGGCTATGGCGGATGAGCTAATCAAGCTAGAGAATGGGTCATACAGCACCACTGATCGATACCTCATCAGGTTATTCGGGTCCTTTGGGTAATGTATCGAAGCTTTTAGGCATTGCAGGCCGGTTGTATGTATGGATGCCACATTTATGAGTGGCAAGTACCATGGTACCCTTATGACAGCGATAGCGGTGGATGCAAATAATCAGATCATTTCTCTCGGCTTTGCAATGGTTGAGAGTAAGAATAATGATAATTGGTTGTGGTTCCTCACTTTGGATGAGGACTTGTGTCGTGGGCAATAAGGAACGAGTTTGCATCATCTCAGATCACAACAAGGGCCTTCTGCATGTGTTGAACATGTTGAATATTTCTTAAATAATCAGGGATTCGTGCTTTGGTGCAACGCCATAATGTTACAGTGAAGGATCAATAAATCTATGCTAGGATATTCAAGTACATACTTTCTATGGACACCTACAATGATCCAAATAGCACTTAATGCCTTCTTGCAGGTTGTGCATGAAGGGAAGGATGATCCCTTTAAGGAGAACAACCTAATCCAAGCCGTGATCAAATTGCATGTAGGACTCTTCTGTTCTCCATTAACAGCTACGCTCAAACATGTAACTATTGAGGACCTTAGGGTCCTCTTGCATGAGTATCGTCAAACATATCTCAGGGTGTGTGAACTAGCCGACCATCCTTCTGTTCTAGGTTTCTTTAGGAGGCAAAGGATGATAGTGATGTTGCTTGACCAGTATGTATCCCACATTCAGATTCATAATTTCCTATGTGCTGACCCTACTTATCTTTTTTCCATTGATTTGAATGCTACTCTTTTACGTTAGGTGTTCCCGAAAGATGCGCAGTTGATCAACAAAGACATCACAAACTTCTTAGTGATGTATATGCTCTTCGGTAGGGGTGCCATACTGGTTCGCGTAGAAAACGACAACAATCAGTGAACCTAAGGGGTACAAGGGTGCCCTCTAGTACTCATCCAGAAAATAACGAGAATGATGAGGATGATGATTTTATACCCCCAATGCCTCGACGTTCCATCAGCAGTACAGGAGAAGGTCTAATGATCACTGCAAGAGGACGTTCATGCACCACATCGAGATGGCGTATAACCGACAAGAAAATAGAATGTGCTAGTACTGTGATGGCTCAAGATGATGACGGCGACGACAATTTCATGCCACGATGACCCCTCCCTCTAAGGCCTCCATCTTTGGAGGAAATTGATGACCCTGAAAATGATGGTGAATTTACTGGTACCTATCCTTACAACTTCCTACTACCACCTTGGAGACGACAACCATCTTACCCTGATAGTATTAACTGGCACAATTGATATTTTTCTAATTTGCGTCGCCACTTTCTGTTGCCGTCTTGAGATGATTTAGGTATTCAACATCTATGCACTATGAACTATACAAATGCTAGGTAGGACTATTTATTTTGTTTACTTTTTTATTTTATTAGTTTAGTTCGATGGGTATATGGTTAGTGTCTTATATGAACATACTATGTTACGAACTTCTTATATGAACATACTATGTTACGAACTATATATGAACTTTATGTCTAATCAATGTGATGGTAAGTTTATTATATTAACTTACTATCTAAACACAATTATTTCCAACATATGAAAAGTATTTGTGAACTCAGGCTTTAGATACGCCAATACTTATGTTAGTGTCCTCTTATGACTAATGTTGTAGCACGAGCATCTTGGAGACTGGCATAGACTGGGGTTGTATCACCAGCACCTCGGGGACTAACATTAATTGCAGCTCTAGCATCAACCGCGTGATTGTATGAACCGTTCAACCTCGGGCTATGTTTGCTTTAGGATTAATTCTTAAAGCAAGCTTTAACTTTGGATTAAGATCAAAGGGATAAATGTTACTTCTACACCCACTCAAAATCGACAACTTTCACAGGGAATGTTTTCATAGGATTTTATGCCTCTATGCAGAGGCAACAATAACTCATTGCTAAACTTTTGTAGAATAAAAATAACCACACCAACCATACGAACGTCGAGAGTACGATCAACAACATGAGGAACTATAGCTTAAGCATCAGGAGGAGGAGCGAATGAGGAATGCAGCGAATGAGTGTGCCACTGCTGAGGCACGCGAAGCAGAGAGAGAAAGAAAGCGGGAGAGGCCCGTCAAGCTAAAGCGAAGGGCCCAGATGCCCTACAAAAGGACAAATATCCTAGATGCACTCAGTAGAGAGTATCTATTGTAACCCGGTCTAATTTTATTTCCTAAGACATGTTTGGTTTAGTAGTGACACGCTATTAAGTTAGTCTTTAGATGTACTGTATATGCCAACGTTTATTGTCGTCATATCTTTATGGTTAGGGTCTATTCGCACAACGATGAAAAACCACATATCTCATATAATATTATCAGTATATATAACCTCTATACTGGGTTATATGATAATCGTACTTCACAAATATTATTAATCGATAAATTAGAATTTATAATCTCCCAACATTACTTTATAAAAAAGTTACCTACATAAATACATTAAATGAATAATAAAATGTTGATAAAATTACATTGAAACAAATTTACGCATCACGAGACGTGACATGAGCAATGAAATGGCACGCACGGCCTGTATTCAGTATCTGACGTGCCGAATACGGTACTGTGCACCATATTCATCACCTTAGGTACCGAATACAGAGAGTTCGGCACATGAGGTGTCGAATATGGTGAACAGTGCCATATTTGGCATCTCGGATACCGAATCATCTCGGGTGCCGAATATAGGCCAAGCCCGTTGTTTTTCGGTGCCTTATGTACCGAAATCAATTTTTCGGTGTTTGAGGTGCTAAATATAGGTGCTAGATTTATAAATACACCGATATATTGTTTATTTTATCAAATATGTGGTGTTTGTTGTCTATTTTTAGATTTTTGCCCGAGGTTGCCTCTTCCCGTGGAGATGATTGTCGGTCCGGAGCTGTCCATATCGCTTGGTGTATTTCCTCGGCTCTGATTGCGGCTTAACGAATTTGACAATGCACCCAGGATCAGTACCGTAAGCTTCCTCCCTAAGATTAGAGCCCGTATTTGGATGCAGGGATGGTTGCATACTTACATTACGTACCTGACGACGCATATTTTTTCTTTTCACGGTTGGTTCGAGTGTAGTATTTGGTTCAAGTGCAAAAATTCAAACCGTACAAAAGAGATTAGAGAGGCACAAAAATGCATAAAAGATCACAGAACGATCACCAAACAATCCAGCTAAGTCTGCGGCCTCGGCCGTTTCGAAAATTCCAGCGTGGAGCAGCGCACACCCTATAGATTCTTTTATTTTTTTATTTTCTAATTTCGCAAAAATAGAGGGCCGTTTCAAAAAAAAACTATAAAAAATATACTCTTGTCACCTGTTCAGTAGCTGAGATATAAATCTCACCCCTTTAGCAGGTCAGATTTAAATATCATCCGCTAAATGAGCAAGAAATGATGTGATAATTCATGTATCTGTGCAGAGATTTATTTATCTCCTTCTGGGTGGGTGAGACATATATCTCTCCCACTCATAGGGCGAAAGGATGTTTTTTTAATAAAACATGCATTTTCTATCCAAAAATAGCAAATTTTATATTAGACAAGACATTTTTTAATTTGTGCTGAAGCAGCTTCATTGGATAATAAAACCCGACATTTTTATTAACAAAATAGATGTGGATACAAGACATCTATAGTTAATATAAAAATCATGGTATATGATTTAGGATAGTAGAACAATTAGAATAGAGAATCTACTGGGGGAAGCAGGGATAGTTCCCCCTTCTTGCACGCGTCAATTCACACTCCTCGTCTTGGCGACGCAGGAGAGTCTGACGCCTCTGAAGTAATTCATCATGCCTCAGAAGTTCGTCTTCATGCATCTTTAATTCGTCATCCTGGACACGACGTTCCTCATCCCACCTTTGAAGTTTCTCATCATGCCGCTTGTGTTCCCGTTCACGCCGATAATGTTTGTCATGCAGCATCTGGCGTGCCTCATACTTCTAGCGTGCTTCCTCCATCATAAGGGCATACCCGTTTTTGTAGAGGACCGATGAATGGAAGATGTATTGAATTTTATGTCTCTAGGTTGCACGTCCTCTACATAGGGTAGCAATGAAGTATTGTTAGGCCTTGGGGTGTGAAGTGTGTAATCAGTTATTATGTAGTCATTTCGAACAACTATTTGTATAGCACGCTTGCTTGGAGTTCTTTGTCATGATGCTAACATGGGACTTAAGTTGGAAAAAGAAATATGAGAAAAACTATCAAAAATATTACAGTAGTCCTGCTACAACATGTGCCTAGAATTGTCCCTGCTCTGGGCGATCCCCTAACCAACCTAGGCTTCGGTGCCATGTAGCCCCGTGCTCTCATGTCATGTGCTGAGTACATGA
Source organism: Phragmites australis (assembly GCF_958298935.1). Taxonomy (NCBI): domain Eukaryota; kingdom Viridiplantae; phylum Streptophyta; class Magnoliopsida; order Poales; family Poaceae; genus Phragmites; species Phragmites australis. The sequence goes on along the minus strand of NC_084924.1, from coordinate 20,220,224 downwards.
GAGGGTATGGCAGGACCACTGTCCGTGTAGGATGAACAGTGCGAGTAGGCATTGTGTACTCCTCCTATGACTCTTGCGTTAGTACGAGTGGTGCGCTACCTATCTAGGATGCATCAATCATCTCGTGTAAAACAACCTAATTCAAGAAGGCATCGATGTCATACTATGGAGAGTGTCACACGTACTGCTTAGGGTGTGGTACTGCCTCATCTTCCTCTTTGTCCCAATCATTGAACCATGCATATGCATTATGAAGCAAGACATGTTACTACAATAGGCAACTATGAATTTTACAAAGTAGAGAATCCATTGTTGATGGAATTACATGTGTCCATGGAAGGGGTGTGTGACAATGACCCATCGGTATCTGTGGCAAATGGCCTGGCACCGAACTGCAAAACCCATGTGGAATGTGAAATAAGATTTCATTAAGTCCACCCAACATATTCATTGTTTGAATTAAGTACCTGGCGAGTATGCCAGACTTAGTGTCAAAGGAGGCCGAGCCATAAACGTCAAGGATGGGTGAGGAAGCCGAGCAATAGATGTCGACGTCTAGTGAGGAGGCTAAGGTGGAGGAACAACATCAATGCTGGAGTGACAAGAGGTTATCCTCGTAAGCAACACCAGCATCTCTAACGCAGAAATCTCTAGCCACTCTCTCATTTGTTGAATACAATTTGTAACAATATACTTGGAAACTTAGAATAATTGCAAATTACATGACAATTATAAGTCACATAACATGAATTTAACAGACACACTTTATGACAACATACTTGGAAACTTAGAATTACATGACAATAATTAGTCACACAACACCATCATTCATTGTTCATGCACAATGAGGACATGGACGTCTGCCATCAATTGTTCTACCTGAAGGACCTGCTTCAACATCGTTGGCACCTATCTCCTCTGTAATTTTAGGGCAATACATGCACATGTGTCCCATTTGATTACACTTGCTCCACCATTTCACGTGGAGACCGGTTTCAGACTCGTCTATGTCATTCCAAATGCTCGTAGTCCTGCAACGGCTTGACTTCTGCTTCTCGCACTGTTTCATCATCCTCCACAACCATATTTGGTCCACCTTCATGTTCAACATTCAATTCTCCAACTCCATGCATGTATCTAGCTCGAGGAAGCAACATAAGTGGCCAACCACATTCAGTTTCCACCTTAAGATACCTCCTCCAATTCAAAGTTCCATTTAGCAGCATCAGCTCCAAGAAAAAACCTTCCCTTGCATGGCTCACTACATCCCTAAACATCATCTCATATTACATAGGATCCAATTTGAAACTCCACATTAACCAGTTGTACATCCCTCTAAAAGTCCTTTCACTTGCTCTAGTGATGAGGACATCACTCTTTCAAATACACAAAAGGTGAAGTCGTTCCTCATTGTTCACATTTTCTTGGTAAAGGATAGGATACTACTAAATTCATGTGATGTTTTGTTGCTTAGGAATATGGGAGAAGCACACAACCTCACCAGGACGTCACTCCTCATAGGCCAAGTCTACTCAGACTACAAGTCGATCTCAAGTTAAACTCCAAATTCAGTTCGGTATCTCAGGACAACACATTAATGACACAAGCATAACTTTTGCATACAGAGTTCAATTGAGGTGTTCTTGGACTTGTTGGAAAGCTTATGATGAGCCATTTCCAACAGATCTAGTATCACCCTTAGATTACTTATAGATTAATTAGAGTCAATAAAATAAGGTATTGTGTCACCGTTTTGGGTCTTATCGGGTCTTGTAAGCATGTCAAGGTCGAGGCTCAGGTTGTGTCCCACAGCCGCACAATCCTAGGTCGACCTGCTCGTGACCCCCTTATATATACAGTATCCATCATACTTTAGACTTGGGGTTTTGTTTAGATTGTTCTATTTTAGATTGTTTTGTCGTATATCGGTTTGTGGAACCCCAACTTTGAATTTTTCATTAGTAATTAGCAATATTCAAATTTCATCTGCCATGTTCTTACTTGTATTTCCAATTTGTTTGCAGGAAAAGACTTCTTAGCGAGATCAACCGCGTTTGGCACGGTTGATAACCACGATTGCGAGGGTTCTCGATCTGTTCAGTCAGAGCCTTTAGATCATCAATGTTGAAACTCCACCAAATTGAATTATCACATTACCTTTTGGAAGATCGAGCAATACACTCCCCTCATCTAGCTATACCTGTAGGGGATGATCTCCCGCCCCCCCACTTCGGAGGGAACCACGAAGTCTACTGGAAATGCTGCGTGCTAGCCTTTTTGGTTTTGTTACAGGGAGTTCATATGCTAGCGGTGAAGATCGTAGAGCTACGTTGGTCGAAGGGTGTAGGTGATGAGGACATCACTCCTTCAGTTACACGCACCACAAATATTCCTCCTCGCGCTGCTGTAATTCAAGGTCCTTTGACAAGAGCTCGTGCACGAGAACTTAATTATCAGGTGAACTCGTTCCTCGCTTTCCATACAAATGTTTCTAAGGATTGGATGCTACTAACTTATTGCGATGATTTTATTATCCTTAGGAAGCTGAGAGAAGATCCATATAAGCACAAGTGTAACCGGAGGGCTACCGCGCATAAATCCAGTTCTGTCCCCAAGATCAATTCAGAATCGGAATTACAGACAGCACCAAATTCAAACGACCATAACTCTTGATTCCGAAAGGTGGTCGAGGCCCATGAGTACTGGTTGGAAAGCTCACGGAGTCTACTTTCATACGGATCCAACCTCATCTCCAAATACCTTCTGTGTTGTCCGAAATTGGCAAAACAAGTCACATTGCTCTTCCAGTCCGAATCAGTTTGGACCTTGGGCCTTCTAATTGAGTTGTATTCGAGCTCCATCAGTTGTAGCCGAATCCTTTCTCCTCCTAGCTTATAAATAGATAGCCGCCCCCTCTTCTAGGGTTTGGGTTTTGCTTAGATTACAACTAGACAATTAGTTAGTTTTTCGCCGTTCATCGGTTTGTGGAACCCCAACTCATGTGCTTGATCTTTATTAGCAATTCAGATTGCATCTTCCTTGTTCTTGTGAGTTGCTTCGATTGCTTGCAGGAACAATAACCCTCGTGGTAAGGTCGATCGCGTGCGAGCGTGGTTGATAACGACAGTCGTGCGGGTGTAACGAATTGCGAGGTGACAATCTACGGGTTGAAAGCCTCCAAGCGTCAACGTCCTCATGACGAAATCAATCGAACCTATCGGAAGATCGGGCCGCTGTTCTCATCATGTGGTACCAGAGCCTCAGTTGCCCGATAGGTAACTTTGTATCCCCTTTTGTTAGATTAAATTTGCCATCGTCCTAGAATCCAGAAAATTAGCCCCCCCCCCCAAAAAAAATTATTCATCGTCTTCCGCTGTCCTACAACCCCTTTGTGCCGTGCAATTTTCAGTTTGGTTTGCTTTTCTGAATTTTAGTCCCTCGCTGTGTCGTTGTGTTCGTCATGTCTAGGTCTTGTTCTTGGTCTCTAGTTTCGAGTTTTGCTGCCATTAAAAACTGCCTCTGATAAGTGCTTCATGTTCATGCGAATTTTTGTTCATACGGAGATAGAGGAAAGCCGAATCATAGCAAGCTAGTTTGTCTTGTCTAGTCAATAGCACTGAACGGAAAGGAAATTTTGCCTTTTTTTTATTGCTGATTTCGAGCAGCAAGTGCCAAGACCGTTTTGCTACGCTGGCTCGGTTCTGCTAAGCTGTAGCTTTCAAGCATTATAAATTCCAAAGCCGAAAGCTTATTTGTTCTATAGCGCGGCTGCTAGTTTATTGCCAGCGGTGAGTTTGCTTAGTGCAGAAAATCTATTTGTGTATTGGAGAGTGTTTATTTGTCTAGTGCAACAGTTTCCGGTGCAGAAGCTTTGTAGTTCGATCTCAGGCTGTAATTTATCTCTTGCGGCACTTTCTGTCATAAAAAAAAAGAAAAGGAAAAGAGCAAAAGGCAAAGAGGTGCAGAAAAAGTGAAGAAAAAAAAAGAAAAAGCCGCACCAAAAGAAAAGAAGATAAAAAAAATAGAAACAGAAGTGCTTGCATCCTTTGAGTTCTTGAGCTGAGTTGGATTTCTGCTTGCTTGAACTAGGTTAGAGACGAGTTTAGGCCGGCGACATAGACTAGCTTGGGACTACTTTTCAGTCTTGCAATTTCTGAATTGAACTATTGCTAATCCTTGCTACCATATATTGTGCCTATCCAAGCTCCACATACTTTTGGCCCTCAGATTTGGATCCTCGCATTCGCCTCCGTCGCAGTCATACATCCCACCTTCTCCGGTCATACCACCTGCTGCAATTTGGTAAGAAATTCATAAGAGCTTGGTAAGACACTTGAGAGTGTGTGATTCCACCTTTACCTCCACAACCCAGTAGTCGATAGGGATAATATATATATATATATTTTTGTCTCTTGTTTGCTACTAACCATGGCAGGTAAAACGTTCGAGGAGGAGATGCGGGAATTCATGAGGAGTTATGGACGTAAGATCGATGAACTGGTTGAGAGTGCGAACAATCAAACTGAGAAGACGGACAGGATGCAACAATTACTTCGAAGCCATGAGACCCGACTTCATCATGTGGATGAAGCATTAGGTTCTGCTAACCGTATTATTGTTAATTTCACTGATAGGTTGAACAGGATGGAGACGCGCATTCCAGAGTAGCCCCCAATGCAACATGGTATTCATGGCGACAATGGCCATCTTCAAGGTGCAGCCCATGAACATGAAGAGTCCATCGCTGATGATGAAATTTTGAGGCAAGAGCGTGACGCCTTTGATGCACGACAAAGGAACCGATTGAACTTCAACCGTCAAGGTATGAGAGGTAACAATTTTCAGCAACATAATACACGTGGTAATGATGATCCATTTGCTAAAGTTAAGTTTACCATACCATCTTTTTCGGGTACTTATGATGCTGAAATATATCTAGATTGGGAGATGACGGTGGAACAAAAATTTAATGCACACCTAGTTCCTGAAGTGCATAGAGTTAGGCAAGCCACTAGTGAGTTTAAAGACTTTGCTATCATTTGGTGGAATAGGGTATGCAATGATGGGTTATCGCCTACTACATGGGATGCTTTAAAGGTGGCTATGCGTAATAGATTTGTTCCACCATCTTTTAGACGTGATTTGCGTAAGAAATTACAGCGCTTAAACCAAGGCAATAGGTCAGTAGAAGAATATTATTAGGAGCTACAAATTGGTATGTTATGTTGTGATATTGTTGAGGATGAAGAGGCTGCTTTGGCACGCTTTTTATGGAGGGTTGAGATGTGAAATTCAGGACATAGTAGATTACAAAGAATATGATAATATTCCTAGATTGTTCCAACTTGCATGTTTGGCAGAAAAAGAATTGCAGGGACGACAACAGAGGCCAAAGAACAATTTTGGAAGAACGTCTACACCAAGATCAACGCTGGGGCAAGTTAAATCCATTCCACCTTCTGCTACACGATCTGCTGCCCCCTCCTCGAGTAGGGCGCATTCAGCAGGACCTTCTACACCGTCACATGCAACTGATGTAAGTAAATCTACTAGTGTGCAGACCCCCGCTAAGAGTTCTTCTTCGGTTGCTTCCACGGGCCGTACAACTGGGATTGTTTGCCACCGATCCAAGGGAATGGGCCATGTCATGAAGGACTGCCCAAGTCAGCGCGCGTACATTGCAACAGAAGATGGTGGTTATGTAAGTGCTAGTGATATTGAGGATGAAAATGTACTGGCTGCTAACATTGCAGGTGAAGGAGACGAGACATAAAATGATGCTGATGATGGAGAAGAACAAGTAGCTGCTATTGATACAGGGAGATACATGAGCCTTATTGTACAACGAGGTCTAAGTGCACAAATGGGGAAAGGAGAGCAAAATCAGCGGCACAACTTGTTTCAATCCAGATTTCTTGTGAAGGAGAGAGCTTGCAGAGTCATCATTGATGGAGGTAGCTGCAACAACCTTGCCAGTTCTGAGATGGTCGAGAAGCTTGGCTTGACCACACAGCCACACCCACGCCCCTACTACATCCAATGGTTCAATTCGTGTGGTAAGTTGAAGGTAAACAAAGTTGTGAGAGTACAATTTTTGGCTGGTAATTATAAAGACAGTGCAGACTTTGATGTAGTGCCTATGCAAGCATGCTCTTTGTTGCTAGGTAGGCCTTGGATATATGATAATGATGTTTTGCACCATGGTAGAGCTAATACCTACTCATTCTCACATAAGGGTAAGAAGATTAAGTTGTTGCCTATGACACCCGCTGAAATTTTGAAAGATGAAGTAGAACGTGCTGAAAATGAAAGAAAATGCAATGATAACAAATCTGAAAATCAGGTTGTAGCTAAAAATGTTTTTCCACTTCAACATGAGAACAAAAATACACATGCTAGGAAAGACACCATTAATTTGAAGGGTGCTGCCATGTTAACTACTAATCTGAAATTTCTGATTTATTAGCACATAATTCATTTTGCTATGCTTTGATCTGCAAAGAGGCCTTGTTTACACTTGAGGATATGCCTCTCTCTTTGCCTCCTGCTGTTGCTAACCTTTTGTAGGAGTATGCTGATGTGTTTCCAAGTGAAATACCCCCGGGACTGCCACCTTTGAGAGGAATTGACCATCAAATTGACTTGATTTCGGGAGCTACTTTGCCAAACCGAGCTGCATATAGGACCAACCCAGAAGAGACTAAGGAGATTCAACAACAGGTCCAAGATTTATTGGACTGAGGGTACGTACGAGAAAGTCTTAGTCCATGTGCTGTTCCTGTTATTTTGGTTCCTAAGAAAGATGGTAGTTGGCGAATGTGTGTTGATTGTAGAGCCATTAATAATATCACAATTAGGTATCGTCATCCTATTCCTACGCTAGACGACATGCTTGATGAGTTGAGTGGTGCTATAATTTTCACTAAAATTGACTTGCGGAGTGGATACCACCAAATTAGAATGAAACTTGGAGATGAATGGAAGACCGCATTTAAGACTAAGTTTGGGTTGTATGAGTGGTTAGTGATGCCTTTTGGGTTAACTAATGCACCTAGTACCTTCATGCGATTAATGAACGAAGTTTTACGTGCTTTTATTGGAAAATTTGTGGTGGTTTATTTTGATGATATCTTGATTTATAGCAAGTCACATGATCTACATTTTGATCACATACGTACTGTTTTTAATGCTTTAAGAGATGCACGTTTGTTTGGTAACCTTGAGAAGTGCACCTTTTGCACCGATCGAGTTGCGTTTCTTGGTTATGTTGTGACACCACAGGGAATTGAGGTGGATGAGGCAAAGATTGAAGCCATCCAAAGCTGGCCGACGCCTACTACTGTGTCACAGGTGCAGAGCTTCCATGGCCTTGCTGGATTCTATCGTCATTTTATACGGGATTTCAGTACCATTGCTGCACCATTGAATGAATTGACAAAGAAAGGAGTGCCTTTCCAATGGGGTCCTGCACAAGTGAAGGGATTCAACCTTTTGAAAGAGAAGCTCACTCAAGCACCACTACTCCAACTCCCTGATTTTGGTAAGACTTTTGAAATTGAATGTGATGCTAGCGGAATTGGGATAGGTGGTGTATTGATTCAAGAAGGTAAGCCTGTTGCATATTTTAGTGAGAAATTAAATGGGCCTAGTCTTAATTACTCTACTTATGATAAGGAATTATATGCTTTAGTTCGTGTTCTTGAAACATGGCAACATTATTTATGGCCCAAGGAATTTGTTATACATTCGGATTATGAATCACTTAAACATATTAGAAGTCAAGCAAAATTGAATAGACATCATGCTAAATGGGTAGAATTTGTTGAGTCATTTCCTTATGTGATTAAACACAAGAAAGGTAAAGAAAATGTCATTGCTGATGCCTTATCTAGACGATATACCATGTTGTCCCAATTGGATCATAGAATTTTCGGTTTGGAGACAATAAAAGATTTGTATGCTACTGATTTGGACTTTAAAGAAGTGATAGAACATTGTAAAAAAGGAAGAGAATGGAATAAATATGTGTTGAATGATGGTTTGCTCTATCGTGCTAACAAGCTATGCGTTCCAGCTAGCTTTTGCAAGAGGAACATGGAGGAGGTTTGATGGTGCATTTTGGAGCAAAGAAGACCGAAGATGTGCTGGCCACCCACTTCTTTTGGCCAAAGATAAGACGTGACGTCGAGCGCTACGTGTCACGCTGCACTACTTGCAATAAAGCTAAGTCTCGCTTAAATCCACATGATCTTTATATGCCTCTTCCTGTTCCTAGTGTACCTTAGGAGAATATTTCTATGGACTTTGTTTTAGGGTTGCCTAGAATAAAGAGGGGGAGGGATAGTATTTTTGTGGTTGTGGATCATTTTTCAAAAATGGCACATTTTATACCTTGTCACAAGAGCGATGATGCTACAAACATAGCTGATTTATTTTTCAGGAAAATTATTCACCTACATGGAGTGCCCAATACCATTATCTCAGATCGCGATGCGAAATTTTTGAGTCACTTTTGGAGGTCACTTTGGAATAAATTGGGAACGAAGCTACTATTTTCTACTACATGTCATCCCCAAACCGATGGACAAACGGAGGTCGTTAACCGCACGTTATCTACCATGTTGCGGACTGTTTTGAAGAAAAACTTGAAGTTGTGGGAAGAGTGTTTACCTCATATAGAGTTTGCTTACAATAGGTCCGTTCACTCCACCACCAAGGTAAGTCTGTTTCAGGTTGTATATGGTTTTAATCCACCTGCTCCTATTGATTTGCTACCTTTGCCTACTTCTGAAAAGTTGAATTTTGATGCTAAGACATGTGCTGAACTGATTCTTAAAATGCATGAATTAACTAAAGAAAATATTGAGAAGAGGAATGAAAAATATCGTGCTTATGGTAGCCAGGGTAGGAAACAAACTTTTGAACCGGGTGATCTTGTTTGGTTACACTTGCGTAAAGATCATTTTCCCGAGTTGAGGAAATCTAAATTGATGCCTCGAGCTGACGGTCCTTTTAAAATACTCGAGAAGATTAATGATAATGCATATAAGCTTGAGTTGCCTGCAGATTTCGGGGTTAGTCCCACATTTAACGTTTCAGACTTAAAGCCGTATGTGGGAGAAGAAGATGAGATTGAGTCGAGGACGACTCCAATTCAAGAGGGGGAGGATGATGAGGACATCACTCCTTCGGTTACACGCACCAAAAATATTCCTCCTCGCGCTGCTGTAATTCAATGTCCTTTGACAAGAGCTCGTGCACGAGAACTTCTGAAAAGTTGAATTTCGGTCGCCCAGGGTATTGCTGTAATTATGTGATTATGCTCATGTACCATAATGCCCCCGGATATTTCACGAATGTAGCAGGTGAGGGGGTAGGATTTGTAAACAGCACATGTGGTTGCCAGGTACGGGCTATAAATAGAGCCACAGTGCACCCGGGAGAGGCATCAAAAAACTGTTCTGTCTCCAACACGTGCCGCTCTGAGAGCCCTTCGATATCTCCGTATCCGAAGGCTCATCTTGTCTGGGAACCAGGTCCCAACAGTTGGCACTGTCCATGGGATCGAACCCACGAAGACATGCCACCCAAGAAGAAATCGAAGCCAGCGGGAACAGTGGAGGCGTTGCCGAAACCTTCGGCCGCGGCTGGGCCTTCGGCCGATAGACCCCCTTCGGCCATACCAGGATCAAGTAATGCTTCGGTCGGGGGTACTTCGGCTGGACAAGAACAACATTGCGAAGTTGAAATAGCACCACAAGGACCCAGTGATAGCCGGCAGGGCGAAGCAGTCTGGGTTAACGCGGAGCAAATCCGGGTCATGGAACCAATAGATCGAATGCACTTTGAGCCTCCGGAAAAAGAAGGCGAAAGGGTGCGAAATGAAGAATGGGAAGAACTCGACGACTTTGTAATGAAGAAAGAACAACAAGGAAGGAAGCTAGTGCAGAAGAAGCGCATGTTGGATGGCCTAGCAGCAAGTCGAAAAGCTGCCGAGTACCGCAGGCAGGCGGACGAAGCTAGGAAAACATTGGAGAAAATCCAGGAAGAAATCGATATGCTCCACCAAGCGAAGGGCATGTCTCGCCGGCCAACGCCGCCGGGAGACATGATACGAGCTTCGCAGGAGCTTCAGTGGAGGTCGTCCATGGGAGACCCGGAGTCCCCTCTGGCCATGGATCTGCAAAATCAGCCATGGCCACCAGGATTCAAGATGCCCAGAGTGGTTATGTTTGATGGAGAGTCAGACCCAAGAGAATTTGTGATGAGTTTCAAAGAGCTGTGGAGTCTGCCGGAGGGGATGGTACAACCTTGGCGAAGGCCTTCGTATTGGCCATAAAAGGGATAGAAAGATCCTGGTACTTCGCGTTGCCCCTGGGATCCATATATTTATGGGAGCAATTGCGTAGTGCACTAAACAGCAACTTCCAGGGGAATCGGGCAGACAAAATCACTGCAACCGACCTCTTCATGCTAAAATAGCAACCAACAGAAACCTTGTAGAGCTACATGTGCCGCTTCGTACACATACGTTGTCAGGCGAAGGGGCTAAGCGAAGATACAATCATAGATGCCATAATACAGGGCATTAGAGGCAGGCTATTAGCAGGAAAGCTCACAAGAAAAAGACCCGGAAGCGTCCAAGAGTTGCTCAACAAGATGGAAGAGTACTCAAGATCTGAGCTCGATCATCTCCGAAGGAAAAATGAAATGACAGCTTCCAAAGTAAAACCACATGCACCAGCTAGAGAGGCAGGCAACATCAATCCTAGAGACAGACTGCACCGTCGAAGAAAACCCGAAGGCTCTGACTATCCAAGGCAAAACGAAGTCAATCAGATTAATCCCAGCCTGATCGAAGCTGCTCAAGGAGCATGCGAAGCTTACAGTGTGGCCAATAGGGGAGGCCGAGCCGGTAGAGGAAGAGGCCGCGGAGGCCGAAGAGGACGGGTTCCACAGGACTCAGCAACCTTTTACTGCGAACTGCATGGCAAAGGAGCCGACCACCGGACCAAACAGTGCTCGCAGGTCGTGGCTATGAAAGAAAGCTTGGCCTAGCAGTCTATTGATCACACAAGGATAGTGCAGCATGCAACAAGCTTCGGAAGAAGCAAAGGGTGGCAGAACCACAATCAGAACATGGCGTTTGCGAACCAATGGCAACAAATTCCTACACCACAGTATGCACCTACAACTTCAGCTCAGTTTGATCAAACTAGGCAAATGAACCTCTAGGGGGAGCTACCTCCGCCATCACCGAGACCCGTGATCGAAGCACCACCAAAAATTAGCAAATCAGTTAACACGATAAATCGTGTGTACAACGTGATGTTGGCCATCTCAGGGGGATCTAACCAGCAGACAGAATCTAAGAGACAACAAAAAGAATATGTGCGAAGGGTCAACCACGTCAGAGTGGGACCAACGTACATTAATTCAAGATGGTCAAACATTCCCATTACATTCTCGCAAGAGGATATGAGGGTCTTAGACTATCCACACACAGATGCCTTCATCATTACAGCAAACATCTCGGGAAATGAAGTACACAGGATCTTGATCGACAGAGGAAGCTCAGCGGACATCATCTTCACTGATGCCTTTGTCATAATGGGGCTGCAACGAAGTGACGTAAAGCAAGCTAGATCGCCAGTGCTAGGCTTTGGTGGAAATACAATCAACGCTCTGGGAAAAATAGTAATCCCAGTGTCATTTGGCAAAGAGATGAATTTTCGCATAGAAGACATTACCTTCGATGTGGTGGACATTGATTACCCATACAATGCGATATTTGGAAGGGGAGTCCTCAATACATTCGGAGTAATACCACGCCATGCATACTTGTGCATGAAGATGCCTGGCTTGGAAGGAGTCATAAAGGTATTGGGAGACCAGCGAGTGGCTAGACGAATTGAAGTGGGAATAGCTCTAGGAAGACGAAATGTCCACATGATAACAGACCCTTCGACGGGTTGGGAAGAAAGTTGCGACCAGCTAAAAATAGGCAAGGCAGCGAAGGCTGCACCAGAAGGAGTGACCAGAATAGTACAGCTACATCAAGAAAAAGAAGATAAAAAGGTCACTATAGGAGCGGAGGCTCCGGTAGAGGATCAGCAGCAACTTGTAATGTTCCTCCACGATAACGACGATGTCTTCGCTTGGTCTCCTAGGGACCTGCAAGGAGTAAGTCAGAAAATCATTCAACACAACCTAAATGTGGACCCTAAGGTGAAGCCGAGGAAGTAGAAGCTTAGGAAAGTTTCAGGCGAAAGAGAAGAAGCAGCGAAGGCTGAAGTGGAAAAACTGCTCGATGCCGGAGTCATACGCGAAGTAATGCACTTAGAGTGGCTGGCTAACCTGGTGTTAGTAAGGAAAAGCAATGGAAAATGGAGAATGTGCATCGACTTCACAGACTTAAACAAAGCTTGTCCCAAGGACGACTTCCCATTGCCTAGAATTGATCAGCTGGTAGATCCGCGGCTGGTTGCGAGATGCTAAGCTTCGTAGATGCATATGCAGGGTACCATCAGATATGGATGGTGAAGGAAGACGAGGAGAAGAGTTTCAGGACCTCATTCAGTATATACTGCTTCATGAGGATGCCCTTCAGACTCCGAAACACTGGCACAACCTTCACCAGGGTTGTGCAGACAATATTAAGATCATAGCTAGGACGAAATGTCTTGGCCTATGTTGATGACATAGTCGTCAAAAGTACCAGAAGGAGCCAACATCTTGAAGACCTGCGGGAAACCTTCGAAAGTCTGCGAAAAGCAGGCTTAAAGTTAAACCCAGAGAAATGTGTCTTCGGAGTACAATCCGGAAGACTACTAGGGTTTTTGGTGTCGAAGAGAGGCATCGAAGTGGATCCTCAGAAAATACAAGCAATTTTAGATATGAAACCCCCACAGAATAGAAAGCGTGCTCAACGCTTGGCAGGAAGGTTGGCGGCACTTAATAGGTTCATTGCAAAATCTGCGGAGCAAAGTATACCATTCTTCAAAGTGTTAAAAAGCTCTGACCCTTTCAAATGGGATGCAGACTAGCAAGTAGCCTTTGATGAGTTAAAAAGCTACCTGACGAAGCTTACGGCACTGACCAGCCCGGATCCAGGCGTGGATTTGTTGTTATACATAGCAACATCCCCTTCAGCAGTCAGCGCTGTACTTATGCAGGAAAAACCCGAAGGCAACAAACTGCGCCAAGTACCAATATATTATGTATCGGAAGCTCTAGCAGGCCCAACAAAGTCGTACACAGAGTTGGAAAAAGTAGCGTATGCACTGGTAATGGCATCCCGCAAGCTTCGCCACAACTTCACGTCTCACAGGATTACAGTACTAACTTCCTTACCCCTTCGTGACATGTTTTAAAACAAAGAAGCCATTGGAAGAATAGCGAAGTGGGTAACGGAGATCGCTCCATTCATGATCGTTTTTGTGGCAAGAACATCATTGAATTGCAAGCATTGGTAGGCTTCATGGCAGAATGGACGCCCTTAACCGAAGCCCCGAATGATGAACCGCCAGAACCTGTCTGGACCGCATATTGCGACGGAGCTTGGGGAGCTACGGGAGCAGGAGTTTCGGCAATATTATTCTCACCTTCGGGGACGAAGCTAAGATATGCTGCCAGATTAGAGTTTCGCTCTACAAACAATATGGTGGAGTACGAAGCAATCCTCCTGGTACTTCGCAAGGCGAAGGCTTTGGGCACCCGGAGAGTGCTGGTTAAGACAGACTTGAAGGTCATAGCAAGTCAAATTGACAAGATATTCCAGGCAAAAGAACTAAAGCTGATTAAGTACAGAACAGCGGTGCGAAGAATGGAAAAATACTTCCTCAGATTCACAGTCAAGAGTATATCAAGAAATGATAACTTCGAAGCAGATGAGCTAGCGAAAGCGGCTTCGTAGAACCTACCTATGCCTTCAGACGTTTTCTATCAGAAGCTGAGTGAACCAGCCCCTGAAGACACTTTGAACCAAACACGTCTCGTTGCAACAATTGAAAGCGAAGACTGGCATTCTCCAATACTGGCTTATCTTCGTGGTCAGAGAAACATCGAAGATCATGTCGGGGCAAAGCGCATGGCCCAGAGGGCCAGAAACTACAACGTTATGGGAAATAATTTGTACAAAGCTGGGGTCTGTGCATCGTTCTTGCGATGCATATCCCAGAAAGAAGGACAGAACCTGTTAAAAAAGATTCACAGCGGGTTGTGCGGTTCTCATATCAGCACAAGGGCTCTAGTCGGAAAAGCATACAGGCAGGGCTTCTATTGGCCGACGGCTGTAAATGATGCGGATCAAATGGTTCGAAGTTGTCAGCAGTGTCAATTCTAGGCGAAGGGGTCAAACAGACCCACGATAAAGACACAGCTCATTTCGCTGATTTGGCCACTAAGGCGGTGGGGAATCGACATTGTTGGACAGTTGCCGCCAGCTCCAGGAAATTTGCGATATGCTGTAGTTGCGGTAGAGTACTTCTCAAAATGGGTGGAGGCAATGCCACTCATAAGCATGACATCAAGAAACATACAGAAATTCTTATCGTAGAATATCGTATGCCGCTTCGGAGTCCCAAGCGAAGTAACTGTGGACAATGGCACTCAATTCGATAGTGCAGGTTTTAGGGATTTCTGCAATAGCCGGGGGATAAAAGTAATTTTTGCATCCGTATACCACCAACAATCTAATGGGGCAGTTGAGAGAGCGAATGGCATCATCTTCGCTGGTGTCGCGAAGCGTCTTCAAGGGTTAGGGAAGTGGGTCGAAGAATTGCCCAAGGTGCTATGGTCATTAAGAACAACGAGTTGCAAGACCGACCGGGTACACGCCATTTCGCCTCCTCTTCGGCGAAGAGGCCATGACCCCAGAGGAATGCAAAACCAAATCATTCAGGGTCAAAAATGACAGAGCAATGTGAACAATTATCATTGAAGGATGCCCTCGAAGAAGTAAGATTGCAAGCCATAGAAAATCTAGCCAATTATCAACAGGAGACAAGAAAATGGAGAGATAGGATTGTATCCGAAAAAACCTTCGCCCCTGGAGATCTGGTGCTGCGAAGATTCGGTACAACAACATCGGTGGGAAAACTTCTGAGTAAATGGGATGGTCCTTTCTTAGTCAAAAGATCATTAAGACCTGGCTCATATCATCTAGCTAATATGGAAGGTGAGGAGCTTCCGCACACCTGGAACGCAGACAATCTTCGCAAGTTCTACGCCTGAAAGCCGGTGACCAAGTCGAAGACTTCTATGTAATTTTTCTTTCGCAATATTTCTTGTAATCAATTTGTAAGAGTACTGCACTCTTTTCCTCATAAGGGGACCCCATCGTTAGGGGGTGAGGTTTTTAACGAGGCAAGAACCCATGTAAACATTGATATAGTAGTACCCCCAGAAAATACTGCTTGTCTCGGGTACTAATACTTTATCGTCGAAGTGCACCAACCTAGGGGTGGATTGGCGCACCAATCGACGACACGAGGCTATGCGAAGTGTAAGCAAAAAGACGTACACTTTCAACCTTTTTAAAAAAAATAATAAAACAAAAAAAAGAGAGAACGAGAATACAAAAACCATCCGGGGGCTAAGAGTGCCTGCCCCCGCACCGAAGGAAAAACAAACCTTCGGAAGAAAAACCGAAGTGTCGCTTGACCTACGAAAAGTGGCGCACTTCGAGCAAAAATCGGGGGCTAAGAGTGCATGCCCCCGCACCGAAGGAAAAACAAACCTTCAGAAGAAAAACCAAAGTGTCGCTTGACCTACGAAAAAGCGGCGTACTTCGAGCAAAAGTCGGGGGCTAAGAGTGCTTGCCCCCGCACCGAAGGAAAAACAAACACTGAAGAAAAACCGAAGTGTCTCTTGACCTACGAAAAGGCGGCGCACTTCGAGCAAAAGTCGGGGGCTAAGAGTGTCTGCCCCCGCACCGAAGGAAAAACAAACATTTGGAAGGAAAACCGAAGTGTCGCTTGACCTACGAAAAGGCGGCGCACTTCGAGCAAAAGTCGGGGGCTAAGAGTGCCTGCCCCAGCACCGAAGGAAAAATAAACCTTCGGAAGAAAAACCAAAGTGTCGCATAACCTGCGAAAAGGAGGCGCACTTTGGGTGGAAGTCGGGGCGCACTGAAAAAAAAGCAAACCTTCAGAGGATAAGTCGAAGAGTCGTCCAACCTAATAAAAGGTGAACTAAACAACTAATGCAAAATCGTTCGATCAACGGCATAAATCTGTACAAGCCGAAGTTACCTGCGACTAAAAATCGGAGGGGGGGGGACGGCGTTTAAAAAAAACAAGAAGAACTACTATGCAATCACAGGAAACTGCAGCAAAAATCAGGGGGATGGTGTCGCTCGGTACGTCGAGTCCGAAGCCCCTCCCCTCCATAAGATTTGGAATGTCTCAAATCGCAAACGATGCTTCGGGCATGATGCCACCAAAGTGTAACAAAAGAAAACAAGTCATAATCTAAATACAAAATTTATTCCGCAGAGTGATCAATATCTAGATCAACAAAATCCTTATACCAACGGCTAAAAGTAAATTGAAAAGCAAAGCCTTCGCTGGCGTGAAAATGCGTCGTTGGGGCCAGTGGGGCCCCAACATGAGTCGAATATGATGGGGATGCCCGAAGATTATCTTCGCCGCCGTCGTGCTTTACTACTTGAGAAGAAGGGCCATGGCAATAGCAAAGTTGCGGCCGGCGCAGAAGGGGCTCTTCGTCTTGAGGCTCAACCTTTGGCTCAAGGAGCACATACGAGCCTTCAACGTCTCCTCTCGCCATACGGCGCAGATCGTGTTCAGCTCGGAGACTAGCTAGCATTGAAGGACTAAGGGATTTCCAAAACGCTTTCATCCTAGCATTCATATCATCATACGATCTACACTTCGCGTGCCAATACCGCTCCAGCTCGATATCGGCATGACGACGGTGAAAAGATTCCCAGCAAGACCAAGACACATAAAAATTGTCCCTCATCATGGTCAGGGGACAGCTTCTTCGGCTACCTGCGTAGTGTCCGAAGGAAGGACCTTGCGCAGGGAGCGCAACAAGTCAAAAACACTTTGATGTAAATATAAGATATATTACACCACGCCACCAATGTGTTACATCGCCAAAATCACAAAAGCAAAACCAAAAACAAAATGACGCTTCACGCTGAATCAGCCCACCTTTCCAGTATCTTCGGCCGTCACGGTTGTCGCTTTTGATGAGGGATCATCCCTAGCCTTGGCTTGGAAAAAAGATATTCGATTACAAATAATTTATTTATGACCTTCGACCAGATAAAAGAATATGAAAACCAACGTACCCCTTGTCGGTTCATCTCCGCTTCCTGAAGAGCGAGCTCGCGAACGTGCTTGCACCAGTAGTTGGTGGTAAATGATCGAGCGGTGCTCTTCGATGCCTTCATAACTGCCGAAGTTGACAAGTCCACAGGATACTGGAAGGAGGGCTTCTGAAGAGTAATATGATGGTCACAACCCGTCATCTCAATAGACTGCACGAGACTTCGGGCAGCAACCATCGTGCAGAAGTCACCATAAAGTTGAGCAGCAGGCAGAAGGCTTCCGCTGGTTTCATTGATCCAACCTATAAGTCCCCCCAGCTCGACAAGATCTATTGTTGTGGGAGTCACCGAGGCACCAATACCTTCGAAGGTATGGCTGATGGCTTTGCATGCAGCAACTGCATTTGGCTCGAGCTCCCCAATAACATTAAGAGCATCATCGGAAAAAGCCTTCGTTTTGCTCAATTCGGATTGCAGCCACTGCGTTTTTGCTTTCTCCAATGCACTAAGTGCCTGCAGGTGCACACTTGCGCCTCAGAGGACTGCAGGTTTTGGCGTAGGTAGTTTACTTCATTTTCAGAAATTTGCTTCTCCGAGCGAAGGGTGCTGAGCTCTTTTCAAGCTGTTCCAAGCGTGATTCAGCATCCTTCGCTCGACGCGATAACTCGCATTTTTGGCCTTCGACTTTTTCTGCCCGCTTTTGCAACATATCAATCTGTACGTGTGCACTCTGTGCCCAGGCTTCAGATCTCTCAGCTTGCTTACACTGAGCCCGGGATAGAAGCAAAGCTTGGAATGTCGAACACAAGTCAGCAAAATACTAAGTACAATAATATCCGAAAATAAAAATATACCTTCGCAATGACCATGTCGGAGGCATCGAGCAGCTCGTTAGCGAGCTTCTAGCCGAGAGGGATTTCGAGTTCGGGGAGGACGAAGGTGCCAAAAATCTTCTTCGCGTCATCAACCGCCCCAGCGCTTGGTTCAAAAGAGGCAGGCCTCAACGCCTCAGGCGCAATGGCCTTTGCGTCAAGTAGCCCGCCGAGTCCCATCAATCCCTTTCCGCTGCGGTGGGGCGAACTCGGTGTCAATGCTTCAGTCTCAGAGGACGAGCTCGAAGGTGAAGAGGGCGAAGAGTATGCCACCACTTCAACGTTGTCGGTACCCTCGGCTTCGGGCTCCTGAGTGGTGGCCTCGGGTACCGTCCCCGCCTCTATCAACTCCTCATCATCGCTCAGGATCAATGTTGGAAGATCGTTGCGGGAGCAGAACACTGACTTTGAGCCCTGGCCCTCCTGGGTGCCTTCGGAAGTTTCCCGCCAGGGCAAATCGCGTGACACAGCAGAACCCTCCGGAGATGTTTCTGCATGAGCAACTTCAGGTGCAACTTCGCGTGGCCTCTTCCGGAGGGTGAGAGCTTTCTTAGTCTGACCTCCCTTCGGCGATTGCTCAGGGTGTTTTCTTTTTGTTGAAGGGCCAACGGTGGCCTCTTCACCCGCGTCTGCTACCGGAGAACCTTCCCTACCACCCTGCAGCATGGTGGCGACCTTCGGCCGTTCAAGATATGATAGGCCTCAGTATTCAAAGACTCTATTCAGTCTTCGAATGAGGCCTTGTTCAGCACACAGCTGTGTTTCGCCTGGTGTAAACTTGCTGACCAGCATTACAGCCCTGGCCTCTACTTCGGCCACCGAAAAATCTGAAAAATATCAAAACCGTTAAGCAAGGACAGACATAAATTGTATGAGTTACTACGGATAAGCGAGTACCTGCGAAGCCATGTACAGCAGGGTGGGGTCGGCAAAGCCCCTCGGGCCCTTTTTCCCTGAACTCCGGAATATCCCAATCCCGGCTCAGGGGCCAAACTCCGGCAGCTATGAACCCACCAGATCATGAGTTGAAAGATATTTCGCACACCTGGCGAAGGCCTCGAGAGCCGTCTGTTGCGATGACTTCAGTCACACATCCGGTGCGCGGTTTCCCTTCACCTCTTTGTATTTTGATATGAGAAATTCCTCAGTGTCCACCTTGTGGTAGAACCACCATTGGGTCCAGTCACTAGGCCATTTGTTTTTATACACCACAATAGGCGTAGTTAGCCCAGCGCGATACACGAAATTCAAGCACCCATAGTGAGCCTCGCTCTGAACTTCGTGAGCAAAGGCAGGCTTGGGTTGGTGATGAAGTCGGTGTGCAGCAACGAAGGCCCTAGCGAATGCTTTCACACCTTCCAAACGAACTGCCCAGGCGAAGAGCCCCATCCTCACTGTTGCATTGGGGGTCAGTTGATGGAGATAGACTTCAAACAATTTCAGTACTTTAATGACCATCTCATCGCATGGGAGGCGAAGACCCACTCGGAAGTAATGCACAAACACAACCGCCTTGTCATCAACCGGCTCCGGTGTCTCCTGTCGATCAGGGAGCCGGACCTTCGAAACATCGCTAATTAACCCTTCCCTCACAAGGCCGGCCAGCACTTCGCTGTCCACCTTGGACTGCCCGATCCAGTATGTCTTCGGGCGAGAGGATCGAAGCTTCGGCGCCATCTGGTCCAAGAGATTGATCGAACAGTAGATTGCGCGAAGAGTTGAAAACCAGGGGCATCCTCCGAAAGGCTCGAGAAAGTTTAGTCGACTTCGTACGAGAGCGATGGCTTCAGCAAAGGCATGGTAAAAAATATTGACAGTGGCGTGATATTTATAGTGTAAGGCGGTGGCAGTTACAATTGCCCGCATCAAAATTGAACCGGCACCGAAAACCATGCTTCAGTATACATCAAGAACATTAAATGCAGGTGGTTACTGAGACCTTTCGGCAGTTACCAAGGAGCCGTCTGTCAATCTACAAATTAAAAAAATGCGTAAGGATAATAATAAAACAGAAATTTTTTCCTTATACAAAACAATAAAACTCAACGGCATGCATTGACCCCAATAGACTTCGACAGGCCGAAGGGGACGGCGTTGAGATATCTCGCAGGCTACAAGCTTAGCCTATCAAAGATAAACCTTACCAGTAGGGGGCTACTATTGGGGATGATCTCCCGCCCCCCATTTTGGAGGGAACCGTGAAGTCTACTGGAAATGCTGCGTGCTAGCCTTTGTGGTTTTGTTACAGGGAGTTCATCTGCTAGTGGCAAAGATCGTAGAGCTATATTGGTCGAAGGGTGTAGGCACACTCGCACCTTCAACCTCCCATACCGACGAAGTCAAAGGAGACCTTCGACTGAAGAGCGAAGCCCGGACCCGCAGTCCACAACGTTCGTAGCGGACGAAGATGCAAGCCGACCTTCGCCGAGGGACGAAGGCTATCCGACAGGCATCCGAGCGGAGGAGGCTTCGATGCCCTTCGGAGACATGAATCACCTTGACACAGTGGGCCCATTTTGGTCGCCCAGGGTACTGCTGTAATTATGTGATTATGCTCATTTGTATCATAATGCCCCGGATATTCCGGGAATGTAGCAGGTGCGGGGGTAGGATTTGTAAACAGCACCTGTGGTTGCCGGGTACGGGCTATAAATAGAGCCACAATGCACTCGGGAGAGGTATCAAAAAACTGTTCCGTCTCCAACACGTGTCGCTCTGAGAGCCCTTCGATATCTCCATATCCGAAGGCTCACCTTGTCTAGGAACCCGGTCCCAACAATACCCTTATCCACTAACTGAAATCCCGACGAATCTACCCCTTCTGGACCATAAGCAAGCTTTACTTTTCCAAAGAAAATCTTGAAGTACAACTTGTCCGACATACCTACGAACGATTGACAAAAAACTATACTGTTATTTTGGCCTACAACAACTAAATTCAGGAATGAATAACCTAAACATACTGTTATTTTGGCCTACAACAACCAAATCCAAGGTTTACGCTAGGAATCCATGGAAAAGTCTTTACAATGCCACTCTCAACATGATGAGGACATCACTACTACGGATACACACACTAGAAGTAATCATCCATAATGGATTGTTGCTGCACCATTGCAAGGTCCTACGACACGAGCTTGTGCATGTCAATTAAATCATGAGGTGAGCTCGTTCTTCTGTGTCCATAACCATACTTATGAGGATGGGATGTTACTAAATAATTCTTGTGATGTCTTATTACTCAGAAATATGGGAGAAGATAACTCAAGTTGAACCCTTGTTGGGGCTTGTCGGGAGCTTGTCGAGGCTTACCGAGAGCTTGTCGGAACTTGTCGGGAACTTGTCAGACTTCAAGTCTAGTTCCTACTCGTTCTCCTATAGTGGGATGGTTGGATCCTGAGTAGGAACAAGCTAGTTGGGTTCCATGGCAACTGCAACCTGGACTCTAAATTCGTTTTGGACTCAACAAATAGTCATGCCACAAAAGGAAGATATCTTTGTCATATGGTGTCCAATGGAAGTGTTTAGCCACATGTTGGAAAGATTACGTTGTGATCTTTCTAACGGATCCAACCCCATCAATATATTCCTCGTGAGCGACTTGGAAACCTCAAAACGAGTTGACAATGTAACATATAGAGTTTGAGTCGGATTTTGTTTCTTTAGATTGTGTTGTAGCATCTAAGGGACTTGCATGCCCATAAATAGCGGTTAGGTGCAGCCATAAGAGGTGAGTTTTGTTGAAGCATAGTTTTGCCTAGGTTTTGCAGAACTCCACCACATTAATATATTTGTTGGGGAGAAATACCATACCCCGTAGATATCACTAAAAGGTCGCCACCAGGAGCTCTATTGGAACCCTTGGGTTTAACTCCACAGAAGAAATCCTAACTTCCAGAGGCCATGGATCCGTCCAAAAGCTATCCATAAGATGGGAGAAGAAGTTGTCCTCCAAGGGAGGTAGGGTTGTCTCTAGGGACCCTCAACACCCTCGGAGATACAGCCTCCCGGAGCCCTCGATGCCCTTGAAGTCATAGCCTCCCGAAGCCTCTATCTCCCGAAGCCCTCGACGCCCCCGAAGCCACAGTCTCTCGAAGCCCTAGTCTCTCAGAGCCCCTGTCTCCCGAAGCCCTCGACGCCCCCAAAGCCACGGCCTTCCAGAGCCCCTGTCTCCCCGAGCCTAGGTATGCTCCCCTGGAACCCGGAGGGAGGGGCTGCCGGATCTTAGTGAAAGATCAACCAGAGAGTGTCCACTAGCTATCCTCCTCCAGCAAGGAAGTGACCGCATTCAATGAGATGCATGTGGGAGCCATCCTAACATCCCAAGTGCATGTAGGGGCCAAACTGACACCTTGGACAGTGCAACACCACAATAGGCGACTGGCTGGGCACCATGTTACTATATTGCCATGGTAGATAATATCTTCTGGTTAGGGATAAAATACATCCTACCTAGACCTATACCGAGTGATTCGACGGTCCTAGGTCCCTGTGGGATAACGATGGTTTGTATCGCTATCTTTGTAAGGGTATATTTATACATTTACACCCTGTATGGAACTATAAATATAGACCCTTAGCTATCAGACCAAGGGACCAATCCTTCTTGACCATCACATATCTGGTGTTCGTCCCTCTCCACTTCTTCTCTAAGCTTGAGCATGCTCCTGTGAGTGTACTCTCGCCACACTTGTTTGTGCAAGAAATATTCTTGCACCATCCATAGGGAACTAAACATAGAAGTACCAGGGGAGGTAGGACACCACCGAAAAACACCAAGGCACTAACCATAGCGGTTGTTCTTCACCGCTACACCCATGCAAAAATACGCATGGCAGTTGTGACCAAGCACACCATGTGCCCCCCACCAGCTTTGTAGCTAGGCTGAACGTCGACTCTCCGGATAACACCGACCCAATAGCTTGGGTTGGAATGGAGGTCCAGGCCAATGTGGAGGTCTTCTAGCAGTGGCATGGTGAGGACCTTACTTCACCCCAAGAGGTTATGCATAACGCTGTAGCCAGGCAGGCCGCCCTCAAATTGTTCTGGGCCTAGGGGCATCCATGCATGGGCCTAGCCCCAAGCTGTCTCCTGTGATGATGCCCAAAGCACCTTTGACGAGCTGACATCTTTGGAGAGTCTGATTGCCTAACAACCTCCTTGGCCCCCTCTTGCAAAATGAGGCTCCGAGGAAGCCCAAGATCCTAGGGTGCGCAGACCCTTCTTGCGCCGTCGACATGGCGGTCGCAAAATTGATTGCGTGCAAGGGGCTTCGAATCTGCCATGGTCTCAATGGCATAGCCAGGACCACTCCGACTCTCGGGGCTTGGTCGCCCGGCAGCTGCATCGGCCTTCCATGGTGGAAAATTGACCCGGGGGACCACGGGCTCTGATACGCGTAGCCCCCGCTAGCGCCCACGGTGCCAACCACAGGCTCCGGCACTCCAAGAGGGGTACCAGTGCATTTTGCATAGGACCTAATGTGGCCACAATACAGTTACCGAACCCTCACAGCTTTCCAGGAGAAATACCTTATGATGCGTGTTTGCCCAATCTTCCGATTGGTGGAGTTTCAATGTTGATGATCTAAAGGCTCCGAACAGAACAGACTGAGAACCCTCGCAACCACTACACCACTACTCCGTGGTTATCAACCATGCCAAGAAGCAATTGACCTCACCAAGAAGGCTTTTCCTGCAAGCGAATCAAGAACACAAGCAAGAATAGGTAGATGCAATCTGAATATTGCTAATTACAAATGAAGTGCTCGAGTTGGGGTCCTACAAACCGAACAAACGGCGAAACTGTATAAAACAGAACAATCTAAGCAAAACAAAGCCTAAACTATGATGGCTACTATGTATATATAGGGGGGACATGAGAAGGTTGACCTAGGGTTGTGCAGCCATGGAAAGAGGCGTGCACAACCTGGACTCCAACCCCGACAGATTATAAGACCCAACAGGGTCCAAAATTGTGACGTAGCACCTTATTCCTTTAACTCTAACTACACTATAAATAATATTTGGTTGAGCATAGATCCATTAGAAAGGGATCGTCATAACCTTTCTAGAATGTCCAAGATTGCCTAAAACGGATTTCGTATGAGAAAGTTATGCTCGTTTTACAGATGTGTTATCCTGAGACTTGACCACAACCACGACCGCGACTTTGACCACAACTAGACCTTAGTCTCGAGTCCGAGTAGACTTGGTGTTCGAGGGGTGATGTTTGGGTAAGGTTCTGGTGCTTTTCCCATGTTCCTAAGCAACAAAACAACATAAAACTTAATAGTATTTTATTCTCTACGAAGAAAATATGAACAATAAGGAACGAATTCACCATGTGTGTATCTGAGGGAGCCATGGGCACATCACCTTAGGAGACAAGCAACACACTTGATGGGGGAAAAGCTGGTAACAGGCAACCCAGGGGTCATGAAACTGGAGAAGGTTGTAGGTTATGTCTTCGGGCCTTCTTGAGCCCCCCTCTGCCAGCTATACCATCGCTGGCTCCACTGTCGATACAGTACCCCAACGATGAGGATTGAGTCAAACCAATGGCCCAGCCTCAGTGGAGTCCGACAGGTCTCCCACATGGAGGGCTCCACCCTAAACTCTGGATGATCAGAGTCCTCTGTGATCCTTCACGTGTACGGGTCAGTGAGGGAAGAGTCAGTTGCGGTAAAAGGATGCTGGGCCCTGGCAGGAGGGTCCGAGGTGCTCTGGAGGTCTGCAGGCAAAAATCCTTCGGGGGCCAACCTAGGCCTTCGGAGCCTCCAGAGCCTAATTGATGTGCATTTACCTAATCTTTCGAAAGGTAATATGATAAGTCAATTGGTAGAATTTCGACGTTAATGATCCAAAGGTTCCAAACAGAACAGATTGAGAACCCTCGCAACTACTACACCACTATTCCGTGGTTATCAATCGTGCCAAGACGTGGTTGACCTCACCAAGAAGGCTTTTTCTGTAAGTGAATCAAGAACACAAGCAAGAATAGGTAGATGCAATCTGAATATTGCTAATTACCAATGAAGTGCTTGAGTTAGGGTTGCACAAAATGAACAAGCGGCGAAACTGTATAAAACAGAATAATCTAAGCAAAACAAAAGACTAAACTATGATAGATACTTTGTATATATAGGGGGAACGTGAGGATGTCGACCTAGGGTTGTGAAACCATGGAAAGATGCGTGCACAACCTTGACTCCGACCCCGACACGATTACAAGACCCTAACTAGGTCCAAAATGGTGGTGTAGCACCTTATTTCTTTGATTCTGACTAAACTATAAGGAATATTTGGTCAAGCTCATATCCATTGGAAAGGGCACGTCGTAAGCTTTCTAGAATGTCCAATATTGTCTAAGACGGACTTCATATGAGAGAGTTATGCAAGTTTTACTGACGTGCTATCCTGAAACTCGACCATGACCGCGACTTCGACCACAACCATGATTAGAGCTCAGCTTCGAGCCCGAGTAGACTTGGCCTTCAAGGGGTGACGTCTAGGTAAGGTTGTGGTGCTTCTCCCACATTCCTAAACAATAAAACATTACAAGAATTTAGTTGAAATCCATCCAAGGAAGCATGAACAGCGAGAAATGAGTTCATCTGGTGGTCTAATTGTCGTGCATGTGTTCTTGTAATTGGATCTTATATGATTTGAGGATTATTGGCAGTATTGATTGTATCCAAAGGAGCTATGGGCTCATCACTAATAGGCTCCGAAGGCTTCATTGGCTGGAAGGATCAGCCCTTCCCCTGGTACGGGCTATGAGGGCCTCCGGGCCTCTGACTCTGCCAAGTTGGACTCATTTTGGCAAAGGTATGCCTATAACCTTCTTGTAATAGCTTGCCTAGCTGACTAATCTTCCATACGATAAGATCAGCGCACATAGAAGGTAGCAAGCCTAGTTGTTGAAAGCCCTTACAACTGATAACTGCCAGTGAAACTCGTAGATAGTAAAACCAAGTCATATCAAAGTTCGATAGTAGTGTATTAAACTTGGTTCTAATTGTGCCCTTGGTCGCAAACGCCATGTAGCACACAGTCGACAAGGCCCTCTAACAAATCGAAGGCATAAGCCTCGATGCCAGAGGTACATAAACTTAAAGATATATTCATAATTAACAGTAGACAACAAGACTTAAGTTATATCTCAGTTTGGCATGTGCTAGGAATAACCGTCTGACCTAGCTATAACTTATGTTGTAACTAGCTTTTCACTGACAATAGCAGACTATCAAACTTAAGCTACATCCTTGCTCAAATAGTATACGACACTAGAGCAATTCTTTTTTCTAGAGATTCTAGACATCCACGTACCCATAGGCATAGCATGCCTAGGTCACTTGGAAGACATTGAGCCTAGGTCTCCTAGAAGGCATTGCATAACCTCAGTAGGTAGTGGAGCCTACACACCTGCAGGCACATCATGCCTAGGTTTCCTATAAGGCATAGCATAGCCTCGGTAGTGTGGAAGCCACGCAACGGAGGGACATCCACGGTAGCAGAGATGTGTTGCACCCGAGGGACATCCACGGGTTGCAGATACGCCCACGCACTGATAGGCATAGCATGCCTAGGTCACCTGGAAGGCATCGAGCCTAGGTCTCTTGGAAGGCATTGCATAGCCTTGGTAGGCAGTGGAGCCTACACACCTACAGGCACAACATGATTAGGTTACATGGAAAGCATAGTATGCCTAAGTCACCTTGAAGGCATTGCATAGCCTCGGTAGTATGGATGCCATGCACTGAAGGGACATCCTCGGTAGAAGAGATGTGTCGCACCCGAGGGACATCCTTGGGTGGTAGATACGCCCACGCACCGATAGGCATAGCATGCCTAAGTCACCTAGAAGGCGTCAAGCCTAGGTCTCCTGGAAGGCTTTGCATAGCATCGGTAGGAAGTGGAGCCTACACACCTCCAAAGAACAGTATGCCTAGGTCACCTAGAAGGTAGAGTATGCCTAGGTCACCTATAAGGCATTGCATAGCATCGGTAGTGTGGATGCCATGCAGCAGAGGAACATCCTCGGTAGCCGAGATGCGTCGCACCTGAGGGACATCCTCGGGTGGTGGATACACCCACGCACTGATAGGCATAGCATGGCTAGGTCACTTGGAAGGCATCGAGCCTAGGTCTCCTGGAAGTCATTGCATAGCCTCGGTAGGTAGTGGAGCCTACACACTTGTAGGCATAACATGCCTAGGTTACCTGGAAGGCAAAGTATGCTTAGGTCACCTGGAAGGCATTGCATAGCCTCAGTAGTGTGGATGCCATGCACTAGAGGGATATCCTTTGTGGCAGAGATACACCTACAAGTGCAACATGCCTAGATTACCTCGAAGGCAGAGTATGCCTAGATCTCCATGAAGGCATGACATAGCCTCGGTAGTGTAGATGCCGCACACTCGAGGGACATCCTTGATGGCGGAGACATGCCTCGAGCCCTCAAAATTACCATCCAATGCCACTAAGCATCACCGAAGCAATTACATCCTCCGGCAAACCATCGCCCGGCTCTGGATGGCTCTACCTCTGGAGCCTCAAGACGGCTAAGGGCCGAGGGTGTCGTAGGCTGCTTCCCTCGGCCCACTTGTTGGCTTCACCCTCCTACGAACCGACACCAGGCTCCGGATGGCTCTACCTCCGGAGCCTCACGGCGACTAAGGGATGAGGGGGTCGTAGGCTGCCTCTCTTGGCCCACTCATTTGCTTTGTCTCCGGCAAACCGTCACCATACTCCGGATGGCTCTATCTCCAGGGCCTCGCGGTGGCTAAGGGCCGAGGGTGTCACAGGCTGCCTCCCTCTGCCCTCTCGTCGGTGTCGCCTCTGCCAAACTGTTGCTAGGCTCCGGATGGCTCTACCTCCGAAGCCTCGTGATAGCTATGGATCGAGGGGATCGCGGGGTGCCTCCCTTGTCCCACTCATCGGCTTCACCTTTGACACCCGCCAAAGGGATTGCATAAGAGCAAATCAACATGACTACATATAATATGAACAAGGGTTCCCGATCTTCCGAAAGGTTCTGGTAACTCTCGATTTGGTGGAAACGAGACACAAGTCGATCCGGCTTCCGAACAACACGATCCGAAACCCCGCAATCGCAGCACCACGTCTCCTCTGGTTATCAACCGGCGTTGCACGGTTGACCTCGCCAAGAAGGCTAAAATCCTTGCCTGCGAATCGAAGAACACAAGCAAGAACAAGGAAGAATGCAACCAAATTGCAGATGAATGATTAATCTCACGAGTTGGGGTCTCACAAACCGACGAAACGGCGAAACTGTTCTTGACAGAATAATCTAAGCAAAACCCAACCCTAATTAGGGCGGCGGCTACTGTATATAAAGGATTAGGGTCGGCCAAGAACCCCTAGACGCGTCCCTAATGGACTCCAACACGATACATGGCCCAACGGACCAAAAACGGTGACGCAGCACCGGGACAGATTCTAGACGCTGATTTGTTTCGACGTTTCCCGTTGACTCAGAAGGAATTTGGACCTCAAACCAACGCCATTGGTTTCCTTATGAAATTATCTTTCCAACCATATGTGAAACGTCGAAAACGGAGTCCGGATGCGTCCTGGGCGTCCGTTTTATTGCTCGCTGGTCCTGGAGGCCGAGGCTGATTCGGACTCGAGTTGGACTGGACCTCCTGCTGTTGTTGGACGTCCTAGCTGCTCCTCCACGCCTCCAAGCCTTCCTCTATGTGTTTCCTTGTCCTCTCCATGATTCCTAAACAACACATAATCATTAGGTAGTAATCTATTCTCAAAATTATATAAAGAGTTGCTTAGGAACGAGCTCACCTCTAAATTTAATTGTCGTGCGCGAGCTCTTGTGATTGGACCTTGAAAGTTCAATGGAGGATCATTGTATGTATCCGAGGGAGTGATGTCCTCATCAACATAAACCAACCAATACGAGAGAAGGCATACTAATATTAAGTGAAAGTCCACTCCGTGTAACATAGATGCTAATATGGAATCCTCTACGGCCCATCACACGGTCACTCAAGTCATCGGCTTCGCCTCCCGTTCCACTGCAGGGCTTCGGATGGACTGTCGTGAATCAAAAATCTGGAACAAATTTAGAGTGAGAGTCTGCATCGGCTTCAAATAAAAAAGAGGGCTCACTGCTCCTACCACCAAACAACTGTGACATGCGAAGAGGCCAGGGAAGGTACCGTACTTAGGGATGAAAGGCACATAAAACACATATCTGGCCACCTATTTGGAGAATTGCCCACATTTTGATCCGAGGAAAGACATCAAACAGTTCCTAAGGTTTCAGTTTCATTACTAATAATTTGCACATCCAAATGATGTTTACAAAGGGGGCATTGACGAATGAAAAACAAATCCTAAGAGAGCAATACAGGGGGAGAAAGAGTACAAGGTGATGATCATGGATACTACAAGCCCTATTAGTGGTGCATGTTACGGCTGATGCGCTTCATCTGCGGCCTACCACTATGGAAACTAATACAGCAGCTGATCCCTGAATCACCAGAGGAGGAGGAGGACGGAACAAGCTCTGCCGTGGCTCTCTTTCCCTCCTCCTCAACCTTTTTCTTCTCTGCCTTGATCACCTCCTTCTTCGCCTTCGCCTTCTCCTTCGCATCAATCTCCCTCTCCAAAGAATCCGAGTCAACCTTCTCTTCATCATCGGAGATGTTGATGGTCTCAGCTGGAGCATTCGCTTGGATCGGAGACCAAGGCGGAGCAATGGGCGTAACCCCCTCTGCAAAGAGGGGAGTACAATGGTCATCGGCTCCAATCCTACAAACACCAGCGCCGGCGCTAAGGGCGACCTCACAATGGAGAACATCGACATCTCCAACAATGAGGAGGAAGAAGACACCATGCAAAGTCAAGGAGAACCGCTCACCTACATAAATAGTGGTGACGAATCAACAGAGTGAACCCCGGCTTTATAGCTGGGCCAGCTAGTTGCACGCGCCTAGGGAAGGAAGCAAAATTGCCACGGGCGTCTATTCGTGGCAACTCTAGTTACTCCCCTAAGGGGCCCGTTGTCATGCCCTCGCTGATCCCCAGCCACATGGCGCCATCCTACGGTGGTACTCGGGCTTTTGTGCACACATTTCATCACATTTATGAGACAAGCACCTTTTGGCACATGCAAGAGTCATTGGCATAGAGCCCCAAGCAAGACTGCGCATGACCCTATCAGGCACATCACCATTAACTGAAGGGCTTGTGACCGCACCCGGCTGACCCATGTCCATCCTACGGTGGCACTCTGGGTTCCAACGCACACGTCTCGTCACATTGATGAGTCGAGCCCCTTTAGGCGTATGCAAGAGTCATGGGCGTAGGGTCCCAAGCGAGATTATGCATATCCCAGTTAGACACACTGTCGTTTCCACACGCCATCAGTACTTACATTGAGGATAAAGAAAAAATCTTTCCTCCATGCACGTCCCCTACTACAACGGCTCAAGTGGCAAGAATACTTACAACTAGAAAAGCTAAAGGGCTCGTTCCAGCCTCCGCATGAACTCCAAAACATGGTGCCTCTACGAGCATCACAACGAACTTTGGCCTTGGTGCAACCTACACCACCGAGCCTCACCGTTGAAAGGACAATGATGTCACCTAGAGTTGAGTGAATACTTATTTTTACAAAAATTCATCCCCTTTTACCGTTGGCCTAAACATGTAGTGGAAAATAAACTAACGGATTTTTTACAAGTGAAAATACTAAATATTCTAGGCTCAACTAGTGCACAATCACCCTAAATAAGTGTGAAAGTTATATTCCTAGGGTGACAAAAATTATTCAATTCTAGCAAAAGATATGCAAGAAAATATTAATTGAAAACCCTGAGTTTTCAAGTTAAATCAGGAACCACCGGGTTCAACAGAGAATGAACTCAAAATTGAAATTAAACAACGCCTAAAGGGTTCTAGCTCAAACAAAGTGAAGTCTTGTGTTTGAAGTGATTATTCCAAGTAGATCCACGGAGAACCTACAATCAATTTTACACGAGCAAGTACATCGAGAAATATGCACAAACATTGAGCAAGAACACAAGAACATGAAAACAAGAGAGGAGACACAAGATTTGTTTCCTGAAGTTCGGACACCTACTCTGGAGGTTCCTATGTCTCCATTGAGGGGCTCGGTCACACTTGAACTGGGTCTCTCTCAACCCTTTTCCTCTTCAAGCATGGTCACACTTGAGCTTAGCTTCTACTCTTGATTTCTTCCCTTGTAGAGGTGAAATCGAAGCCTTCAAAAACTTTCTGCTACCACCACAACCTTGGGTGCTCACCGGTGACACCTAACAGCCTAGGAGCTCTAAGCTCCAAGAGTAATAAACGCTTCGTGAACTTCTTGCTGATGAACTCAAGTGCTCAAGAATGGATTTTTGCTCACTTTCACTCAATCTTTCAATCTCTCAAACAACTCACTTTTCTTCTCAAAACTCTCACTAAAATGGAGTGGGGAGGAGTTCTTTTGGCTCTAGAGATGTTCTTTTTCGTACTCTTGCAGCGGCAACAAAGAATGGGGGTGAGAGGGTATATATAACTAACCCCAAAAAACTAGCCATTACACACCTTTTTGTACAGACCCAGAGTATCCGGGTCAACCAAGAGTCTCTAGGTTGGCACTAGAACGCGTAACAGAGAGCCCTGGCTGGAGTACAACTCAGAGGGTCCAAAACCCGAAGTCTCTGGGTCAACCCAGAGTATCCAGGTGAAACACTTAGGTGCTAACAGACCGCTCAGCTTGGAACCAAACCTGAAGACTCCGGACAACCCGAAGTATCTAGGTCTAGCACACCTAGCCCTCTGAAAAACAACAATAACTTTTGATCCCGAAGTCTGTTTTCAACGATTTTGGACTCATGGGAAGCTTATTCAGAGGGCTACACATTCCAATTTATGACCTCAAACACATTGGATCAAACTAAGAACACTCCGAAACCAAATTTGGACACTTACCGCACTAGGCACCTTAAGCTAACTCTCACTTTGGGTTGGTTAGAAAACTCTTGAGCACTGAAACACGAAAAATAGCTCACGGTGCATCTCTCTTAATAGTGCGACATACCTATACTCAATTTTAAAGATAAAACATGTTTGAATCACATTGAGCCTTTGAATACCTTCAAGTACCACTTCTTTCCTTCAAATTTAGAGGGTTGCCAACTTTTATATCATCGTCACTCCATTTCTTCTTGATTCTTCTTGTGATTGATATGAATCACCGATAGCTTCACATGACCTCGCACAGTATAGGTGCAAAGTCTTCACTCGCACTTCACCACCACCTTGGTCCTTCGGCGCCAAGCTATTTTCTTGCCCTTCGCCACCGGATGGTCCATCGCAGCCGAGTCTTGCTTGTCCTTCACCATCTTTTCATAGAAAACCACTTTGTATTTGACATCTTCAATAAATTCATTTTATCATATATGGAGTCCAATCTTATTCTTCACTCTTGGCAAATAGAATCTTAACTCAACTCATGCCTTCTTATGGACCATAACCCCAATTCACTATTAAGCAAAAAGCACATGGGTTAGTCTATAAAACTCAATTGACAACTTTTATATCTTAAGTTACTTGATCTCGATAAATAACTTATTAGCCTTCATGCATATTATCAATCTTATTGAGCTTCTCCTCCTCTTCATGAGCATCACCTAACATCACTAAGAGCTCATTTATCTTGATGCACCTTCAATTTCTCCATTTACCTAGAGCTCATGCATATCTTTCCTCCATGCATCACCTATGGAACAACCTACTAACAATTCTCAATAATGTTGCTAGTCCATAGGTATTGTCATTAATTACCAAAACCACACATAAAAGCTTGATGCACTTTCAGTCATCCCCACTTGGCTCACGGTTATCACTGAAAGACTCCTATGCGGATAGAGGCTATGACATGAGATATCCAGACTATAGGGACGAGCTAGAGTTAGTTCCTTCTACATCCGCTCACCCCTCCTTACCTCAGGCCAGCAAATGAGGGGGTACTATTGGAGGGAAATACCCTAATCCACAGATACCACTAAAAGGTCATCACCAGGAGCTCCGTTGGAACCCTTGGGTTTAAACTCCACAAAAGAAAGCCCAGCTTCCAGAGGCTGTGGGTCCCTTTGGAAGCTATCCCCAAGACAGGAAAAGAAGTCGTCCTCTAGGGGAGGGTGAGGTCATCTCTAGGGACCCTCAACACCCTCAGAGACAAAGCCTCCCAAAGCCCCTGTCTCCTGAAGCCCTCAGGGCCCCCGAAGCCACAGCCTCCCAAGCCCCAGTTTCCTAGAGCCCCTATCTCCCGGAGCCCTTGACGCCCCCAAAGCCATGGCCTTCCAGAGCCCCTGTCTCCTGGAGCCTGGGTAGGCTCCCCCACAACCCGGAGGGAGGAGCTGTCTGATCTTGGAGAAAGATCGACCAGAGGGGGCCCACCATCTCTCCTCCTCTGGTAAGAAAGTGACCGACATTCAATGTGATGCATGTGGGAGCCATCCTGACATCCCAAGTGCAAGTGGGGGCTAGGCTGACACCTTGCACAGTGCAGCACCGCAATAGGCGACCGGCAGGGTACCACATCCCTAGAGCCACTTGCACTACTGTATTGCCATGATAGATAATATCTTCTTGTTAGGGGTAAAATACATCATACCTAGACCCATGCTGAGTGATTCAATCGGTCCTAGGTCCCTGCGGGATAACGATGGTTTGTATCGCTACCTCTGTAAGGGTATATTTGTACATTTACACCCTGTATGGCACTATAAATACAGACCTTTTGGCCATCAGACCAAGGAACCAATCCTTCTGTACCATCACATATCTGGTGTTCCTCCTTCTCCACTTCTTCTCCAAGCTTTAGCACACTCCTGTGAGTGTACTCTCATCGCACATGTTCGTGCAAGACATATTATTGCGCCAACAATATCGTTTTTCATTTATATTCATAATTTCATATTGCCTTCAATTATTCTTCCTTGTTCTTCAGTTGCTTGCAGGGATAAGAACTTCGTGTTCAGGCTAATTGTGCCTACGGCAAGGTCGGTAACCTCTAGGAGTTTGTTTAGCGAAAGTCAAGGCACTCCATTATTTTATGAGTGTCATTAGATCATCAAAGTCATCTTCACCAAACTGGCATGTGTTTCTCATCGAAAGATCGAGACACCCATCTGCAGTGCATATCAAGTGGTATCATATTTCTAGGTTGATCTATGAGAGATTTTTGTTTCTCATAGTTAGTTTATTCTTTTTTTACAAGCTTTGCATCTGTTTGGTGGCGTGAACATTGTTGTGCACACCATAATGCTATTCCTACCATGTGGGAAGAATTGAAACAGCAAATGAGACATAAGTTTGTGCCTCCTTATCATGCTCGTGATTTGTTGAATAAGTTGTGACGATTAAATCAAAGAACTAATTCTGTAGA
Source organism: Phragmites australis (assembly GCF_958298935.1). Lineage (NCBI taxonomy): Eukaryota > Viridiplantae > Streptophyta > Magnoliopsida > Poales > Poaceae > Phragmites > Phragmites australis. Next base: position 20,185,610 of record NC_084924.1, on the reverse strand, counting down.
AGAGTATTATTAGAAATTGCAAACTAGTTTGATTCATTGTGGTCTTAATGAATTTTAAGATGCAATGATGGCTCATTTTATGGGTGGTTTAAACTGTGAATTTTAGGACATATTAGATTTCAAAGATTATAATAATATCACCCGTTTGTTCCATCTTGCTTGTAAAGTTGAACGTCAAGTGCAGGGATCCCAGAACAGGAATCGTACTAATATTTCTGCAGGTCGGAGTATGCCATGGACTTCTCGTAGTTTCGTTGTTTCGTCCAATTGTACCATGACATCAAATGAAACCGTCTCCCTCTACACCCACTTCAGAGAAAAGAGCATCAGTACCGATGAAAAGTGTTTTCGCAGCACCAGTCAAGAGTTCTTCATCCTCTATTGCTTCTACCGAGAAGACAAAGGAAACACAATGTCATTGCTACCTAGGTTTTGGTCACATGATGTGGGAATGTCCAAGTAAACGAGTAATGATTATTCATGAAGACGGCGAGTACGATTCAACATGCAATTTTGATGAGGAAACTTATGTTATGCTTGCTGTGAATGAAGAAGAAGGTCACGATACTGATCATGTTACGGAACACATCCATGACAATGATGTCGACCAGTATTCAAGCATTATAGCACAACAAGTGCTTAGTGTTCAACCAGCTAGTGTGAAGCAAAATTAGTGACACAATATGTTCCAAATCAAGGGTGTCATTAAGGAAAATTTGATTCGCATCATTATCAATGGAGGAAGTTGCAACAACTTGGCCATCATTCATTTAGTGCAATAGTTAGCACTGCATACACAACAATACCCACATCCATACTACATTCAATGGTTCAACAGCATTGGTAAGATTAATGTAACACGAACGGTGAGAGTACACTTCGCTTTGGGTTCATATCATGATTTTGTTAACTGTGATGTTGTGCCTATGCAAATGTGTTCTATGTTATTAGGTAGGCCATGACAGTATGATACAGATTGTGTGCATCGTGGTAAAACTAATCAATACTCTCTCATGCCTCAAGGAAAAGAAATTGTGTTACATCATATGACTCCAGAACATATTGTTAAAGATGATCTTGCTAGAACTCGTAGAGAGAAGAATTAGGAGTCATCTAAAAGTGAAAATCAGATTGTAGCCAAAGAATTTGAGAAATATAAGAAGAAAGATAAACCTACTACAACTAGGAAAGAAGAGACTAAACTAAAAGCGCTGAGTCTCCTTGCTACCAAATCTGATATGGATGAATTTGATGCTAGTAGTTATGTTTACTATGCTTTCGTGTGGAAAGAAGCTTTATTTTATTTGAGAATACGATTCCTTCTTTGCCTCCTGCTGTCGCTAACATTTTGTAGGAGTACAGTGATATTTTTCCAAAAGAAGTACCACCAAGATTACCACCGATATGTGGGATTGAGTATCAAATTGATCTAATCCCCAGTGCCGCACTGCCCAACCGTGCACCATACCAAATGAATCAAGATGAGACCAAGGAGATTCATTGCCAAGTACAAGAGCTTCTTGATAATTGGTACGTGTGTGAATCACTTAGCCCATGTTCTGACCCTGTTATTCTTGTTTCTAAAAAAGATGGTTCATGGCATATGTGTGTAGATTATAGAGCTATCAACTATATTATTATCAGTTATCATCATCCTATTCCTAAGTTAGATGATATGCTTGACGAATTGAGTGGCTCTATTGTGTTCTCTAAGGTTGATTTGCGTAATGGCTATCACTAAATTCGCATGAAATTAGGAGATGAATGGAAAATGTCGTTCAAAAATAAATTTGATTTATATGAGTGGTTGGTTATGCCGCTCGGTCCGACTAACTGAAAGGACAATGATGTCACCTAGAGGGGGGGGGGTGAATAGGTGTTTTTGCAAACCTTCATCCCCTTTTAATATTTGGCCTAAACTTGTAGTGGAAATAAACTAACGAATTTTTCACAAGCGAAAAACATAAATATGCTATGCTCAACTAGTGCACAATAACCCTAAACAAATGTGAAGGTTACAATCCTAGGGTGATAAAGATTATCCAAATCTAGCAAAATATGCAAGAAACTCTGATATTCTGATTTTACTATTCATCAGATGTTCTAATATTGTTCATTGAATGGTCCTATTTTACTGTTTATCAAAACTTTCGATCCGATCAAAATAACAGATTTAAATATCACAAAATTAACTCAACAAACATACAAATAAGGATACAAGCAATTAACCAATGTAATGCACAACAGTAAGGAAATACGGAGACAAAAGATTTGTTACCAAAGTTCGGATATCCATCGATATCCTACGTCTCCATTGTGGAATCTCGGTGACATTTGAGCCGGGTCTCTTTCAACCATTTTTCTCATGAGGTTACACACATGCACTCCTCGCTTCTACTATGGTCAACTCTTCCTCCACTCTGAAGATGGTAAGTTTCACAACCACTTATGGGCCTCCTCACAATCTTCACTTGAGGATATCACCAGCAATCCACTACCGAGCTGTCTAGGAGACGATGGTCTCCAAGAGTAACAAACTCCCAAACTCGCATACGATCAATGCCAAGTGCCCAAACATAAGAAACTAATGTGACACATGCGAGCAACCCAAGCTCCACACACCTCACTGTATCCTCACTAAGCCATAAAAGCTTGATTTTCACAAATTCTTAATAGATATGGGAGGGGAGCACTCAAAGGTGGAAAACCAAGTTCTAACACCTCTCACAAGCACCACAAAGGCAGCAAAACAACTTTCAAAGCTCTGCCCCCACGCAAGGAGCCAAAGGGGTATAAATACCCCACTCTGAAAAATTAGCTGTTGGACGGATCCTGCACTGATCAGAAGTTCCGATCCACTGTAAAAAAACTAGCCGTTGGACAGATCCTACACCGATCGGAACTTTCAATCCCATGTATCCTAAAAGTCAAATCCAGGCAAAACTCACTCCCAGATCTGCCGAAAACCACATATTGGAACTTTCGATACTAGCATCGAAACTTCTAATTAAAAACCATCCGAACCCAAGAGCACTAGATTTCTATAAATCGGACTTTTCGACTAACATCGGAACTTTTGATCCTCGGATCAAAACTTCCGATAAAAAAATATCTGAACCCAATAGCACCAAGTTTCTAGAAATCGAACTTTTTGATAGATCGAAACTTTCAATTCTAGGATTGGAACTTCTGATCAACACAGCCGACACTCAGAAAAATGACGATAACTTTTGATTTCAGATGTCCAATTTAGGAGATCTCAGAATCTATGGAAAGATTATTTAGAGGCCTACACATTCCTACTGAATTCATAATCTCAAACTATAGAAACATGACTCTCTTAGGGCATGTATGTATGTTTGATGATTAATGACAACATAGTCAATGAGACTAACAAGTTTGTCAAGTATATGCTTTAGTAGGCATCATGGATCCGATACATGAAGAAGCAACCAAAGCCAGAACAAAGATTGATTGAATTAGAGAAGTCCAAAGAAAAATGTGCATGCTGGATGGTCCGGCAATAGAGGTGTTGTACATATCGGAGCTTTTCAGCTCATGACACTTGTACACGTCGGATGGTCAGCTCAAAGGGAAGAAAACCGAAGAATACGCAGGAAGGGCTGGCAATATGAAGTTGAATACACTGGAGTATTTCTTGCAGAGAAGTCTACAAGTGTTGAAGAGTGAAATCAACACGCTGGATAGTTCGGCACTCTGAAAGTTAACACGTCAGAGTATTTTGTATAGAGAAGAAGAGTTTCAGTCTAGGTCAAGTGTACACGCTTGATGATCCGGCGATGGAGCTAGTGAACACACCGGAACATGTAGTGTTCACAGATTGTTCTGAGTGGAGTTCCAACGGCTAGTTTTTTAAGGATGTACACGCCGGATGGTCCGATGAGTACAATATTGTTTACACCGGATCATCCGGTGTATATAGTAAAGTTGAGCTGTTGGGGCAACAACTAGCCTGTGGGATTGAGGTTATAAGTACCCCTCCACTCAGTCATTTGAAGGGGCTGGAGTCCAGAGAAGCTCACATACACTTGAGAAGACATCCAAGCCACCAAAGTGCTTAGAGTGATGATCCAATGTAATTAAGCACAAGATTAAAGAGTGCTTAGTACTAATAGGCCTAGAGAGAGTTGTTGCTAGGTGTTGCTGCATAGCGAGTGGATCAAAGAGTGATCGTAGCTTGCATCAAGTGGTACACCAGCACCTTGGAGTCTTGGTGACTCGCTGACACCTTAGCCTTGGTGGCTCAAGCTTCTTGACCCTCCAACTTGGTGTGGAGCAGCGGCAAGAATCTTGTACAGGGACACGGAGACCCTTGCCTTGGTGGCTCAAGCTTGTTGACCCTCCGACTTGGTGTGGAGTGGCAGCAAGAATCTTGTACAGGGACACGGAGACCCTTGCCTTGGTGGCTCAAGCTCCGAAGTGAAGACAGCGGCAAGTGACCGGAAGAGAGGCTTGGTGTGAGCCTTGCCTTTATAACTTGGTGGCTCAATAGCCATGACCGAAAGAGTCTTGACGTCCGGGAGCATATCCTTGGTGGAGATCCAACATGGACCAAGGGTGATGTTTACGCCATGGATACCACGGAATAAAAATCCCTTGTACCGAGTTTGCTCTATCTACCCTTTTTAAGTTTCTGCATTTACATACTATAATTTACCTTCATAAACAGGTTGCAATCTCTTTTGAGTGGTAGAGTAGACATAGTAGATAAACCTAGAGCACATTTAAATAATTGATATTAGTTTATCTTGTGAAGTATGTGGAGCCATTTAGGCTTTTAAATGTCATAATTCACCCCTCCCCCTCTTAGGACGTCACCGACCCCTTCACAAACATATTAGATCAAAACTAGGAACACTCCGAAACCCGATTCAGACACATCCTCCTATTGTACAAAGCTTAATCCGCCAAGATTAAACTAGGTACCATATGGAACATGTCAAACATCACTAAGGCTTGGCTATAACCACTAAGGCCAACAACTCAAAGGGATAAATCTAAAATACCTTATAGATACCCCTGACTCTGAGGATGAACTCTCAACACAAACCCATCCCACACTAAGCACATGGTTTGAGCACTCGACACAACAATCGAGCAACGCTTTTAACAGCTCCTCTTGATAGTATGGCTATTGATCCTATAACCCGGTCTCCCACCAAACTCCTTGAGACTAGCAAAACTAGTAAATATATTCTAGTTATATCTTTGCCTTGAGATATCCCATCGGACTTGACGAATACATCATCTAATCCCCGATGCTTATCATAGCTCTTTCAGGCTCATCATCAACTCCTCTTCTCTTGATGACGATGATCATCCTCGCTTCCATATTGATCATCTCTTCATCTACCGGAAGCTTGATGAAGTTAACTTGATTGCTTCCCACACACCAAGCATGGAAGACTTCTCTTTTCACATCATCTTCATCCAATTCACCACCAAGCATGAACCGCAAGCATCAAGTACACAAGTTATCCACTAAGATTATCTTGATCTTGGTCTTCCAACTTGTCATATTGAATATCTCAATTCAACTCACACCTTATTATGAAACCTAACCCCAACTCACTCTCATGCACAAGGCACATGGGTTAGTCCATAAAACCTAATTGACAGTTTTATATCTTCACAAGTAACTTGGCCTTCACTTATTATCAATCTTCATATGGAACCTAACCCCACCCATTTTGAAGAAATTAGCACATGGGTTAGTCCATAAAACTCAATTGACAATATCATATAGTCACTTAATCTTCACAAGTGACTTAGCATTCACGCTTATCGTCAATCTTCTTGAGCTTCTCTTTCATCTCATGAGCATCACCCAGAGCTCAATGGCATCGATGCATTTCTTTGATCTCATGATTTTCCTCTTTCCTAATAAGGGTATTGGTTTGCGAGGAGAAAAAGAATGGCCATAAAAAATGACTCAACCTACTAACAATTTTCAACACAATTGTTAGTCAATAGGTATTATCATTAATTACCAAAACCATAATTAGGAGCTAGATAAACCTTCACTAACGCCCCTAGTACCCTTATGAGGTTGATAAGCAAGGTTTTGCGTGATTTCATTGGCAAATTTGTGGTAATATACTTTTATGATATTCTAATATATAGCACATCTATAGGTGAACATGTTGAACATCTACGTGTTGTTTTTTATGCTCTATGAAATGCGCATTTGTTTTGTAACCTCGAGAAGTGCATCTTTTGCACCAATCGAGTATCATTTCTTGGCTATGTTGTGACCCCACAAGGACTTAAAGTTGATAAAGCCAAGATCGAAGCTATTTGGAGTTGGCCAACCCCAACAATGATCACCCATGTGCGAAGTTTTTTAGGACTTGCTAGATTCTTCTATCTCTTTGTGAAGGATTTTAGTACAATTGCCGCACATATGAATGAACTTTACGAATAAGGATGTTCCATTCATTTGGAATGACGCACAAGAAGAAGCCTTCACGGTATTAAAAGATAAGTTGACACACGCTCCTTTGCTACAGCTTCCATATTTTAATAAGATTTGAGGCTATGGTGGAGGTTGAGCCTGAGATGCTTGTTGCATGTTGGCCATTGCTTGGGCCATCCCTTGCAATATCTAGGTTTGCATAGCAATGAGTTGCCCCATAGACATCAGAGGTGATGGTGGAGGTGGGGTTGTTGCGTGGTTGCCACTATCTTCGGGGTTGCTCCTGGTGTTGACCATCTGGTAGGAATAGGGCATAGATAAGAGGAAGACACAAGATTCTAAAGGAAGGTCTATGTTATAGAGACTTGCTTTACTTTTAAAACTCTTATTATATTAATTATTTAATATCTTCAAACCCTACTTCTAAGATGCGGATGTAGACAGGATGTCTAAGGGTGATCTTGCAACTCACATCTGACACACATAAGCAATAAAATCCATAAAAACCAAAAACTCCAAAACGACCTAAACGATACTATTGATCGATGTCTACTAGCTTACCAGTGGTTTACCTATCTGGTACACATGGTGGGGTTGCAGGTTCTCCATCTAAATCAATGTCTGGATATTCTGATCCTGAACTTGTGAGAGGCTCGAAGTGAGATCTCTTGCTTGGAGGCGAGGATGGTGTAGGTGTACCATCACATAGGCGATGATGAAGTATCATATTCTCTTCTTCGTCATCTTCCAAGTGATGGTATGTGGCCTTCAGTTCTTGCATAGTACTGTCATATTGTCGATCTAGGGTGATGGTGAATTGAACTTGTATTTGGAGCATAGTGCTTTCTTCATTGCAGTAGCATCGAACTCTAGTATTTGGGTTGGTGTCACTTTAGACATTGATGTAGCGGTACTCATGGTAGGGAGCTTGGCGTGCAGCGTTTTGTATGTCTTCTTCAAAATTGGACCTCCTTGTCTCCAAGGAGTATGTACATGCAACTCTAACTTCTCCCTTGTGTGAACGGCGTCCATAGATGAAGACAGTGACAGTCCACTCCGTACCATTGGCTTGCCTTGATCCCTCATACATCGCCTTCTTTTGTTGCCTATGTCAGTGAGCATGGATCAAAGCATCCTTGGTAAGATGCCTTGGTGTAATCCATTCACTAGTACAAAAATGATTTGTATAGACGGTTCAGAAACCCCGTGCGAGACACTTTTTTGAACTTTCTGTCAAAAAAAATCTATACAAATGATTTGTACAGATGGCTCGTTATTGGAACCGTATGTACTAAGTTTTCTGGAGCTAAACAATCTAGAAAAAATATTATCCTACCCACACCAGCTCCCTATATTATTATGTAGGTGCGGTCGCAAGTCACATGATTTTTCACACGAAATACCACGAGTGTGTTTCTAGGAGTCGAACCCGCAACCTCTAACCTCGCGCGAACCTTCCTTACCATCTCACCTGTCATTCTTTGCTAACCATTGTATGAAAATAATCTATATAAGATATATGCTCAAAATGAGTGGGACACTATTAGTACGTTTAGAACCGTCTATACTATTCTTTTTTGTACAGACGGTTCTAATTTGGAACCGTCTATACAAAAGGAATAATACAGACGGTTCTAAACTAGAACCGTATGCACTATTAGTATAGACAGTTGTAGTTTGTGTGAGGAACCGTCCAAATAGTATTCTAATTAATCATCAGGAGGATCATTATTCATAATCACAACCTCGACGATTAACCAGAATACCATTCCGGTAGTCCCGGCACGTGTTTTGTGCCCAGGATCGGAACACATGCCTTCCAACTCAAATATCACAACACAGTTTAATAGAGAGCAAGTAATTAAACTGGATTACAATTATTAAACATGCAGCTGCTTCCACAATTTACAACAAAATAAGAACAGCAACAACTAAGCAGCGGAAGAAAAACCTATACAACAAAAGAGTATGGAGCCGTATGCCCTTAGGCTCCATACCAAAAGCGTCGGAGTTCGGAGTAGAATGTGCTACTCCTGCCCGCCACCCGGATCGGCAGGCAAAAAGTAGCCGAAAACTGCCTCTTCCTCGCCGACCTGTGAACCTGAAAACAACTTAAGGGCAGCACCCCTTAGTACGAAGGTACTAGCAAGTCTTACACAGTATGAGTATATATATTCTCGACTCCAAGGATCATGCATTTAAAGCTGTAGCAAGGATTAAGACATGTTTAAGTTCATTAAGCGGTAAGCAACCTAGACTCTAGGTGTAAGCAACTGACTTAACCAACCACCGACTCAAACTCTGCCAACCAACTGACCACAACAGATATGTAAACAAGTGTATAAAAGTAAACCATTACCACCAAACCACCGACCACATACCGACCAAACCACCCCAATCCAACCATGCCACAACCCATATCGAAACTCTACGACCAAAATATGGTCGCTCGGTGGAGATAAGCAATAGCGATGCTCATGACCGAGAGCGCGGCAGTTCGAACTGATTATACACCCTGCAGGGGGATACTCCTGGACCCACACGACACAGGGACCATACGGCTTGTGCCACCCGCTAAGATGCGCACAAGGGGGTACCCGTGACAACCTTTCCCAACCAGGCCCAACCATGTGGATCAACCATAGCTCGGCGAGACGGTATTAGAACTACTCCTCGAGCAAACTAATACCGCTAAAAGCCCGGACTCAAACCGGACTCACACCGTCTATGACGAGGCCCACATGACCACGTCTGCGAAGGTAATCGGCTCGCCTACCATTATATCAGCATGTGGTGAGTAAGGTATGTGCTAAAGCCGACTACACCGATGATCGGTGCTTAACCGGTGCAAGCGGTCTACGGTGTCCGGGTTCCCTCCCCGAACTGCCTGAGGACTCCTCGTGAGCAGATGACACCCCTAACACCGCCCACACCTCGTCTCAACTCACCACTCACCAAACCGACTCATCATCAACACAACCATAAGTGTGAACAAGTAATAAGTCCTAGGCTCGCGACAACGGTGGACGCCGTCGTCGACTTCTACCGGAAAGCCTAAGTACCACTAAGCATAGCGAACTAAAATTAGACCGCGACGACACCACTAGGCTCCAATGGAATAACTCATGACACGTGACCGAAATGGAAGAATGCATAGGCATAGGTTCTACCCAACTCGGAACCCGACACACGCAATGTATACATAAGCGTAGATAACATATTAGATTTCAATTTGACACGGTGCAATATGATAGATGCTTGCCTTGCTGCCCTAGCTGCTGCTCACAGCTACCCGAGTCACGATCACCACTGCGGGAACCTCCGGGTACAGCCTCGTTCGCCGGGTCGAAGTTCCCTAAAAGAATAATCGCGTGCAATGATGAGTATGAAAGCCATGCAACAACGGAGGTGACATGCATTATGCCTTGCGCTTAAAACATCAAATATTTCCTAATTGCAATTAGCATTAACCATTTAAACATTTCCTGAAATACTTTAAAGCATAAACCAAAGCTTAAACCAAACTGGAAAGTTAATTATGCTTAACATGAGGGTGTATATTTTTACTGAACAGGAAACAATTTAGCAAGATTCACAAAATTGGATTCATCAATTTTGGAGCTACCAAGATTTAATTATGAATTATCAAAGCTTAAACATGCTTCATTTATTCAATAATTCCCAGAACACATTTCATGGCTGCTGGTATTTTTAACATGTAGATAATGATCATATAAACCCAACAAAACTGGTTTCACGAATTTTGGAGTTATATACATTTTTCTATGCATTATACAAGCTATCAGCCGATTTATCAATTAAACAAATATCCAATTTCGCATTTTCTGATTTTTCCGAATACTTAAACACCCTAAAACCTTTTTCCACTCGGGTTCGGCCAGCCGCTGTGACTGACAGTGGGGCCGGCGTATTTTGACCCGAGTCAAAATGGACTCGCGCCAGAACAGAGCGCAGCACGGCTGGCCGGGGCTCGGCTTGCGCCCGCCGGCGGCGAGCGGCGCAGTCCAAGCGGCTGGCAACGGCAGCTGCAGCTCCAGCATGTGCGCGGGGATCCATTTGAGGCACACGTCGCCACTGTCGACGGCCGGAGAATGGCTAGCGGCGGCGGACGGCGGAAACTATACGACGGCGGCTCGGTCTTGACTCGCCGACGACGAACGGCGGCGTAACACGCCTGGCCGAATGCACCTACGCGTTCCACGTGAGCATGTGGACCTAACGGCGTGCTCACCGGCCGACGAGCTCGACGGCGGCACGGCTGGCAGCACGCGCTGGGAGGCGGCGGCGGCTCGGCCATCGTGGACACACGCGCCGGTGACGGGACGGAGGAAAAACGCCGTGCGCAAAAGGTGTACAGGAGCATGAGGAAGCTCACCGTGCAGCAGGTTGGGCCGGAGAAGCGAGGGCACGGCGGGTCGACGGAGGACAGCGGAGCTCGGCTGCCGCCGTTGGAGAAGAAGGCGCGGACGGCTTCAATCCTTGCGGGAAACAGCCGGGGAAGGAGGGGAAACGGCGGAGGAGGGCTTTGGCGACCTCCCTCTGTGCTCTACCTTGCTCGGGCTCGGCGGAAAACACCGGCGGCGCGGTGATTTGGCCGGCGGCCAGTGCGTGTGCTCTGCGCTTTGATTTCCAGCCGCGCGAGAGAAGGAGCAGAGAGAGAGAGAGAGAGAGAGAGAAGAGGGCGGGGAGGGGAAGATAAGGACACGGCGCTGTGCTTGGCTTCCGGCAACGTGGCCTGGCCACCGAAGTCAAGATTTGCGGCGCCGCCTTGCTCTGTGAGAGCGGGAGAAGGGGAAGCAGAGGCTGCCTGAGCGAAGGGGATGACAGGTGGGGCCGATGAACAGTGACCGCCAGGCAAAAATATCTTCACTACTTTGGTTATCAAGGTGGAGGCCTTACTGTGGTCTAAAAATTGTGGAACAAATTTTGTTGGCTTCTATAAATCATGAACAATCCATTTTACCTTGTTTGACCCAAAAAGCTTGCACCAAATTCAAATGAAAATTCTCCAAAGAGGCAAGCTTTTCTAACTTGTGTTAATTTTTATGCCTTTAAAATAATTCCCAAAAATTTGGGAAAATTCATTGATATTCTCCTCTAGGCACCTACTAATTTCTAAAATTGTTTCCAACCCTATGTTGTATAGAAATATGGTGAGTTGCTTAACAACGCATCAACTAATATTGATTTTTACAATTTATTTAATTAAAAATTGCATGCCTAAAATTGCTCAAAACCAAGCAACTGATGCTAATGACGTCCATTAGCACTTAATTATATGCTTTGGAAATTCTGGGCCATGACAGTTTGTAACCATCTATACTGTAGTGTCCCACTTAATTGCAACAGTTCGTTGCTATTTTCTCAGACGGTTCTAGTTTGGAGCCGTCTATGGTACCCTTTGTATAGGCAGCTCCATAGATCTATCTGTACAAGGGCGTCCCACTAAATAGATTCTATAGTGATTAGAGTGGCGTACTTCATTGAGATCAAATTCCATCTATAGGTTCAAGTAAGGGTGGGATAAGTAATCTATTAGGGAAAGACGAAGATGAGGAGTCTTTGAGCATAGTTTTTATTTTCAAGATTTCATCTTTTTAGGGTTGATCGTGTTATCTAAGTGTTCTAGGTTAATATGGCTCTGATGCCACCTCTGTCAAGACTAATTTAAGCTGCAAACCAATCTCATCTATGTGTTGAGCCTAGGAATCAATCCCAGCATATAGTGACTTCAGTGATGATAATCATTACAATATCCATACCTTAATCAAATAAATCATCTTACAAAAGTGACCTTTGAGAGCCAAGATCCAAATAAAACTCTATAATTTAGCTACTTATGCTCTAATCCTTCACGACTTCTCCACATGCATGATCAATGTAGAATGCATCTTAGGATGATCCATCCTCAGCAAACTACTCGATACATTCTCCAACTGAGTGTTTAGTGATACCAAGAGTGAGTATTTATCGTACTCAGGAAGTTGTGAAGAAATAATATGCATATGAAGGCTTAACAATGATATGGCAATATAGCTCTTTTGCACAAATCCACATTTAAGTTAAAGAATTTGAAAAATAGTAATAATTACATAAATAATTGTAAATAATCAACCACCTCAAGATTTCAACCATCTTGATTTAACTAACTTTCCAACTCCTCAACTAAGGTTCCCACCAACAAGGTTGAACACACCTCAATCATAGTTCCCACCACCATAATTAAGCAAACCAATCAAAACACCAAGTTCTAATCATGTGAGGATTTCCATGTCACTCATAACCGCGAGTATGGCTGATTAACCAGTTTTACACTGTACAGAGGTTATACACTTTACCAACAATACGTTTCATCTTATTTTGCCATGCGTCCAATTGCTGACGGAAACTCTTACACACTTCTAGGATGTGCGCTAGGAATCCACAACAAAGCATTTACTATGTTACTCTCAACACATGTCTAATCGCTAAGGTTTCACCATCGTGAGAGTACACCCTTCACTTCAAAAGCCACCTCATGCGCCAATAGAACACCCTAGAAGTACACCCTTCCATTCCACACAACCGGATGGTCTACACAATGTTGAAAGTATGCAAAGTAATTGGATTGGCCCGTTCCATAGTAGGTTTGTGGTTGCATTGTTTATAGGAAAAGATCACTCTACGAACTGATTATTAGATTTGAGTAAAACCACCGTATCCTAACTGTACATCCTGTACCGATCTTATCATACCACATGCTCAAATCCCTATATCATGTTACTATAAAAATTATGCCATCATCTTTTATCATTGTTGCATCAGACCATTATCAAGTTTCGTAGAGCCATTATCATGATCATCATCCTAAAGTAAGGCTAAGCACCATCTACCCTTCCATATCCAAACCATAAGCAAGGCTAATAGGATGATATTGGAAATCTAGGGTAAAGCCTAACTCTTGGGATTTTTGATAAAATTATTAGCATGTATGGATGTAAAATAAAATACTTTAAAACTGGGATAAATATGTTCAAGAATACAACTTGTCTTCACTGTACTCAGTTGGCTCTTGAAATTCTTGATCCTGCAGCCCTTCTAGATCCTATAGAATGTTGACATCTACTCTAAAACATACGCGAAAAGGCAACACATAAACATCAAGATCCAAAATGCCAAATATCACATAACAAGTATCATCACATACAAGATCACACTTTTTCGGACAATCCGACAAAAGAACGGGTCAAGATGGGACTACGATCGACAAGTTACGACTTTTGAAAGATTAAAACAGGAATAAAAAGATTATCTACATATGAAATTATGTTAGTAATTTTGTAGAATTTTTCCGAAGTTATCTATGATTTTCTAGGATTTGTCTGAAATTTTTTAGATTTTTTTGAATTATAAAACTATACAAAATGTTAAACAAAATTAAATAAACCTATTAAAACATTATTACAATTATTTTCCTAATTATTCCTGTTTTCAAAAATTTTAATACTAAAAACTAATTATTGCACACTATATAACATATATGACATTAGTAACAGAAATAAATCAAAAAGAAAAATAATAAGGATGACTAGGCATGGCACACAAGCATAGTCGGCTGACGTGGCACTGCCACCCAAGCGAAGATGCTCACGCGACTTGCTGGCATGTCGTCTGATGTCGCTAACAGACTGTGTTAACACCGGCTAACAGCATCATTATGGTTATTAAATTCGAGCCATCCATCTCAGATCTAGTAGGCCAAAGGGGTACAAGACGATCTAATCCACCACACAACGCAGATCGAATGGTCAGCATGCAATCGTGCTCATCTCTGACACGACGGAGGGTGGCGACAACTACTCCGCGGTGGCGCACGGCTGGAATGTCACCGGAGTTGAGCTCCCATAGTCCAAAAAATTCTGCAAGCAGCGGAAAAGCATCATGGAAGGACAGAGAACTCACCTAGGACACATGTCGACATCGGCGAGTTTCTGGTAAGGCTGGCGACAGCGAGGTGCGGCTAAAATGCTAAGAGTTCATCGAAGATGGGCAATTGGCGGCGCATTCACCTCAGTTTTGTGGACAAAAGCTATGGGACGAGGTAAGAGCTTATGGGGTTGCATATTTATAGGCCTGAGAGGTGAAGGTCTTGATTCGAGTCGGTTTAGGGTTGAGAGGAGTCCAGTGGCGACACATGTCATCTCTTGGTTCAAATGCGCTCGGCTAGAGATAGAACATGCCAAAGATCACGGGTAGCTTGCGCAACTTATCCGAAGAAGCTCCAAACCAATTCTATATCTAATTTCGTCAGATTGCTTCAGATTTGAATTTGGTTTCCATGTTGAACTCGAGCTCTATCTCTCGTTTGACGCGGGCCCTGTCATATCTTGTCCAGACTACACCTTGTATACGTCTTGGCGATCCCAATTTGGCAGCTCAGGCTTGAGCTCATCCTCCATCCAGTTGGCGTCTTGCAAGGTGTTGCTGTCACGTGCGCTAACTAGGAAGCAGAGCGGAGCAGCGGGAGGAAGGAGAAGGGGGTGGCTCGGCTGGGTTAACATGTGCGCTTGGGCCAGTCCAGCGTCACGGCCCAAGAGGGAAGGGAGGGAGGCGACCTACCGGCTTTCCAGGCCGAGTGGAAAGAGAGGAGGGAGGGAAGGAGTTGTGCCGGTTGGGAAGAGGTCGGCCCGAGAGGCTTATATCCCTTTTATTTTTTTCCCTTTTTCTCATTTTCTAGCATTCCCTTGTGCATTCATGTATATACATATACATATACAATACATACACTTTTATACACATATATATATATATGCATACATATGTGCATATATATACCACTGCAACTTCCTGCTGGTTTATCATCTTGATCAACTTGTTAAAATTTAGTCGAGGAGGAGATGTACAGACTAACCTATGCATCACATTTTTTTGTATACTTGCCCATCGGTGAGGGGATGGGTATTCAGGATGAGGATTCGTGGAGATTAGCTAGAAAGGAAGTACAGCAGCAGAGCTTTTGACGATGACAACGACAGGGGCAGGGATCCAAAGCTTTCGAAATCTATTGAATGAAGTGATAACATAACATCGCAACACAGCTTAGACAAATCCAATCAAAGAATTGGGGAAACATATATCCTGATTTGCAAATGGAGAATTTTTATTTTGATGCATTCATGTATGAATTAACCACCATAATTATACAAGTGGAAGGCATTACGCACTAGCTGAGCTGCCAAGCGGGTCCTTCCTGAGGCATAGACCCCGCATGCCTACCGGATTGGATTCTCAGAGCTGTGTGCGTCCGGCGGCAAGGCTATGCTATTGGATGAAGGAACAGCAGTGCCACTTCCACGGCGTGTATTGAACGGGTAGCCACCGCCGGAGATGAAATTAGGCCAAGAGGAGCATAAGGGGATGGTATGCCCTCACTACCCGCCGCCCCCGAAGACCAAGAGCCCAAGATGGCCCTCCACCCCAAGGTCAACATCGGCGGCGGCGCTCGCATTGCGGCGACCACTAACTGGGCACGTTGACCGGCAACGTGCGTGCGAGGCCACGAGACTACGGATGCCGAGGAGGAGCGAGGAGGTCGTTCCGCTGGACCTCGAGGTGGTTGGGTTTGTGGGCCTTCTGCAGGTCGTGGATATGCTATAGGTAGTACTACTGTAGCCCCTCCCCTCCGCCGCACATACCCATCACCACCGCCACCTCGTCACCCGACGTCATTAGATCATAAATCCACCAAACATAATGGACTTGAGGGCGTCAGGCTTACCCTCCTTGCCTACCTGGGGCTGGGAGGTTGAGCGCAAACCATGGCGG
Organism: Phragmites australis; assembly: GCF_958298935.1. Taxonomy (NCBI): domain Eukaryota; kingdom Viridiplantae; phylum Streptophyta; class Magnoliopsida; order Poales; family Poaceae; genus Phragmites; species Phragmites australis. Next base: position 20,169,349 of record NC_084924.1, on the reverse strand, counting down.
CAACACGAAGGGACGAGGAGCAGAGAGTGGCAGAGGTGTCAGGAGGAGGTGTCTGTGATGCTAGGAGAATACCATAGGAGGGGACGGGCAGGGCGGGCAGTGAGAAGGGCAAATGGAGTATGGATGGTTTGGATGGGGAATGGTGGTGTGGTGGCGCCGACGCAGTGAGGGTAGGAGGAAGATGAGGAGGCGGTGTGGGGAGGAGCAGCATGATGCGGCAGCGAAATCGCTGGGTTTGTTAGGGAGGGTGGGACGACGGATGCACAAGTACAAGATAGGACATAGAGGACCCACTTGTTGGCGCGCTGTTTTTGTGAGGAAGGGCGAAACGTCAAGGGCTGACGAACGAGAAGCGGGTGGAAGAAGGGTAAAGGTAGACAAAAGAATTCATTAGAAATAAGTAGTATTTAAATAGGCATTTATTTTTATCAAATTAGAAATAAAAATATAAAAAATCCCACCCTATACATGTGTGGAAAAGCCGGCCGGGGCGACACGAATCAGATTTAGTGGTGTTTAAAAGTCATCAATCAGAAGATACGTCCTTGCGTACAAATCTCATGGAATGCCTTGCTCATAGATATCCTACAAATTCATGTAAAAAGCAACCGGACACCAGTTTGAACCGATATTATGTTTTACATTCATTCATTTTGGATTGCATTGGCATTTCAGTACAATTTGCGTGTTTTTCATATACAAACAGGCCCTAAATTTTGGAAGCGGCGGTGAGATTTTGCAAGTATGGATATCTTGGGTCAAGAACGCAGAAACGAGCTGGCGTCCTGGCGAGTATATTTTGCAAGTTTGGTTTTTTTCCCGTGTTCTTGAGGTGCCATTGCACATCGAGCTGGCGAGCTCGACACCACAATTCCTCCCAGGAACAAACCAAAAACGAAACACCTCCACGAAGACGACAGCAAACCGAATCCAAAGGAAATTCAGCAACTTTTTATTTTTCCTTCTGCTGCACCGATGCCAGGCAGCGCGGTAGTCAAATCTGAACAAGGACGAGCAGCTCGTCCACAAGTAGCGAGCGAATCGCCAGAAAAAACAAGGCGTGTGGACCACGGGCGGGCACGCGGGGTTCACCCAGCGGAGAAGCCTCCATCGGGCAAGGCAGTAACGAGCAACCACTACTATCGGGTGTAGTATAATAATTTTTTTAAAATAATGATTACAAAGTAAGATATAATATAGAGGAAATGATATCTATTCTTTATTTATTTTTATTTATAATGAGGGGTGTTGCTCCGTATATGTAGTGCTAAAAATCCTTAGGAGATATAATTAAATCTTTGAAGAGATCGAGATAGACCCACATTCGGTTGTAAAACTCTAGTTTTTCTAACACTCTCTCTTAGACACTTCTTGTGAAATACATATATCTCGGTAAAACTCTCTAAAAACCTAGTGGAAAAAATTAAAAAAAAGAGTACATAGCTCGCGACATGGTCACACAAATTGTCTCGTTAAAAACCTTAATATGAGAAATTTGAGGAAAACTCATTTAAGGAAAAAGTACACTTCACCCAAAAATGCTTCATATAATCTTTGTGATTAACTTTGGATACTAAATCTTCTTAACTATGTAGGATCGAATATGCGTAAAATACCTAATCAGATGGGATGAATGATTGCAGAAACCAAATTTAAAGACCTAGTCTTAGATTTTTCTTTCTTTTATTGTTTAGCTAGTCTAAAGCAAAAATCTACTAAATATCCATCTTTACTACAATGAGTGCAAGTGTACTTAACCCGATGTATGGATTTTGAAGAAGAAGCAACATTTGCATTCATTGTAGAGGATAAAAATCCAGCAGACTTAAATACAAGCTTCTTAGGTTTAGATTCAGTAAGAGTTTCAAATTTGCCACAGTCAAGAGCTCTAACTATAATGGGTGTATTTGTCTTAGAACGAGTATAGGGATCAAAACATAAACCTTGTTTACATGTACATGACTTAGATGAATCTAAAATTAGGTTCAGATTTTTTTTTCCCTTAGAAAAACGTTTTAAAGTTTTTTAAGTAATCAACCTGTTTAGAAAGAGCTGGGTACTTATTACAAGCAACACTCATGGGTTTCTTTTGTTTACGACAGTTACAGCATGAAATAACCTCATGAGTAATCATGTTATTAGCTATTCGAGAAACTCTAGTATTAGCATCATGCAACTTCAATTCAAAAATTGAGCAATTAGAACAGGAAATTGAATCATGCAAATGAAACGTTGAACAACTTGTATTTTTAACATGTTTGCAATTTAGCACAACAAGTTTCTCATTTTTCCCAGTTTCTTCTCTAAATTTATCAAGAGTAGAAGCATAAATATCTCTAAGAGAACTGAGCTCAGAATAAATTAAGTCAATTGATTTGCAAGCATCATCACATGAATTAAAGTCTTAAGTCTTGCAATTTCATAATTAAGGGATTCAATTAAAACATCATGTTTCTTAATTTTCTTGTTACGTTTCTGAGTGTACCAAGACAAACAATAGTATTAGATATATCATTATATGTAGGTAATACCTCGTTACCGTCACTGTCAAATTCATCCTCGGTTGAGCTTTTTTTGTTGCTTGCCATGAGACACAATCCAGTCAAATAATGTAATGTCTTGCTCTTAGATGTTGTGTCATCCTCGCTGCTCTCTGAATCAACATTACTCAAGTTGACTTGTTCGAACGTTGAAAGAACTCGATGCACAACCTTGCGATTGAGAAAGCTCTTTTTCTTCTTGTTGTTGAACGATCGCTTCTTTTTCTCCTTCTACTCTTTTGATGCTTTATCTGCAAGCTTAGGACAATTGGAATGAATGTAGTTGAGGTCACCACATTCATAGCATCTTTGAGGACCTCCATTTTCTTTCTTCCTCATACGCACATTCTGCAATGCTTTAGAGAACCGAGTATAAAGTAGTGCTAAATCTTCTTCAGGAATCAACTCAATCTGATCATCGATTAGTGAAGATATAGAAGATAATGAAAAACTTGATGAAGACGATTCAATATGAGACATGATGGGTTGAGAGACCAAAGCAATTGATTTATTAACGTTCTTCCTATCAAATACATCTAGCTCATGAGTTTTAAATTTAGAATGAAGTACATCTAATGTAAGTGAACTCATGACAGTAGATTCTCTAATAGATATAACTTTTATCTTTCACACTGACATATCTAAAGCTCCTAGTAATTGATGTGCATTCTCAGCATCAATACATGTAATATTAACAGTATGCAAATTACTAAGGATTTTTTAAAACCGATCAAAGAAATCATCTAGTGACTCACTAGGCTTCATCTCAAAATGCATATAATCTTTCTTAAACAAATCTGGACGTACCTCTTTAATAGTATTTGAACCTTCACGATAATCATAGATTGCTTTCCATACCTCGTACGCCGATTTGAGATGTATTATTCGATCGAAGTCGCTCCTTCCCAAGCCTTGGATGATCAGATTCCTTGCCTTGTTGTTCACCTCGACATGAGACATATTATGTGGTGTCACTTCATTATTCTCAGGGACCACATATGGCTTGTAGACTCTTTCCCAAATTACAAAACCCTTTGCTTCAATGTAGGCCTCCATATTCACCTTTCAGAACTGAAAATCAACTCCATCGAAGACACAAGGTTTTGTGGAATACCTATCTGAAGCCATACTTCTAATGACCGATTAAGATCAATTAGAAAGGTTTAAGGCTCTGATACCAATTGTAGGATCGAATATGCGTAAAATACCCAATCAAAGGGGGATGAATGATTGCGGAAACCAAATTCAAATATTTACTCACCAAAATCAAAACTTGATTTATACTAGGTATTCCACTCGAAACAGATTGCACAAGCTCTAGTAAAAATGATGTAGAAAAAGATCAGCTAGTCGGATTGCTCTCAATTTTGGTTAGAAGAAACTAGATTCAAATATGAAACTAACCAAGATTCGAGTAAATTGGATATGTGGATCAAAAGTTATTACTGGTCAAAGCAGACTGTGTCAACCAGAATCAAGTAGATCAAAACCTAGTCAAGTTAACAAAAAGTTACTTGAGAACAAACCAAATCCATTCGAAATAAACCAAGATGAAACTTCATAGAAACATGAAATTAATTGAAAACCAAAACCGATCATGCAGAATATAGAACAAAAAGAAAATTTCGAATCAGCAACTCATCAACTTATGAAACTTAGTTTTCATTGCATAAATGAGTTGACAAGATGCCTCTCCAAAATATCCAACAAGAATCTCCACGAAATCCCAAAACAACTCTCTCTCAAGTTTCTCTATCTCTCTGTTGCATTGTGCTTTCCCGTTCTGTGCTTCCCTACCCAATACAACATACCTCTCTATTTATAGGGTAGCCACATGCACAAACATAACCGAATTCAACTACAACTCTCTGTCGTATTCAATCAGGTCTCTATCATCCTCTAATCACAAAAGGACAAACAACTTCCGCTAGTTAAGCTAATTAGCTAACAACTCTTACGTAATCATCCATGCACATCTCCCATGCATACATGTATATACGTAACCAACTTAGAGTCCATCTCCGACACTAACTCTTATCTCAAGTCCAACCACCACACGAGTCTCCCGTGCCTACTCTAACTTGAACATGAATTAGTCTTCACGTCCTCTCATGATCAGATCGCCTCCTATGTCCATCGCGAAGCCTTGTCTCCATATGCATTTTTTTCTCAGCTAGAACATCCCACATGACATCCTCGATCACCACGACCTCAGTTCCTCCTCAACCTAGTCGTTGAACCTCAGTTCCTCCCTGAACTTAGTTCGTCGATCCGTAATCGACCACGTTCGTCTTCAAGCCACACCTGCACATGAATCAAACAACAATCGAGTATGAGCACAAGTCCTTACCGACTTGACTCAAGATCAGTTCATGCAACACCACGCAAACTCCAAGTAAAACTAACACGCTAACCTAAGCATACCCAACTAATGATAGCGCATCAAACCAACTATGCTATCCAAGAATATCTTAGCAACTCATGAACATCAACCAAATGTCATTATGCTAAATCACTTTGCTCTGCCAATTTCATCAATCAAACCAATTTTTCATAACATGATCTTAGAAACTAAGATTTAATTCTTCATATCAGTATTATGTGATAATTCTTCCCCTAAAATGTGCAACTCTCTAAGCCTCATCATCCTAATGCCACGAACACATATGTCAAAACTACATGCGGGGAGAGACTTAGTGAATAAATCTACAAGATTTTCACATGACATGATATGCATTACCTTTATTTCATTCATCTTATGCAATTCATGAGAATAAAAGAATTTGGGATTGGTATACTTCGTTACAATACTTTTCACATATCCCGATTGAACATGTGTGACACATGCAGCATTATCTTCATAGATAATGGTAGGGGTGTTAGTACTGTTCAAACCACATGACTGCTAGATATGATTGATCACTCTTCTAAGCCAAGCGCATTCCTGTGCAGCTTCATATAAAGTTATTATTTAAAAGTGGTTTGTCAAAGTAGATACAAGACTTTGCTTTGACGATTTCTAGGAAATTGCAGTTCCACCATATAGGAAAACATAGTCAGTCTGTGATTTCACTGTACTGCATCTGACAAGCACCCAGCATTTATGTATCCAACCAGACTTAGGTTCTGATTCTTTCTTCGGAACAATCCAAGATCTTTGCTACCTTGCAAATACCACAGAATATCCTGCAAGCCCTTCCAATACCTTTTAGTGGGCTCTGCATTGTATCATGCAAGTAGGTTTACTGCAAATGCTATGTCTAGCCTAGTGCAATTAGCCAAATACATCAGTGCACCTATTGCACTTAAGTATGGAAACTCCGGTCCCAATACTATTGAATATCTAACTATGGGGTATATACGCATAAGAAGTATATCATACACAGATAGGGTATGTACAACACATATTAAGCAGCTCCAGATATCACGGAACCAAATCAGCGGTATCTGATACACCCGAAATCAAGGAAGTACATACTAGGAAGGTTTAGATTGGTTACCCAACTCGGAACGATCAGTATCCAAAACAGATCTATCCACTTGGACGTCAAGGAAGATAACTCCCTATCGACTACGGCTAGATAGCAGTCAGTACCTCACCCCTATATAAGGCGGAAAGCCTAGGGGAAAGGAGAAGAGCAAGAAAGAGAGGAAAGCATCAAGACCTTAGCAGAGAAGCTACTCGACAACTTTAGCCCTAGGTTAGATTAGATCCGATCTACTCCTTATAATAGTCTTAGCCACATTGCTTGTACTCGAGATCAACAATATACAACAGCAACACCCCCACAGGACGTAGGGTATTACTCCAATCGGAGGTCTAAACCTGTATATATCGTGTGTCTCATCTCATGATTAATCCCTGCACTCGAAGGTACCCAATCAATATTATGAACATATTATCGGGAACTAATCTTCAACAGTTGACATGCCAGGTAGGGGCCTTCTTCTGTTTTGTATGATTAATCATGCCTCGGGCTCACATTTGAGTCGGATTCTCTGACACCGGCTTCTACGACCACTTCAAGTCGACAATGGACATCTTCGAGTCCCCTCCTGTAGACTCTGAGATCATCTTCGGAACTATAGTTTTCCATTGGGATGATCAAGGTGGACTGATCCACAATGGTACCCTCGAGTCTAGACCATTGGATGTGTACCGTGAGGTGAGACATCTCGAGTGGGATCCTGTGGAGCCTAATGTTCTCCACTGCATGGACACATAGTGACGAGGGTGGTGACGGTGACTCCAACACTAGCCAGAGCAGCTGAACAGATCGATTTTTGTATATGGCCAAAGGCGACGACCCCCACCAGCTGACCCAATGGCGGTGGATCCAAATGTTGTGGTCAACAACGGTGCAAAAATTCTTGAAGATCCGGTGACAGCCATCGCTGCCAATGGTAACAGCGTCGAGTTAACACCCAAAGGATCCGCAGCTGGAGCCTTATGTGCACCTGACATGATCCTCCATCGGTGGACTAGAGGAAGGCAGATGCCTCCTGGCCTTTCCTGACGACTTCTGGTGGGTGCACCTCCGCCCATGACCGCCCATAGCTCAAGGGATAAGCTACCTCCTAACAATCACCATGACGCTACATGGCTCAACCACAACCATGAGGCTACTTCTGGACACTAACGTGCAAGGAGCTCACCTGATTCTCAGATCCCTTCCAGAATTGGATCCGGCAAATCCAATAACTCCTATTGCCAATCAAGTCAAGATCCTACTCGATGCGTCTTAGATCCAAGTTGCTCAAGCAAACAATCCCTGCAACTTCAGGCCCCCATTAGGTACTGTCCCGGCTCGAGGAGAAACGGGCGGGAATGCTTCGAGTAGAGGAATCTAAGATGGGAAGCTCAGGTGATCGAGCCCGAACAAAACACTATGGGCCAAACTATAGCTGCCCTATCCATAGGCGCAGAAATTAGGAAGACCTGAGAAACCGTATTCCTCACAACTAGCATGATTTATGTGTGGCGATCAAAAACCGCCGTGAGGAATGTCGTGAAGACAATTGCCGCTACTACGACCGCAGATCTATAGGACGATATGGTCGACATGACTCCCCTGCTCGAAAAGACAGGCGTGACAATCCCCACCACCTCTCCTAGAGAGTTCAACGGGGGTTGTGAGGTTTTCGTATGCAAACTTCGGTCAATTCGATGGTCCGAGAAGTTCAAAGCGGACCCGATCCAGAAGTACGACAAGAAGATCAATCCCAATGAGTGGTTGCAGATCTACACCACTGTCATTCGAGTAGCTGATGGTGACAACCGAGTAATGGTCAATTATCTGTTAATCGCCCTTGATGGACCCGCAAGGTCTTGGTTGCCAAACTTGCCACCCAACTCGATTTGTTCGTGGGCAAAACTTAAGGCTCATTTCATAGCCAATTTCCAAGTCACATTCGAGCGCCCATGAATGGAGAACGATCTCCACTAGCTGCACCAAGGCGATGACGAATCCCTTTGAGATTTCATCCGCCGATTCAGTGACAAAAGTAACATGATCCCAGACATATCTAATGAGACGATAATCATCAACTTCAAACGTGGTGTTCAGGACACAGATTTGCATGGAAATATGGCTACTCAGCAGATCCGTACGGTCAAAGAGTTTTTTGAGTTGGCCGATAAGTGCGCAAAATGAATTGGATCCGGCAAATCCAATAACTCCTATTGCCAATCAAGTCAAGATCCTACTCGATGCGGCTCAGATCCAAGTTGCTCAAGCAAACAATCCCTGCAACTTCATGCCCCCATTAGGTACTGTCCCGGCTCGAGGAGAAACGGGCGGGAATGCTTCGAGTAGAGGAATCTCAGATGGGAAGCTCAGGTGATCGAGCCCGAACAAAACACTATGGGCCAAACTATAGCTGCCCTATCCATAGGCGCAGAAATTAGGAAGACCTGAGAAACCGTATTCCTCACAACTAGCATGATTTATGTGTGGCGATCAAAAACCGCCGTGAGGAATGTCGTGAAGACAATTGCCGCTACTACGACCGCAGATCTATAGGACGATATGGTCGACATGACTCCCCTGCTCGAAAAGACAGGCGTGACAATCCCCACCACCTCTCCTAGAGAGTTCAACGGGGGTTGTGAGGCTTTCGTATGCAAACTTCGGTCAATTCGATGGTCCGAGAAGTTCAAAGCGGACCCGATCCAGAAGTACGACAGGAAGATCAATCCCAATGAGTGGTTGCAGATCTACACCACTGTCATTCGAGTAGCTGATGGTGACAACCGAGTAATGGTCAATTATCTGTTAACCGCCCTTGATGGACCCGCAAGGTCCTGGTTGCCAAACTTGCCGCCCAACTCGATTTGTTCGTGGGCAGAACTTAAGGCTCATTTCATAGCCAATTTCCAAGTCACATTCGAGCGCCCATGAATGGAGAACGATCTCCACTAGCTGCACCAAGGCGATGACGAATCCCTTTGAGATTTCATCCGCCGATTCAGTGACAAAAGTAACATGATCCCAGACATATCTAATGAGACGATAATCATCACCTTCAAACGTGGTGTTCAGGACACAGATTTGCATGGAAATATGGCTACTCAGCAGATCCGTACGGTCAAAGAGTTTTTTGAGTTGGCCGATAAGTGAGCAAAATGAGTTGAAGCGCAGGTGCACGCTAAAAACCTTCAATCTGGCAAGGAAAAATCCAAGGCCTCAGTCGAGGTGGCGGAAAGTGGTTTCCCATCCATCAGAGCAACCACCAAAACTTCGACGAGTGTTATGTGTTCAAGAAGAAACATAATGAAAAGATCAAGAGAAATGCTGAGTGTGGTAATGAGCAGGCTAATCCAAATGTTGAGGGTGATGAGCCCCAGATCCACGAGGCTGACCACAGCTTGGTGCACATCTTCGGAGGATCCATCACGTATGAGTCCAAAATGCAGTACAAGGCGGTCGAACGAGAAGTCAACCTGGCCCTAACTAGGCCCACTCGGTATCTCAAGTGGTCGGAATAGCCGATCACCTTTGATAAAACCGACCATCCGGCCATGGTACCACATCCTGGTCAATACCTGGTCGTGGTTCAGCTGACCATACTCAACGTCAAAGTTACCAGAACTCTGGTTGATGGTGGTAATTCAGTCAACCTAATCTTCTCCAAAACCTTGGACAAGATGGGACTTCAGAGATCGTAGCTTAGGACTGGAGTCGAGCCTTTCCATGGCATAACTCCCAACTTATCAAACATGCCTCTCAGCTAGATCGAGCTGCCGGTCACATTTGGCACGCCCAACAACTAATGTACAAAAAAGGTGACGTTCGATGTCATGGACTTCGAGACAGCGTACAATGTGATCCTAGGCCGCCCAATGCTGGGCAAGTTCATGGCAGTGGTTCACTATGCCTACCAAACACTCAAGATCTAGGATCCCAATTGGGACGTTATAGTTAAAGGAGATTAGTGCGCAGTGATCCGATGCAACAAGCAAAGCCTAGATATGGTCGAACACTTCAGTCGAGCGGCCACCACTCCTAAGGACACAAATTCTAAGCGTCAAAGGCACCAAGGTGTCCTCGAGGCCGATTCCAGGCTCGTAAGTCTTGCTGGCACTTCTAAATTCGACGACGCTAAAGGAAAGACTAACGACGGAGCAAACAACAAAAACATTAATGGTTGCATCAAAGCAGTGCCCCTCGACCTGTCTAAACCATCCAAGACATTTAAGGTTGCAGCTAATCTTGATCACAAATAGGAACTCTAGCTCACCACCTTCCTCAATGCAAACCAAGACATGTTCCCATAGCAATCATCCGATATGCCTAGGGTCCCCAGGGAGGTGATCGAGCATCAACTAGTTGTTAAACTTGACACCAAACCTGTGGTGTAGAAGCAGTAAACATTTGCGGAAGATAGGAAGCATGCCATCCAGGAGGAGGTCGATAATGTCACAGGTGAAGAAACAAAAGCAATACTTTTATAGAATAAACGTTAAACTCTTACAACAATTGACATATATTATCTTCTATGAAGATATCTTCAGCGGAACAGAAGCACTAGTACCCAACAACATCGCAGGCAACCGACCGGAAAACAGTTAGGGCTAAAACAAGTCTAGGGTTAAATCTGGAAAAAGAAAAGGGCCTAAATTGAATTAACAAAAAGTTCAGGGACCTTTTTGTAAAAACAGAGGGACCTAAATGTAAATATGAAAAAGTATAGGGACCTAACTGCAAAAAGATAGGGCTCTTTTTGTTATTTTAGAAAAGTTTAGGGGCTAAATTGCAAAATTACCAATTAAAGGAATTATCTGGGATTTTTGGAATTATCTTTGTACTGGAAAAGCTTGAATTGCTGACTGAGCTGGCATGGCTGACATGGCACAATGACAGGGATGACACATCAGCATATATGTCGACGTTGCAAGATGAGGTGGCAAGGTATTGCTGACTGGTTTAAGTGGCAACACGTGCCAGCTTCTGGTTGGTTGACCGAAGGGGTAAGAACAGATCTAATCTGGGCTGAGGGCTTCGGATCCGACGGCTGGGGAAGGTTTGGGCGGTCGGCAGGGTGGTTCTCGGCGGAGCTGAGCTCAGGCACGGCGGTGGCTCGCCGGAGACAAGCGTTAACCTCGTCGCCGGCCTCGGATCACGACGACAAGCGGCGGAACACGATGAGAAGGAAATGGCGATCTCGTTTTGGAGTTTACTGAGGGCGGCGCGGCACGGGAAGGTGGTCGACGATGGAAGGGGGCGGCGGCTGCTTCGGGAACTTGTCGGAGAAGGCTCTCCGGTGGCGCAGAGATCAAATCGAAGACGGGAAAAGCTTCTGCGGTGGTAGGCACTCGCGATGGTGGGCTCGAGATGCGCTACAAGGCTCTGGAACGGCACGGTGGTGAGCTCGGTCTAAGCGGCGGTGAGGGCAGCTCGGCAAGCTCTGAACTCGGCGTCTAAGGCTCGGGTTTTGGCGAATTCTGGTTGAGATGCGTTCGGGGAGGGAGGCTCTACTTATATACGCATCTCGGGGTGTCCAGGGCAATGGCGCAGCGAGATCAACTCGGACACGGCGGCGGGGAGTTGTATCCGAGCTCAATTCCGCGATTTCCTTAGAGATAAGGCTGGCTAAAGATAGAGGGGATCCCGGGGATATGATTTGGCGGCTTTCTAGAAGTTCTCGGGTTCGGTTTGGGCTCGGATTCGAACGGAAGACGGCAACCGACACATTCCCGTGTCTGCGTTGGAGTCCGACTGAGGAGGAAGAAGGTCCTAACATGCGGGACCCGCATGTCAGTGGCTCGGGTGAGGCAACTCGGCGCGTGGGCTGGCGCGCGGAGATGGGCTGAGGCAGGCAGCCCGGGTGGGAGGGGAGGTCGGCGGTGGCTGGGCCAAAGCCGAGGTGGGGCTGGGCCGAAAAGGAAAAAGACAGCCCGTGAGAGGTTTTATTCTTTTTCTTTTACTTTTGAATTCAAAATCTAAATTCAAATTCAAAATCCAGGCAAAAACTCTTCAAATAAATTCATCAAAAATCAAATAAAATGCTACTTGCCTAATTCAGCTGAATGCAAAATATTCACTTATATCCTATGCCATTTATACCTTCTTTCATATAAAATAGGGTTTTCTCTCTTTTAAAATATTTAAACTCATTTTGAACTTAACAAATATTGAGAAATTTTAGAATTGGAAAAATTAGGGTGTTACAAACCTACCCCCCTTGGAATGAATCTCGCCCTCGAGATTCACCTGGAGCAGAGAAGAGATGAGGAAACTCCGCCTTCAGATCTTCTTCCCTTTCCCAAGTTGCTTCATCTTCCGAGTGGTGACTCCATTGCACTTTGCACATTGGTATTACCTTGGTTCTGGTTACTCTTTCTGATCTCTCAAGAATCTTCTCAGGGTATTCTACATAGGAGAGATCTTCTTGAACATCTAATTCCTCCATAGGTAATTGCTCTTCCGGTACTCGAAGACACTTCTTCAACTGGGAAACATGGAAAACATCGTGCACATCTGATAACTGAGGTGGTAATTCCAACTGATAAGCCACCTCTCCCCTTTTATCCAATATCTTGAAGGGTCCAATGAATCTTGGCGACAACTTTCCTTTAACCTTAAATCTACGAAGACCCCTTATAGGAGAGACCTTAAGATAGACGAAATCTCCAATTTCGAAAACCAATTCTCTTCGCCTATTATCAGCATAACTTTTCTGTCTGGATTGTGCAATCCTCATATTTTCTCGAATCACCTGAACTTGTTTTTCTGCATCTCGTAGAACCTCTGGGCCAAAAACCTGACTCTCTCCCATCTCATTCTAGAACAGCAGTGTTCTACATTTCCTTCCATACAAGACTTCAAAGGGAGACATTTGGAGGCTTGTTTGATAACTGTTGTTATACGAGAACTCGGCATAAGGTAAACTTTTGTCCTAACTTTTTCCATACTTAAGAGCACACGCTCTCAGCATATCTTCCAATATTTGATTTACTCTTTATGTTTGACCATCTGTTTGAGGATGATAGGCAGAACTAAAATTCAACTTTATGTCCATAGACTCATGTAGCTTCTGCCAAAACTTAGAGGTAAACTGAGTTCCTCTATCCAAAACAATCTTCTTTGGTATTTCATGCAAACATACTATTCTTGATATATACAACTCTGCTAGTTTAGCTCCACTATATGTGGTTTTTACTGGAATGAAATGGGCGACCTTTGTCAAGCGATCAATCACCACCCAAATAGAGTCATATCCATTCTGGGTACGGGGCAATCCAACAATAAAATCCATACTGATTTCTTCCCACTTCCACTTAGGTATCTTCAAGGGTTGCAGTAAACCTGCTGGTCTATGATGTTCTACTTTGACTTTTTGACAAGTATCACACAGAGCTACGTATTCTGCAACTTCTCTTTTCATTCCATACCACCAATAACAATCCTTAAGATCATGATGCATCTTGGTACTCCCAGGGTGAATGGAATAAGCTGATTCGTGAGCTTCTCTCAGAATCGTCTTTTTAATATCTTCCCGGTTAGGTACGCAAACTCTCTTTTTGAACCATATTGTACCTTGACTATCCTCCGTGAAACCTGGAGCTTTAACCTCCTTAATAAGCTGTCTAATTTCCTTGAGCTTCTCGTCCTCCAGTTGACTTTTCTGAATTTCTTGTTCAAGGGTACAATCTAATTCCATGGTGGTTGTTTCCATGTCTGCCACAAATCCAAGGTTGAGCTTTTCAAACTCTTTCCATAACCCAGGTTGATTATCTTGAACCATCATCGAATTGCAGTAACCTTTCCGGCTCAAGGCGTTGGCCACACCATTTGCTTTTCCTGGGTGATAGTGAATTCCCACATCGTAATCCTTAATCAACTCCAACCATCTGCGCTGACGAAGGTTTAGATCCGGTTGAGTGAAAATATACTTCAAGCTTTTATGATCCGTGTATATTTCACATCGTTTTCCAATGAGGTAATGCCTCCAAATCTTCAGGCATGAACCACAGCTGCTAGTTCTAAATCATGTGTGGGGTAGTGCTCTTCATGCTTCCTTAATTGTCTTGACGCATAGGCCATGACTCGACCTTCTTACATAAGAACACATCCAAGTCCTTGTCGCGAAGCATCACAGTAGATGTCAAAGTTCTTGCTAATATCAGGTAGTACTAGCACTGGGGCCGTAGTCAATCTCTTCTTCAATTCTTCAAAACTTGCCTGACAAGCAGGACTCCATTTAAACGCCACATTCTTTTGAAGCAAAGAGGTAAGAGATCGGGCTATCCTAGAGAACCCTTCTATGAAACGGCGATAGTACCCTGCTAATCCAAGAAAACTTCTAATTTCTGACACGTTGGTTGGTGGTAACCAATTCAGTACATCCTTTACTTTACTGGGGTCTACCGCTACAACTCCAGCGGTTAAGATATGGCTAAGGAATGCGACTTGGTCTAACCAAAAATCACACTTGCTAAGTTTGGCATAGACCTGATGTTCTTTGAGTGTCTGTAGCATAATTCTCAAATGTCCTTCGTGTTCTTCTTTGCTTCTGGAGAAAGTTAGAATATCATCAATGAACACCATCACAAACTTGTCAAAATAATCCATGAATACCTTGTTCATGAGATTCATGAAATAGGCTGGGGCATTGGTCGCTAAAACAGTAGTAAGGGAGGAGAAGAAGGGATCCTCACCTTGCTTTTATGGTCGAGGAAGGAGGATTCGTGGAGAAGACGACGTAGCGCATCATGGGCGGTGGCGGTGGCGGCAGCGATGGCTCCGGCGAATGGCGGCGCTCCGACGATGCACAGACATGGCAGCAGCACTTCTAGGGCTTGGGGGTGTGAAATAGGGATAGCAGTGGGCGTGCTACTCATATTTATAGGGCTAGGGTGGCTGGTTGAGGTGGAGTCCAAACCGAAGACGAATCGGATTCGGGTTCGAGTCGGTTACGATTCTCTTTTTTGCAGCTCTCTATTTTGAGGATGATATCTTCATTGTACAGACTCCAACTTGGACGTTTCCTTATTCTAAATTGTAGTAATCGAAAAGATATACAACTTTGGTAGTCATTAGAATTTCTGAAAACGTCATCTTGATTTCCAAAAATGCGCCACAAGATAAACTGTTTGAACTCGGACTTATCTACGCAGCACTGATTTCGGAGGCCACAACTCCTATCTCCATTATCCAAAAGAGGACTTCCATAGATTCAAATCGAAGCTCTCGATGAGACCTAGAAATTTGGTATTGTCAAGATTTGCATTTGAGGCCGTTTTGAACTCCGAAACTTCATGGGAAGATGAGGCTACCCAGGACTCCGTGAAAATTTGCAGATTTCATGGATCCTATGTGTTAGGCCTTCTAGAAGAATTGGCTAAGGGTTTGGACTTGAGTAAGATTGAGCCCAAAGACATTTGCAGAGAAATTTGAATAGGGTTTGAATTTGAATTGAGTTCGGAATGAATTTAAGAGGAACGAAAAATAAGGTTGAACAAGATAGGAGTAGATAAGGAATTTGAATTTGGATTTGGGTAGAATTTGAGAAAGATGAGAGATTGACTTTAAACAATAATTTGGATAAGATTTAAATTGAACAAGAGAAGGGTTAGGTATAATCAAGGATTGAATAGATGATGAATTAAAAGATTTTGAACTCCAACCATTAAGATCCTTAACTTATTCGTTACTGAGTTTTGTAGAAACCTTTTCAAAATCTTTTTCACTCAAAACGCCAAAAAGAAAAAGAACTCTAATATATTTACCTGGCTCCTAGCAAAACTCAGTATGCAATGCACATAAAATAATAACCTATATTGATTGATTGATTAAGAAAATAGGTTTTAAACCTATACTACTGGTGAAGCTATTCAATAATCTTGGAAAATTTTAAAAAAATTTAAATTCTGAAAATCAGGGTGTTACAGATAAGCTTCTAATGGCGGGCTTCATTCGAGAAGTGTGTCATCCTACATGGCTCACAAATCCTATCCTTGTCAAGAAAGCTAATGACAGTTGGAGAATGTGCGTCGACTTCAGCGACCTCAACAAGGCTTGTCCTAAGGATCCTTCTCCTCTCCCGCGCATCAACCAGATCATTGACTCTACAGCAGGCTACGAGTTGCTATGTTTTCTAGATGCCTATTCAGGGTATCACCAAATTAGCATGGGATTAGAGGATTATGTAACACCCAAAAATTCAATATTTGTAATAATTTAAAATTTTGCTAGAAATTAATCAGGTGTTGCAACTTAGCTCAATAGGAAATTAATTTCTAAATTTAACTTGGCCTAGAAAAATTGTTTGATTGCATTCATGCCGCTATAGATGCAATAAGATTTTATTGGGTGGAAAAAGTTTGCAAATTTCGCAAGATATCGCCGCTTTAGTACCTCATTTTGAAAAATGTTGAAAATTCAAATGGAAAAGGCTTTGGAAATTAAGAAATTGTGCTTGGGCCTAATTCTCTTCCCCGGCCCAGTTTCCCTTCCTCCCCTCCTTTCTTTTCCCTCCCGCGTGGGCCGGCTTCTCTCTCAGCGCCAGCCCAAGCCGGCCGAGCGCCCGCTGAGCTGACCTCTCCAGCCGGCCCGTTGCCCCCGCTCTCACTGCCGCGTGGGACCCACCGAGCCACGAGACGAGCCGCCGCCTGATCAGCTCCTCTTCTCCCTCCTCCAGCCACCGGACTCCCGAGCTCCCAAATCCCGCCGCCGCTTCAAATCACCGCCTCCCCGCGCATTGATGCGGCAATCAAAATACATGGCTGCGTTCCCCTCTCTCTTTTACCCTCAGTCCGACTGTTTCCCCCTTGATTCCCGTCTCACTTGCATGGAAACTGAAGCTTGGATTAAATTTGGGGCCGTCGGCCAATCTTCTCGAATCCGGCTGTCTTCCTCCCCCTTTTGGCTATTTAAGCCCTCCTTCGGCATCCTTGCTTCATTCCCCACCCGAACCACCCTTTTTTCCCTCGATTTGCACTCGGGTTTGAGCCCTCTGCCGAGACCGTCATTGTTGACGGTAAGAAGCTCGACTGCCGCCCATTTCCTCTATGGCCGAGCCTCAATTGACCATGTTCTTCGCTCAAACGGTGTCGTAGGGTCTCGGTCATCGTCCCTCGGTGCTTTTGGGGTGTCTCTCGAACCGGACACCACTTCCACCGAGACCAAAGCACCGCCGGCCTCCTTCACCGTCCCCAGCCGTCTCCAGAGCTCCTCTGCCGCTGTCGAGCCTGTGGTGAGACTCCCCTTTTCCCCCTTTCTCTCTTCTGCCGCTCACCGTTGAGCTTTGTGGCCTGATGCGCCGTTTGGCGCATCGCCGGTGAACTCGCCGCTGCACCTTCGTTGAAGCCACCGGCACCGCCCCTTTTTAAATCTCGACCGTCGGATCTCCAGCCAACGGCCGGATTAGACCAGCCGAATGCATTGTCCCTTCGGTCCACCATGGACCGATGGACCGATGTTTCTTCCATGGTCCACAATCCCCGTGAACCTTTTCCATGTCTTTTTATTTTAAGAAATAAATCTGTTCACTTTATGACATCATAAATCCAATTTTCAGTATAAAAACAATTCGGATTTTCTCTGATAATAAGAAAAATTGTAGAAACATCCCTGGAACTCAAACGCTCACAACTTTTTGCTCGTAGCTCCAATTTAGATGATCTTTGCGCTCATATTCTCGTAGCGACATGTAGATTCTGTTTATAGGGTTTTTCCCTAGTTTTAGGTCTGTTTGGTGTACTGTTCTTATGTATGATTGTGTGCTCATGTAGACGATTCAGTCCAGGACTTCGGAAACTTTCAAGAAGAAGATTTTGAAGGACTTGTGCATCACTTCGACGAAGGCAAGTGTCTTGACCCTGTTGCAAACCCAATTTTTATATAAAAATAGTCTTTATCCAATATGCATGCTGTTTTACAAAATGGGTAGTATAGCAAATACTAGTGTTAGTTGTAGATTTTTTATCCTTAAAATAACATCATGTTTATGCTTAGCCATTCTTCTAGATGAACATGTAGCGTGTAGGTGATGAATCATGAGTTATGAACTAAAAGTTGATATAGGAAGTATGACATGAAAACTTGATGAGTAATGTTGGCCTGATCTTCCGATAGGTAGTGATAAGTCAGTGGGTGGAGAACTCGACGTTGATGATCCAAAGGCTTCGACCCGAACAGATCGTCTCCCTTGCAATCACTACACCACAGCTCCGATGGTTATCAACCGTGTCGCGCGGTTGACCTCACCAAGAAGGCTGAATCCCTGCAAGCGTACCGAGAACACAAGCAAGAACGTAGAAGATGCAATCTGAAATATTACGAATAGAATTCAAGCACTCGAAGTCGGGGTTCCACAAACACTTGCGGCGGCCTAGTCGGTCCGGAACAAGAGCGAAAATCTCACAACTGTGTGTAGATTAATATCTAAGTAAAACTCAACCCTTAATTAGGGCGGCGGCTACTGTATATAAAAGACTAGGGTCGGCCAAGGACCCCTGGACGTGTCCCTAATGGACTCCAACAAGTTACACGGCCCAACGGCCCAAAAGATGGTGGCACAGCACCCTGACAGATTCTGGATGTCTACTTGTTTCGACCATTCCCGTTGACTCAGAAAGAATTTGGACATGGGACCAGTACCGTTGGAAAGCTTATCTCCTTAGCTTTCCAACTATGTGTAGAACGTCAAAAACGAAGTCTGTATGCGTCCTGGGCGACAATTTTAGTGAGGACTGGTCCTGGACTCCGAAATGGACTCGAACTGGATTGGGCCTCCACCTTGGCTTGGGCGCCCATGCTGTTCTTCTCCCGTGTTCCTAAGTAGCAATATATCATAATTATTCAGTAGCATCCCATCCTCATCAAAGTATAAAGGAACACTAAGGAACGAGCTCACCTCATGATTTAGTTGACGTGCATGAGCTCGTGTCATTGGACCTAGTGTTGGAGGAATATTCGGTGTGTGTGTGTATCCGAAAGAGTGATGTCCTCATCATCCTCCTCCTCTTGAATTGGAGTCATCCTTGACGCAATGTCATCTTCTTCTCCCAAGTAAGGTTTTAAATCTGAAATGTTAAATGTGGGACTAACCCCATAATCTGCAGGCAACTCAAGCTTATATGCATTATCATTGATCTTTTCCACAATTGTAAAAGGACCATCAGCTCGAGGCAGCAATTTAGACTTTCTCAAATCAAGAAACCTATCTTTGCGCAAATGTAACCACACAAGATCACGAATTTCAAAAGTAATATGTTTCCGACCTCGGCTACCATAAGTTCTATACTTCTCATTCATCTTTTCAATTTTTTCCTTAGTCAACTCATGCATTTTCAGAATCAAATCAGCACGTGTCTTAGCATCAAAATTCAATTTCTCGGATGTTGGTAAAGGAAGTAAATCAATAGGGGCACGGGGGTTAAAACCATACACTACCTGAAACGGACTTACCTTGGTGGTGGAGTGAACTGATTTGTTGTAAGCGAACTCAATATGGGGTAGACACTCTTCCCACATCCTCAAATTTTTCTTCAAAACAGCCCGCAACATGGTGGATAATGTGCGGTTCACAACCTCCGTTTGTCTTTCGGTTTGAGGGTGACATATCGTCGAAAACAGCAGCTTTGTCCCAAGTTTATTCCAAAGTGTCCTCCAAAAGTGGCTCAAAAATTTTGCATCACGATCCGAAACAATGGTGTTAGGCACTCCATGCAAGCGAATGATTTCCCTGAAAAACAAATCAGCTATGTAGCATCATCGCTCTTGTGACAAGGTATAAAATGTGCCATTTTGAAAAACGATCCACAACGACAAATATACTATTCCTCCCCCTCTTGGTCCTAGGCAATCCTAAAACAAAATCCATAGAAATATCCTCCCAAGGCACACTAGGAACAGGAAGAGGCATATAAAATCCATGTGGGTTCAAGCGAGACTTAGCTTTATTGCAAGTAGTGCAGTGTGCCACGTAGCGCTCGACGTCGCGCCTCATCTTAGGCCAAAAGAAGTGAGTAGCCAGTACATCCTCGGTCTTCTTCACTCCAAAATGTCCCATCAAACCACCTCCATGCGCTTCCTGCAAGAACAATAGGCGAATAGAGCTAGCTGGGATGCATAGCCTGTTAGCACGGTATAGTAATCCATCATTCAACACATATTTATTCCAAGTTCTTCCTTCGTTACAATGTTCAAAAGCATCTTTAAAGTCCAAATCAGTAGCATATAATCCTTTAATTGTTTCTAAACCAAAAATCTTATGATCGAGTTGGGACAACATGGTATAACGTCTAGATAACGCATCTGTAATGACATTGTCTTTACCTTTCTTATGTTTAATGATATAAGGAAAAGACTCTATAAATTCAACCCATTTAGCATGACGTTTGTTCAGTTTGGCTTGGCTTCTAATATGTTTCAAAGCTTCATGATCAGAATGAATAATAAACTCCTTGGGCCAAAGATAATGTTGCCATGTTTCTAAAACTCGCACTAAAGCATACAACTCCTTATCATAAGTCGAATAATTAAGAGATGGCCCATTCAATTTCTCACTAAAATAAGCAACAGGTTTACCTCCTTGTAGTAGCACTCCTCCAATTCCAATGCCGCTAGCATCACATTCTAACTCAAAAGTCTTACCAAAGTCCGGAAGTTGGAGTAGAGGTGCATGCGTAAGCTTATCTTTCAGCGTATTAAAAGCTTGTTCTTGTGCTGGCCCCCATTGGAACGGAACGCCCTTCTTTGTCAACTCATTGAGTGGGGCAGCAATGGTGCTGAAATTTCTCACAAAACGCCGATAGAACCCTGCAAGGCCATGAAAGCTTCTCACCTGTGTGATAGTCCCAGGGGTCGGCCAGCTCTTGATGGCTTCAATTTTAGCTTCATCCACTTCAATTCCCTGTGGAGTAACAACATAGCCAAGAAAAGCAACTCTATTCGTGCAAAAGGTGCACTTGTCAAGGTTAGCAAACAAACGTGCCTCTCTCAAACCAGTAAAAACAGCACGTAGATGATCAATGTGTTCTTCATATGACTTGCTATAGATCAAAATATCATCAAAGTACACCACCACAAATCTTCATATGAAAGCACGTAAAACCTCATTCATCAATCTCATGAAAGTGCTAGGTGCATTAGTTAAACCAAAAGGCATCACTAACCACTCATATAGACCGAACTTAGTTTTGAAAGCAGTTTTCCATTCATCTCCCAATTTCATTCTTATTTGGTGGTAACCACTACGCAAGTCAATTTTCGTGAAAATAATAGAACCACTCAACTCATCAAGCATGTCGTCTAGCCTAGGAATAGGGTGACGATACCTTATTGTGATATTATTAATGGCTCTACAATCAACACACATGCGCCATGTACAATCTTTCTTAGGAACCAAAAGAACAAGAACAGCACAAGGACTAAGGCTCTCTCGTACGTACCCACGGTCCAAAAGGTCTTGGATTTGTCACTGAATTTCCTTAGTCTCCTCCGGATTGGTCCTATATGCAGCGCGGTTTGGCAAAGTCGCTCCTGGGATCAAATCTATTTGGTGCTCTATCCCTCTCAATGGTGGTAGCCCCGGGGGTATCTCAGCTGGAAAGACATCCTTATACTCCTGCAAAAGGTTAGTGACAGCAGCAAGCAAAGAGCTAGGTATATCATCAATTGAAAATAAAACCTCTTTGCATACGAAAGCATAGCACAAAGTATCATTATCTTGAATTTCAGTAAGGTCAGATTTAGTAGCAAGCATAACACCACCCTTTAACTTAATGCCTTCGGACCTAGGTGTGTTCTTCTCTTTCTTAGGTGGAAAAACAGATTGAGCTACTTGCTGATTTTCAGATTCCAAAACACGTTCTTTCTTTTCTTTTTCAGCTAAAGCTTTATCACATTGCACAATTTCAGCAGGTGTCAAAGGAAGCAAAGAGATTTTCTTTCCCTTGTGCATGAGAGAGTATTTATTACTTCTACCATGGTGTGTAGCATCGGTATCAAATTCCCAAGGACGGCCTAACAAAAGTGAACATGCTTGCATAGGCACTACATCAAAATCAGCATAATCATGGTAGGAACCAATAGAAAAATGTACTCTCGCAGATTGTGTTACCTTAACCTTACCGCTGTTATTGAACCACTGAATGTAGTATGGATGAGGATGTGCACGTGTTGGCAAGGAAAGATTCTTCACAAGATCAGAGCTCAAGAGGTTGTTGCAACTCCCGCCATCAATTATGGTACGAACACGTGCATCTTTGACAATGAGGAATGTCTGGAATAGATTATGGTGTTGTAGCTGCTCCGCTTGCCCCATTTGAGAACTCAAAACTCGCTTCATAATGAAGGTGCATGCTGCATAACTCTCCGTGGCAGCGGTACCACTAATCTCCTCCCCCTCACTATCCATGTCATGATCGGCTGCAAGATTAGCTTCAAATGCATATTCTTCCTCGACATCACTATGACTAACATATCCACCATCTGCTGTTACGGAGTATGCTCGCTGGCTTGGGCAATCCTTCATGACGTGGCCAATACCTTGGCAGCGACGGCACACAATGCCCGTTGTACGACCCGTGGTAGCTGCACCTGAAGAAGAGCGTGACATCGGATCCTACGAAACAGTAGATTTACTCACCTCACGTGATGGTTGTGGTGCTCCTGCTGAACGCGCCCGAGTGTTGGAGGAGGGGGCAGCAGATCGTGTAGATGTAGAAGGGAATGTTGTTGCTTGTCCCGATGGTACTCGTGAAGTAGATGTACTCCCAAAATTGTTCCGCAATTTCTGCACCTGTTGTCGACCCTGCAGTTCTTTTTCTGCCAAGATAGCAAAATGGAACAACCTATTGGTAGTATTGTAATCTTTATAATCAACAAGGTCCTGAATTTCATGTCTCAACCCGGAGTAAAAACGAATCATGGTATCCTCATCATCCTCTTGTATACTACAACGAAGCATAGCAATTTGAAGCTCTTGATAGTAATCATGGACAGATTTAGGACCTTGATTTAAGTGCTGCAATTTCTTTTTCAATTCACATGTATAATCAGGAGGAATAAATCTATTGCGCATGGCACGCTTTAGTCTAGGCCATGATTCAGGTTCTAAGCCACTAGAAACTAGACCATTCCACCAAATAATAGCATAATTCGTGAACTCACAAGTGGCTAGTCTAACTCTATGTATTTCAGGAACCATATGAGAACTATACTTTTGATCAACCGTCATTTCCCAATTCAAATAAGCATCAGCATCATATGCACCATCAAAAGGAGGCATTGAAAACTTAATCTTAGAATAAGGATCATCGCGACCGTTGCGATTAACATTATTACCTCCATTACCTTGACGACGTTGTTGTTGGCCACGACGTAATTGTTCAGCATGAGGACGTTGCTTCGCACGCGCATCTTGCCCAACAAAAACCTCACCATCTTCTTGGTCACCATCATTAGTATCATCATCATCATCATGTGAATGGTCATCATCCTGTGGTGGCTGTCGCAACTCAAGGTCGTTGACTCGCGTGACGAGGTTAGCAATGCTTGTTCTAATGTCTGTCAATAGCCTAGTATGATCCTGCAAGGCTTTGTTGAGTTCTTCCTTGGACACACGATCCTTAAAATCCGACGGAGAGCCATCACCTGACATGGTTAGTAGAAAACAAAGGACAACAAATATTATCCCTATCAACTACTAGGTTGTGGAAGGTGGAATCACACACACTCAAGCGTCTTACCACGCTCTTACAAATGTTCTTACCAACGCAGCAAGGAGGAACAACCGGTGACGAGTCTGGAAGCGTGGGATGATTGCAAGAGTGAACCTGTTCGGATCAAAGGAGGTGGAGTTTGGAAGGCACAATATGGTAGCAAGGATTAGCAATAATTGTAATCAGAAGAGCAAAGCTAAATAAGTGTCCAAAGTATGAATCACAGTTGCTGGTCTATCACGTGTCCCTAGTCCTAGCACAAAAGCTGAAACAAAGCTAAAAAGGATGATCAGAAAAAAACACAGCAAACAGCACAATTATCTGGGTGTTCTCTATGTGCTCCTCTTTTTTGTCTTTTAGCACTAGTAGGAATCACGAATTTTTTTTTGTATTTTTCTGATATTTTTTTCTGAACTAGGAGCACACAAGCAACAACCACAGAAATTTTCAGCTCAAACGGATGCAAGATGTGGCCTACAGAAAATCAAGCACGTTCTCTGAAAAGCGTGCGGAAACTTCACGGCTTGAATACTCAATCTTCCGAGCCGAATTTGGGAAAAAAATTTTGGTGGAACTTGGCGAAGCGGGGGAGCAACGGATGTAACTTTTTCTGTAGATGTCCGTGAAATTTTTTTTTGCCTAATTCCGAGTCCGTATGAGAAAGTTATGGCTGTTTTACTGAACCCCTGTCGAGTTAGGGTTTTTTTTTCAAGCAACTCTTGCAGAAATTGACATCTTTAAGGTATTGCCAGCAATAGGATCGCGAGATGAACAAGGATGGCAGCGGTGGCAAGGCAATTGATACAAGGCGGCTTGCGACCTATCTAGGGTTGGCGTGGCAGAAAGTAACACAAGGCAGCTCGCGGTGGCAAATCGAGTAATGTGGTGGCTCGACTTGTTGGTGGGGATGGTGGCGATGGGATAGCGGCGTGATCAAAATAGCACGGAGCATTGACTAAAAACCAAGAACACGACTCTAAAACTAGCAACAAGACTTGACCACGGATACAAACTCAACAACGCGCAACTGAAAACAAAAATTGCAAAGGCACAAAGGGTTCTAGGGCAGCGGAAATTGACGGA
Organism: Phragmites australis; assembly: GCF_958298935.1. Classification (NCBI taxonomy): domain Eukaryota; kingdom Viridiplantae; phylum Streptophyta; class Magnoliopsida; order Poales; family Poaceae; genus Phragmites; species Phragmites australis. Next base: position 20,144,554 of record NC_084924.1, on the reverse strand, counting down.
ATTTTTTTTGGCTTTTTCTGGACTCTAGGTAATGAAAAACAGACTAATCTAAAGGGAAAACGAAATTACCTAACGGCAACCTGAAAATCTGATACCAGTTGATGAGTAATGTTGGCCTGATTTTCCGATAGGTAGTGATAAGTCGGTGGGTGGAGAACTCGACGTTGATGATCCAAAGGCTTCGACCCGAACAGATCGTCTCCCTTGCAATCACTACACCACAGCTCCGATGGTTATCAACCATGTCGCGCGGTTGACCTCGCCAAGAAGGCTCAATCCCTACAAGCGTACCGAGAACACAAGCAAGAACGTAGAAGATGCAATATGAAATATTGCGAATAGAATTCAAGCACTCGAAGTCGGGGTTCCACAAACACTTGCGGCGGCCTAGTCGGTCCGGAACAAGAGCGAAAATCTCACAACTGTGTGTAGATCAATATCTAAGCAAAACCCAACCCTAATTACGGTGACGGCTACTATATATAAAAGACTAGGGTCGGCCAAAGACCCCTGGACGCGTCCCTAATGGACTCCAACACGTTACACAGCCCAACGGCCCAAAAGATGGTGGCGCAGCACCCTGACAGATTCTGGACGTCCACTTGTTTCAACGATTCCCGTTGACTCAGAAAGAATTTGGACATGGTACTAGTACCGTTGGAAAGCTTATCTCCTTAGCTTTCCAACCATGTGTAGAACGTAAAAAACGAAGTCTGTATGCGTCCTGGGCGACGATTTTAGTGCGGACTGGTCCTGGACTCCGAAACGGACTCGAACTGGATTGGGCCTCCACCTTGGCTTGGGCGCCCATGCTGTTCTTCTCCCGTGTTCCTAAGTAGCAATACATCACAATTATTCAGTAGCATCCCATCCTCATCAAAGTATAAAGGAACACTAAGGAACGAGCTCACCTCATGATTTAGTTGACGTGTATGAGCTCGTGTCAATGGACATAGTGTTGGAGGAATATTCGGTGTGTGTGTATCCGAAAGAGTGATGTCCTCATCAAAACTGATGTTGTTAAGGGAGTTAACAACAAAGATAATTGGGGTTTTGGGCAAGAAAGGGCTATTTTTCCTGGCATGGTTGGTTGTTTGGAAATGTTTGGTAATCTACCCTTATGGGGTTATTGGCGGTCTTGCCCAGACCATTTTAAGGACCGGTTCGTGGAGCAACCATCCATGACAAACAGAACAACCGTGAGACCAATATGGTACGGCTTGGCCTAGTAATTAGATGTTCTCCCAGTGTTGTATGAGCCGATTGGATGTGTAGATAAGGAAGGGTTACTTCCCGATTCTACCCGGCACAAGAGGGGGCTTCTGGGGTGGAGGGTTACTCCACTTATGTACGGCGGTAAAACCTCAGTGGGCAAGTGCATACTGGGAGACTCTTTGGAAAAGCCTCGTAGTGATCTCTTGGCGCACACCCCGGAAGTGTGTAAGGTACCAGCAGGTACCGGCAACAGAGAAGAACACAACTCGTGGGTAAAGTGTATAAACTCTGCAGAGTGTCAAACTGAATATTCAGCCGTGCTCACAGTTATGAGCAGCATAGACCCTCTCATGATTAGTTGGGTGGTTGTTTTTCTTGGTTGAGAATTGGTTGAATTCTCGAAGGTTAAAGATAATCTTTTGTACATCTTTTCCTGTTTAAAATAAAATTTGCTTTTCCATAGTTCAGGGATAAAATCGGCTTTTATGCAAATAAAACCCTAGAGAATAGGAAACCTTGTTTCAATCCACAATATCAAATTTAATTTTCCCCCACTTCTTGAGTATTGGAAATACTCACGCTTGATGTGTCAGAAGGTGAAACTTTTGAAGAATTCCCTGAGGATGACTTCCCTGAAGATGATGTCGAGTTCTACGTTTATGGAACTCCCGGTCAGCTGCCTGTTGGCTTGGAGCTGCGCCGTTCTTTTCCGCTGTGGTGTATTTTCTTTAGACCCGTGTGTGGTCATTTTGTAATAATTAGTGTTGTAATAAGAAGCACTGTGTCTGTTATGCACTAATGAAGTCACTATATGTATGAATAAACTGATCCTGGTATACATATAGTTTACATCTGGTTTTGGTCTTAAAACCGGGTGTGACAGAAGTGGTATCATAGCCGTGTTGACTGTAGGTCGCAAGCCTAGCTAGAAATGGTCGCGTATTAAGGATTAATTTAGAAAAACTATATTTGCATAATCTTTGTTTACCCTTGAGCTTCATTTTATTGCTTTATTGAAAATGTTTTACTGATACTCTCTTGTTTCCAAACTGTAGATGGCCCGCATCAAGAAGACTGCCCGCAAGACCACCGGCGGCTATGTTCCTCCCCGTGCCCCGGTCACCTTTGCACCCAACGCCTCTGCTAGACCCAGCCGTGGAGTCACTATTCCTAAGAATGGAAGCAAGAAGCTGTATCATTCCAAGGGATTCGAAGCAGGGAAGGCACCAATGATACGGGTGGAAAAGCTGCAGCGTCTGGGGTACACCAAGGCAACTGTCTACCACGGTCTTCGTTAGACTCGTCCAGGATGTGAGGAGTGGTTGGTGGAGGTGTGCATCAATGGTTCTCCATAAGGCGACAACAACTATGAGATCGTGGGCATCCACAAACCAATGGCCGTCCATGAAAGCTTCGAAGCAGGGATCAGAGACGTAGCAAGGCAGGCACTGGCTCGTGTCTGTGAGCACCATAGGAGCACTCTGAGGGGGACTTCCTACGACTACTTCCCTCATCGGGAGCGTGGAAGCTGGGATATCAAGGTGAAGGGAACAACCCACAAGCATAGCGGTGTGGCTCAAGAGCAGGTGCTGTTGGCTACGACACTGCATGAGGACCTAGATGAAGCTTTGGATGAGCTTCAGGACACCCGCAAGCACCTTCGAGATGCTGAAGCACAGATCAGAGAGCCGCAAAATAGCCTCAATGGGATGTCTAGCTCTTCTGACTCAGAGGACCAGTTCGTCCACTCGCCCTCTCCCAAGAGGCTGCGCCGCAGTGTTCCTTCTAGCGAGGAGTCTTCGGAGGACGACGACCAGTCAACTGCTAAACCATCCATCGGTTCGCAAGCTTAGGAGACCACCTGGAGCCAGTTTAATAAGTTGTCTAGATCGTTTGTGTCGTCTGTTCTAGTCTTTGTGTGGTCGTGTCTGTTTTGTGATCAATGTTTGGAGTTGGATCTTTACGTGATTGTTGATGTAAGGTGGATGCTCTTTCTCCATGTTGCATCAGTTATCTTATAATATAATAAATAGTTGGGAGGCTTTTGCTCTTGTTCTATCTGTCTCAGTCATATCTTGTCATCTTTGCTTTTTCCCCCTGTTCTCCACTCATACCTTGGCAACCAGCAGATAGTGAACACCAGGAGAAACCCCCGTGCCGACAACAACAATGTCAACAACAACCAGCAACTGCCGCATCCTCCTCCACCACCTCAGTTCAACATGGAGCAAATGATGGCCATGCAAACGCAAATTCTTCAGGGACTAGCTTAGACTATGGAAAATATGCAGCAGGCCCCCGTGCACATGCAAGCTCCTCCTCCCCCACCACAGAATAGGTTGGGAGAGTTTATGAGAACCAAACCCCCAGTGTTCTCATAGGTCGTGGAAACCAATGGATGCTGACGACTGGTTGAAAGCCACGGAGAAGAAACTCCGGATAGCTCAGTGCAACGACAGGGAAAAGGTCTTGTTTGCTTCACATCAACTTTCCGGACCAGCGGCAGATTGGTGGGACGCATATGTCAATGCCCATGAAGATGCACAAGCCATTACATGGGCGGAGTTTCGGACCAACTTTCGCATTCACCATATACTAGCTGGGGCAATGAAACTCAAAAATAAGGAATTTCATGAGCTTAAACAAGGAGCTATGTCTGTGAGTGAATATGTGGCAAAGTTCACACAACTATCAAGGTATGCCCCCGAGGATGTCGATACGGATGAGAAAAAGCAGGAAAATTTCCTAGAGGGCCTGAATGATGGTATCCAATATGCATTGCTTCCCCAAGACTTTGCAAGCTTCCAGCCTAAGGTGAATAAAGCCCTGGTGGTTGAACACAAACGCCGCCAGATGGATCATAAGAGGAAAATGTCTTCTCAAGGCCAAGGCTCAAGCAGTCACTCTCGACCCCGCTATAACCCACCTCAACAAGGACCCATGTTCTGCCAACAGAACCAGCATCAAAATCAGAACCAGCATCAGAACCAGAACAAGCTACAGATGCAAGCTCAGCGCTCAAACTTCCAAGCCCCTTGTCAGACCCAACCCCCGGGGCCTCAACAGAAGTTTGGCGATCAGGCACCTTCCACCAGAAAGGCATGTTTCATCTGTGGTGAAGTAGGGCATTATGCCAATAAATGCCCGAGGAAGAAACCCAACAACCCTCCCATGCAGTATGGCAATGGAAATGCTCCAAATCAAGGACAGCATCAAGCTCCAGGTCGCAATGGGAACCAGGCACCAGCTCCAACCAACCGGGCTCAACAGAACTACGCACGTGGGCGAGTCAACCATGTCACTACTGAAGAAGTCCAAGAAGCGCAAGATGTGGTGCTTGGTATGTTCCTTGTCAACTCAAACCCAGCATCAGTTTTATTTGATTCAAGAGCATCGCATTCATTCATCACTACAGATATGTTGCAAAGTATAATCTGCCAATTGTGCATATGAAGCAGCAAATGATTATTAGCTCCCCTGGAGGAGAAATGAGGGCAACGTATATATTCTCAAAGCTAAGCCTTTTATATAAGGGGGTAGACTTCTTAGCCAACCTTGTAGTTCTGGAATCCAGTGGAATTGATGTTATTTTGGGTATGGACTGGCTGGCGAAATATAAGGGAATCACAGACTGCGCCAGAAGAGCATTTCAACTGACTAACAGAGAAGGCACGCAGGTCAAGTTTGTTGCAACTATACCCTCGGCAGAAGAATGCTCACTAAATCAAATGAAGGGTATTCCTGTAGAAGAGATCAATGTGGTGAACGAGTTCCCGGACGTTTTTCCCGATGATCTTCCAGGTATGCCGCCAGATCGTGAAATAGAATTTGTGATTGAGTTAGTGCCAGGAACTGCACCTATATATAAGATATCTTATAGAATGGATGCCAATCAGCTGGCAGAGCTCAAGGAGCAAATCCAAGAGCTGTTAGACAAAGGGTTTATCTGCCCTAGTTCTTCGCCCTAGGGAGCTCCAGTCATCTTTGTACCAAAGAAAGATGGAACGCAAAGGTTGTGCATAGACTATCTGGCTCTCAATGAAGTAACTATCAAGAACAAATACCCACTGCCTCACATTGATGGTCTGTTTGATTAGTTGAAAGGAGCGTGTATTTTTTCCAAGATTGATCTTCGGTCCGAATACGACCAGTTAAAGATTCGCGCTTCGGATATTCCAAAGACCGCGTTCGTTACCTGATATGGCCTTTATAAGTTCACGGTGATGTCTTTTGGCTTGACAAATGCACACACATACTTCATGTACCTAATGAATAAGGTCTTCATGGAGTTTCTGGGCAAGTTTTTCATGATGTTTATTGATGATATCCTGGTCTTCTCCAAGGACGAGGAAGAACACGAGGAACACTTAAGGATGGTATTACAGAAACTCAGAGAGAACCAGCTCTATGCCAAATTGAGTAAGTGTGAGTTCTGGTTGACAGAAGTACCCTTCCTTGGTCATATTATTTCATCAGGAGGTGTGTCCGTAGATCCATCCAAAGTAAGGGATGTTATAAACTAGAAAACCCCGCAGAACATTTCGGAGACCCGCAGTTTCTTGGGTTTCGCAGGGTATTACCGCCGATTTATAGAAGGTTTTTCCAAGATAGTGAAACCAATGACAGAACTACTAGAAAAAGGAGCATAATTCAAATGGACAACCACTCGAGAAGCCAGTTTCAATGAGTTGAAGGAAAAGTTGACCACCGCGCCAGTTCTTATTATGCCAGATACCCAGAAGCCGTTCTCTGTGTATTGTGATGCGTCTCGACAAGGGTTGGGATGTGTACTTATGCAAGAAGGTCATGTGGTATCATATGCATCCAGACAGTTGAGGAAACATGAGGAAAATTATCCGACCCATGATTTGGAGTTAGCTGCAGTGATTCATGCCCTAAAGATTTGGAGGCGCTACCTCATTGGCAACTGATGTGAAATACATACGGATCATAAAAGCCTAAAATATATTTTTACCCAACCGGATCTTAATCTGCGGCAACGTAGATGGTTGGAACTAATCAAAGATTATGATGTGGGAATACATTACCATCCTGGGAAAGCAAATGTTGTGGCAGATGCCCTGAGTAGGAAGGGTTATTGCAATATGACTATGTTGCAAGGAAGTCAGCCAAAATTATGCAAGGAGTTTGAGAGGTTAAATTTAGGTTGTGTTGCTGACATGGATGCAACAGTAATAGAAATGAAGTCACAATAGGAACAAGACATCCGAAAAGGACAATGGGAAGATGAGAAAATAAAGGAGATCAAAGAACTCATAAAAACAAATAAAGCACCGGGATTCTCAGAAGATAATCAAGGAACAGTGTGGTTTGGGAAAAGAATTTGTGTGCCCAACCAGAAAATTTGAAGGATTTGATTTTACGAGAAGCACATGATTCTGCATATTCCATTCACCCCGGAAGCACCAAGATGTATCAGGATCTGAAAGAGTATTATTGGTGGTATGGTATGAAGAGAGATGTCGCAGAATATGTAGCTTTGTGTGATACCTGTCAGAGAGTAAAGGCAGAACATCAAAGGCCAGCAGGATTATTGCAACCCTTGAAAGTTCCAGAGTGGAAGTGGGAAGAAATTGGTATAGATTTCATCGTTGGGTTACCCCGTACTCAAGCAGGCTACGATTATATCAGGGTAGTGGTGGACCGCTTAACGAAAGTTGCGCATTTTATCCCAGTCAAGACAACATATTCAAGTGTGAAGCTTGCCGAGTTGTATATGTCAAGGATTGTGTGTCTACATGGGGTACCCAAAAAGATCATGTCAGAGAGAGGTACCCAATTTACCTCTCGCTTCTGGCAGAAGCTGCATGAATCCTTGGATACGAAACTGAACTAAAGTTCCGCATATCACCCCCAAACCAATGGACAGACAGAGAGGACCAACCAAGTGTTGGAAGACATGTTAAGAGCCTGCACCTTGAAGTACAAGCAGAGTTGGGATAGGAGCTTACCATATGCAGAGTTTTCTTACAATAACAGCTACCAAGTCAGCCTCAAAATATCTCCATTTGAAGCTTTGTATGGTAGAAAGTGCAGAACTCCGCTGTATTGGAACGAAACTGGAGAAAGCCAAGTGTTTGGGCTAGAAGTTCTTAGAAGAGCAGAAGAGCAGGTTCAGGCCATACGGGAAAACTTGAGGACTGCACAGTCCTGACAAAAGAGTTATGAAGATAATCGAGGGAGAGAATTGACTTTTGAAGTGGAAGATATGGTGTATTTGAAAGTCTCACCTATCAGAGGTCTCCGCAGGTTTAAGGTTAAAGGGAAATTGGCACCCAGGTATATTGGACCATTCAAGATAGTCGCTAGACGTGGAGAGGTAGCATATCAGCTGGAACTACCATCTGCACTGGCTGATGTGCATGACGTATTTCATGTATCTCAATTAAAGAAATATTTAAGAATGCCAGAGGAACAGTTGTACCTGGAAGAAGTGGACCCAAAAGAAGATCTGACATATGCAGAATATCCTATCAGAATTCTGGACACTACAGAGCGAACGACGAGAAGAAAGGCTATCAGAATGTGCAAGGTTCAATGGAGTCATCACTCAGAAGATGAAGCAACCTGGGAGCGAGAAGATGATCTGAAGGCAGAATTCCAGCAGCCGTTCGAAGATCAACCCGAATCTCGAGGGCGAGATTCATCCTAAGGGGGGTAGGTTTGTAAGACCCAAAAATTCAATATTTGTAATAATTTAAAATTTTGCTAGAAATTAATCAGGTGTTGCAACTTAGCTCAATAGGAAATTAATTTCTAAATTTAACTTGGCCTAGAAAAATTGTTTGATTGCATTCATACCGTTATAGATGCAATAAGGTTTTATTGGGTGGAAAAAGTTTACAAATTTCGCTAGATATCGCCGCTTTAGTATCTCATTTTGAAAAATGTTGAAAATTTAAATGGAAAAGGCTTTGGAAATTAAGAAATTATGCTTGGGCCGAATTCTCTTCCCCGGCCCAGTTTCCCCTCCTCCCCTCCTTTCTTTCCCCTCCCGTGTGGGCCAGCTTCTCTCTCAGCGCCAGCCCAAGCCGGCCGAGCGCCCGCTGAGCCGACCTCTCCAGCCAGCCCGTCGCCCCCGCTCTCGCTCCAAGCCGGCCGAGCGCCCGCTGAGCCGACCTCTCCAGCCGGCCCGTCGCCCCCGCTCTCGCTGCCGCGTGGGACCCACCGAGCCACGAGCTGAGCCGCCACCTGATCGGCTCCTCTTCTACCTAATCCCGTCGCCGGACTCCCGAGTTCCCAAATCCCCACTGCCTCCCCGCGCATTGATGCGGCAATCAAAGTGCATGGCTGCGTTCCCCTCTCTCTTTTACCCCAGTCCGACTGTTTCCCCCTTGATTCCCCTCTCACTTGCATGGAAACCGAAGCTTGGATTAAATTTGGGGCCGCCGACCAATCTTCTCGAATCCGGCCGTCTTCCTCCCCCTCTCTGCTATTTAAGCCCTCCTTCGGCATCCTTCTTCATTCCCCACCTGAACCACCCTTTTTCCCCTCGATTTTCACTTGGGTTTAAGCCCTCCGCCGAGACCGCCATTGTTGACGGTAAGAAGCTCGGCCGCCGCCCATTTCCTCTATGGCCGAGCCTCAATTGACCATGTTCTTCACTCAAACGGTGTCGTAGGGTCTCAGTCATCGTCCCTCGGCACTTTTTGGGGTGTCTCTCGCAACCGGACGCCGCTTCCGCCGAGACCGAAGCACCGTCGGCCTCCTTCACCGTCGCCGGCCGTCTCCGAAGCTCCTCTGCCACCGTCGAGCCCGTGGTGAGACTCCCCTTTCCCCCCTTTCCCTCTTCCGCCGCTCACCATTAAGCTCTGTGGCCTGATGCGCCGTTTGGTGCATCGCCGGTGAGCTCGCTGCCACCCCTCCGATGAAGCCACCGGCACCGCCCCTTTTTAAATCTTGACCGTCGGATCTCCAACCAACGGCCGAATTAGACCGGCCAAATGCGTTGTCCCTTTGGTCCACCATGGACCAGTGGACCGATGTTTCTCCCATGGTCCACAAGCCCCGTGAACCTTTTCCATGTCTTTTTCTTTTAAGAAATAAATTTGTTTCGCTTTATGACATCATAAATCAAATTTCCAGTATAAAAACAATTCGGATTTTCTCTAATAATAAGAAAAATTGCAAAAACACCCCTGGAACTTCAAACGCTCACAACGTTTGCTCGTAGCTCCGATTTAGATGATCTTTGCGTTCATATTCTCGTAGAGACGTGTAGATTCTATTTATAGGGTTTTTCCCTAGTTTTAGGTCTATTTGGTGTACTGTTCTTATGTATGATTGTGTGCTCGTGTAGACGATTCAGTCCAGGAGTTCGAAAACTTTCAGGAAGAAGATTTTGACGGACCTGTGCATCACTTCGATGAAGGCAAGTGTCTTGACCCTGTTGCAAACCCAGTTTTTATATAAAAATAGTCTTTATCCAATATGTATGTTGTTTTACAAAACGGGTAGTATAGCAAATACTAGTGTTAGTTGTAGATGTTTTATCCTTAAAATAACATCATGTTTATGCTTAGCCATGCTTCTAGATGAACATGTAGCATGTAGGTGATGAATCATGAGTTATGAACTAAAAGTTGATATAGGATGTATGACATGAAAACTGATGTTGTTAAGGGAGTTAACAACAAAGATAATTAGGGTTTTGGGCAAGAAAGAGCTATTTTTCCTGGCATGGTTGGTTGTTTGGAAATGTTTGGTAATCTACCCTTATGGGGTTATTGGCGGTCTTGCCCAGACCATTTTAAGGACCGGTTCGTGGAGCGACCATCCATGGCAAACAGAACAACCGTGAGACCAATATGGTACGGCTTGGCCTAGTAATTAGATGTTCTCCCAATGTTGTATGAGCCGATTGGATGTGTAGATAAGGAAGGGTTACTTCCCGATTCTACCCGGCACAAGAGGGTGCTTCTAGGGTGGAGGGTTACTCCACTTATGTACGGTGGTGAAACCTCAATGGGCAAGTGCATACTGGGAGACTCTTTGGAAAAGCCTCTTAGTGATCTCTCGGCGCACACCTCGGAAGTTTGTAAGGTACCAACAGGTACCGGCAACAGAGAAGGTCACGACTCGTGGGTAAAGTGTACAAACTCTGCAAAGTGTCAAACTGAATATTCAGCCGTGCTCACGGTTATGAGCAGCATGGACCCTCTCATGATTAGTCGGGTGGTTGTTTTTCTTGGTTGAGAATTGGTTGAATTCTCAGAGGTTAAGGAAAATCTTTTGTACATCTTTTCCTGTTTAAAATAAAATTTGCTTTTCCATAGTTCAGGAATAAAATTGGCTTTGATGCAAATGAAACTCTAGAGAATAGGAAACCTTGTTTCAAGCCACCATATCAAATTTAATTTTCCCCCACTTCTTGAGTATTGGAAATACTCACGCTTGCTGTTTCAGAAGGTGAAACTTTTGAAGAATTCCCTGAGGATGACTTCCCTGAAGATGATGCCGAGTTCTAGGCTTGTGGAACTCCCGGTCGGCTGCCTGTTGGCTTGCAGCTGCACCGTTCTTTTCCGCTGTGGTGTATTTTCTTTAGACCCGTGTGTGGTCATTTTGTAATAATTAGCGTTGTAATAAGAAGCATTGTTTCTGTTACGCACTAATGAAGTCGCTATATGTATGAATAAACTGATCCTGGCATACATATAGTTTACATCTGGTTTTGGTTTTAAAACCTGGTGTGACAGATGAGCAGAAAATGGCTTTTACTACTCCCTTCGGTGTATTTTGCTATGTAAAGATGCCTTTCAGTTTAAAAAATGCTAGTGCTACATATCAAAGGTGTATTCAAAACTATCTACAACCCCAAATTGGGCTCAATGTAGCATACATCGATGATGTTGTAGTCAAATGAAAAACCGGAATCGTATTGGTTGACAATCTCAAGGAAACATTTGACAACCTCAGGAAGTATCGCATGATGCTCAACCCTGAAAAATGCATGTTTGGTATACCGTCGGGCAAGCTTCTCGGCTTCTTGGTGTTAAGTCACGGCATTGAGGCCAACCCGCGCAAAATTGAGGCTCTCGACCAGATGCAGTCACCTCGAATACTGAAAGAGGTTCAAAAACTGACAGGTTGCATTGCTGCTCTTAGTCGATTCATTTCTAGGATGGGCGAGCGAGGGATGCCTTTCTTTAAGCTCTTGAGGAAACAATACCGATTCGAGTGGATAGAAGAAGCGAAGCGCGCCTTCCAGGACTTAAAAAGGTATTTATCGTCTCCATTAATCCTTACACCACCTAACGAAAAAGAGGAGCTCTTTTTGTATATTACAACTACCCCAAAAGTTGTAAGCATGGTACTGGTGGTCGAACGGGAATGTCCCGAGAAAAAGGCCAAGGTCCAGATACCTATTTACTATGTGAGAGAGGTTCTACTTGATGCTAAGCTACGATACCCGCAAGTACAGAAGCTGATATATGCAGTCTTGATGCCTTCCTGGAAATGACGATGAACCCGCTAAAGGATGTAGCACGCAATTAGGAAGCTACTGGACGAATCGCGTAATGGGCAGTAGAGCTAAATGAGTTCGATGTAAGCTACGCACCACGCACCAGCCTGAAATCCGGAGTGTTAGTAGACTTCATCACCGAATGGACAAACGTTGAGGAAACAAGAACAAACATGGTCAAAGATCATTGGATGCTCTTCTTTGATGGATTTCTCACGCTCCAGGGCTCGAGGGCTGGCATTATACTCAAATCTCCAATGGGCAACAAACTCAGGTACGTTGTTCAATTATACTTTAAAGCTTCTAATAATGTTGTAGAATATGAAGGACTGGTAAATGGGCTCCGCATAGCTACATCACTTGGAATTAAATGACTTCTTGTGAAAGGGGACTCACAGCTAGTCATGAACCAAGTTCAAAAGGAGTACCAGTGCTCAGATGACAAGATGGCGTCTTACTTACTCAAGATACAAAAGGTCAAGGAAAAGTTCAAAGGGCTAGAAGTAATCAGAAGGAGTGATAACTCTGATGCTGATGAACTTGCTAGACTCGCTTCTTATCGAGCACCGGTACCCATGGGGTCTTCGTTGAGAAACTCCTTAAACCATCTAACCCGATAGTTCGGCAAACGGATGCTATCCAACCCGACCAGTAGTCTGGCCATGTCAGTGAGGCAGAACCCACAGACAGAGATGCTGCACTCCTTGAACACAACCTAACTTGGATGACTCTGTACCAAGACTATCTCGAGGTTCGAGACATCCCTGAGGATGATGCGTCTGCAGAGAAAATTGCTCGTAAATCTAAGCTCTATGTTTTGGTAAATGGCAAGCTCTACCAAAAGGGGAGTAATGGAATCTTGATGAAGTGCATCACTTAGGAAGAGGCAGCAAAATATTGCTCGATATCCATGGAGGCATGTGTGGTAATCAAGTGTCTTCTCGCACCTTGATCGGAAAAGTTTTTCGCCAGGGATTCTATTGGCTGACTACGCTCCAGGATGCTTCTGAGCTGGTCAAAAAGTGCGAGAGCTGCCAAGTTTTTGGAAGGCAGACCACTAGACTAGCCCAAGCTCTACAACAATTCCTCTTTCTTGGTCTTTCTCCATCTGGGGCTTGGATATCCTGGGATTGTTCCTGTCACACCCGGTTTTAGAAAGGGACAAAACCAGGTGTAAACCACATGTATGTCAAGATCATGTTTCATACATGCAGCGACTTCATCAGTGTATCACATGCAGTGTCATTATTACAACATTTAACTTGAATAGAAATAGAAAGACATCAAAGTCTTAAACAAAAGCACACAAACTAAACACCGCTAAGCTCCAACTTCCACAGGCAATTGACAGGGGAAAATGCCAGCCTAGCAATCTTTATCTTCATCAACGAAGAAGTCGGTTTTCCTTCAATGCGTGAGCAGTGCTTGGAGGACATTTGGAAGGAAACAGCAAGTATGAGTACAACTCATACTCCGCAAGTGTGGGAAAATAAAATGCCATGCAAGGTTAAACAAAGGAACAAGCTGTTATGCACAAAAGCCAACTATGCTAATGAAGAATTATAAAAGCATCGTACTTGACTAGGTGAATCATCTGTAGACATCCAACTTCTAGAAACATTTTCGCATATTTCCCAACCACCTGGATCTCACATCAAACCAAACCAACCCATCCAACTAATCATGTGAGGACCCAAGTATCTCATATCCGTGAGCACAACTTATATATCAAATTTTACACTCTGCAGAGGTTGTCCAGCTTTCCCCACAAGTCACAAATTTCCTTATTGCCGCGTCCGCGAAATACTTACACACACCAGCGATGTGTCGCCCTGTCACGTCCTGAAATCCGTAATTGTGTGTTTTAATCCTAAAACATGCAATTTCAGCTTCATGTTCCAGTTTGGGTCACTGGAGCACCTCACTTTGAATCAATGAGGTGGGAGAAGGAAAACTAAGAGAAATAAAGGAGCTAGAAGCAAGTCTGGACTTTTCCTCTAGGTAAATAGGGCCCACTTGGGTGGAAAATATCTCTCTATAGGTGGGCAATAACACTCTCTCTCCCCCTCAAAACTTGCCCATACGTACTACTCACCCACCCACCAGATAAGGCTTTTTGAGGAAGCAAGTTGGAGTTGGCTGTCTCTCACTCTCTCTCTTAGGCTCCCTTTTTCCCCTTTGGATCCCTACCTCTGGGAGCAAGATCAAGGTACGTATGTGGTACTCACGTGACCACCAGCTTAAGGACTACTCGTCCATCCAATTCATTTTCAGTTTCCCCGAAGGAATTCGAGCTGGTTCTGAACTTGTTTGGTGTTCTTTGGGAGAAGCAAGGAAGCAGCAGTTTTTCCTCTCTTCTCCAACCCATTTTCCGTCGTTTCCTCCTTCAACTGGCGGTCACCAACCTCAGCAAAGGACCTTGGGTGAGTCTGCTAGGCTCCCATGGCAAGTATGCTCATTTTTTGTTGGATAGATCTTGAATCTGGAACTAGGGTTGCGAAGTTCTTAAAATTATTCAGTCTGGGAACAAATGAGGATTTACGTGGATTTGAGTTAGGAATCATGTTGCTAGACGGTTGAGCAAAGTCTAGACCCTGTACACCCTTCTAGGCATTTTTACTTTTGATTTATAGAGACTCCCAGGTTAGTTTAGTCCAGTTTTTCCCTTCGTAATGGCTGCTGTTCTGGAGCTGCACGAGTCTGATTTACTGTAGCGCCCGAGTACTGTTCACTCTAGCACTCGGGGGGGGGTACTGTTCACCTCGAGCACTCCCGTACTGTTTACCGAGCACTCGAGCACTGTTCACCTACACTCCGGATACTGTTCACCCGAGCACGGTCCATCCCGAGCACTCCCGGGTACTGTTTACCCTAGCACTCCCGCGTACTGTTCATCGAGCAGCCGAGTACTGTAGCAGTAGTCGCAGGGCGGTTATCAGGCTTTCTTGGAAGCTGGTAGCTTGTAAAATTCATAGTTAATTTGTACGAACTCCAAACTTTATGAGACCAGTTGCGTTGGCTTAGTAGGAACATGAACTACATGTTAAAAATGTTAAAACTCATTAAGTACGTTCTGAGAATTTATTTATTGATTAAATGCATTTCAGCTTAGTTAAAGCACAAATAGTCAATGCCATGTTCGAAAGTTGTGAGACCACTGGAAAAACTCTTGTCTTGCACAGTGCGATCTGGGAAAAATATTGTCATGTATTGTGGAGCATATTTTTCTTATATGGTCGCATTTCATACATGCTCATTACATTGCACGCGTTGCTCTCTATAGTGAACGCCGATCCGTCGATCCCGGAGGCCGTGGGCGATCGTGAGGCACCCCACCTTTCTGATGCAGGGCAGCATGGCAAGCATCTATCATATTGCACCGTGTCAATTCAAAATCTAATATGTTATCTACGCTTATGTATACATTGCATGTGTCGGGTACCGAGTTGGGTAGAACCTATGCCGATGCATTCTCCCATTTCGGTCACGTGTCATGTGTTATTCCTTGGAGCCTAGTGGTGTCGTCGAGGTCTAATTATAGTTCGCTATACTTAGTGGTACTTAGGCTTTCTGGTAGAAGTCGACGACGGCGTCCACCGTTGTCGCGAGCCTAGGGCTTATTACTTGTTCACACTTATGGTTGTGTTGATGATGAGTCGGTTTGGTGAGTGGTGAGTTGAGACGAGGTGTGGGCGGTGTTAGGGGTGTCATCTGCTCACGAGGAGTCCTCAGGCAGTTCGGGGAGGAAACCCGGACACCGTAGACCGCTTGCACCGGTTAAGCACCGACCGTCGGTGTAGTCGGCTTTAGCACTTACCTTACTCACCACATGCTGATATAATGGTAGGCGAGCTGATTACCTTCGCAGACGTGGTCATGTGGGCCTCGTCATAGACGGTGTGAGTCCGGTTTGAGTCCGGGCTTTTAGCGGTATTAGTTTGCTCGGGGAGTAGTTCTAATACCGCCGTGCCGAGCTATGGTTGACCCACATGGTTGGGCCTGGTTGGGAAAGGTTGTCACGTGTACCCCCTTGTGTGCATCTTAGCGGGTGGCACAAGCCGTATGGTCCCTGTGTCGTGTGGGTCCAGGAGTATCCCCCTGCAGGGTGTATAATCAGTTCGAACTGCCGCGCTCTCGATCATGAGCATCGCTATCGCTTATCTCCACCGAGCGACCATGTTTTGATCGTAGAGTTTCGATGTGGGTTGTGGCATGGTTGGATTGGGGTGGTTTGGTCGGTATGTGGTTGGTGGTTTGGTGGGAATGGTTTGCTTTTATACACTTATTGTTCATATATCTATTCTGATCAGTTGGTTGGCAGGGTTTGAGTCGGTGGTTGGTTAAGTCAGTTGCTTACACCTAGAGTCTAGGTTGCTTACCGCTTAATGAACTTAAACATGTCTTAATCCTTGCTACAGCTTTGAATGCATGATCCTTGGAGTCGAGAATATATATACTCATACTGTGTAAGACTTGCTAGTACCTTCGTACTAAGGGGTGCTGCCCTTAAGTTGCTTTCAGGTTCGCAGGTTGGCGAGGAAGAGGTAGTGCAGTGTTCGGCTACTTTGTGCCTGCCGATCAGGGTGGCGGGCAGGAGTAGCACCTTCTACTCCGAACTCCGGCGCTTTTGGTATGGAGCCTAAGGGCATACGGCTCCATACTCTTTTGTTGTATAGGTTTTTCTTCCGCTGCATAGTTGTTGTTGTTCCTCTTTTGTTGTAAATTGTGGAAGCAGTTGCGTGTTTAATAATGGTAATCCAGTTTAATTATTTGCTCTCTATTAAACTGTGTTGTGATATTTGAGTTGGAAGGCATGTGTTCCGATCCTGGGCACAAAACACGTGCCGGGACTACCGGAATGGTATTCTGGTTAATCGTCGAGGTTGTGATTATGAATAATGATCCTCCTGATGATTAATTAGAATACTATTTGGACGGTTCCTCACACGCCCGGAAAGTCACTACAAAGCCAGAAGCCCGGAAAGTTTCATCCAGTATGTGCATGCCCGCTAGGTTTCGCCGCCGTCAAAGTGGCATTCACACCACCCAGAAGCCCCCTTTTGTGCCTTGTAGTCTCCAGAAAGTTTTCACCCTTCCCTTCCACTACCCATCCCATACCACTAACCAAATGGTTCTGGCCTTTGCCGTCCCCACACATCCACTCTTCTCTTTGGCACGCATAAAAACTGGAATCCACTAATTAATGGCTAGGCCTATCCCATACTAAGTCTCGTGGTTGGTACGATATTTCTTGGGTTGTCGCTCCACGAACCGGTCCTTACTTAGGTTGCTTGAGCAAACACTAAACCAACAACATAGCCATCAACATCAATAACACTACTTTGCTCAAGGCCTAAGGTTCCATGTTACTATACCATCATTAGTATTCCCAACTCGTAGTTGCATAGTTCATTAGTCATGTATAACAATTAACCCTTCCATTGTGCAATGCTAAGCATAACTACACATCATATCCATTGCTAACAACTAGGCGACAAGGAATTATATGGAACAGGATACTATAAGTACATAGGATTCCGAATTAACAGCATGCATGTTTGAAGTAAAGAACGCATTTACAAAAACTGGGATCAAAATGTTCAAGGGCACTTGCCTCTCCCAACTTGCTGCTCGGACTCTTCAAATACTTGGTCCTGGAGATTCTCGAATTGCTCCTCGTCTACTCTCAAAACACATCGGAAAAACACACAACAAAACTAACTAAGAACAGTACACCAAACAATATCTAACATCTATTAAAAAGGTACTAAAAGATAGTACACGTCGCTACGAACACGTGAGCGCGAAAACCATCTAAATCGGAGCTAAAATGAGAAAGTTATGCTATAAACAAGATTAGGGTTAAATCTAAAAATAAAAGGACTTAATTTGAATAAAAACATAGAGGTTAGGGGTATTTTGTAAAAATATAGGGACCTATTTATAATTATGAGAAAGTTTGGTGACTAAACTGTATAAAGACAGGGGCTTTTATTTAAATATAGGGACATCTAGGGGCTTATCTGCAAAATTTCCATTATTCCTGAATTAAAACAAATAGGAATAATGACTTGATAAAGGCGTGCTGATATGGCATTGCCATGCGGGCTAATTCGCTGAGGTGGCCGGCTTATGTGGGCGATGACATCGCTTGTTTTGCCGACTAGGATTAAGTGGCCACGTGGCATCACGTGATTGGATGTTGAAAGGGTATATGTGGCTTCTAATCTTGGCCATCCAAAATAGATCCAACGGCCACGAGAGAGGGAGGGCTTGACCGGCCAACTCCAGAGAGGAGAGGCGGCGGCGGAAGGCTCGGACGTGGTGGCGCTTTCGCCGGAGAGGCGGCGGACCTCGTTGTCGGGCATGGGGGTCGATGGCGAGCGGTGGCGAAGAAAGAAGGGGAAATGGGGAGTCCGTTTTAGTGCGTACCTCGGGGGGTAGACAGTGGAAACCTCTGGTGAGCATCAGGGAGGAAGCTCCGGTGGCCAAAACACGATGGCAAAGTCACCGGCGGGCGCAGAAGGCGGTGGAGGTGCTCAAGGGTGGCTCGGCTACGGCAAACGGGCGACGGAATCGGCCGGAGCAAAGCTCGGCCGAGTGGCTATGGCGGCAGACGGAGGAGCTTGAGTTTGCTTCAAAAATGGGAAAAGAGGGGGTGCTCGGGTGTTTATATATGCGGGGGCACGCGGCTTGCTGATAGGCTCTAGTTGGTTGGGATTTGGGTTCAGAGAGGAAGTGGTAGACGGTGCTCGTAATCCATGCGGACTCGGCCGGCTCGGATACGGGCACGAAGGGGAAGATGGCGAGTGGGGGCGCCGGTGCTCGGGCGGAGACGGCTTTGGCCAGGGCACCAACGAGAGCGGCTTGGGTGCTGGTTGGGCCGTGGCCTTCAGGTGGCCCGGGCGGGGAGGCAGGGTGAAGGGAGGAGCAGGCTGGAGCTTGGCCTGGGAAGGAGAGAGGGGCTACCCAGGAGAAAAGAAGAGAAAGGAAGAAAAGGAAAAAGAAAGGGAGCTGAAGAAAAGAAAAGGAACTTTTCTTTTTAGGAAAAATTTTGCAAACTTTTCCAAAAAACTTAAACAGCGCACCTCGGGGTTTTCAAAACTTATTTTTCACACAATAAAAACCCTAATGCAGCTATTTCGGCATGAATGCAACAAACTTTAATATAACCTAGGTTAATTTCTTAGTTTAGAAAATAATTTCTTCCTCCTAGGGTTTTGAGACAAAGACTAACACCCTATTCTAAGGAAAAGAATATTTTATTACTATTTCTAAAAATTTAAAAATTAGGGTGTTACAGATCCCAAGGGCCCAAGGTGGTTACAAGTTCCTATTCATAGCTATCAACATAGGAAAAATAATTGCAAAAGTGGCCAAGAAGTTCATGAGGAGCATAATTACTCGATTCGGCATTCCACATCAGATAATTATGGATAACAGCAGCTAGTTCAGAAGTGGGACCTTTATTGCATTCTACGAAGAATTCAGTATCAAAACTTGTTTCACCTCAGTAGCTCACCTGTAGATTTACGATCAAGTTGAGCATGCTAATGGAAACTCAAGTCTTCGACAGGCTAAAAGCCTACTCGAAACGCTAGGTAAAAGAACTTCCCTCGGTATTATGGGTCGTTCGTACTTCGACCAATAGAGCCATCAGTGAAACTCCATTCTTCTTGGTTGATGGAGTGGAAGCGATGCTCCCGACTGAGTTGCAATTTGGATCACCTCGAGTGGAAGGTTACTCTAAAGAAAGGCAGGAGAAATTATGAGCGAAAGACATAAATTTACTCAAGGAGTACCGAGATCGAACATCTATTCGAGCTGCTAAGTATCAGCAGGTGTTGCATAGATATCAAAGCCAGATAATCTAGTCCAGGAAACTCACCATTGGGCCTCATCCCACGAATGGTGCAGAAACAAGCCCAGCGCCACAAGTTATCGCCTAAGTGGGAAGGACCTTGCATAGTAGTCGAAGTCACTCGGCCAGGATCAGTACGCCTATCTACTCCAAACAGCGAGATACTCGAGCACTCGTGGAACATCGACCAACTCCGAAAGTTTTATTCATAGAAAAGGTAGGTTACTAGTAAGTCGATTACATTTGATTCTATTAGCTACCCGATTACATAATTTTCTTCTTTTTCCCCTAAGCCGTGTGGCTAGTGGAAAATTGGCAGAAAGGATCCGCCTAGCTCTTGCAAATAATGAAGATCCACAATCTCCAAAAGTTTGGAGGCGCATAGACCCTCATTCGCCCTTGGACGAGTCAAGGAACCTTTTATACTCCTCCCACGGGTGGCAGCTGATCACTCTAGGAACCAGCCGCCGACCAGCATAAGGACCAAGCAAAGTGACCGAAGCAAAGACCCTGTTGGAGCCGCTGACCAGCGCCGGTGATGCCGAGTGGTGTTCTGCATGGTGCGAAGGTGATCTGGCGGTTGTCAATGGAGAAGGTGATGGCACCTCCATAGCCGGCTATGACTCAGGGGCTCCACCGCTGAAGACCTCGATGGTGGCTTGGTCGATGATTCAGGCAAGATCACCACCATCCTCATTCCTCTCTCGTGTGGAGTGTTGCGCTGTCTGGCCTGAAGCATAGGTCTTGATGAAATGGAGAACGCGCTTAATGAGGGGACGGTGACGATCTACGGTGGGTGCTTCTCCCTCTCCTTCTTAGGCCCGCCACTCGAGTCCTCATCATCGGAGGAAGTGATGATGATGATGACCTCAGGAAGTACCAGGGCGAGAGGCCTAGGGGAGTGGACTTATGGGATTGGCTCAAGAGACAGAGATGGAGTGGAGGCCATGGCTTCAAGCTCTACGAGTCCTAGGAGACAATGGGTAAAAGAAACAAAGGAGATGACAGATAAACGCCTTCGAGTCCCCTATATTTATAGCGGGGAAACGGGTCATACTGTGTCAACGTATCCGTCAAGATCCGAAATGATGGCGTCACCTCGGGCGCGTAGCGAGTTCAGCGGAAGTCGAGAATGTCATGATGGCATTATGGTTTGTCTCATCTCTGCAAAGAGGGATGGGCGGCCATTATGACACGTCAAATCAAGGTTGCAGTGAAAACAAGCACAAATGGGAGTGGGGTCATTTAATGCCCACCTACCTGGCTGTTCGAGTTTACTCGATAACCACATTGTAGTTAAAACCATAACGCTCAAGAGCTTGCATTCTCGAGTATTCAGTCAAGAATGAGCTTTACTATTTGTCTAACTCCGTCATCGAGTACGTAGTCGAGAGTGAGCTTTACTCTTCGTCCGACTCCATCATCGAGTTCATAGTCGAGAGCTATAACACTGCTCTCCGATCAATGGTACAGGTATGTCCTTTTCTACTCTCCAATCGAGTAATTTCTTCCTCAACCATAGAGTCGGGGGCTACATCACAATACCATATTTCTTTTATATGTTTTTTGCAAAATTTTATCTGGCTCTGCATCGATCATGTTAAATAGAACCAACGGAGGCATGTGTTGGGTCGATGACAGACAACTATACCTCAGGAGGCATAGCGGCATGGAGATTGTCAGACATCTCACGCCTAATGGCCAAAAAGGTTCTGAAGTCCTAGTCTTCCTCGCATGTGCTCTCTATCGAGTTCATGTTTGTATGCTGATCGAATGCACAAATTGATAAAAGTTCACAAAAAATTCGATATGCTCTTTCTTTTTCTAGCTCTATATTAATCTTTTCCTCATTATTACGGTCTTTTCGAGTATTCCAGGGCCGCGTATCTACTGGCTAATCTAGTTAAGACTTTAGGTGTTGACAGATGCGTAATCGTATGGTCTTGAGAATGATGACAACATGTACCTATAAGTTATTACATCTACTTATGCTAATCCTATTGCATCGACAATGGAATAGTAGACAAAAGCATAATAGAATGGCAAAATGTAGTATTATTGTGGGCATTCTCAGATCATAAAATATGTTTTAAAAGTGTCAGAGCCGAATGAATCATCAGTGCGAGGGACTCCCCTCACGATCATCACTAGGCAGGCTAAGCTTTAATGACTCGACAAAGGCTGGAACCACCAGCTGAACACTTTCAATAAGTTTTGCGGCCTCCTCGCTAGTACAATTGAACCCGATTATCACCAATGAGGTATCGACCATGGGATTGTAACTCTTGCGGATACCTAGCAATGTGGCAGCGCTTGCAGAGGCTACTTGGGACATAAGATCGAGTGTCTGCTCCTTCAGCTCTTGAAGAGCTAGGACAGTAGCATCCCGTTGAGCGATGGCAGCATCCCGTTTAGTCATCATGGCCTTCTTTTTAGCTCGCGTGATGTTCACTTGATTTCTGAGTTTCTCCCGATACTTTGCGTCATCGTCAATTTTCTTCAATGCGTCAGAAAGAAGTTTTTCCTTGTTGTTACAGGAGGACTCAAGGCCTGAAGAAGGAAAACTGGAAAATAAAGAAGGAAAACTGGAAAATACTTTTTCTTAGTCACCCAATAATAGAATCATGCACTTGTGATCGGGGATAGACTTATGTTCGATTTTCTCCCTCTTGGCTTCGGGCTTCTTGTGATGGTTGGCCTTGGCGGCAGCGACCTAAGCGCATGTAACTTGGAGAAGAACCTTTATCGCTACCCACGGGTCATTGGTGGGATCGATATTGAAGTTTTATTTCCCTTGAGCTGCGGGTCTTCTTCAGGCGCGCTCGAGGCAGGATCTCTAATCTGAGGAATTGGAGCCGAGGCTGAGTCAATCGGGGAAGTCAGTCCTGGATGACTGGTCGAGACGCTGGCAACCTGGGTTTTTGCCTCTATCGATAGTCTGCAATTAACAGAATAAGGGAAGAGGAAAAGAAAAAAAACTGCCAGTCGAGATTAGGATCTAGGACAAACCTCTTTGAAATTGGGAAGTGTGAAATGATGCTTGACTTTAGCCTTTTGGTGGTCACCTTCTTCATTCTTGGACCAACAGGCGGAGCCGGTGGAGGAGTTACACATGGACCAGCTAAAGCCAAGGCATCTGTAGCCTGCAAAGAACCATATGATAAAAAATTATTGAGTGAAAGTATGACCAACTAAAGAGCGATAATTCGACTAAAATTCCCTCTCTGGTCGAGTCATCAGGCATGACGGTCCCTCGAGTTGGCGATTGTGAGGACGCGCCAGGCATCCCCTAAAAAAGCCACCCACGCAAATTCTTCATTAGTAGAATGACCAAGAGAAAATCGATAACTCGAGAAGAGTTACCTTTTCAGTCGAGTCATCGAGTGTGACGGCTGCTCAAGGAGATGATTGGGCGGATACGCTCGTCACCACCTAACAAAAGGCCACTCATCCAAACCGAACGAATTCAAATATCCACTTGATAATTTTAAAAGAAATAAGAAGATAATAAGAATTTTGATTTCAATACCCATGGGCTCCTTCGCTTGCACTTGAGAGGGCTTAGATCAGGCAGCAGGTGAGAAGACGATGACGATCTCTTCGATCAAACAGACCCCTCGGCCTCCTCATTGGCTAATCCCTTCCCCTTGTCGACAGCATCAGCAGAAGAAGTGCTGTCGAGATCAAAGACCTCGCTCAAAAGGATGTGCTCTTGGCGGAAGACAAGAGCCTGCAGTCATACAAACAGGTCAAATCATATAGACAATGACCGGTCCTACTTTTCCATTAAGAAAATCCTTACATCTGGTCGAGGATTCACTAAGGAATAAGGCAGAATGCCACATTCCGGTGCTTCAGAAGAGAATAGCTTGTTCAACTGGACAGTGACATCCTGTGCAGGTAGTGCTGAAAAAGAGAAGAAAAGGGCAAATCGCTAACCAAGCCTTACATCCGGTCGCGTCCCTGGAGGCATCCTCATCCCCATTGTATTCCCAAGCCAAGTGCGTCCGCACCATCAAGGGGCTCAAGGAAGTGCATACTAGAAAGGTTTAGATTGGTTACCCAACTCAGAACAATTAGTATCCAAAACAGATCTATCTACTTGGACATCAAGGAAGACAACTCCCTATCGACTACGGCTGGATAGGAGTCTGTACCTATCGGTGATCTGGGAACCAGGGGTTCCTGAGTCCCGAGGCCAGGACAACACAATGCCACGTGGCACCATCCCTTGGGGACCATCACCCCGAGGGCCGAGAAGAGCCAATTCCGGGAGGGGTGCTCGGGGCCATGAACAGTTGGTCCCCGAGTACCCAGAGTTCCCCGAGGACCTGAGAAGAGCCAGTTCTGGGAGGTGTGCTCAGGGCCATGAACAGTTGGCCCCCAAGTACCCGGAGTTCCCCGAGGACCTAAGAAGAGCCAGTTCCGAGAGGGGTGCTCGGGGCCATGAACAGTTGGCCCCCGAATACCCGAAGTTCCCTGAGGACCTGAGAAGAGCCAATTTTGGGAGGGGTGCTCGGGGCTACGAACAGTTGGCCCCCCGAGTACCCAGAGTTCCTCGAGGATCCAAGAAGAGACAAATTCGGGAGAGGGTGCTCGGGGCCATGAACAGTTGGTCCCGAGTACCCAGAGTTCCCCGAGGACCTGAGAAGCCCCTTGTCGGTGGACCCCACAAGGGCTCAACGGTGAGGTGTCAATCGCTGGGAGGTCCGATGCTGCATTTAAGAGGGAGCGTGGCCGGTCACATCCAACCACTCCCCCCCCCCCACGCCTGTTGTACTGAGTACATTAGTCCCTGTCACCGCCTAGCAGGAAGGCGTATGGACATTTAATGCGACAGGTCCCATCGCACGTCACCCTGCGGGGCCCATAAAGGAAACAGCTTGGAGATATCGTCGTTGGGCTCAAGGCGTAACGCCTGCCGCCCTGCCGTGTCAGATCTGCTCTGGCCGAATGGGCATGCGGGGCTGTTCGATGGCTGCACGGTGAGCCCCCCTGCACCTGCTAAAGTTGGGCGTAATGGGCGACGGGACCGATCGAAAGCGCATTTTCAACCCCTGTAACATCAAACTGTAGACTCATAATGGTTGCTTTCCATTTATGGCTTACGGGAACTCATGCCCCCGTTTTGGGCACGCCGAGCCTCCCCTGGTAGGATAAAAGGGGAGGAGCACTCCGTAGAAAAATAGGTTCTAGTTTTTGAGAAGTCCAAGCCAAATAGAAGCTCAGAGAGGTCAGCACTTGAAGACCGAATCTCAAGACTTAGACAAAAAATCTTGTAACACAGAGATCCAGAGAAAGGTATTCCAAGAGCATTAATAGCACATCAGACACACAAGAGTAGGGTATTACGCTCTGTGCGGCCCGAACCTATCTAAAATCCCTTGAACATTTACTCTTACTAGCCGACGATCATCCGTCCCACCTAGATCTCATATATTCGCATTAAATCCACGTACGAGGTAGATCCAGAATCAGCCCCCCGGTCGAATCTCAAAGGGGGTCCCTCAAAATCCCCGCTTGCGGTGTTCATCCACCGACAGTATCTCACGCTTATATAACGTAGAAAGGCTGAGGGGAGAAGAACAAGAAAGAGAGGCAAGCATAAGACCCTAGCAGAGGAGCTACTTGGCAACTTTAGCCCTAGGTTAGATTAGATCAGATCTACTTCTTGTAAATAGTCTTAGCCACATTGCTTGTGCTCAAGATCATCAATATACAGTAGCAACACTCCCACAGGACGTAGGGTATTACTCCAATCAGAGGCCCAAACCTGTATACATCATGTGTCTCATATCATAATTAATCCATGTACTCGAAGGTACCCAGTCCATTTACGGACATATTGTCGGGAACAAATCTTCGACAAATACTTCGTCCCCCTCTTCTCTAGATCTATAGGGATCTTGATCTACTTGCAATGATCTTCTGACCATGAGAGTTTTAGCGGGAAATGATTTTTCAAAATCAAACCGCTCTAACACCTTCTGAGTGTAGTTTGATTGATGTACAAAGATTCCATCTGCAACATGTTGTACCTGCAGGCCCAAGCAAAACAAGGTTTTACCCAAATCTTTCATTTCGAATTCAGGCTTCAAGTATGAACTTGCTTCTTCTATTTCTTCTTCTGTACGATGATATTCATATCATCTACATATACAGATATTATGCAAAATCCATTAGGGGACCTTCTTATAAATACACAGGGACAATCTGTGCTATTTGTCGTTTTCTAAGAAATTTTCTTAAACAATTGTACCACATTCTACCAGATTGTTTCAACCCATATAGCGACTTCTTCAATTGTACGTTATGAAGTTATTTATTTCCTCTATCCTCATTTGGCAATGGTATCTTTCAGTACCTGCATATGAATATCCGAATCTAGGTTCCCAGAAATATATTTGGTCACAATATCCGTCAATTTCATTTTTAACTCTAGGTTAACTACAATTGAGATTAAATATCTAAAGGTAATGCCACATATCACCGGGGAATAGGTTTCTTCATAATCAACGTCTCGTCGTTGAGTGAAACCTTGTGCCACTAGTCATGCTTTGTACCTCAAAATTGCATTCCTTTCATTTCTCTTATGAAAAAAAACAGACTTGTATCCTACTGGCTTGATGTGGGGAGGTGTGCGGCATACTGACCCAAAAACCTCTCTTTTGTTCAAGGATAACAGTTCAGCTGTTATTGCCTTCTGTCAGTCTTCCCAATCTGACCTCATTCTACATTCCATAAGCGATGCATGCTCAGGTTCATGATCTATAATTGTGGTAATTTTGTTTGCGAAGTATGTGTCGACTATTGTGATTGTTCTATTCCAGGATCTCCCTGAATTCATATTGTTTAATGCTATTTCATCATTGGCTACACTTTCAAGTGCTTCTTTATCCTGCTCTTCGTAATTTCTTACTGTTGGAGCAAGGTCCTTTAGTTTACCAGCGTTAATTTTAGGACGTGCATTTTCACTGGTTTCTTCCCACATGGGAAGATTCAAATCCGGTATGCCTACTTCCTGATATTCCATACCATCGCCAGGTCTCAACTGGCTCCCCTTCTTTTTTTCTTTTGGGCACTCTTATGATCGGCTATGGTAAGCTCTCATTTCCCACTTACGCCAGATGTCTCTGACTATTTGGGACTTGAGAAACTGAATTTCTTATCCTTTTATTATTTTTTGGAGCTCCTAGGACAAGATGAGGGGTACCTTCCTTTGATACTTCCACCCTCTCCAATGCATTACGTGCAGGCACATGCGACTTAGTCACGCTCTTCAAATCACAAAAATGATCAAGCAGATTGTTTGCTAATTTCTGCAAATCGATGATTTCTATACTTCATCATTTGCTTCACTAGTGTGAGGATCATGTGCTGCAATTCCTTTAGCCTACCATATAATTTCTCGATATTTTTCATCCAAGGATATATTTCCTCCCCTTAATGACGAAAAATTATTTTCATCAAAAATGCAGTCAACGAAGCAGACCGTATGCAGATCTCAGTTGTTAGTTCTAAATATCAAATTATAGATACAATCTCATAACCGACATATATTCTAACATTCCGCAAAGGTCCCACAATAGTTCATTGTGGCGGCAGTATTGGCACATAAACCATACATCCAAATTTGCGTAAATAGGAAATCTTTGGAATTACCCCTTGCACTAGTTGCATAGGTGAATGAATGTTGTAAGAGGATGGTCTATAATTAATGAGGGTTGTCACATATAAGACTGCATGTCCCCAACATGTAGCAGGCAAATTACAGTGTTGCAACAACGGTCTAGCAATGAACTTTATTCTCTTTATCAGTGCTTCGGCTAGTCCATTCTGAATGTGGACATGCGGTACAGAATGTTCAAATTTAATTCCTATACCAATGTAATAATCATTGAACGCTTTAGAAGTAAATTCTCCAGCATTGTTCATTCTAACGAACTTCACTTGATGATCCAGAAAATTATTCCTAATTTGTATGATCTGTGAGATCAACTTTGCAAAGGTGTGGTTATTGGTAGATAATAGACATACATATGACCACTTCAAGGATGCGTCTATTAATACAATAAAGTATCAAAATGGGCCAGAATGTAGGTGAATAGGACCACAAATATCCCCCTAAATTCGGTCCAAGAATGCAAGGATTTTATCTTGTACCTTCAAGGTAGATGGTTTTATTATTAATTTTCCAGTAGCACATGCAGGGCATATAAAATCTTCATGATTTGGGAAATTCTTCACATTTATGCCATGACCTTGTGAGTTAGTAATTATGATCCTCATCATTCTAAGACCAGGGTGACCTAATCTATCATGCCACACGAAGAAAAATTTTGCAGTACGAAACAAAGTCTCCAAGGTAGTGAATACTTCAGGTGCCCTAATACGAGTGTAGTACAAGCCACTGCTCATGTAGAGAAGTTTTTCTAGTATTATCACTTCACTATCACGCTTAGTGATGTATAGGTACTCCCTACCATCTTCTTCACCAGTTTCTACATGGAAATTATTACCGTGAATGTCTTTAAAATTTAAGAGATTCCTTGTGGATTCAGGGTACAGCAATGCTTCTTCAATGTGCAAAGTAGTTTCCATAGGTAGTATGACTGTAGCTTTTCCAGAACCTACTATGCATTTATCACTACCAGTGATAGTCATTACTTTTCTAGAGGTATTTCTAATAGACTGAAAATACACATTTTCTCTTAAGATGGTGTTTGTGGCTTCACTATCCACAATACACACATCCTCCATACGGACGCCACATATATTCTATAAATAAAGGATTCAATCATTCACATGCGAGAAAGTACCAATAAGACTAAATTCTTTATTAACTATTGAAAAAATTGTTTCCAGCTAAGATTGCTCTTCTAGAGCTTACATTTATTCACTCAATCCTTGTAAATTCAGCAACTAAGTAAATGGCTAATTACTCTAATTCTAGATAGAGTCTATGAAATATCTAGTCACTTCATATTCAATGGCTTTCTTTTCCGCTTCATTCATTATGGCTTCATCTATGACAGTAGAGGAGGGCAAAGTAGAGGTATCCGCATCTTTCATTGGGAGGTCTTTCACTACCAATGCGGGAGCGTTATCAACTTCCATGTGAGATGCTTCCCTTTCAACTACTATTGCTTCATCCACTTCCATCCCCACTGTAATGGTGAGATGTGCTTCTGGCTGCTCCTTCTTCTTCTGGTATTCTTCCACAACATGCTTTGGTGCTTTGCAGATTCAGGACAAATGGCCCCAAACGCCACACTTATAGCATGTTTGTTCCGCTCACCATATGGCTTGACTTCTTTCTTTGTCTTGCCATTATCATCACTAGGTTTGACTTTGTCTATCACCACTTCCTTTCCTCCCTTCTCCCACTCCTAATTGCGATTCTTGCGTGCTTTGGAAGAGCTATGATTGACTTCTAGGTCACCGCTCTTCCTTTGCGGCTGGGATAAAAAGTTCTTGTTTACGACTTTGTCATGAACTTCATGGAGTTGCAACACATCAATCAATTCGGAATACTTCTTATAATTTGATTGATAGTGATTGTGTGTAGATTCTGCCACATTCAGGTGGAAAGTGGAGAGAGTTTGATGCACATTTGCCCGATCTTCGGAAAGTTAATATGATAAGTCGATTGGTGGAGCTTCAACATTGATGATCCAAAGGCTCTGAACAAAACAAATCAAGAACACTTGCAACCACTACACTGCTAGTCCGTGGTTATCAACCATGCTAAGACACGGTTGACCTCGCTAAGAAGGTTTTTCCTGCAAGCGAATTGAGAACACAAGAACAAGTATATGCAATCTGAATATTGCTAATTACCAATGAAGTACTAGAGTTTGGGGTTCAACAAACCGATAAACGGTGAAACTGTCTAAAACAGAATAATCTAAGCTAAACTGAGCCTAAACTATGACGGCTACCGTATATTTATAGGAGGATATGAGGGGGTCAACTTCGGGTTGTGCAGCCATGGAAAGAGGCATGCACAACCTGGACTCCGACCTTAACACAATTACAAAACCCGACAGGGTCCAGAACGGTGATGCAGCATCTTATTCCTTCAACTTTGACTAAACTATAAGGAATATTTGGTCGAGCATAGATCCATTTGAAAGGACTCGACATAAGCTTTCTAGCAAGTCCAAGAACGCCTAAAACGGACTTCATATGAGAGAGTTATGCCCGTTTTACTAATGTATTGTCTTAAGACTCGATCACGACCACAACTTCGACTAGAGCTTAGCCTCAAGTCCGAGTAAACTTGGCCTTCAGGGGGTGAAGTCCGGGTACGGTTGTAGTGCTTCTCCCACGTTCCTAAGAAATAAAATATCACGAGAATTTAGTAGTAATCCATACAAGGAAACATAAACGGCGAGAAACAAGTTCACCTGGTGGTCTAATTATTGTGCACATGCTCTTGTAATTGTACCTTATATGATTTGAGGATTATTTGCAGTATTGATCGTATTCGAAGGAGCCATGGGCTCATCAGAGTCTTCTCAATTTTCTTCTCTTCTGTGATCTCTTTCCCACAGAGACACAGTAGTGTGCAAATGCGGTGTAGAGCGGAGTTGTACTTTCTAACATGCTTGAAGTCACAAAAATAGAGCTGGACCCATTCTCGCTCTTTGAGAGGCTTGATGGTGTACTTAAGGCACTCAAAATGTTCCTGCAGTCCATCCCATAGTGCCTTAGCATTGGTCATTGCCATGTACTCATCCTTCAAAGTGGGAGAGAGATGGTGGCGGAGAAAATGAAGTGTCTGATCATTCTCATCCTCTGTGGGAACCATTGCACTACTTGTTCCTAGGCCAATTGAAGCGCAGAGTCTTTTCCCACCCAGTACAATCCGAACATCCGATGCCCAGGTGAGATAGTTGCAGCCATCAGCACTTAGCTCAGCAAACTCTTTGTTCATGATGCCAGCCATCTACAAATTTAATAACGCAAGCATTACTACTAGTAAAGTTGCATCATATTGCTAAATTGGATTAATGCAATTTTTTGATATTTTATATGCTACTATTTGAATTTTACTGTATTTAAACGGATAACATGCAATCTAAATAGTAAAAACAATAATTAACAACATAGAAACAATAATAACGGAATTAAGTACTGCATAAATGCTCAAACAAATACAAAATCAAATTCCATGGGTACTTCTATGCAAAAACATGGTTTCTGGATAATTTTTAGAACTAACAGGGGCCTAAACATAAAATTTCAAGGATTGCGCTCAAATACTGAAAAACCCAGGGGCTAGAAGCACAATTCAGGTTTTTTTTCTTTTCCTTTTCTTTTCCATCAGTTTTCTTCTTCCTTATTGGGTCGGCCTGCTAGCATTTGGGTTGACCCGACCCATACCAGCCCGTGTGCCTCTGGCAGCTAGGGTTTGGAAACCCTAGCCGCCACTCGGCACTTTCAGTGGCCGCCATACGATGGCGCACTCAACCTTGCAGGGGTGGTGCGCTGCCCGGCTGGCAAGGCGATGGCTGGTGGCCGGTAGTGCCCCGGCCACTTGCGGGCAGCACAAAGCATGGTAGGCGACGAGTGAGCAAAGGTGGGACGGAGAGCGATGCATTGCGGGTAGCACGCGTGGCAACCTTGGTGGTAGCGTTGCTCGGCTAGCCGGTGATGATCGACTTCGAGCAGAGGCCCGCGGGTGCGGTGTACCTTCACAGCTTGCGACACGGAGAGCGCTTGCAAGGGCAGTATGGTGGCGAAGGTGGTGGATCTTTTGGCCCCATGGCGCGGCGAAGCTAGAAGGCCATCGGCTTTCATGACGGCGATGTGCCCATAGATCTGTGGCGGTGGCCTTCAAGCCATCGCATTCTGTGCTTGAGGGCAACCAATGGTTTCCGGCAGGCGGCGCGGTGGCGGCTACGGGCCCCGCCAGTGTCACACCCGGTTTTAATGGACAAAATCAAATGCGACTTATGTGTGACGAGGATGATTAACACACATAAGGATGTCACAAGTGAAGTAACAAAAGCAATACTTTTATAGAATAAACATTAAACTCCTGCAACAATTGACATATATTATTTTCTATGTAGATATCTGCAGCGGAACAGAAGCACTGGTGCTCAACAACACCGCAGGCAACCGACCGGAGACACGTACCTAGAACATCACAACCTCATCTAGATAACATTCAACATCTTCACTACTGAGCAGCACCACGCATGTCGCATGGGATAGAGAAAATAGCATGTGTGAGCATATGACGCGCTCAGGAAGTGTGGGAAAGATAATGATATGTAGGCTTACAACAAGAATAGGCTAACACATGGTATATTTGCGTAAGTGCAAGTAAAAAAATAGTAATATAATTCAAAAGCGTTACGCAGTTATTAAGTAAATATAACCCAACAACTAGACATTACCACGGCTAACCACCTTACAAACCATAACCATCCAACCATCACATGTATCATCAACCTATAGCCAAACCATTAACATGACCAACTAATTACATGAGGATCCGAGTCTCCCATAACCATGGGCACGGCTGTTATAACAGATTTATACTCTACAGACGTTGTCCAACTTTTAGTCATGAGTCATGATTTCCATGTTGTCGTGTTCGCGAAACACATACGCTAGTGGCGTGCTGCCAGGAGAATCACTAAGAAGCATGGTCCATCAATTAGGTCCTGGAACTCCAACGAATGCCAGCCAGGTATCTAATTGATATGCTAAGCCTTACACATATCGGCCTCATATTTGGTACGGTATTTCTTGGGTTGTCGCTCCACGAAGGAAATAACCAACAAAACCTAACACCTTTTCTTGGAACATATCCACAAGCCCACCACATGAACCACTATTATCAAACCAACTCCTTGCCCAAGTCCTAGGATTATGTGTTACTATATCAAGTTCATTATCACCATTGCATAAGTCCATTAAACATGTATATGGCACTTCTCAACATCCCAAAAGCATAGCTGAACAAATCTACCCAAGAGACTCGTATCAACTACCCCTTAGGCTTCGAGGAATGTAAAGAAAGAAGTAGGTAAACCCTAATATAGTTGACTACCTATCAAGTTAATAGACATTGCATGTAATTTTGTAAAACAAAATATTTAAGACATAGGTTCAATATGATCAAGGACACTTGCCATTTACCCAATGCTGCTCAGTGTTGACGAAACCTTGGTTTTGAAATCCCTCGAACAGGTCCGAAGCATTATCGACTAATCGTGAATTCTATCGACAAACAAAAGCAACATCGAATAAACTCCAAAATGCTCAATATAAAGGAATAGAACGATAGATTAGGATCTTTGATTAGGCTGGACAAGGAGAACAGAATTGACTGGACTTCTTTTGAAGAAAGATGAGGGAACTAGGGTTTAGGTTCCACATGAAATGATAGAAAAGGGTTCACATGAAATGATATAAAAGATTGACTAAAACATTAACAAGTGTGACCTAAAAAATTAATATATTATTTTAATATAATAAACTCATGTTTGTGTATAATGACATTTAGATCTGGCTAGGACTTATACGTCATTGTGACAACCATAAATTTACCAATCAAAATAATATCTTCATGTTGAAGAGACTTAAATATTAATGAGGTAAAACTACTATAAATATATGATAATTGATGCTTGAAATTGGCATGGTTGGATAGATCGTGATTTTAGAAAAAATTGAGCGCAACAATAACTTAAATCGGAGTTAAACAAGAAAGTTATGGAAAAAACAACTTTAGGGATTAATCTAAAAAATAAAAAGACTAAATTGAAATAAAACAAAAAGGTTATGGGTCTTTTTGTAAAAACATAGGGACTTATTTGTAAATATAGAAAAGCTAAGGGACTAATCTATAAAAAGTTGGGGGCTTTTATTTAAAAATAGAAAAGATCAAGGGCTAAAGTAGAAAATTGCTATTTTCTGGATTTATTGAAATTGTTTTTTATTGGAAATTGAGAATTACGACATCAGCAGGAGGATTAATGATGTCATCACCGAAGGAAATAAAATAAAAGGAAAAAGAATTGCTGACTAGAGGGTTGACTGGGCTTGACTACTAAGGTGCCTTGAAACACGGATTGATACATCATCAAAAATGTCGACGTGGCGGATGATGTGGCGGCTGACATGGCACATGAGCTGACGTGGTCAAAGACTCAGATCTGGGCCGTGGCTTTTGGATCTAACGGCTGAGGTTTGTGGACCGGATCTCTGGACTTGTGGATCAATGGGCGATGGACTCAGCTCATGGAGAGTATTGTAGACCAAGGGCGGCGGACACAGAGTAGAGATGGCGGAGGAAATCCGAGACGATAGGGGACTCACCGAAGGACAGCCAAAACAGCGCTCCAAAGAGTGGTTTGTGCCAGCGAGCGACGGAAGAGAGAAAAGAGGCAATGATGAGCTCACCTCGATGGTCCTCAACTCCAGAGAGGCGGCACAAAGGGCTAGCGGCAGTGATCGGCGACGACAACGCACGGACAGCGCAGCAGTGGCATCTAGGGCTTAGGGGCGTGGAATAGAGGTAGAATTAGACGTGCAACTCCTATTTATAGGGCTAACTATGGCTGGTTGAGGTGGAGTTCAAGCCGGACATGACTCGGGTTCAAGTTCGAGTCAGTTACAGTTTCCTTTTTCGCAACTCTCTATTCAAAGGATGATATCTTCACTATTCAGACCTACAACTTTGGTATTATTAAGATTTCCATTTGAGGCCGTCTTGAACTCTGAAACCGCGTGGAAAGAAGAGGATATCCAGTACTCCACGAATATTTACAGATTTTGTGAATCCTTTTTGTTGGGCCTTGTAGAAGACTTGGATACAAGTTTGGACTTGAGCAAGATTGAGTCCAAAGACACTTTAGGTATATTTAGGGTTTAGAAAAGAAACTTTTGCAGAGAAATTTGAATTGAACTAGAGAAGGATTAGATATGATTAATGATTGAATAGATGATGAATTCAAGAATTTTAAATTCCAACCATTAAGATCCTTAATTTATTCACTATTAAGTTTAAAAAAACATTTTTGAAACCATTTTCACTTGAAACACCGAAGAGAAAGGAAGAGAAAAAGAACTCTAATGCGTTTATCTGGCTCCTAACAAAACTCAGCATGCAATACACGTAAAATAATAACCTATATTGATTGATTGATTGAGAAAATAGGTTTTAAACCTATTTTACTGGTGAAACTATTCAATAATCTTGAAAAAAATTAAAAAATTGTAAATTCTAAAAATCAGGTGTTACAACCAACTTAGCTACGCCGTGTTCATTGCTATGCATAGATCACATGGTACTGTTCATATATATGCTCTACTGTTCATAGATATGCACTATGGTTTATGCATATAAACTAATGTTCATGCAATTTCAGATCTATTTAGACGCAAAGACAGTAGTAACGACAATATGTACTGAATCAATCGTACCTTTCAATTCTTATGAATAGATTCGTGCCGCGTAGGGCATATAGGCTAAGCCATGACCTGCCCGCTCGATACAGTACAAATCCATTCCGATAGCTTGATCTTTGGCAGAGCTTCATGCTGATAACGTATTAAGGAACCACTACTACTGGGTGTAATCTAGCAATCCCTCTGGAGAATAATTGTAAAATGAGACACAATGTAGGGGAAATTATGTCTATTCTTTATTCATCTCTATTTACAATGAGGGATGATACCCCGTATATATAGTACTAAAAATCTCTAAAAGATATAATCGAATTTTTTAAAAATTCAAGACGAATCTATATTTAATTATAAAATTCTAGATTTCCTAACAGTAGTACGGAGGAGACCGCGCTACCAGAATCAAGCCAACAGCGTGCACCTTCATGGTTCAAGGACACGCTGTAACAGCCCGTTTTAAATTCCTAAATTAACAACACATAAACTAATTAAATAATAATGCAATAACACAAAGTAGTTAAATAATTCTTAGAATTTAATTTAGAATCATCATAAACATTATTATATGCTAGAAACAATTTTATTAGGTCCATCATGCTCTCTTTTGTTTGTTGGAATTTTTTATTTATTTGAATCGGTTTGATGTGTTTTTGAATTTTATTTGCCTTTCTGGATTTACTAGATAGCAGAAAACAAATTGGAAAAGGATAAATAAAAGAAAATAAAAAAGCCTATTGGCCGAAACCCAACCTTTTCCTTGGGCCAAGCCCATCCTCTCTCTCCCTCTAGGCTGCTGTTGTTTGAGTACTCCAGTTCTTTTTCCACCTGGGCTTCCCTTCCTTCCCTTGTGTTGAAGACAGCCAACCATGCGCCACTTCACGAAATTTTTTTTATTTTTATATTTTTTTATTAAAAATTTAAATAAATAGATTTCTTATGAAACAAATTGCAAAACTAGACACCTGCAGCCCCTGATAGGGCTGCAGTCCTCCGAAAGGACGGTTAGGCTTGCTAACCACCCCCAGGCTTGGGAGGGCGGTTAGCAGCCTAGCCGCCCTCTGAGGGGGTGGTAATGGCATATTTTTTGCCGAAAATTGCAAATTTTTGTGTTTTTTTTTGTCAAAGATTAAAATAGGGAATTTACAAAATTTGGAATTAAAAAGGTTGAAGAGTAGTGAAAACGGTATACTGAGGAAGCGAGAATTTGGAGTAGGTTATGTAATTTTTGGAGAATAAAAAATCAGTATTTGTGAACAAATTGTATATGTGAAGCACTCGCAGCATATTATGCGGCTATGAGGTTGCGAACAGCGACAAACATAATATTAAACATACGGTGGAAAATATTACATGTGACTGTACGACAAGGAAAAGAATGTGGCATGTACGGTTCACACTAAGACCTACTTATTAGTGCGTCACTCCTAATCATAACATGCCTTAGGGAGTGGAAGTATGTCAGGTTACATTAGATACTCTCTACTGAGTGCATCTAGGATATTTTCCCTTTCGGAGGGCATCGGGACCTACCGCCTAAGCACGACGGGCTCTCTCCCACTTCCTTGCCTCTCAGCCTCCCGAGCCTGAGCCACGGTATGGTCGTGCGCCTCCTTCCTCATGCGCTCTTCTTCCTCCCGCTTTAGGCGAAGTTCCTCTTATTGTTGCTCGTACTCCCGACGTGCGTAAGCTTCCCTTCTCCACCTCATGTTCATGTCAATAATGAGCAAATAGAACAAGATGAGCGGTTAGTAAAATAGGGTGCGAAATCGGCAAAGATGTGGCTGATATTTGTTGCTATACCGGTGGATACTCATATGTTCCATGTTGAGACTTGTCATATTCGTAGTTAGCACACATGAAGAAGCGTAGCCCATAGGTGTATGAGATGTCATGCGACTCGCGGAGCCTGCAACGGTCACCACAGAAGCACATCGGTGGTTAGATACCTTAAGGGATGAAAATCCCCCAATGCTTCTTTGGTGGACTTGGTGGAACTGAGGAATACATTGCACTTGAGAGATCTGAGAAATGAGTGGTGCATCAACGTATGGAGGTTCGACTATTTATGGTGGGGGAAGGAAGGAGCATTGGATTCTCTCTTGAAGAAAGGAGTGGAAGGGCTCAAAAAGTGGTAGGAGCATTGGATTCCATCTTAAAGAATGGGAAAGTTGTGTCATTGATGATGGACAGAGATTTGTGTGGTAAAAGCTGTCCGGTGTTATCACTTCTTGTCTAAAGCCTGCGTAAGGAGGCATGTGTTGTCATGTCATGGTTAAAGTTCAATAGTGTGGTCACTTCATGATTAAAATTACACTCCCGACAGAGTAAGCGAGCTGTCACTTCATGTATAAATAGCTTTGTAAGATATACATTGGTGATTTCGATAGAATGTAGCGTGTGGTCATGTTGGATTAAAAAATGCAACTAGCATGCCATCACATTGGAATAAGAAATGCAATTACAACATGCTAAGTGGACCATAAAGATTACACGCGTCTGAATACGTAAGAGTACATCACGAATCAATATGCATATGTAAGTTACAAAAACAAATGTAAAATTTTACTGCTGTCTCCCCCGCTGCTGTCGGCCGTGCCCCCCATCGTGCTCCCGATGCCGCTGGTTGACCCTCACGTGGCCCCTGGAGTAGGTGAGGGGGTCGGGTGGACTGACCTGTCTAGTAGCCTTAGTAAGGAGCACCGGTGTCGAGGCCTCATCCTGTGTGGGTTGTGCCCGAAGTGGAGCACTGGGTACCTAGGACCGCTGGAGGACGTCGTAGTCAGGTGTGCACCCGAAGAAGTCCCGAACAAAGGTCGTACGCGGGGTCCGGGCCAGCCTCATCCTCCTGACTAGAGTATGAGGACTGTGAAGGATCTGCTGGCGTCTATATGTACTGGCTGGAGGAGCATATGAACAAATAATTATATTAGATGTGAACAATGTGGAAATGAAAGTAGTAGTAAAAAATGCACAATTGTACATGCATGGTATGCCAGTGCAGCAGAAGATGGCCAGACGGGTGTGGCGTAGTATGGCTTGAAAGGTGCTGGTGGGATAGTGCGTGGGGCAGCTAAAGACGGGCCAGCCTCATCACCGAAATAACTTGTGCACAATATTAGCTGAATTGCTGAATATAAGGGGATGAAGGGGCGCCCAGTACCTACGAGGTTGCGTGGAGGCTTGTGTAGGTGCACCTAATAAAAGTTTAATAATCATTGCACCAGTAAGAATGAATATATTTCAATGCCGTGCGAATTAAAAATTCGTACCTATCTGCTCCGAGCCTGCAGGACGTGGTAAAAGGGGTCGTGTAGGTGCCAACACTGATGAACGATGGTGCACATCTGACCTCTGGGACGACTCGGCGTGGACCCCACTAGACCTGAGAGGCGCTCCAGTTACATTTGTGGTGGACCGACATGAGGTAAGCTTCAAGGCGCGTGTGGTCTTGTCGAAAACCTGCTTTACGAAGCCCGCGACATCCGACACACTGAGGTGCACCCCTTGCCTGAGGCAGTCCATGGTACCAGCTGCATCCCTGTGGAAATCGTAAATGATATCGGCCTACGGATACGAACAAGAGAAAAACAATTTAAATGTACAATTTTTGTTCCTTGAGTATGAACTACTGACTTGTACATATCGCTAATGCAACGTCCTCGTCCTAATGGATCGGGTACGCCTCCGTAGTTGACGCGATGTGGGCCCAGACACCCTCAGGGGTGTAGGTGACCCGTGTGCGTGTACGTGGAAGGTACCACTGTAGGTAGTCGTTGAAGCTCCACTCGTCGAAGGGACGCGCCTCCTCCACGACAACCTGTAGCGCTTGGGCCCATGCTGAGACGTATGAGGCCAAGCAATCTGTCCAGAGGTTGCCAGCCGACTAGCCTTTGCGTGTGTACCTGCAAGTGAACCATATTAAATATAATTCACAGTAAGACAAATGTTACGAAAATTTTAATTATGCATATCTACGCCCTTCATGCCTTCGCATAGTTTATTGTGTACTGTAACATTTGCTCAACAGCACGGATTATTGATCGTGGCTCATACCTTAGGTTGTCCACAATCACCCCGTACATAAAATTAGCAATAAAGACAGATGATAGGTTCCGATGGACGAACTCTATTTCCTCAATGTGATAATTATGTTCCTAAACTATTGAGCACTGCCAGTAGTCTACCCGTTTTACTCTGAATGTATGCACCCGCCAAGGACATTGAGGCACCAAACACTTCATATCATACTCCTTTTTACTGGATTTAAGAACCTTGAACTGCCTCCAAAGAGACAGCGACCAAAATTTAACTGCATTAATAACTACATTCTTTGTAGGGTACATAGCACCCTGAGACACCTCGTTCTCATGGTACTGCCACGGTGTCTGATCAGCCTTGCTAACCACCAGCTTTTAAATTCATGATCTCTCCACTCTGCAGGCACTGAAGCATTACCCTCCTCGTCAGATGAATCCCCATCGGTAAGGCCTTCCTCCAACTCTTGATCCTCCAACTCCATCTCTTCAATGATGCTAGGGATATGCTACCCTTCATCGGCTACACCCATCGGTTGCATCTCTGGAATATCTCCAACATCTGCCTTGGTCCCGACATTAACCTGGTCCGATTCATCTTCCATTGCTCCACTTGGTCACGCTATTGCTTCCGCAGAGTTCACCTCTGTTTGATCTTTCAGGTACGCCTCAGCTAAGAAAACAAGAGGCGGACCACGTTCACAAGATATATCTATATAGTGCCTCCAAGTTGATATGGCTTCGATCGGAACAAGCTCCCCAAAATATCCATGACTAGCACGGCTGAGGATAGCTTTCAGCTTCAGCTCATATTGCTGCGGATCCAGTTGAAAAAACCGCATGAGCCATTTGCACACACCCACAATAGTCCTCTCATTAGCTTTACTAAGACCCTTCATGACATGATGAAATCTAGACAGATCTACACCGTTAGGACCGTACCTAATTTCACCCTCACCATAATATATCTGAAAAATTAATTTATCTGCCATCCCTGAAAATATCCGCAAATATAACCAATGTTAAGACCGACGAACTATATTTCTCAGTATCAGAGAAAAAAATTTACTGACACCGATTCATACATAACAATAGGTTTTCAATAATAGCCCTACCCAAACTTACCTACAAATATTACTCTATACAATCTACATTTAATAGCTATTCTACTATGTCGAAATTAATATTCACAGTATACTATCATTTTCTAAACGCTACATCCTAGGTCCGCCTATTATCATACAATGCTAGCTCCTATGTCACACAGTACAACCCTACAATTATTACTCTATAAAATCTACAAATTCAAAACTAACATAGTACAAATAATATTCTATATTTCACTGCTATCCTACCGTGTCCTAAGTAAAATTGACAATTTTCTACTAAAAATAGTATTTTCTAAACCCTATATCATACATGTCTAAAACCTATGTCATATACTACTACTACACTAATTAACAACAATAAAAGTATAGAGGAACTTACCAAAAAGTGATCTTCAAATCCACGGATCAAATGCAGCAGGGCTTTGTCGGGCTCTCTTCCTCTCCTCTCCTCCCTCTTCAGAGTCTTTTTCTTTTTTTTGAATAAAATATGAATTTTAGCTATTTTTAGACCATTTTATAGAGGACGGAGGAAGGGTGGAGGCTGGCGGGCGCAGGCGGACAACCCCCCTTACCGCCCCCTGAGAGGGTGGCAAGGAGCCGTACCCAGCCTCTCAGGGGGTGATAAGGTGCGGGCTCGGGCGGGCACCGCCCTCCCGGGGGCGGTTAGCAGGCCTAACCGCCCTCTCAGAGGGTTGCAGCCCTCTCAGGGGGTTGCATGCGCCTAGTTTTACAATTTTTTTCACGAGGAATCTATTTATTTAAATTTTTAATCAAAAAAATATAAAAAAAAACTCCCACTTCACTGGGATGTAGCCCAATACTCGTGCTCACCCTCCGCCAGCCTCCCTTCCTTTCTCTCACTGCCGCCCTAGACCTGCAAGTTGGTCTTCTTCCTCCTCACAACAGACTCCTCTCCACCTCGAGTCTGAGCCAGCAAGGACATGCTCATGCCCAAATTCATCTTGGATAAGACCTCGAAGGCATCTAAGCTTGCCAACAGGTTCGGTATGATTCCCATAACCAAATTTGAGCTCTATCTCCAACCGATGCTCATTCAAACAAGCTAATCGACTCAAAATTGGACTCTGCCACTGCCAAGATCTACCCGAACTTTAGCTTGATCCCTACTCCACCTTGGCTATAAAAGGACAGACCTAGACCCTCCCGAAGGAACCCCAAAACTTTTCCCCAACTTCTCAATGCAAGATCGACACTCGGAGCACCTCCTCGACGCAAGCCAAAGACTTTCACTGCCTCTGCATGTCACCGAGCTTCTACGAGCCTCCTCTGTCGCCTTTGCACATCGCCGAGCTTCTGCATGGCTCCTCGACATCCAAACC
This sequence comes from Phragmites australis, assembly GCF_958298935.1. Lineage (NCBI taxonomy): Eukaryota > Viridiplantae > Streptophyta > Magnoliopsida > Poales > Poaceae > Phragmites > Phragmites australis. Next base: position 20,103,083 of record NC_084924.1, on the reverse strand, counting down.
CTCGCTCATCAAGTTCACAGTCATCCACTCGTCATCTTTCACCACTAAATGGAACAAGTAGACCACCGTAGAACGACCCTGACCGAAGTCTGGCTGTGCACCAAGTTGTCGCCACCGTTTTGTTCACTGGAGCTGAGCTAGGTAAGCTCTGAGCCACCTGATCTCACATCTACGGTCTAGATTAGAAATAGGATGTACCTTCAATCCAAGCCATCTCAACCGTTAGATCTTAAACCGATGATCCAAATTTAATTAAGCTTATATGGTTGGGGGATGGCTTGGTGCTAATGTAGGACTTTCGGAGACCTTCCGCTTGCTGGTTTGGTCCAGCTGCCCAGTCTAGATAGATTTAATCCTACTGATGTCACGCTGACATCATAAATAGGTTTTTCTTTAGATCAAAGACTTCATGATCAAGAGTTTAAAGAACCAACTAAGCAACAAGAAGATAAGCTATCATGGATCATTTTGTACCTACTTTTCAAAATGCTTTTGTTTATAAACATGTATTGCTAATAAATTATCGAGAATCCTATATTAAGGCTTTACTCTATATGTTCTTGATATTCCTTGTCGCCATGTGTTTGGTTGGAATAATTGTTGGGTAGATATTGATTTGCCTTGCTTTGGAATAATTGTGTGAATAACTATTCAACTACATGTGATAATGGTCTTATGCAAAAATAGTAAAACTTGAGGTTAATTTTGTTAGCAATATGAAACTTACAATTTTAGCAAGTGGCTGGTGGAGACCGATGCATGTTGCACAAGATATTGGTTGGCGGTAATCTTACCCAAATCAATTAAGGACTCATTCATAGTGTGATTGGATTGAGCTTTACAATACAATCACAAGCCAAGTTATGGCCACGGTCTGACTTATTAATTAGCAATCCTCCTAGAATAGTGTAGGCTATATGGCGATATATGGATGAAAGGGTGTACTTTCCAGAGTTATATGGTGCAAGATGGGGCTTCTAGAGTAGAGGGTGTATTCCCAATATGGTAAAACTTTAGCGGGTAGACACATGATGGAAGATTCTTTGTAACAGCCTTGTAGTGTATTCCCAGTCATACACCATAGAAAGTGTGTAAATGCTTGATCGAGATGGGTAAAATAAAAAACACAACTTGTGGGTAAAATATACAACCACTACAGAGTGTAAAACTGATTAATCAACCATACTTACAGTCAAGAGCAGTGAGGAATGCTACATATAATTAGAACATAATGGTAACTGGATGGGTAACCATAGTGGTGAGAACTATGCTTAGGGTGGTTAGGACCCTAGTTGAGAAAGATGGTTGGAACCTTTGGTTATGGAAAGGTGGTTGGAACCTTTAGATTTAGACAGGTGGTTGGAACCTGTGGTTAAGTTAAAATGGTAGGAATCTTGATCTTTGTTAGTATTATGTTCAATTAATTAATTACTCACTTTTAACTATTATTTACAAATAAATTGTGTTTTCTGCAAATACATCATGTTAAGTCTAAATAAATCATGTTAAGTCTTATTATTGAGATAAGCCTTCATATGCATAGTTTTCTACAACTTGCGAAGTACAGCATTTGCTCACACTTGTTATACCTAAACTGTGCTCAGTTGGTGAAGACTTTTAGGAGTATAATGAAGATGGTGTATTATAAGATGTGTTTCTTCGTTTATTGCCTGTGGGGATTGCCTTGAAGCAATTGAAGACTTATTTGAGTTTGTGGTGTAGTTTTATTTTGTTTTGACTCTCTAAGGTACCACTTATAAAAACATTATCTTTTAATAAAGGATATTGCTATGTTATTCATCTATGACATCACTATGTATGCTCTACACATCAAAGGTCATTAGACTATTTGCTTGGTCTAGTCCTGACACATCCTCTTTGGTATGCTATTTCACTTGATGTCAGCATATGGACATAGTCGAGTGTGGTCTAGCTAGCCAAACCTGAATTGGTGGTTCGCAAAACCAAGCAATCGAGTCGTACGCCCTTGTTGACAGCTGTTGCCTCACTATTGTCGCTATCGTCCACCTCTTGGCCTACGCTCGTCGCCGCCATGACCTAATCGAGGCCAACCATGTCTCATCCTCGCCTGTGGCCTTAGCCGCCAACTGCGTCCTTGCCTGTACCCTCCAAGCCACCTCCTTGCCATTGGTTATGCCCTATCCCTCATTGTGACATCCCAATTTGTGTATTTTCATATTAGCATGGAATTCATAACCATTCGTGAGCGTGAATTTATGCAAATTTGAATTGGTTTGAATTCAAATTGAATTAAAAAGAGAAAGCCACATGAAATGTTAAAAATACTAATAATAAAGAAACTCACATTTTTCACCATATACCTAGGGTTAGAAATAATTTTATAAATTATTACATCATATTATAGAAATATTAGGGAATTTTCCATTTTGGGGAATTTATTTGAGGCCTTAAAAAATTTCTAGAATTTATAAAAGTAGCCTAATTTGGGGAATTTTAATTAAAAATTGGCTCATGCTTTTTGGGTCAAACAAAGTAAAATGGGTTGCATATGATTTATGGAGCACGCACATAATTTTGCCTAGGATTTTCAGATCTCAGCAAGGACTTCGTTTGAATGGAGAAATAGGGGAGGAGAAAATTGGAATATTGACGGGTACTGTGCATATGGGAGAACCTGTTATCGTCTACCTTCAGGCTGAGCGCGTAGAGCAGCTTGGACACGCGGCAATGGAACTCTGCCCCCTGTCTAACGCCGTCTGAGACCGTTCGCACCCCTCCCTGCTGCTCACACCTATTGACGCCGAAGCTCGTCGACACCGTCAAGAAACCACAGCTCCCGACCTTAGGCTGTGTTTGTTTACTGCTTCTAAAACTGCTTCTGCTACTGGCAGAAGCCAGAAGTCAGAAGCCAGAACAAACGAGGTTCTGGAGAAGTGACTTCTGGAGAAGTCAGAAGTCTGTTTCTGAGGAAAATGAACTAAAGCTGAGAAGCTCGCTGAGATGTGCTTCTCTGAGAAGCTATATGCTGAGAAGCTAAAAATTTATTGTAAAAACCAAGAACCTATTTCCAAAAACAGCTTTTCAAAAAAACCAAAAGCACTACTTTTCAGAGAAACTCAAAAGCAGAAGCTCAAACAAACACGGCCTTATTCTCTCGCCCCCTGCCTTATCCGCTCGCACCCGGCCTCCTGTTTTCTCTCCCATTAGCCTCGGCCGAGCAGCAGCCACAGCCCAAACCTCTGCCCAGATCCGCCATAGAGGAGCGCAGGAAACTCCTCTAATCGCATGGGCCGACCATTTCCCTTCGCGTGCGCGGACCCGAGGCCCTTCTCCGCCTCCGGTCACGGGCATAGCTCGATTTCACCATGAAACCTGCCCCTCCGGTGAGCTATTAGCCAGACCTCCTCTCTCATGTTTTTCTCCTCTCTTTGGCGCGCCTAATACTTCCTTTTTCTTCCTGTTCCCCAGCCGGGCCGGGCCGGGCCATGTCGTCATCGCCATTTCCGGCCGCTGACCGCCGCCGCCATGGATGCCTCACCGTCGACTGGGCCCTCCGGTGTAGGCTGCTGCTGATAGGTTCACAGTGGAGATCTGGAAGTCGTGGTCTTGGTCCCATTTTGCCTCTCGCCGTCGTGCGTCGCCGGCGAGCCCCCATAGTGCCGCCACCATTTCTCTCCTGTGCAAGCTCTGCAAGACCGAGCTGACCTGGTCAGCATGGGCTCCGGTCCTACCTGCCATGGCTATGGCTAGCTGCTCTCGGGTGAAAGAAGGTTCATAGCTTTTACTGTTAGTTAATCCAGATGACACGCGAAATAGGTTATTTGTTTAATAGAAAATGGCTGACTCCTGTAAAATTTCACAGAAGCCTTAATAGATCTAAAAAAATAGTGAAACCACCTTCGTTGGTTCTGTTATTTCATGATGTACATTTAAAATTTTAATATACTAGTTGAATGTCATACATTGCAATAAGAGTTAACACTCCTAGTGCCCTGTGGGCTCATGGCCTGTGGCTGGAAGCGTAGCCGTGAGCGAGGGTAGAATGTAGGGAGAGAAGGACGTGGAAGCAGGAATAGAAAGGTGTGTGAATTATTATGTATTTTTTAAGTAGTAGAGATTAATGAAATAGTTAATATAATTTTTGTAATTGAGTTAATATGCTGCATCCAATAACTAATATTTAATTCATCTCTTGTCCAAAAATTGTGAAACTACTTACTACAGTATAAAAATATTGGTGCTCATGAAAATTGCAAATTAATTTCTGTAATGTTTAAATGTGCTTAATCTTGTTAAATTCACCATTAAATAATGCAATGTCCAAAGTTGGTAAATCCAATTTTTTAGTCTTTGTATTATTCTATATGCAGGAAAAATACTTGATAACATGAAATTGCTCAATTTGGGTCACAAATTGTCTAAAAATTCAGAAACCTACTCAATACACCAGTTCACATATCAATCATTCAAAAGTATACCAATTCAGCATCTATGCATACTAAGTACACAAAATTTCACTAGAACAGTTGACATTCATTCATTACATCGATCAACCATTAAATACATCAATTTGACATTTTGTGAGAGCTGTCTGATTTCATTTGGTAGTACAGAGTACCAAGGTGATGATGCTTCATGGTTGATGGAATAGGGATGATTAGCAGAGGCAGAGGTCGGAGGATCTTGCTACGCTTGCTTTGTACGAGCACCAGCAGCAGCCAAACGAGAAACACATCCAAACCAGTCCTCCGATGTGGCCCACCTGCTCGGAGCCAGGGCCTGGATGGGGCAAGCAGAGTGGCCGCCCCGGTCTCTAAAATACAAGGGCTCCTCCTAATAACGATGTAAATTTCAATCGATTCGTGACCATAGTTACATAAGTGTGCATATAGATTTTGATCTTTGGTTGGTTCAAAAGAAGCAGTTTGCTGTTTTGGTTCCTTCGCAGTAGGTTAGTAAAAGCCTAAATTAGCAATCCATTTGTGCGTAGAGAAGTCGGAGATCGTTTTCTCTTGTGAAGTCTTGCCCTAATCGATGACTTGACAACTTGATGATCAATGTTCGCTGTTTGCATACCCCAATTCGCATGTTTCTATTCCCTCTTTCCTCATAAAACATATGATCATATTCCTCTTGTTCTCGATCCAAGCTTTAAGGTTGCCCGTCTATTGCATATTTACAGTAAGCCATCAATTGTTGGGTTGGAGATACAAATTCTTACGATTTTCATATGATAATCTTATTTATTGTGTCTATGACGGTGGCGTCAGCTGAAAGAAAATTTTCAAATTTGAAATTATTGAAAAACTATGTGAGATCCACAGTGTCTCAAGAAAGTTTAAATAGTTTGACAATTTTATATATTGAAAAAATTACTAGATAAAATTGATCTCGATACCATCGTTAAGGAATTCAAATCTAAAAATGCTAGAAGAACTTGTTTAAGATGATCTTAGAAAGTGTTTAAGATGATCTTAGAAAGTGTTTAAGGTGATTGTTATTTTTTATATACTTTAAGTGTTTATTGAAAATAATTTTTTAATGTACCAAATATTATCTTAAAAAATTATATGTTAATTATTTTTAATGTTTCAATTCAATTGGATCCGTTTTTAATTTTGCCCCGATCAACAAAATCTCGAGACGAAGGCCTCGTGGAAGCAGTATCATGCACGCGGAGATCTACTAAAGCCTCATGATGAGCGGCACAAAGCGGGTGTCTTGGTGGGCACAAGCTAAGGCCACAGGCGAGGGTGGGACAGGGTTAGGCTCGATTAAGCGGCAACGGTCGCCACCACACGTGAGGAGATTGGTAGTAGCGGCAACAGTGAGACGTGAAGGGCGTCGGCTTGGCGTTCAACTTATTTTTTGGTTTGGGGTTTGGCTAGATCACACTTGGAACGCCATCGTTAACAACGTCCACACATACATACGTCAAGTGAAATAGCGTCCCAAACTGGCGCTACCTAGACCAACGATCCTTCCCAGATTTATAATTCCCAGCCTCAATTACTACTTTTAAAAATTCAGAATTCTGAACTATTAAAAATAAGAAATATCAAACCTTGTATAAGTAACTTATCTATCGGTTCAAACCTTGAGGTGGCGTTTGGCACGCAAGAATCTCTCTCGGGCGAGCGAGCGAGCGCACGAGACCGCGCGGCGGCTCACGTCCACAAGGCCAGGTGCAGGCCCACCCGCCCGCTCGAGATCCACACAGAGGCGCGCTGTCGTGGCGTGGTGGAAGCCAGGATCACCAGCCGCGGCAGATAAAACCACGCGCGCGGCCGTGAGGAACAAGCGAAGCGAACGTCGGCGCGTGTCTGGTGGTTGGGTAGTTGGGTAGAGAGCCGAGGTGGACGATGGCGGCGGCGCCCGTGGCGACCGTGGCCTCCCCGTCCTCCGCCTCCAGGCGGCTCCTCCCCAGCCACCCCCGCCCCTCCACCTCCGCCGCGCCGTCTCTCCTCCGGCTGCCTAGATTGACCAGGCGTCTCCGACGCGCGCTTCTCGTCTCGGCCGCCGCGGCGGGGGACGAGGCGGACGTTCTGCGGGGACCGGACGGCGAGGGGGAGATGGTGGTGGCGGGGAGGCTCGAGGAGCAGCGGAACGAGCCGCTGGGGGGCAGCCAGCTTGACATCGGCGGGTTCGCCTTCCAGAGCGATATGGGTGGGGGATTCGCCGGAGGAAGCAGCGCCGGCGGGGCAGGATCCTCCGGCGGCGGGGACGGCAACAAGATGCTGGACCGCAGCATCAACACGGCCATCGTGCTCGGGGCCAGCACCTACGCGCTCACCAGGCTCCTCACCGTCGACCACGACTACTGGCATGTACGTTTCTTTATTCTTTCGAGCTTTAATTCTCAAGTGGTGTTCGTTTCGATTGGGTTCGAAGTTCACCTTTTGGGTGGATTTGTTGCAGGGGTGGACTATCTTTGAGATCCTGCGGTACATGCCGGAGCACAACTGGTCGGCATACGAGGAGGCCCTCAAGGACAACCCAGTTCTAGCTAAGATGATGATCAGTGGCGTCGTCTACTCCCTCGGTGACTGGATCGCGCAGGTGTGCCCTCAATTCCATTTCTGTGGCCATTCGACTCATATGGACCGTCCTGTTGCTGCAATAGTGTGATAACTATCTCTATCGTTGTTTTTGCTGCTTCTGCTTATGCTTGCAGTGCTATGAAGGCAAGCCGATCTTTGATTTCGACCGTGCTCGGATGTTCCGGTCTGGCCTTGTTGGGTTCACACTTCACGGATCACTTTCGCATTACTACTACCATATCTGTGAGGTTGCCACGTTAATTGCTCAGCTATCTTGTACTTGCACATTCCATTAAGTAACAATTGTCCATGTGAAGCATGTTTTGACCGCACCAAAGGTTAAGAAAGTTCTTAATTTGGTGAAGTCACAAAACAAAATGACTGGAGTGACATTCCAACAAGTGATTTGAAAAAAAAGATAAAATAAGAGATGATGGTTTGTGCGGGTTGACATGTGTAGATGCTTAGGTGAGAGAATGAAATAAATAACGGTGAAAGGGGGAAAGCAGTGTTAGATCTGTTTGCATCCTTGTATTTTGGAAAGAAATTGGATAGCTACTATGCAGTATAAAGAGGACTGGAGTAAAGAATTTTGTTATGTTGATATGCCAAATGATATGAATCCATCAACTCCCTCGAACCAGGCACTGTTCCCGTTCAAGGATTGGTGGGTTGTCCCTGCGAAGGTTGCATTCGATCAGACAATCTGGTCTGCGATTTGGAACAGCATCTACTTCGTAGTCTTGGGTTTCCTCCGGTTGGAATCACCTACCACTATTTTCGTTGAGCTCAAGTCCACGTTCTGGCCCATGCTTACCGTAAGTATTCATCTTCCCTTAACTTGTGTATGACATTTCTTCAATATGCAGAATCAAACAGCTTACTACACTGGATTTTATTTGAATGTTTATGGTCTTGGTATCTAATCGGTGCAAACTGGGCTAGCATTAAAAAAGAGCTTGTGCTTCTTGTTTTCACTGATCTTGGCAGCAAAACAATGGGCCTGCTTTGATGCATGTTGAAATGTGTTTATGTTAATTCCTTGCTGGAGAAATAAGAAATATTCCATTTCCGTGGGATGGTTTCTGCCGAACCTTCCAAATTCCACTCCATCGATTGTGAATTGCATATATGATACATGTGGTCCTAGCTTTGGGCAAAAATTGAGCCGGGAGGCTTTTATAGGCTATTGCTCGCTTTGCTGGGCAAAATAGCTAGAACCGAATTTAGTTGCATCAAGGTTTACAGTAGCATCACTAAAAATAATGAACGGCAAAAAGAACCCTTCATATTGCATAATTCTTTTTACGCATATATTGCTTTTTTTATGTTGTACAAACTCAAGGCAGTAACCTACTCATTCTGTGCTCGCAGAACCCTCCCTGGATTCAATACTATGGATACTTTTCAACTGATTACACAGCAGAAATAACCTATGTGTCTCTTGATCTAGTTATTGCAAAATTACTACATGCCATTTGATCTGTCTTGTTTCCTGTTGTAAAGCTGAAAATGTTGATCTAAATTGTTAGCTGAAAATGACAAAATGTTCTCAATTGTTATTGCAGGCTGGATGGAAGTTGTGGCCTTTTGCACACTTAATTACATACGGTGTGGTTCCTGTGGAGCAAAGACTTTTATGGGTCGACTGTGTGGAGCTAGTCTGGGTCACGATACTGTCAACGTGAGTTTTATCAGTTTTTTCTTTTCAATTTCACCTACCTATGCAGCTAAACTTACGAAACCGAACCTTTCTTTCTTTTTTTTCTGTTGTCGCTAGGTACTCAAATGAAAAGTCAGAGGCAAGGAATTCTGATGGTACCTCCTTACAAGCTGCTTCTAAGGTACATCTCTAGTTTTAAGTTTGATAAATCATTTCAACATTGTCATCCTTTATTATCGTGTTAACACTAAAAAATTCGTGCCTTCTTTTCAGGACAACTCCAGATAGCAACCAGAGAGACCAAGGGTTCCATCGTTTTGTGGACGGTGTAAATTGTACAATTAGCTGCAGCAGCTCTGGTGTAACTTTTTTTTTCTTTATGCCTGTATAGATAAATAAAACTTAAACTGTGCAGTGTTGTCCAACGAAATTCAGAAAGAAAATGTCTTAAGCGAGAATTGCTGATGAAACCTGAGCTGTGCAGTCCTCTGGCAGTGAAGAACTTATGGTCCTGAAAAGTTTTGCTGAATTTGCCCACCGGACACATCTGCTGTTGTCAGAGCAACAAGCGAGATACTGGATCGAACTAGTCAAGAACAAGCCACGGAACAAACCAACTTGTTGCGACTATGCTGGTCAGAATGGTTTCTGCCCTGGGTTTAAAAATTTGTTGAAAACTGCTCTGTATTCGTGATATTAAGCCAATTCGGTCCACACCGCATTCTGAATTTGATCAGTTTTCGAATTTAAATTTAAAAAAATAAAAAACACAAAAAATACTAGAGAAAATTCTTAAGACTTTTTGTGATTTTTTTCAAAAATAATATTATTTGCATCATATTTCATAGAGTAAGTATGTAAAAAAAATACTGAAATAGATCGTATGAACAGAATAATTTAAGCCTATCATGTTAAGAAAAAACTTAACATGCAAACACATTTTTTTAAGCATATCTTAAGATGATCTTAAAAGTTGGTTTTACTTTATTTAAAGTTTTATTAATTTCTTCATGATTTTTACAAAGTTCAGAAGTATAAATGAACATGTTAAGAAACAACACCATAATTAATTTTTTTATATCTACCATTATTTTTTCTACATAAATTATAGTATAAGTAAACTAATAAAAGTGGTTTTATTAATTTTGTGTGATGGGTGAGTTATAAATTAATCTAGTTGTAACATATTTACACAATCATACATGTTATAATAACTATTTCATGAGTTCATGTATTTTTAATAGACGTAGGATCATGTAAGAAGACTAACAAAATTGGTTCCATGATTTTTGGATTAGCAAAAAATTAACTATACATTTAACTAGATTTAGCAAATACATTTTCTCACAGAAAATATTAATCTTTTTTATATGAGTATAAATATTTTTTACCATGTAGATCATGTTATAAAGAAACCAATAAAATTTGTTTCACTTGATTTGAAGCTCAAATGAATTAGTTATTGATTTTACAAAGTTAAGCTATTTTTTTAAGCTCCACTGCAATTTGGAAAATACACTCAGTAAATCGGGAAAACCGAACAGTTTTCAAAGAATTCATTCGAAATACATTCAATACAGAAAATTCAAAAGATACAGTAAATTTTTGATGTAATTCAACCGATTTTCAGTTGAATTTGAGCGTTACCAAATGATCGATTCAGTCAAATTCTTACTGAATTTTACAAATTTGACCGAATAAATTTAACCAAATTCTTACTGAATTTTATGTGTTTTTTCTAATATTCACAAATTTCAGAAATTCAGCGGGTCTCAGTTTTCGACTATAAAACGAATTTGTAAACCTTGTTTTTGGCAAGGATTGAGTTGAACATTTCGAGGGTGAACTATTAGGAGACGTACCATGTTTTAAGTTTCACTTGACCCAAAGTTTCCTTCCACCCAGAACAAAACGTTTCTGTACACAAGCAGCAAAAGGTAGAAGAAAAAGAACCTATCGTACGTGCACCTGTACAGCAACCTAAGAGATGTATGCCCCTGTACACTACAGATGTGCAACTCAATGTATGTACATTCCAAACCACATAACCAACGACGACGTAAATATGAAACTGAAATGCAACTAATGAACCATTTGCAACTGCTGCGTGCCTCATCGTACTGCAGCCTTCAGATCTTGGAGCACAGCTTTGGCTGCCAACTTTTTCGCCACAAGCTTACTGGGGCCCGTCCTGGTTGCAGAGTATGTAGTCCCTTCGGCCTGTACTTTTGCAACCACCGACGATACTCCATTCTCATGAGTTTCTGTGTAAGACCTACTGTAAGACATGCGGTCACATAATTCCTGCAGCTCTTTGACAGGATCATGCTCAACAGTCTTGGGGGTTGCAAGAGGTTCCAACAGCCGTTTCATGCTTCTCCAGACAACCTTTTTGTTGTACTTGCTGTCAATATAAATTGCACCGGCGATAGATTCAATTACATCACCGAGGACCTGCATGTTTGCAAACGAGCTAAATGTCAAACTTAGCTGTGGAACTAGAAAGGTTCCAGTTGTGGCATGTTATCCTTAAGCGCATATGGCAGGTGGTTTGGCAAACAATATCAATTACTAATAAGCGACCACCCTTTTCTAAGAATATCAAGTAATGGGGGAGGCATCTTCTTTCTTTCCTTTTCTTTTTCTTTCTTTCTTTCACTATTAGTGTGGAACTGTAGGAATAACGCCTAAATCATATGATGTAATATAGAAATGGTAATGATATGAATTCAGTTTGTACTGGCCTACCTTGTGATCTTTCAAATAGGTAAGGATCTATTTGTTAGCTCTTTTGTTAGCACCTATATAGGATCTATTTGTGGCCTACCATATGTATAGGACTAATCCTTAATTGTTAAAGGTAACAAATATAGGCCCTCCCCCTCTTGTTAGATAGATTCTAGTTAGATATTTTTGTTAGGATGCCCTGTATATGACTAATCCTTAAGGTAAAGACTTCGTTCTAGACGTGCAGGTATTTGCTCACACACTTGCACACCCATGCCAGCCGTCTAATCCAACCCCTCTGCAACTGTATCCATCTAATCCATCTCCCATATCCAATCTCCTCCTCATCACATAGACTCATCCTCTCTCTCTGCAACAAACATCGACTCATCCTCTCCCTCATCAATCCCCTCCCCCCCCCCCCTCTCTCTGCAACAGATCAAGGAGTATGAGAGCTCGCCGACCATCCCCCGGCATGGAGTAGCTAGATCTGGCCACCCTCACAGTGCGGTCCTGCCTGAGCTCTCTCTCTCTCTCTTTCGCGCGCGCGCTCTCCCCCAATAGATCCAGACACATGGGAGCTCGCCGGCCATCCCCCCGCATCCAGTTTGCTGGATCTCGCTGCTCTCATGCCTTGGTGCTTTCACCGTCTCGCGCGTGCCCTCAACTCGTCCCCTCCCCCCCCCCCCCCCAATAGATCCAAACACATGGGGGCTCGCCGACCATCCCCCCGCATCCAGTTCGCTGGATCCAGCCGCTCTCGTGCCTCGGTGATGCCTCGGCGCTTCCACCGTCTCACGCGTGTACCCCTAGGTGACCCCGCCATCACTTTCGTGCGAGCGCCCGGGAGGCGGGAGGTGGCCGTAACCCCATCCGTAGCGGTTTGCCTGTTGCCCACAGTGGACACAAGGAGACAGCTGGTGTCCGCCTTCACAGCATCGGTGGTGCTAGTTGCGGAGGAGGTAGCCCCTGTCATCCCAGCGACTGTGGTCTACAAGACCCTAGCACGAGAGCTGGAGGGAGCTTTGTCGCTGGAGGTCATGGATCGGGCAGCCACCTCCTCGTCGATAGCGGCCACGCTCCTCCTCCCGCGCCTTGACCCCGGCGTGTGACCTCACGGCGCGATGACCTGATTCTCGCACACCGGTGCAGCTACCTATTAGATCGCCGGCCGAATTGCTTTTTTGCTTGCAGAGATGCAACAAATTGTTTATGATTCTCAACCAGTTTACCTTTCACATTTGTCTGAATTTGCCTATACAGTGTTTCAAATATGCCGAGCAAATACATTGAATTGCTTTTCAATTTTGTTTTATAGTTCGGTTGCTGGTGGCTAGGGCGCATCGGGAGGCACCCTAAGAGGAAGCTCAGTTGCTGTTGCGACCTACACGGTGAGTGTTCCTGCGGATCGTCGAGCTTCAACAGCATCACCATTTTGTGGTGTGTAAGTGACCTACATGGCCCCGCATGTATCTTGGTGATGCATATTGACCTGGGCTTCGATGGTGTCCGTTTGGAGCAGCAACCTCATCCTTGGTCACGAGTTCGCTAGACTTGCTTGTCGATTGAAACAAATTTGCACTTGGATTTGCTCCGTGGGCAGAAAAAAATTTGCTTTATGATTTCATATGGATTTGCTTTTGTAAATTGGAACAAACTTGCTCCTTTTATTTTTGTTTGGATTTGCTTGTAAACTAAACAAATCTGCTCTAAGTTTGTATATGAATTTCCTCTCTGGGTTAGCATGGATTTTGCTTGTAAATTGGAACAGTTTTGCTCTCTGAATGTGTATGGATATGCTTGTAAATTATAAAAAACATGCTTTCGGAGTTGGTACTGATTTGCTTGTAAAATTATCCAAATTTGCTCTTTGTGTCTTATGGATTTTGCTTTTTTAAATTGTGGCAATTTGCTCTATGAAACCATAGCGAAACAGAAATGGTAACATGTTGTAAAGTTGATGGAGGCATCAAGAGAGGGAAGGGAGCTAGTAGGGAACGGACAATACCTAATCTAGGTAGTTTGCTTAATGAGGAACACAACTAATTAAGTATAGTTTTCTAATTAAGGGTGTGCGGACGGATGAGCATTAGCATGCACGTGCATACGTTAGCGTGGTCCAATCCTTAATTGTTAACAAAGAGTAGGCCCTCCCCTCCATATTCAAACATTCGACCTCAGCTCAGAACCTCCTGGCCGGAGGCAAGTCCTGACATGTGCATGAGGGGGAGTGCGAGAAGTCGGCAGCAGCACGTTATCCTCTTCATTCTCAACCGAGACTAATGCCTTTTTATGATTCCCCTCGCTCTACACAAAGCCCATAAGATATACTGCCCATTTGAGTCCAACCACTTTACCGTTACAGGTTTTAGGGCTATTCCGAAAGGATCTAGACAAAAGACTGGGGAAATTAAGAAAAAGAGATAACACAAAAGAAGTGAAAAGAAAAAAGTTCTGAAGGGAGTTACTAGCCAATTATTATAGGATAGGGTTGGTTTAGCCCCAAACCTGGCAACAGAATACTGACATGCACTATCAATATACCAAAAAAACAAACTATAGTGATCAAAATAGCCACCTAGAAGGAACAGTGGAGAAGATGCACCTTGGGTAGACCAATGCCAGCTTCCCAACCATGTGATGGACCTGAAAATGACTGCTTGAAATTCTCAAGGTAGTAAGCCATCCTTCTGTGCAGTTCTGATGATGAATGAAGAATATGCTTATGCAATCCTGCTTTAACCGCTGCATGAGCATAGCAATTGTTGTTCACAGAAGCAGATCTCAGATCCGTTAACAATCCTGGAGTGCATTCAGGGTACTGATGATAGAAATAATCAGTGAAGATATGATCCAATACAGCATCTCCTAGAAACTCAAGCCGCTGCACAAATGCACCAAGCTATAAGTGCATCACTCAGTGAAATCGTTAAACTGTTCATCACTGCCTGATAAAATCTGCAATTGAAATGCTTCACATTGCAACCGTTGGACTTGTTTATAGATAACATATAGAGATTTGCTTTTATTTGATACTGTTAGCAAACAATATTCTTTGTTTAGATGTGTGGTAAACAGAACAGCGCACATCACCACATCCATTACAATTGTTAATGCTCTCAGAAAGAACAAATTGAACCACCACATATTACACATTTTGTCACTGGTACAGTGGAAATCTTATCATAGAAATGGTTCATGTCACAAAATACATAATCCAGAAAAGGATCAATATAATATCAATTAAAAATATTTTATTGGGTCCACAATAAAACCCGTTATACTTCTGTGTTTTGAACTAACAACATCCAATATATTGCTTGATCGACCAAGCTCACTTGTCCTAAATTTTCATTTTTAAGTATTAGATGGCTCTCCTTTTCATATATGCAAACATATAATTCAAGTTTGTTATAGTGCTGTTGCACGTCTATGAACTATCTTTCTAGCGTAAGATACAAATAAAACATCGCTCGGTCCTCTTTTTCTAGGCTTAATGCAATACACATTCTGACTGAACCTTCTTGCCTATGTACACACCGTTATGACTGCATAAGAGAACTGCCAAAGCATAGTTACCTAAACAAAGATATTTCCATTGGGTCTAGGCCTCTGCAGCATATTAAACAGGAAGAATTTTGAAAATAAAACAGCAAATTATGCATCTCAAACAGAGAGGTGCTTAAAGGCTTCCAGATCAACCTGATAGCATGCAGTAGTACCAGCGATCTGATACGAACCATGCGTCAGTGCTTCCATCAACAATGAAGGATCACTGAAATTATAACCAAGCATTGTTTCCAAGCTTCTCACATTAATGAAATCTTCGGACTTTGTTGTAATTTTCCTTTCAACTGTCATTTCACTGTGAAATTCTATATCCATTCCTAAAGATAATAAGAAAAGAAAGGCTGCATTCTCACCAGCAGCACTAAGATAGGCTCCAATTAAGGCCTCAACCGAATCTGCTATTCTCTTACTTTTAATAGACATATTCCTCAGACTGTACATATTGGGGCTCACACAGAAGATTTTGCTGTTGCCACATGTGTCATAGTCAAGCCCTGGAATGATCCATGTTTCTGGGTTGAACGCTGCACTTCGAATGTATCCCTGCAAACCAAACAGAAAGGGTAACAAACGTAATAAAATAACAAATAATTATTCTGTGCAACATGAAAAGGCAAACAAAATTGACAGCAATCAGTTTTAACAGTGGGTAACTCTGCATTAGTAAAAGTAGATCTAAAAGAGTGACTGATTCTAAACAGTTGATTAAGCAGCCTGTTAATATTTTTGCCCTTTCTATTTGTGGAGGTAAGCTTCTCGTTGACCATACACATTTTTGGTTGAGCTCGCCACTTGCCAGGCTGCTGTTAAGCATGTCAACATGATACTCCGTAACCACACACACATAGAGATGCATGTAAGCGAGATGATTCCACCGGCTACATCTTGTAGTACTTTCTGATCGCACATCTTCACACACATTTAAATGGTACGTAGGACCCCTAGGAACCAGCAGTGATCTAAAAAATGAAAACCACAACCATCCTCCATGTATCCAATATCATGGGTACAGTGTCATCAGTACCACACAATGCTATATGGATGGAGACTGGGTATATGCAACCATCCGTGACAGACACATGTTCCCCAAAAGACTTTTATGCGTACAGAATTATACAAACCCTTAACTACAAAATTTTGTCTCCATCTGCTTTATGAACCTGCTGCATAGAAACTGGAATTCTCAAGTAGGTGCGGACCTAGAAGGCTAGAGACAATTCAACTCTCGGCATTTGGCGTAATATTATACACAGAAATTGTAGATCTAAATCCTTTTAATTGCATCTTTTGAACATGTGATACGACCTTAGGGCTGTATTCATCTGTAGTCATAATTTCTCCACCCCAACCCCCCCCCCCCACACACACACACAGAGACACACAAAAACCATATATAGCAATTAAGCATGTATAAGTCAATAGGCCCCCTAACGATGGCCACAGCTTGGTGGCACTTCCACCGTCACCAGCCTTATCATCACCACCTAGGACTCACTAGATTGTCAAGCACTCGTCCAACACTTGAATGCATGTCAAGGTTGCAAAGTTTTTAATCATGTGCATCCGAGTAACATTCCTTATTTGAAATTAAAATAAAAACTATCATGGCAAATTTTCGCTCGCTTTACGAGTGCAACCAAGTTCAATAAACTGTTCATGTTAATTCATAGACTCGGGAAATTTACACAACTAACATAGCTTTTAATTAGGTCGTAAAAGTGATAGCCAACTGTTTTCAGAACTGATAAGTCTTCTGGCAACATTTATCTAATTTTACCAACAACGGGCATTATTCTTAAGTTAATATAGTATACAAAGGTATGCATTGCTGTACAAAGTTAAGCAATAATGACTTAAAATGGCTTCTAGCAACTGGCAACTATTTGTATGTATATGGATGGTGGATATGGAATTACTTTCGCATTCATGATTATTAATTGATCACTAACAAACTGAAAAGCTTAGTTAAAAAGCAAAAGGAAAAGAAAACAGGTTGAGAAGTAGGATCTTGAGTACCACAAGATTGTTATTGCAGGCCAGCTGGCATAAAGCTGCGTTTGAGATAAGATTTTTCTTCATCTTGGTTAGCATGCCCTCATGGTGAAGATTGTATTTTCTAAAAAGATGTTGAGTTATAACATACTTAAGGAAAGAATCCCCAAGTGTTTCTAATGATTCCTGTGAAAAATCCTCTTGGCATTTCTTTGTTGTTAGAGCTTCAAGAATCTGCAACTCATGAGAAGAGTGGTAAATATAAAGAAAATTCATGTACAGGGAATGTCCATTGAAGGAGAACATTCATGTAAGTCAAAACAAACAATGACACTACATAACTCCAATCATTAACTGAAAATAAGGGGCATATGAAGCAACATCAAATTTTTCCTGTTCATCAAAGAGTGTTATAATATAGATACATAACTAAATCCTATTCACAAATTTAGCAGCAGCCAAATTAATTGTAGCACTCATCCAAAGAATAGCCCCTTAACGATGACCAAACAAAGACCCAATAGTACATAGTTATCAGATTAGCGCACTAAACATCTGAAGAATAAATGACTAGAACT
This sequence comes from Phragmites australis, assembly GCF_958298935.1. Classification (NCBI taxonomy): domain Eukaryota; kingdom Viridiplantae; phylum Streptophyta; class Magnoliopsida; order Poales; family Poaceae; genus Phragmites; species Phragmites australis. Next base: position 20,085,531 of record NC_084924.1, on the reverse strand, counting down.
TTTCTTCTCACAGTTTAAAGACTATCTTTTCATACTCCAATCAAATACAGTAATGCATGCAACGTAAAATGACATTATTCACAAGGCCTAAAAAATTGGTAAGGGAAAATAAGAGTTCCCTTCTTGCATGTAACTGCATCCAGCAGATTTAGCAGCTAACAGAATGTTACAAATATTATTGGAGATAAAAATAGAAAAATGTGATAAAATGGGAACCTTCAATGATGGTACGTCAAACTGGTGCATTCTTGGGCCCAATTGGTTTTTCAACTTCACGGAAAGAAGAATACACTGGATGCGATACATTATGGAAGGAACAAATGAAAAGGTGCACAAAGTATTTGCTGAGACTGGTGACATGACAACTCTGCAAAGTTCCGGTGGCAATTCAACAACATCCTTACCACTACATTCTGAAACAAGGAAACAGGATAATCAAGTCAGTCATATAACAAACAAAGTCTATTAATTGGAGTATAATATAAGTATAGGGTTTTAAACTCAAACTTCATGTCCATGATGGTTATGCAAAGTACAGAAGCCTACTAAAAACCTGATCTACAAGAGCTTGGGCATCATCTTAAAGACAAAAAAAGCTTCTGATGCTACACAAGATGTTTGACAGCTTTAGGGCCGATTTACTTGGGCTTGGCTTCAGCTTCTGTTGGTTGGAAGATTCTTTTGGTGGCTTTTTGCACCAAGGTTTTACCCTTCACTACCGAAGTTGGGCAACTTAAAGGTCCAAGATATAGAATTTAAAAAATAGTTCTCTATTTTGAACTTTTGGTCTTTCAAAAACTCCAGATGCCATTTTTTGTATTTTGGAGAAGTATTTGAAACATAGAATTCGAATATTGAATTTTGAACTTACAAAGTGGAAGTTTTTTATTTTTCAAATCCAAATCGACATTTTCATATTTCAAAAACTCAAAGACATTTATTTTTTATTTCAAATCAGTGACCCAAATTTAAAAGTATAGATGTTATATTAAAAAATCAGAGTTTGAACCTTTAATTTTTAAATATTTAGTCAAGGGAATTTATACATGTTGGCCTACAACTAATATTCAACCGAAAAGTAAAGCCAGACAACCAAACAGATAGGCTTAGTTTCTCAGCTGCTTCTCAGGGCAACCAGCCAAAAGCTGCTGCTTGAAAAGCCACAAACCAAACAAACAAGGCCCACACCTTCCTAAATGGGCGCAGCTTCTGACACTTCTCTAGGAAGCTTGCTTCTTAAAGAAGTATGCTCATTAAACAAGGTCTTAAATTGGTCATATCTTCCTTCTTATTATTCTTATGTAATCTTGAGAGAAGTGTGAAAACTGGATTTACAGTTATGAAAATACTAGTTTTGAACCTGAGCTGACCACGTAAACAACATTAACCTCTTTTAGGTGTACAGCAAGGACTTGCAAAATTATGAATGACCATTTGTGTAGATAAAAAAGAAAAATAATACACTAATGGTGTCAAATATTGTTTCAGAAACTTTGAACTTCCATGCTATAGAAATTTTAAAAAACCCAGTATCCATTAGAGTATTTTCTAGTACCAAACTGTTTATACTCCCTCTTATTCCAAATACAAGTCCATTTGGCCTCTTAAACTTTTCTCCAAATATAAGTCCATCAACAATTTCAATGTACTTGTTTCTTCTTTTGTTCCTATTCTAATAAATTAGCAACAATTTTTCATGTCTCTCAAGCCATTGATAAATGAGCCCTTTTACTATTAGCTCTACTAATGATTGAACTTACATTTGGTATCTGATGGAATACATAGTTCTTCTTGTGATATCAAATTCTATAGTTACATAAAGTATGCTAGCTCAATTTTACATTTCAGGAACAAGAATTTGTGATACCAAATTCTATAGGTAAGTGACAACAATTAAAGGAAGACATGGGCACATGCAAGTCTTTCCATGTCAGGATTTGAGCACAATTCATTCAGTGCATAGTCTAAATGCTCAAGACAAAGGATAGCAACAGCACAATTAATTAATTTAATCCATGGTGTCAAAACTCAAGACAAAGGATAATAACAGGCAGAAACTATAATTACTCTAGTCAGAAAGGAACCTTTTTCTTTTTTGTAGTGGCACCTATGGAGGAAGTTCCGCACTTTCAAAAGCTTACTGGCAGCCAAGAGAGGTTGATCTTCATAAGTTAAATTGAGGTCATGCCTGGAGAATGTAAAACGATAAATAAGATATGCAAAGTATGATTCTACAGCTTACCAGCACCATGCAAGACAAACAAAATACCATGCAAAAGACAAACTCGTACCTAGTCTTAAAATGGATTTTGTAGCTAACAACACTCCCATCATTTCGATGCAGAAGTGAATTGGCATTCAAGTCAAGAAACCCAGTAACAGCATAAAACATGCTATTATGTGGGGTACAGACAACAGAGTTTTGAAGCATGCACCTGCACAAAGGGCCATCTTTTGTCTGCAGTAAATCAACATCTTTACAAGAATGGCAGTGCCTCATATCTTTGTCAGTAACTTCATAGATTGGCGAGGCTGAGAATTTCATACTGCACCAATCAACTTTCCCAGAAACTAATGGAAGAAGTAGATAGACAACTCCAATGGATACTTCATGCAAGTATTTAATAGGGTCGCTGACCTCTGAATGCTCATCATTAATAAGCAAAGAAAGAATAATTGTCTGGAATCTTCTAGCAATAGTTACCTGAAAAAATAGAAGTGGTGTGTATTCATCATGCAGGGCTCAACATACCTGCATCTATGAAAGAGTCAAAGAAATGATGGTATGATAATTATGGAACTAGATAATGAACCTGTTCTTTAGTTAGATGAATGATGCCCATGTATTTCATGGTAACATTCACATCACCTTGCACACCCCACAATTTAAATGAGTTAGAGATGAAGTCAGATCCCATGTCACATTTGACAGCTAAAATTACATCAGCTGGAAAAGTGGTTGTTCCAAAACACCTTTCCAGGGAGATCTTGTAGCAATGATATAAGCCAAGACGAGAAAAAGAGAACCAATTGTCCAATAAGTGTTCTGGAAAGTAGTCAGGCTGCTCATGTTTGTATCTCTCCACAACTACATGACAAAAGTCAAAGCAATGTTACTTTCAAATGCCAATGCAATTGTATGTATATATCCCATACTGATTAGCCAATTGAAAACATAAGAATGCCATCTTGTACTTCCCTTCTGACTTATTAGCCTAGACATTCCTAGTATACTGAAAATGCATAATCAATAAGGACAAAGTCGGTACACAAAATAGGAAAACTGATGGAGAACATGGTTTAATTTTGACATATGCAACTTGACAAATTATGCAGTCCATTTTGTAATTTACCGTGACTGTGACTATCTTTGAACAGTCAGGTAATATAACAAAATTAATCTGATACTGTTTGTGCCTGGAACCAATTGTACTTTTGTACTAACCCATAGTGTGAAAAGTCGGACCGGTGATCGAACCAGCGAGGTCATTGGTTCATGGTTTATTGGTCTGACCAGAATGAACAAGTGGTTGGACCGGGGTCTAACAATATTAATATTATAATATTTATAATGAAATTAATGAAATCTTCTGGTTCATGTGTAATTTATAACTTATAAGTGAATCTTACATAAAAGTTATTTTATGTGTTTTCACTCACAAAAAAGTGAATATTAAAAAGCAAGCCCAGTTGGTTAACTTGCGTGTGTGTGAAAGAATGGTCCCTGGATCTCACAGGATGAGAAAAAAAAAAATCTCCGGTTTTTTGGGGTGCATGAAACAAGATCTGAACCAGACTGGACCACGCGCTGGTTCTGGTTTTTCCTGGTCGGACCGTCAGTCTTGTCCGTCTTTTTGTACTATGGTCTGAACCTACCAAATGACATCAAATCATATAAATGATGCTTAATGCTGCATCCTCATTCTGACACAACCTTTAAATTTTTTAAACATAAGATTAAACTTAATTAAAATATTAACCCTCATCTTAACTGCATATCAGATGTTTTATGAGCAGACACCTGTTGGCTGAAAGGGTGGATATTATTCTCCTAGTTTCCATTACTATCTAGGACGAATTAGTAGCCTACAAATTGGATAAATAACTGCAACTATCACAACTCGCAGATAAATTACTCACCTATGTGGCAGTTACATAAAAAATTACAATAACTGGGAAAAATTAAATATGGATCAATTTAGTTGAAATCAATAATAACTGGCATACCGATGTCAGGTTCATCTTCACATGGAACACCTAACGTTGGCAAGAGAGAATCTGTGAGAGCACCATTAGCATGTAACTCCCGGCAAGCCTTGAGACAAACAACCTGCTTGAGGACAGAACCTTCTCCTTCTGCACGAATTGTCTGCACGGGACTGCTCTTGGGAAGATGCAGGGTGCAGATACCTAATGCCTTGTCAATATTGAATCTTGGTAGAGGTTTAAAATACCTGGCAGAAGAAAATATGGATCGTTAGTATTTGCGCCAGAAGATGCTTTGCAATGTGAAGGAAAAGAAAAGCTTATCTAAGAAAGAAAACAGACTCATCCGATGGGAGCTTTGAGCAGAAAAAGTAAATCAATGGAACACTAGAGTTAAGAGTTACAACTGCTCCAGTAGATTCAACACAGTAATATTCTTCCTCGCATAAGGTGTTTTCAAGAGGTTGACAAGAAGTATGTGCCAATCTCAGAGATTCTTCACGCATTATTTGCCCACTTGCGAGATACTTTTTTGTCTTAGAAAGAGCTTCTGCATCTCCTCTGATACAGAAAAACAGAGATAACAGCATCATCATGTAATGTAATATGCAAAATCCAAGTATATCACTAAAAGAAGCTGAGAAGTAATTCTGACAACAAAAGGTGGCACAGATTATAAAGTCATTTAAAATTGAACCGGCACATATAAAACTTCAGCACAGTTATTCATTATTATAAAAAAAAGCATCCTCATTTTGTAGGTAAATGCAGACTATTGTGAGATAATTACACATTCAATGGGAAAAGAACCCACATCTCAAATGCTGATTGAATTATACTCAAAGCAATCACAAGACCACGTCCCACTAAAAAACAACAAAACGTCGGATGGTTTTCTCAGTCAAATTAAGCAACTGTTTCAGTTAGTACCCAATTCCTAGAATTTTGAAGCCGTTATGGTTCCCAGACACTTCCCATCAGGAACAACAAACCAATTTAGCCTACGTAGAATGCCAGGTGCCTCAGAACCCTAGTCCTTGTATTTCTGGTATCACCGGTACTACTGGCACATATATTAAATCATCTGAGACTAACAAGTGAACACTGACAATTAGTGGCACCTTTTAGGAGATTGAGATGCTTTATACACCACATACAATTAAAACAGGAAACACAGTGGGTAATGTAAGTAAATACCAGCAACTACTAGAATGACCACGGTTTTTTAGTCCAGCACATGCAATTCAATTCATGAAATGGGAACTTCAGTGGATAATGTCTACTTTGAACAGAGCAAATTCAAATTCCTAAATGATCAATGGTTATATAAGAAATTTACACAGGCAACAACAATAGTGACAAAATGAGAAGACATGCCTTCTAACAAGTAAAATGTAGTCAGAGTTTTGCATCCTAGCTCGACCACGTGACTGTATAAAGCTGCATACAGTTGCTGATGGATCAAAGCGAATTACCAAGTTACAACTTGGCACATCCAGACCCTCCTCCAAAATTTGTGTGGCAATAATTAGATGCACCTACACGAATACCATTTTCCCATCAGAGTACTATCATTAACAGGATGTGAAACGAACAGCACAACAACATTAATGGCAAACCTTTCCACTCCGAAATGAATCAACAATTTCCATATGTTTTTTCCTACTCTGAGATTGCAATCTAGAACTATTTCCAGCCATGTATTTAACAGTCCACCCGGACATTTGATGTATAGTGGAGAGAAGGGACTCCAATACAATGCTTGTAATAACTCTCTCAACAAATACAATGCATCTCAAGTCTTGTACATGCCTGCAACAGAGAGGGAGATAAATTATTCATGTTTGAGAATGAGCGAAAATTTGTTACAACCACCCATATTATTGTATTAGCAATTAGGCACATATACAAAAGTCATGAGCTAACCCTAGACTTGATGGGTGAAAAGGATATGAAGCACGGAGTTTGATAAGTTCGAATCAATGTTGAAATATTTTTGTGATTCGTCATTGTTCTAGGTCGTTGTTTTACAGATATCTGTCACACTTTCATATCAACTAAGACCGATAAAACTTCATAGTCGATGTTTTGTTCACCCTACACAGATTTTTTTGTTTATCGATCATCTATTTGTGTTTCTGTTGCAGCCGAGTCACTTCAACTTCAAAGAGATTAATGTGAACTATTATATACTTAAGATCCAAGCATTTATCACCTGTACTCCAGAAGAGAATTGATAAGAAAATGAACTTTGGATGTCAATAGGCCATCATGCAAATCAGCTGCGAGGTCCTCACCAATCTGACCTGAGAAAATAGCAAGGGATGTCAAAACCATGGTAAGATTGTATTCCATACATTTCACAATTTAGTATTATGGATGGTTCAAGAATTCGAAGCTAGGATCAAACTTGTCACTGATAAAGTCTATTATCAAGGTTTCTAGCTGTTCTATCATAAGAGAATTCTATTTTGTGGTCTACCACATCCATGGATGTAACATTTTATTAGCTAGTACATGCAGTTACAAATGCTGGCATAGTCCTCACAAATAGCACATCAGTAGGTATATATACACAACTTTCAATCAGTACATCAGTAAAACAGTTTATAAGTGAAAAAAAGCTGAGTTAACAATCAGCACACCATTGGCAGAGAAGTTACACAGTATAATTCATATTAAAGTAACTTTCAGAAAAAGTTTGCTGAATGAACAAACAAAAAAAGAAAGGTATAACTGTGCTGTGTACCCCTCTTTGAAAAATGTGAGAGCTCCCTGTATACTTCTTCACTGTAGTCTCTAACAAAACCCTCAACTTGTTCATCCAATTTTTCACCCCAAAAGGATATGCAGCTTTCCTTGTATGACTGTACCTCAGCAGCCTGAAAAAGTTTGAAGGCATTTTAAGAGACTGCGTAAAAATGATACAAATGCGAAGTATTATATATTGTCGTACCTTTGCTGCCAGCCATACTCCTAGATTATCTATGCAATATGAGAACGCCTGATGTAATTTTGATATCCTTTGCTTTGCATTTCCCAAAGACGAACCATGTAATTTTCCCACAAGGCTTCCTAAATGCTAAGAGAATGTATACAATATTATTCATATGCATCCACTCAGAACATGTTAAACGAAGTTACTGAAAGTGTACAAAACAAAGACAGGTATGCTCAAAACCTACACTGCCCAGCATGAATAGAAAACCAGAAAAACGCAACATTGATAAATCAGTGAAACTACAGCATTTCTCCAAACACAACCCTTCTGCAGACTGTGAAATGGTTCTATGTATCTGACAAGGCCAAAAAAATGTTACTTCATTCCACCATCTCTCTCTCTCTCTCTGGCGTTGTGTGCTAGTTCTGGTCCGATCTACTGCCGGTTTCGCGCCGCCGCCCATGGAGCCCATGCGACGCTGCTCGGCTAGCCACCGCCCCAGACCATGCCACCCTCCCGTGCGACAACGATCTGCCCGCCACCGCCCCAAACCGCGTCATCCTCCGCCTCCCTCCACAAATCGAGGGCCAACGCCACTCCGCCTGCCGCCGACACGGACCGCACTGCCCTCCGCCTCTTTCTGCACATGAGGCCGCCTCCCCTTGATCTGCGGCCTCCAATCCGGCACTCCCAAACCGGCAGCCACCAATCCACCTCCTCCCAGGCTGACAATCGAATCCGTTGGGCGAGTCACCAGCCTCCTCCCGATTTACGGCACTCCCAGGCCGGTGGCTTACTCACCCACTGCTAGGCTGTCCCGCCAATCCCATGCCCTTTTGCTTAGCGTACCCCTTCAAAAAATTTGAAATTTTTTTTTTGCAGCAACTACCGCTTTTCTTTGCACTCTCGCCGTCTTTGGGGTGTTCACATGTGTAGGCTTCATCTTTGGGGTGTTATCTCTAGCGGCATTCCTTCTCCGCCTTCCCCTATTCTTCTGACGGTGCCTGTGTAGCCATCTGCCGACAAAGGAGACAAAGCAGCTACTGAAGCTGTCACCGCTACCTATGATAAGCTTGTCTCCGCCTACTCCACCTACTAGGATGCCTTGGAGCTGCACCATGATTTGTTATCTGACTGTGCTCAGTGGGTGTACGATAATGCTCGTGCAGCGTTCATTCTGTTTGCTAGTGTGGAGCTTAGATTTTCTTTTGAGATTATTGAGTTCTCTACTGCCTTTAATGTTCCTTCTGTTGCTCATGTTCCCTAACTCACCATACAGCTCATGTCCGCTGGTCAGCTTATTGATCATCATTGTCGCATTATCCTAGATTCTGACTCTTGTTGTGTTCAAGATCTTCGCACGGGTGCTCTAGTTGGTGCTAGCCCCTGACGCCATAATTTCTAGTGTCTATGGGAGTTTGACTGGATTCGTCTTCCTTCTGCTATCGCTGTCGCCGCTACCGCCGGTCTTTCTGCTTCTTCGACTACTGGCTCCTTCTAGCAAAGGCATCATCATCTTGGTCATGTTTGTAGGTCATGTCTATCTTCATTAGTTCGTCGTGATGTTTTAGGGTCTGTCTCAGGAGATGTAGCTTTAGATTGTCAGGGTTGTAAGCTTGTTAAACAGATTCAACTTTCTTATCCTCATAGTGGGTCAATGTCTCAACGTCCTTTTGATATTGTTCACTCTGATGTTTTGGGTCTGGCTCCCTTCGTTTCAAAAGGAGATCATAACTACTATATTATCTTTATAGATGATTTCTCTCGCCACACTTGGATTTACTTCATGTCTTCTCATAGCGAGGTGTTGTCTATATATAAGCGTTTTGCCACTATGATTAGCACCCAGTTTGGCACTCATGTTTGTGTTTTTCGCGCTAATTCTGCAGGCGAATTTCTTTCTGGACACCTTCGTTCCTTTCTTGCTGAACAGAGTACGTTGTCTCAGTTCTCTTGTCCTAGTGCTCATGCTCAGAATAGCGTTGCTGAGCGTAAGTCATCTCCTTAAGACAACTCGCACGCTTATGATTGCCTCTTTTGTCCCACCTCATTTTTAGGCTGAGATGGTCTCCACTGCCACCTATTTGTTCAATATCCAACCCTCTTCTGCTCTCAAGGATGGGATTCTTTTTGAGCGTTTAAATGGGTGTCTTCCTGACTACTTTTGTCTTTGTCTTTTTTGTTACGTTCTTCTTGCTCCCTATGAACGTACCAAACTAACTGTTCAATCTGTTGAGTATGTCTTTCTTTGCTACAGTGTTGAGCATAAGGGTTATCGGTGTTAGGACCCTATTGCTCACCAGATGCGTATTTCTCGGGATGTAAGAAAAGAAAGCCAACAATTTGGCTAAGATTGGGACAAGTTGCAACGTCCCAAAGAAAACCCTAGCTCTATTACTATGTTAGGAATAACAACTTATATTATCAGGAGGCCATGGGCCAATATATATACATGTACAGGTGGCAATATGCAAAGAACAACTTATAACACGGGAGTATTACACAAAGGCTATATAGATATCTAACAAATATAAATAATATAATAATTCATAATTTATCATGTTACGTACCACTGCATAGTTCTCGTAATATTTAATTTTCCTTAATTATATCTAGCTGTGTATTTCTAACTAAATTATAAGCCAGGGTGCATATCAATGACTCAAAGTTCTGCAGCTCAGTGGGGGTTGTGGAAATGAAGGAGCTTTTTTGTGTTTTCAGTTTTCAAAACGGCCAATGGACAGGTATGCACCAGGTGTTGAAAATGATCTTGCAATTGCACAAAAGCTGGAGGATCCTCTGTCCAGTGGCCAAGCGGAAGGAGATTTACTGCTGTACTGTGAAGAACATCAAGTATATGCAGCAGCCATTGAGGATCGCCATTTGTGACTGCAAGAACGCTGAGCTGGGAGGGAGTCTGCGGTCTAAAGAAATCAAAACATTGCCCAGTTCAGGAAGATGAGTAATCTAGATCTGTAAGGTGGAGAGGCTCATATGTGCGTTCAATGCAATATCAGTTGAATGCATACGCTTAGTAAGTTTTGTAGCTACGCTCATTTTTATGGGTGCCGAACCTGGAGGATTGATCTGGTGCTTAAACTGCTGTAAACCTGGTCCATTTCTTATTGAACAAAACTGGGGCTCTGGCCCTATTCGTAAAAAGAAAAATCAATCACTTCAACAAACAAGGAGCCAATAACAGGACCACAGTTTACATTGCAAGAGATGTCTCATAGGTTAATAACTAAAACAGAAATAAGAATAAGGGCAATAATTATAAAAGACCAATAAATTACGACTGTCATTGTCTTATAAGTTTGTTGTAAGATATCTATTAAAATTTGGAATCTCAAATAGTACAGCATTTTCCTGCTCCCACTTAACTTGTAGTAGGACTGATCTGCTACAGTTTTTTATATATTTAAATTTGACATGCTGAGCCAGAACAGCACATCTTTTATGTCATATATTCTAGATGATTAAATGCGAACAAGTGAATACTGTTACTGGTGTATTGTATAATTTATATAGCGGAGTATTGATAAATAATAAGGGAATGGCTAAATGTTTCTTGACATATTTGGATGGGCCAAATCTATCGAATTTTGGACCATCAGATGGACCTCAAATGGCCTCCATCCTCCTAGGCCCCGTCCACTCCGCCCGAGCTCATCCACTCGCACGCTGCCTCCCCGTCCCACATGCTGCCCCCCCCCCCCGCCTCATCAGCGCCGTGCCCAACTCCAGCGCGGCCCACCCACCTCCGCCGCCCGTCCTCTCTCCACCTCCCCTCTCCCTCCCCACGTTCCCCCATCGCCACCGCCTCCGCGATTGCCGCCACCACTAACCACTCCAATCCCGACGCCCCCACCACCATCGCCAACCCAACCGCCATCCACCACCACCGCGGCGGGCAGTGCCCCCGCCGCCTCACCATCCCGCCTGCCGCCCGCCACCACCGCCGGGTCGGCGAGCTCCCCGACCATCTTCTAGAGCCGGAGGCCCACAAATTCCCCCCAAAACCCCGAACCCTGACCCTAAACCTCGCCGGAGATGTTGAGCTCGCTGGAGAAGACAGTGGCCTCACCGGAGAAGAATGATGCACAAATCTCCAAGCAAATCCTAAGGTAAGAAATTTGACAGATTTCTTGCCAAGAAATCTGTCGACAGATAAATAGCATTTTCCAAATAATAAATCAAAATATTTTATACTCCGATATTAAGGAATGCATGGGAAAAGATCTTGCTTTACATAGTGGGAAATACAAGTTGGTATAGTCATCTACTGTCTGGCAAGTGAAGTGTAACTGAAATAAATGAAATCAATGGCTAGCTATGGAAGGCTATGCCTAAGCATCAAATAGTACCTTGGTTAACAGTCTATTCAAACAGCTGGTAATACGACAATGTAGCTCAGATGAAATGGTGGAATCATCATACTGGACTATCCTTGTGGTGGCAAATGGTATGTACTGAGATAGTGCTGATTCGCTGTCAACAGTATACACCTTCAACAAGAAATGCATCAAAGATTTCATCAAACGTGACTAAACCAAGAATAACGATTATCTCAAATTGAACTCATGGGTGCTTTTTTATATGTTCTGACCTTCGCATTCATGAGATTCTCGAGCTCAGAGATTTGTTTGGAATAGTTGACACGGTCCAAACCTATAGAATAAATAGCGTGATAGAGTTAGTCAATCAGAGAGGATGTACATATAAAGATAAGATAATATTGCCACATCCTTACCTTTCGAATAAATGAGCGAGGCAGTCATTCCAAATATCCTTGGCAGAGGATCCGATGGTCTAGAATTCAATTGGGGGTGGTAAAACTCCTACAAGCAAAGGCAAATTGAAGGATTTAACTAAATTGTTGGATACATGATAAAAAGAAGGGAGCATCCAAGACTCTAACTGAAATGTAAATTTGCCAAAAAGAAGCATGCGTGGTTCCAACTAAATTGGCCCTAGAAACAAACAATGGAGCTCCTGGATTGATAGAAGTGGCAAAGGAAACGTTAAAGCATGTAACCGAGCTGGTGATTCGAAAACCAGATCAATAAATGGCCATCACAACAAAACAAAAGGGTGGGTACGTAGTCGACAAAAATAGGAACCGAAACGTTCCAGCGATCCAAACGCACCTTAAGAATGCAGGCGTAGGGGGAGTTTCCCTTCGCGCGGTGGCACTCGTCGAAGATGAGCAGCGCGATGTCCTGAAGCCGGAAGAAGCTGTGCCTGAGGTTGTCGAGGAGGATCTGCGGCGTCATGACGAGCACCTCGGCGTCGTGCAGGGCGGCGAGCCAGGTATCTGCGCTCCAGAAGTCGACTCCCATCTCGCCGTAGAACTGCGCGACGCGGAGGTCGGTATGCGCCTCGACGACACGCGCCTGTTGCCCCACGAGGACGACGGTGGGGACGAGGAAGACGGCGAAGGAGCGGGAGGCCGGCCTGCTGATGCGGTGCGCGTAGGCGCGGAGCAGCAGCACCGCGATGAGCGTTTTCCCCGCGCCCGTCTCCAGGAACGCAACCGTGTTACCCGCCACCGCGCGCTCCAGCGCCTCCAGCTGGTACCTGCGATTGCGCACGCGGACACCCACGTCAGAACGGACGGCGCCTCGCGATTAGCTTACCGGCGCACGAAGCGCAGGGATCGCTGCCACACTCACCATCTCGCGAGCGTCTGCGCGTCGCAGGGCGGCGGGGGCGGCGTCGGCGGAGGAGGATCCTCCTCCTCGGCGGCGGCGGCGGCGGAGGAGGAGAAGTTGGCCATGGCGGCCAGGTTTTGAGGAGGGATTGGGGGCGGCGGGGTTGAATGATGTGGGCTGGGGTGCGAGATGGATGGAGAGTGAGGTGGCGGCGACGCTTGCGCTGCCTCCTCCCCGTCGCGCGTCCGCGTCCGCCTCACGCGCGCATGTGTGCGGGGTCTGATTGGAGAGATTATGGAGATCACTCGGCTGGTCCCGGTGCGCTTTTTGACTCGAGTCTGACGAGGGGAGGGAGCAGGGCCGGACCGGTTGCGTCCAACCGATGGCACGGGAAGGAATCTTCATAGCTGGAGTTGTACTGCTAGCTAGCTTTCGGCCCTGGTTGGGTTTGAGTGCGTGGGGCTTTTCCTCTTCCCTCTTTTCCTGCTAAAATTCGCCGCTCTTCGCTTTTGCACTAACAATGTTCTTCTTCGAGACTACGACGAAGCAATGCAGGTATCAATCTCCTCGTATTCTTGGGGTGAGCCTATACAGTGCATATGCGCCTGTAGGCTGTAGCCGCCCGATCGCACCCCTCCCTCTGCAACTTCCCCCCGGTCGCCAGGGCCCAGCTCTGCTGCCCGCCGGTGAGCCCCGCCGCGTGACCATAAAAAAAAAGAGGTCCAGGCGTAGAGAAAAAAGTTCTAATCCATAAGATAATTTGTTCTAATCACTAGAAAAAATATTCTAGATGTAAAAATAAAAATGTTCCCGTCACCGTTTTAGTTTCCAAAAATCTGTTTTTCCTACTCGCCGGCATTGCCTTCAAAGAAGGATGCGACGGCAAGTATCTGCACGGTCTTGTGTAACTAATTCAGCAAGTCACTATTCCTGCCCAACCCGTCCGACCGAAAAGTAGCGGATGGCGCCGTCTGGAGCGGCATTGACGCGGACAATGCCCCTAATCGATGATCCTGCAAACCAAACGCGTCTTTTAAATTCTTTTTACAAACTCTAATACAATAAGTAGATGTATGCACACACTCATATCTATATATATACACACATAGCGTTTACTAAATATTATTAAGTTCTTAACCTCGCAAAGCCAATAATTTACGTATCAATACTTGCTGAACAATATTGATTGTTAATAAACGTTTGATGAGTTGCTAATTGATGATTGAACGATTCAACTCAAACAAGAAATACAAAATCGTTGAGAGGCGTAAATATATTCACACAGGATTTCTTTTCTTTTACGGTGCTCCCAAGTTAACATGACCCGTCCATTCCACCATGATCCAGTGATTCATATTTCTAGTACCTCTAAGGAGATACAATATGTCATCCATTACGTTTAAGGGATATTATGGTAAATGATTGTGTATCAAATAAGGGAGAAAATAATATTTTGGCACCTCTCCTTAAAAACATGGCTGTTAATAAGGTAACTAATTGTGTTTTTTTCCAAGGGAAACGAGCTCTTTATTAATTAGAGAATGGTGGAATACAATTAGTACTCAGAAGATGAGCAATACAACTTGGAATACCTGCTAACCAAACTGCCGAGCTGTTTGCTCTTCTAGCATATTTCGCCAACTCATGAGCTATAATATTCTGATCTCTTATTCCCTTGACTACCTTCACCTACCCTACACCTTCCATTAGCTCATTACAATCCTGAATCACCCCTATCCAGGCTGATCTGCAGAGTTTTGGCTCCATCAGGGCCATCACACAAAAGCTGGAGTCAGTCTCCACCACCACAGGTCCAGTGAACCAATTCTAAAACATTGACAGACCTTCTTTACACTCTTCTATCTCTGAACATTTTGCTGTGGGGCAATTAAACAGCAGGCGCCACCTAAATAACAAAGACTTCACCGTTTGCATTTCTGACAACGAAGCCAGCACTCGCCACTCCAGTGCCTAGTATGAAACTTCCATCGACATTCACTTTTAAACAACCTGAATCAGGTGGCCTCCACTTAATCTTGTCCTTCAAACTTATGTTGTCTCCCTGATGGACATCCCTGCCAACTCTAGAGAAAGCCTCCATCGTTGATTTCCCCTTCAGAGCAATACTCACCGGTTGTCAGATTTGGAATAGGGTTCGGTAAAGTGCCAACAGAGCTCTCAGCGATCCCTCTACTGAAAAGTGTGAATTACCATGTGTGATAGCATTCCTATCATTCCAATTCTTCCACAACAGAATAACAAGATGTCCCCTCTCACTTCTATGAAGCTTATCAAGTAAAAGCAAAAACCATTCCGGTCCGTATACTAAAGTATTGAGGCATTAGGGACAGACCACTCCTCCAAGAATGCTTGCAACCAATTACTGCATGAAAACCATCCTCCGCCCCATTTCCACAAACCTCACAAGTATCTAATTGCACTATGTGTATGTTCTGCTTGTTCACATTTGTGGGTAAAGCTTCCTTTGCTAATCTCCAGGCAAATACTTTCATTTTGGGGGGCACATCCATATCCCAGATATTTTTCCATAAAGCTCTTTTGTCCAACCTTTCACTGCATGTAGCTTGATGTTCAGCTTGTTGCAAGTTATATGCCAACTTGTAGGCACTTCTTACTAAGAAAATGCCTCACTTTTCAGGGTGCCAAGCCAGAATATCTTCTCTGCCACGACCAGCCAATCTTATCGTCATAGTTTCATCAACATCTATTAGTGAAAAAATTTCTCGCATGAGGTCAAGTTTCCATTCTCTGTTCTGTGAGATTAAGTCTGCCACCCATCTAACTTGTGATCTCCTCCTTTTGGTGATTGGCTTCAGAGACATATCTCATGGAATCCAGTTATCTCACCAAATCCGTATGGATCGTCCATCTCTAATGCACTAAATGGTTCCCTTTTTTAGTAGCTCCAGTCCATACATGATCGCTCTCCAAGTTAGGGATATATTTCCAGAGAAAGTAGTATCAACAAGGTTTCCCTGCAGATAGTACCTTGCTTTTAGTAAACGAGCAGCAAGGCTGTCAAGATAAAAGACAAGCCTTCAAGCTTGTCTGGCCAACAAAGTTTGGTTAAACAGATGCAAATCTCGGAAACCCATACCCCCATACACTTAGTCATAATCATATGTTCCCAAGAGACCCATTGAGTTTGCATCTTCCGTTATTTTCTCCCCACCAATATTTCCGAATAAGCTTCATATAATCATCACACAAAAAGATGGGTAACTTGAAAACACCCATACGGTATGTAGGCAGAGCTTGAGCTATAGACTTAATTTGCACTTCATTAGCAGCCTGAGACAGGTTTTTGTCACTCAAATCAGCTAGTCTCTTCCCAAAGCGATCACTTATCGATTGGAACTGGTCACACTTCATTCTCCCCTTCGGAGTAGGAAGCCCAAGATACTTCAAATCAAAAGCTTCTTGATGACCTATAGCACGCCACGGACCTCAGTCCTAGCATCTAGGGGACAACTGGCTCCAAACATAATCAAACACTTTGACGGGTTGATTAGCTGACCTGTGTTGCAAGCATAATCAGAGAGAACCTCCATGATTATGTTAGCTTGACTGACCTCTCCTTTGAAGAATAGCAGGCTATCATCCTCAAAAAGTAAGTGGGTGATTGGTGGTGCTCTCTGGCAAATGCTAAGAGCTTGCAGATCACCTTGCCGACCCTCCTGTTAAGCAAAGTTGAGAGCCCATCCGCTACTAACAGAAAGAGATAAGGTGATAAAGGGTCTCCTTGATGTAATCCTCGATTTGGTTTAAACTTCTCATGTGGTATTCCTTTGAAATTAACCAAAAAGGATACAGTAGTCACACATTGCATGATCCAATTTGTCCATTGTTCACAGAAGCCCATCTTGACCATAGCTCCATGTAAATATGCCTAGTCCACTCAATCAGATGCTTCAGATAAATCAAGCCTGAAAGAACAAAATTTCTGAGCATTTAAATTCCCTGTTTGGATTGCATGGATACACTCGAAAGCAATTAAGGCATTGTATGTAACCATTCTTCCCGGGACAAAGGCACTCTGAGCAGGAGATATAATTTGTTCTAGCAAGGGTCTCAAGTGGTTCACCAGACACTTTGGTACAACTTTGTATATAACATTACACAGTTTTATTGGCCTAAAGTCTTTCAACTCCTCTAGCTCTTTTTTCTTTGGAATAAGGACAATTAAAGTTTCATTGACCACATCCGACATACTTCCTGATCGAAAAATTCCCTAGACTACCTTCACCATATCCTCTTTCATCACATCCCAATTCCTCTGGAAGAACCGGCCAGGGAACCCATCAGGGCCCAGCGCCTTCAATGGACCAATTTGGAAAAGTGAGTCTGAAATTTCCTCCATCGAAAATGGCCTGCACATGTTTATATTCATTTCCTCCATTACAACACAGTCTAGCAGTCCCAATAGGGTGCTTGGGTCTAGGCAGTATCTCGCTTATATAAGTCTCCAAAGAAATTAGTTGCTAATTGCGCCAATTCTTTGCCATCAATACACCATTGCCCATTTGTTTTCCTCAACCACCTTATCTTATTCTTGCGGGCTCTCTACACTGCTTGCAAATGGAAGAACCTGGTATTACAGTCGACTTCTTTAAGCCAATTGATGCGCGAGCGTTGCAACCACATCATCTCCTCTCGATACAGAATTTCATCCATTCTATCCATTACACGTCTCATCTCTTATTTATTGTCCACCCCTTGTTGCAATTGCAAAGCTTCTAACTCCTCTCTTAACCTGTAAAGCTCTTTTTTAACTGGCCCAAAATGCGAGAAGCTCCAATTTTTTTAGACTTTGCATTACCTGCTCTAGCGCCTTCGATATATGACCCAAATCCCCTCTTCCCGAAACATTGAGCCATGCTTCCTTTATTACCTCTGGTAGACATGCTTCTCTTTCCCACATGATCTCATATCTCATCGGTTTACCATTTGAGGGGGACCAATTCTCCTTTTGGCAACATAAAAGAATCGGGCAATGGTTTGATCTAGGGGAAACCAGGTGGTGGAGACTTGCATCGCCAAAGAGATCCCTCCAACCCGGGTCAGCCACTGCTCTATCTAGCCGGACTCTCACATTCCTCCTGCCTCCTTGTTGGTTATGTAATGCCCCAAAAATCATATAAATAAGTGTTGATTGAACATTTTAAAGAAGATGCAAAAGGTTGACCTTTTGACCCGTCACTCGGATGGACGATCGGAGACCACGGATGCGTAAGGCTCGTCGAAACGATTCCGTTTGACTACTCACATGTTATCTTCGGACTTCGGAACATGAAGCTGCGAATTGGATGCTTGAGATTCAAAGAGAAAAAAAAAACAGAGACCATCCTTTTCTTCTTAACCCTAGAGTCCTGCTCTCTCCCTCCCCATAGCAGCAGTCACCCTACCTTTTTCTATACTGCACGTAGAAGGAAGAAAGAGAGGGGAAAAGAAGAAAGAAGGGGGAGGAGATCAGGAGGAGGAAGAAGGGGGCCGGTGCCCCTCTCACCCAGGTAGGAATTCCTCTCCTATTTTCCTTGTGCTGAGCTCCTCCCCATCCCCTCTCATCTGCATCTTGTGGATTGTGGAGCTGCTGGTCTGTGCAGCAGCAAGGGAGGAGGAGAAAGGGAGAAGGGAAGAAGAAGGGAAGGAGAAGGAGGAGAAGAAAGAGAAAAATCCTGAGCTCTTGTCAAGTTGCTCGTGGTTGCCTTAGGTGAGGATTCTCCACCCTAATCCCCTCCTTTTGGGTTGATTTTTGTGGTTTAGATCTCGAGTTTAGAGGGGGCTTAGGTTGAAGTTTGGTCGAAATCTGTTTCCTCCTTGTTCTGAAAGCCGTCAGTTTTGTGCAATCCCTGTTCAACATCGTTTCTGGGCATGTTAGCTTCTGAAATAAATTTTCCCACCATGGACAAAGTTGTAGGAGACTTCAATTGCTTTCTTTTGGCACCAATATTACCCTCATAGCATCTGTAGTTTGAGATATATCATCATTTCAACTTGACTGATTTTCTCTGTCAAGAATCTGGACAGTAGTAGATCAAATCAGTTTTTTTGCCATCATATTGGAATATTTTTAGGATTTGATCTGAAGAAAGCTTGTAGAGTTTTTCATAATCTTTCCAAAGGCATAGAGAACGTTATCATAGGATGAGTAGAACTCCAGTTATGGCCTCTTAAACGTTGCTGCTGTTGTTTCATCGTCAGAAAGTTCAGTCATGTTCAGAGCGTGTTTTGGCCACCTTAGGTGCTTCAAATACAAAAAGCTATAACTAGAAAGTGGTAGACAATGGAGTTTTATAGCTTCTGTGAAATTATTAGAATTTTTGGATTTGTGTATTAATTACGGGAAAAATGTGAATGTTTCTGTCAGACTTTTCGGGACAGTTTTCAATGCTGTTTTTAACAGCAGATTAGAGGCTCATATTGACCTGATAAAAATATGGTTTCTCCATGAAAGATTTAGCCAGTGTTGTGTAGTTTCCATAAGTATGTTTTTTTGCTATGATATCAATTGCAGAAAAAAAGATATGAAAATGTGAAGCCCTACTGCTTTATCAGTAGAAGGATGTATATGCTGTTTTTGTGGTTCTCTTTTAAGCGACGGCTTGGGGTGTTAGGATCGTGTTTTCTATTGTATGTGCATGCTTGTATGAATGTTTTGCTGATGTGTGGTTCATAATCAGGTGGTGGTGCTCCTGATCGTGTTTGAAGGTTGTCGGTTGTATCGAACAAAGGCAAGTAAATGTAGAGGTTGCTTTGCTTCTAGCTTTAACTTGCTATTCATTCTACGTCCACCTAAATTATATGTTCAAAACCATGATCCATTTAATATGAACTAATTAATTGATGTTTTGATAAGGTGAGGCACGATTACTTGTTTATATATGGTTATGCTGCCTTATGCTCTCATATTCATGAAGATTGTTATTATTGTGGTATATGTGGTTGATGAAGGCTATGAGGTGATGTGGTATTTACAGTTTCATATGCATTCATTTGCATTGCACCTCATATGAAGTAATATGTCGCCGTTTGCTGGCCGCGACTTGTACCGGTACGCGCCGTATGTTACCCGAGGAGGGGTACGGTGTAGCTTTACACCTTGTTGGGTGTAAAGGCAGTGGACATGCATTTGCATTTTGCAATACTTAATTGAATTATTTCCTATTATTGAAGTGGATGTTGAGAAGCGAATGCCTCTCCAGAAGATATGAGGATGTAGTTTAATCTTTTTAGATGAGGTTTATGATAATCTTGGATGTCTAACTTGGTTTGTTTTTATGCTATTGTTACTCTCTTTTAAATCGATGTCTAATGAACTTGTAGTTTAAATAGCTTGTTAAAGCAGTTTGCTTGCTGAGATTTTATATCTCACTCCTCTTAATAACATTTTCCAGGTGCTTGATGCTTACTTGCTTGGACGGGATGGGAGTAGCAGCACTTCTACATGTTATAATCACACATATTAATGCAGTAGTGGTGTTGTAATAATAATACAAGTGTTGGAGTTGTTTAGCTCTTAGTGTTGCTTAGCGTTGGTAAACTTGTTTTAGTTTGCTTTGTTGGAGATCAAAAATTTAATGCCTTAATGCATTGGTTTTGCTAGGATACTTATGTGTTAGTGTGCGGTTTTATTTATGCACCCTATATCTATGTTGTTGCTTCCGCTTTATCTTGTTTTAGAGGAGGTGCTGCCGAAATTTTATAATTTTTGGCAAGTCAAGTGGAGTAGTTTGTAGTAACATTCCAGGCTTTCGCGGTGTCTGGGGTGTTACAGGTTATCATACGTGTATGGAACACCAGGAAAGCCCAAGTCCGAGAGATCACAACAGCTTAGTACATCGTGAAATGCTTGCATTTGTCTTTCCGATCTAGCCGACACAGAGAGATGTTCATAGTTCCACATGCATTCATTAAAATCTCCCATAACTAGCCATGGCAAAGGAGACACACTCTTTCAATGCTGCAGAAGCTCCCACATATATTTCCTATCTTTCACATGTGGTTCTCCATAAACAAAAGTAAGGCGCCACTTTGGTGCATTTGCATCCTCCTGGATCTCCATATCCATAACTCTATTTGAACATAAACGAATCTGAACATGGACTGACTCATGCCAAAAAAGTGTCAAACCACTACTAAGCCCAACACTATCTACTGCCACATAATTCTTAAAACCAAGCCTCTACCGTAAGTGCTCTATTTTGACACTACGCTGACGTGTCTCGCATAAGAACACAATCTTGGTGTTGTGTTTCTGCACTCAGGCAGAGAGGTCGTGAACTGTCCAAGAGTTCCCCACCCCCCGGCAGTTCTAGGCTAAAGTATTCATTGCTCCTACTGGGCTCGTCATGAGCCCCCACCAGGGTTTTAGCACCATCTTGATCCGTAGTCAGCATCTTCATCTTCTTTGACGGTAACCCAACCATGTGATCCAACTGTTCCTCCTTTATCAAGCCCAACTGAGACGTGAAAGCTTGCCCCGAGCCTTTGTCTAGATCGTCTAGACTATGGTTACCAGCACCAGCAGGCTCATCCATAAGATCGTCTATCCCTAAGTCCTTTATAGATTCCTCAAAGCTCGCCTTCAAGAACTTCTTCCCTTTCTGTCTTTTCAATCTCATGGCCAGCAGCTTGAACTTTGGACACAAGTTTTTTCTCAAGAGAGCTACAAGCTTTTGATACTAACCTTCTGAATTGAAAGCGATCAAAAACCATATGTTTGTCAACCAAAACTGCATAAGTGCATAGGTCCTTCTGTTTCTGCTCCAAAGATGAGTCCTCGCTAGACAAATCACCTGACCCAAACAAGTCTGACACCCATTCGTGCTCCCCTTTCTCCCCCAGCCGATGATCACACAAAGGATGAATGTCAACTTGCATGCTTTGGACTCCATGGACAAGCTCATTACTTACGGCAGTTGGCACCTTTACAGGTGAAAGCTCCATATCACCCATTGTGCACACACCCGCATTGCCTTTCAAAATCTTGTCCATACTTCTTCTCCCATTGCCATCTTTGGTGACTGTCCTCGACGAGCTTGTTGCCCATAGAACTTTCTCCCTCTGAGAACCGTTGAAGTTCAGTGCCCGTGCCACCGTAGGCTTCGCCGTAGGGATAGAGATTTCTTGTTCCTTTCCTTATTGCTGTGGAGAGGCGCAAAGCTCTCTTCCAAAGTGAACTCCACCTTGGTCTTTATCCTCCTCTGGACACTCACGTTTAGCATGGCCAATACGTCCACAACAAAAGCAAAAGATCGGGATGTTCTCATATCTTAACACAAAAATTCATAATACCTCTGCATTTCACTCGGACTTTGAGATCTTGCTTCAAAGCTTCTGCCAAGGGGAAAGCTACACGAACTCTAAGATAATTCTTGATTACTCCTCCAACCTCCAAAACTGTGCCAATCTCCCCCCCCCCACCCCCAAAAAAAAAGAGCATAATCTGTGGTCATCATAACACTGGGCATGTCATAGATCCTAACCCACACCGAGATTGTGTAAATAACAATCTCAGACGGTTGGGACATTCCATCATACGGAACAATGATCGGCACATCACCTTTATGCTTCCAGGGGCCTCCATTGAGCATGAAATTGAGAGTCTTCTCCGATCCAAATTCCAACATAAACAAGTTATCTCCCAGAACTCTTGCCAGTTTGGAAGATTGCAAGCCTTAGGACACTCCCATCTCCTCAAAGAGACCCCGGACGCTATATCTCTGTCCAGAATAATACCTTGCAATGGCCATCCACTCGTTTTTGCTCCTGTTTTCACCAGTGCTATACCGTTTCCGCCCTGTTTTTGGATAAGACTCAAACATACGAAAATGGATAGGAAAAAATGGGATACAACAAAGGGATAGGATGAGATTTTCCCATCCCATTTTCATCCCTAAACTCCATTGGCCAGGTTCCCACAACAAGTAGGGTATTAGGGAGGGCAACTACCACGTGGTGACAACACATACTTCCAAAACCCTGTAGACCAGGAAGGGTTCTAAAAAATTCAAGACGTGCCTTCGAGTCTTCTTAAAGCTCTTTTAATCCAGAAAGGGAGAATGACCAATTAAAAGAGACCCTAGGAAACAACAAGCATATGGGTCGCACTTAAGGCATTGGGATATATAAGGATGTTGTGTTATGTCTGGAATCTATAGTCCTATAAAATACACGAGTTGTGGTAGATCCGATCGATCTCTATTATCCTCCCGAGTTGATCAAATGGTCATCGTGCAAAACTAGACCCGTTAGTCCTTCTAAAAATACATTTAATATCTCATTATTTGCTTTCCATACCTAAACATTCAATATTTGCCTTTTATATTCATACATCCAAAATACATTCAATCTCATAATATTTGTCTTCCATACATTCACCATCAGGTTTCTCCAGAGAGTGTGTCGTCTCCCACACTTCACCTATAACGCAAGCTTTCTGGTGAAGTGTGTCGCCTCCACTGTCGTCTACCACGGATGTCGCCTTCGTTATGCTATCTTTACACCAATATACTATACGAGAATTGTTTTCATCCACTCACAAATCGATCACCATCTTGATACTCCTCACAGTGTTGCTACGGACAGCCAACTCTGGATAACACGGTCCCCTCCACCCTTCTGTTCAAGTACTTGTCATTCTCCTCCCTCCTGAAATTACATGACCATGTTGTGAATTCCGTCCGTGTATGCAAATATCTTTTTAGTTATGTTATATTCTTTTATTTCTTTGGATTGCTATATCTTGGATTGATTCTATGTATATGAAACACATGTGCAGTTACTAGTACAATCATAAAGTTAAAAGTATCATATATTCCTAAGACTTTGTTTGGCACTTGAGGGACATAATCCATTGGAGAAACAGCCCAAGGGGGAATTGGGCATTTTTTAAATATTATTATTTTGTAAAACAATTTCAAAAATATTGCACAATTTGAAAATTTACAAAAATAACCCACTATCGTGAGATGATTGTGCGAAATCTAGTTTTCGCAGATTGGATTAGCGCAAACTTGAAATTTCGCTAATTGAAATATAGAAAACATTTTCTATGAATGAAACAACTAAATTTGAAGTTTTTGCGGGACCGTTCAGTGGAAACTGGAGATTTCGTGCTTCCATTGAGCGAAAACAGTTTATCGTGGACCAAATCACAAAAAGTTATTTTCGCTAGACCATTCAAAAATTGTGCACTATTTGCCTGTGCGCACGCCTGGCATTTAACTCCGTCTGTCAGTCACACCCGCCCTCGCCAGTGTGCATTCGAAGGGAAGAAGAAGAAGAGGAAAGAAGAGTGAAGAAGAAGAGAAGGAAGAAGGAGATGAAGGAAAAGGAAGGAGAGTGTGCATTCGAAGGGAAGAAGAAGAAGAGGAAAGAAGAGTGAAGAAGAAGAGAAGGAAGAAGGAGAGGAAGGAGAAGGAAGGAGGGAGAAGGAGGAGGGAGAGGAAGGGGAAAGAGAAGGAAGGTAAAAAAAAAAAAAGCATATTTTTGTTATTTGTCTAGGTTATGTAATTTTAATTAGATATTTGTTAGTTTTAAATGTATGTAGAAATATTTGTTAGTTTTATATGTATGTAGGAAAAATTTATATTGGGTTAAATGTTAGTTTAGATGTATGTAGGAAAATAAATTTAGATGTATGTAGAAATTATGTTAGTTGTATGTAGAAATATATGTTAGTTTTAGATGTATGTAAATTAGTTTATATTAGAAATAATTTAGATGTATGTAGGATGCAATATTTAATTTAGGATAAATGAGTAGGGAAAGAAATTATAGATTTAGTTCTGTTATCACGTAGATGTACAATTTAATTTGTGATATTTGTTTTAGGTTATACATATTGAATTGTGTATTTTTGGAATATTTGTACTAATATAGTCTTAGTTGATATAATTGTTGATTTAGTCTAAGAATATTTCTGTAGTTCATTGTAAATTATGTCATGTCGCAGATATGTGAAACACTATAAGTCTTAGAACAAACATTTTTTAAGTAAAATTTATTTGTTGCAGATATAATATTTCTTGTTATACATCTATGTAAGCTTTAATTAGATATTAGAAAAAAAGAATTTAGGTTATCTGATCCATTATGTATGTAAGATTACAAATTAGAAAGATTAATTGGTGGTTGAATTTTAGGTTACGAATATTTAACTATGGTATAAAAGTTAGGTTGTAATTAATGGAAAAATAAGTTAATAATTTATTCTGATATTTTTTATTACATCACAATTATGTCAGACCCTATAAGTCTTAGAGTTTTCTATGGAAATGGTCAAATCCAGAACGGTCCATCTGGTGTTGATTTGAGTAATTTTTTGTTTACCATCCTTGAGCATCCAAATCCTGATGGTACAAGGTTGAAAGAGATGATAATGTGGTTCACCCGATATTTTTAGTTGAACCTTGATATTTATTCTGTTACGGTATAACACATGTGGACTCATACTTTAGATCCAAATTTTTTGGAGTTAAAGTCGGTGTGTATTAGACAGATAAGTGGTTGAAATGGTTGGAATGATGTAAACGGAATGGGGTTGAGTGCAAATATGCTGGTGCACATATGTCCAAGAGAAGTGTATGACAGTAGCAGTGCAGTGATACCAGTAGAAGAAGTGGATAGACAGGGGCATACAGTGTCGAGGGATGAAGTTGAGCAACGGCAGATTCTAAGATAGAGATTGTTGTGCATAGGCAGGTGGAAAACCATGATTGCACTTGGGAGTATGGTTCACCTCAACCAGGTCTTTCCCAATCTGTCTGAAATGAAGGATGCAGTGGTATGGTGGGTAGTGACATCACATAGAGAGGTATGAGTTATTGCATCAAGCCCAGAAAAGTACAGTGTCATGTGCATAACTACTGGATGCAATTTTTATGTTCATGCATACAAGCCGAAACATTCAACCCATTGGGTAGCCTCTAAATGGTTCAACACAGTTGTACGCTGCAAAACATAGGTCAAAAGCACCGCAACCTCACTGCTGCACTAGTTGCAAATGAATTATTTATAGAGATTATTCAGAAACAGGACATGAAATGCTTGTTCATTCAATGAGCAATATTACAATAGTTCTAATTAATCATCAGGAGGATTATTATTCATAATCACAACCTTGATAATTAACCAGAATATCATCCCGGTAGTCCCGGCACGTGTTTTGTGCCCAAAGATCGGAACATATGCCTTCCAACATGTACATCACACATAGTTTAATAAAGAACGAGTAATAAAAATTTATATTACAAGTATTAGGCATGCAACCGATTTCAATAATTTACAACAAAAGCGAGCTAGGAGGAGACAAAACTACTCAACTTCTAACCACAAAAGAACTACGCAGCAGAAAGATAAACTTATGAACAACAAAAGAGGACGACACCACATGCCCTTAGGCACCATCTCAAAACGCCACCTTCAGAGTAGGATGCACTACTCTTGCCCGCCACCCTGATCAACAGGCAAAAAGTAGCCAAAAACAACCTCTTTCTCGGCAATAGCAATACCTACAATAACTTAAGGGCATCACCCTGAGTACAAAGTTACTCGCAAGACTTACACAATATGGATATATAATATTTCGACTCCAAGGATTATGCATTGAGCTGTTAGCAAGGACATGCCATAAGGTTAAGTAAAGTATATGCGGTAAGCAACCTAGACATATATGTCTAAGCACCTATACTTAACCAAACATGTCATTCTACCCTGCAATAACCAACTGAACATAAATGAAACTGCAACAAAACTGTAACATAAGTACTTGAACATATAGGAAAACTGAACCAACTCATCCATCACCATAATAACCAAACCATCAACCACATACGAGAACTCTACGACCGGGTGCAAATAAAACAATAGCATGCTCATGATCGAGAGCGTGGCAGTTTGAACTGTTTATACACCCTGCAGGGGGATACTCCTGGATCCACACGACATGAGGACCATACGGCTTGTGCCACCCGCTAAAATGCACACAAGGGGGAACTCATGACAACCTTTCCTAACCAGCCCCAACGGTGTGGATCGTGCATCGCTCGGTGCGGCGGTACTAGAACTACTCCTGGAGCAAACTAGTACCACTTACAAGCCCGTCCGCTCACACTGTCGATGTTCAGGCCCACAAAGCCACAACTGTGAAGGTATTCGGCTCGCCTTACCATTAGATCGGCATGTGGTGAGTAAGGTAAGTGCTAAAGCCAACTACCCCGACCATCGGACTTAAACGATGCAAGCGGTCTATGGTGCCCGGGTTCCTTTCCCGAACTGCCCCCAGGACTTTCCTTCGAGGCAGACGTCACCCCTAACACCGCCCACATCTCGCCTCATACTAACCACTCATCCAACCAACATCCACATGACCATATATGTGAACAAGTAGTAAGCCCTAAGCTTGCGAACAATGGTCGAACCATTGCTCGTCTTGTACCGAGGACCTATGCATTGCTAAGAATTTCGATCGACTCTTAGACATTTACCACGTTACCAAGGCTATAAGGATATAGATGAACAATTCAAGGTAGGGATTATGCAATCAACATAGGTTCTACCCATAAAAACCCAACATCGACTCCCTATACATGCAAACCTATACATACGCATAGTTTATCAATATTTAGATTTCATTCAATTCGACAAAGGTGCAATATGATAGATTCTTGCCTTGCTGCTCAGGTAGCTGCCTAAAGTTACCCACGCAACACTTGTCGAAATCCAGAAGATCAGAGTTGTTTTCGACCACGGTCACCTCCCGCTCCGGCTCCTTGTTAGCTAA
Source organism: Phragmites australis (assembly GCF_958298935.1). Lineage (NCBI taxonomy): Eukaryota > Viridiplantae > Streptophyta > Magnoliopsida > Poales > Poaceae > Phragmites > Phragmites australis. The sequence continues at coordinate 20,057,924 of NC_084924.1, read as the reverse complement.
ACAAGAACGCGTGCAACGATGAGCATGAATAAATGCAACAAGGCATGCCACAAAGCTTAACAACAGGCTAGAAGCATAAGATATGCGAATCAGTACAATACTAAACGATCTAAACAAAAATCGGAAACTAATAGCCATCTGGAGTATCCGGATTGGTTCGAATTATCCGAGCTCAAACCCTCTAGGTGACCCTCCGGAAGAGGTGCTCGGTTTCTACTTTTTATTTGACTGGCCCGGAATATCCGGGTGAATCTGGAATGTCCGAGTTCCGGAGTATCCGAGCTATCCTCCGGTGAAGGCTCTCGATTAGCACTATTATAACTTGACTCAGAACCTCCGGGATGTGTCGGACACTCCGAGTGAGGTTCCGAACGAAGCTCTCAGCTACACGATCACATAACTACCCGAAGTCTCTGGGTTTGTCCGGATAATCCGAGTGATATAGACTTGGGTTCTTCACAATTTTTCCCTTGGGTGATTTGACTGATTTTACAAATCTATACTACATAAATGTGCACATGCCCTATCCAAGAGATCCTAAACCAAACTTGTACCCTAAACCCTAACCAATTTTAAACACAATTCAATGAACAAATTCTACTGAACCTGGAGTATCCGGGTGAGTCCGGAATATCTGAGTCAGCCCAAAAAAGCTGTTCTCAAGTGGATTTTTGGTTGATTCGAGTTGTGATCTTTTCCAAGCCTAAAGGAAACATGTTAAGGATAGTCTAGGGGTACCGGAACTTGCTCATCAACTACCAACACGACTCTGTATCTCATTTTCGACCAAAACTCCATTTTTCCTCCATAAAGCTCAAGAATGTCAACAACTTCAAGAACTTCTCGATTCTTCCACGAAAACGAAAGTGGATTGGATAGATGAGTAGCTCATGAGATAGAGAATACAATGGTACCAAATGCATACATTGAATCCTCCACTTGAGCTCATATTTTGGGAAGAAAGGGAGAGAGAGAGCTTGAGCTTGAGTGACAGAGAGAGGGGGCAGCAGCTGTGTGCTGCACTTGGTGGGGACGTGGGGAGTGAGGAGAAGAGAGAGAGAGAGGGCAGGTGGGGTGCTACCAACTTGAGAGAGGGAGTGGGTGGGATGGTGGGGCCACATGTGGGGCCCATATGTTAGAGAAAATTTGTATTTCCAATGCAATTTCTATTCTTTTCTTCCCCAATTTTCTTCTCTCATCCAAATGATTTTTAACGAAGTGCATTAGCACTCTGAATTACCATTACAAAAAATTAAGCATAATGCTTAAGAAGCATGATTTTGCTTAAATGCGTGATTAAGAATTTAGGACGTGACAATTACTGTCATTTGCTTTGTGTGGATGGCATATTCTTGACTAAAAAGTACAAAGGTTAGATTTTCACTACAATTAGAGTTAATGAGAATAATCAGATACTTCATATGTCATTTGATTTTTGTGGAGGGTGAGAGTAGGTCGAGCTGGCTCTTGTTTTTTAGGCATCTTAAGGTTTGGATTGTCCGTGAGTGACCAAACGTTTGCATCATATATGACCAGCATGCTGGGATATTATCTGCTATAAAGACACTACAAGAGGATTCAAGTGAATTGTTCTCATAGCTTGACCTGCAGAACAGGTTGTGCATGCGTCACATGGGTGTAAATTTCTATAAGCAATTCAAAAGCAAGACATTGATGGACATGTTCAAGAGGCTATATGGTTAGAACCAAAGTCGCAAGTTTGATGCTTTGTGGAAGGAACTGGATAGGAGCACAAGGACACACGTGCAAGAGAGAAGTAAGAAGCCACCTACTGATGATGACACTGTATTACAGGTGCTGCCACCTCTTGGAGAAGGCATTGATCCCCTAATGTGAGAAGAAGGGTGGCAAGAAACATCAAATATTTCTCACAATAGATTGAGGCTGAGCCAAAGGAGAAGTAGTCCTTGCTCTATAGCAATGGAGGTGCTAGGTTAATCTCCTGTGCTACCTCTTTATCGAAAATGTGTATTACGAATAAATTTGTTTTACAATTCATAACTATTTTTTGTTGCTATAATTTGGTAGGTATGGCTTTATGACTATGAACATAGCAGAGGCATAAATTGGGTCATTAGAGGGCTGCGTGGACTCCCTCTTGTTGCAATCATTGAGGGCATATTGTACGACATTATTGGGTACTACCAAAAAAGGCATGATGTTGCTGTTATTCACTGTACAACAATACACACATTGTATGCCAGCCAAACGATGGACCACTTGCAAAAGAAGAACGAGAATGAACTAGAACACATGGTTCGTAGCACGGGCATCAATGAGCAATGCTTCGAGATAACCTTGAGATCAAAAGGAGGAGCTGGAAGCGATATCAGAATTGTCACTAATGAGGTGAACCTATGACAAGTTTTGAATGGATGGTATGAATGCATCTGCAACAAACCGAAGCTTTTATATGTCCCCTGTTCTCATGTGTTGATGGCATTATCACAAGTTGGTGTGAGAACCTCGCTATATGTGTCATCATTTTACTTGAAGGAAAATGTGGTGCATACCTGAATAGGGGAGTTCTATGGATTTAATACGCAAGGTGACTTCACAGTATATGACAAACATATGCCGATATGTCTGCCTCCTATAACGTTGCTTAGACATGGCCATGGGAAAAGTGGTTGACAACAGACTAGGTGTATTCACAATGATATGGATGAAGCTAAAGTTGGGAGGCCTATGAGGAGGTGCAGTGAGTGTGATAAGTTTGGTCACAAGGCAAAGGATTGTCCACAGTCCAACGACAGCGATGTTAGAGCAAGGTCATCCACCAGTATTCAACGTGGGAGAGGTGGCCGTGGAGGATAAGCAGTGCACGGGATTGGGGCAGATCATGAGGGATATGCTATATAGGAATTATATGTTTCTATATTTAGTTGTGTATAATTTATGTTCTTGATGTAAGAACTTTGTGGTACTATTTGTGTATTATTTATGTTCTTGATGTAAGAACTATGTGGTATGATGTGTAATAGTTGTGTTTGATATTTGTAGTTTTTAAAGTTGTATTCCTCATTGTACATTATTTGTGTAACATCCTCCTTGTAACAAATGTCATACCTCTTTTGCAAGGATGGAGCCATCATACGACCTTCTAGACAGTTCGTCGGATCAGTGTCACCATGGCTTGTTACAGGCCATGTGTGGCCCTAGGAACATTTCGGTGTTGGTGATTCATGCACCCATGAGGGCTTTGGTGACTTCACCCCTAGTGGTTCAGCAGGTTTTGCATATAGTTCAATTTTCCTACACCTCATTTAATTTTTTATCTTAACTAATCAACTCATGTATTGCAGGTTGGCCCGCACATGACTTCTTCCTCTTACACGGATGATTTAGGCCACATATGAGGATGTTGGTCCGCTTCAGGTGATTGAGGGTGACAAGGATGAGGGTGGTGGTGATGACGGCCTAGAGCGGTCATGTCAGTTCCCGTTTGGCTGTTCTCTTCTTTCAACTTTGGGGAGGTGGCAATCACACTAGAGGACGTCTCCATGCTAACTGGGTTACTTATTTCTGGTGAAACGGTCAGTCCCTTGGTCACTCCACCTAGTTGGCAGTAGGGCTTGTTCGAGAGGTTCCAGGGAGCTCTACTTGACCCATTCGATGGGGGCATCTTGCCACTGGTGATTCAGAAGCACGAGCCCAAGAAGTAGTGGTTGGAGCAATTCAAGGTTAGTAATATTTTTTGTTGCCTCATTAATTTTATATTACAAGTGGTTTTTTCATTTATTATCAATCAATTTACTTATGTAGGTGGAGAGGATGGCTGATGATCCCACAGAGCACCAAGTTGCCTGACACCTGGAGACTTACTTGCTGTGGTTGTTCAGTTGGGTGATGTTCACATCCACCCACGGGAACACCGTGGACGCATGTTGGATAGCATATGCCCGGGCTATTGCTGACACAACCATAAACAACATTCCTCAGGTGTCGTTAGGTTCAGCTGTTCTTGCTGCCATGCACCGTGCCATGTGCAAGGCCTGCGCAAGGACATGCAAATCGTCCATTTTTGCCGGGATGCCTCTACTACTTCAACTGTGGTCCTTCAAGTGCTTTCAGGTTGGATGACCCCTTGTGCAACCTATGTACTACACCTTAGAGATCTACGGCAGCGATGACCTGCTCCCAGGACTTCACGGAATTAGGAGGCACAGAGGTAGGTATACCAAGAGAAAGCTATGTGGGTAAGCGACGAGGGTTAAACCTCAATAACAAGCTTTTGTTTCCAGAAGTATCTCCGTGCTGAGCGATGAACCTCGCCAATCGGGGGGTCGATTAGGACGTGGGCATAAAGTCTCGTACTCGTAATGGGAAAGTTACGGAAGGGGATCCATCATTTTGCAATGAAAACATTTATGAAATCACCATGAATAGGATCAAACCTAATTCCATGCTATTTCCATAAAATTTCTCTTTCTTATTCTTAAGCAAGCCCTTGAGAGGTTTTTTTTAAGGAATATCTTTATCTGGTGGATCTTTAGCTAGCGTGTATCATCTTATGAGAATACAACATGGTATACATAACCTAGTTAAACTTAAGGACTGTACCCTATCCAATAACTATTTTCCAAAGGCTTATAGTTAGTAAGACAATTGATTTACCTAAGAACAAGTTCTCGCTTTAAATCCATTGCAATTTTTCCTCCTCTTCTTTTTTGAGGCCTCATTTTCCCTTATAGATTGCACACACAACCCAGTTCTACTTGACTAAGCCCCATGCTCGTCCAAGGAGGGAGTTTACTTTACCCAACTCCCTTTTTTGATGACGCCGTAGAGAATTGATAATTTTCATGTCTTTCAATTATCTTATTTTGATTTTTTTCTATGAATATAGGTCAATCCCAGAATAGGTCCTGTTCTTTTACCCCTTCTGGGTAGTCGATGGCTATTCACAGCTACTATCTTAACACCAAAGAAGCTTACGCTCTAACCCGAGTAACATGGGGCATGTAGAATCCCGTGTGAATCAGCAAGGCCTCACCATTTAAAAGGGAACCATAGAAACGAAAAGACTTTGATTTTTCCGATGCGCTTGATAGTAAAGCGAGATGGATGTCTGTCTCTGCCGCACCATCGAGGACTCCTATCTCTTGATCGTTCCACTTTGATACTGACAACTGGTGAGAAAATAACTATGATTCTTTTAAGTTAACTATTATTTCAAGTTAGCCATGAACGGATTCGCCTTTGGCCTCTGGGCACGTCAGAACCGCATGAGTTCACCTGGGTGGAGCACGGTCCGCCAAAATCGGGGCTTCGGTCACCGGCGTCCCTGTCATCAGTTCACCAACTTCCTTGACCTTTCGGCACTGGGCAGGATTCGAAGACGGTGATGGTGCAAATACCTTCTGCGCCCTTGTTACTAGACTAAGCCTCGACGCCATTCTTTCCCGCTGTGAATTTCCCAGGTCGAGAGAAATCCCCATCGATTCCTTATTGGTACCTTTTCGAACACAAATGATACATTCCAAAATAACTTTGATTCTAACATCTTTGTCCTTGGCCATTTTCGACTATTTCATTGAAAGTGAGTCCCTCCGGTAATTTGACATTTCCATTAGTATCCCCCGGGAGATCTTTTTGCTAATGTGAGAGGCATCGGCAGCCTCAACCAGTTCAAGCACCGGCTCATGACAGAGCTTGATCATACCTCAGTCTTGCATGTAAAAGGGCCTGTGGTGGTGGTTATCTATCAGGCAGGTAACGCCAAGCCTATCATGCGAGGTACATCTTGCACCTATGGGCCGCTATAACTATCCTTCTAAACTAATTGCTTTTGCTTGACTCTTCCAGTAAACCATTGTCTTTTTTTTCATCTTAGTGGTGGAGAGAGTAATTGGTACCTTTATGGTATTTCATAGGAGCTTCTAGCTGTTCGTTTTTAAATTGGCACCAAAAACCCAAGTGGTATTTTAGCTCAATTTAGAGCTTGGCACATTACTAAATCTGCTGGCACTAATTCACTTCTTTTTAATAGATAGGCAAGGTTGTTGTTCCGATGGATAGTTTATTAGATTCTTGTTTAAAAGAACCAAAGAAGATGAATAGAACTAAGAACACATAAAAAAGAGAGGAAAAAAAGCAGTGTGCCTTCTACTCATTGCCCAATGGGTACTCGACCGACTTCAATTGGTTCACGATATATATTTCTAGGTGGTTAGAGTTAATTCCCTCTCGAGGCAAGTACGAAAGCCTGGGCATATTATCCTAGAAAGCTATATTTCGATCCAAGCCCTAGGTTTGGCTGCAATGATAATCATAACATCAAAATGCATGGGTAAAAGTAGTGTTTGCATCAACAAGGATGATCGGTGGTACCGCTTATAAAATATGTAGCCACCGAATTTTGAACTTGTTATCCTCTTGCCTAACATGCAAAGATTGACCTCTTTGGGGTATTGGTGCTTCATAGGAGAGTTTAGGTTATGGCAGCCCTTGCCTATTAAGCAGAAAGCCGTTCATGCCGATTTGCTTCTCCAAGCTAGCAAAACTATTATTCCACATATGCACAACCACTTGAGCCCTCAATCAAATAAAAATAACCATCGAAGGACGTAGTAGCAAGGGTTGACTCTAGGGATACTACTAATTGATTGAGTAATCGAATTGTAGTATCAACTCGATTCTTTAATTGAGCATTTTGGTGTCCCCTGGACTAGACCCATGTAGATTTGGAATTATCCATCGCTACACTGTTCCCAAGGACTAGCAAAATCGAAATAGCGAAATTCTTGGGTGATCTCAATGGGTTCAGAAACCACACGTTTCTCTGGATCATCATAGCGTACTTCTATATATCCACCCAGAGGAAAGTCTTTTTGTAATGGATGACCCTCGAAACCATAATCTATTGATATACGACGTAAATCCGGATGATTGATGGAAGAAACACCAGACATATCCCATACTTCTCGCTCCCATCACCAGAAAAGGGGCTTTCTCACTATCACTTAGGGATTGTTTGTTTTTCGAATTTACTTTCCAAAAGAACTACAAGGAAAAGTCTTCTAAGTACTAATAAGGAGTAGAAATCTACTTCTTAATAGTACCAGTTCTCTTGGTGTACTAATAAAGAGTAAGGAGTTTAGGACTAGTTATCCATCCAATTTGGTTATATCATGGACTTGAAAAATGGATCTAAATCGTGCCTACTCGGCATTTCACGAGTTATGAAAGTGCAAAAAAAAAACAAAATTAACCAAACTTGCCGGATGTTGGAGGATCCACAATAGAATATGTTATATAATGACTCAATGACTCAAGGTAATGAAAGCCCTCCGGTCAACCCGGGAGCCCCACAAATCAAGGGGGTCTTGCGTCATTGGGTCAAGAGAAGTTCCGATTGAAGTTCAATATGAATCTTTTGGAGGTAAGATTTGAATGACCAAGTACAGCATCACATTTGACACCTGAGGAAGGTACAACCCAACTATGATGGCTGATCACTATAGCAACGGAAATACATGACTTTTTTCTCCCGTCCCACGGGTTAGGTGCTTAGCTGAAGGTGGAAGGCAAAGCCAAGGCTAGAGCAAGGGTTGAAAGACAATATAGAAGGGGTGGTAGTATCTACATCCCACCTGATGATGAAATTTATCCCACCAGAAGTAGAAGTGGGAGTAGAGTCCGGTCACCATAACATGGCACTTTGTTTGATTAGATATGCCATTGAAACAAATCTATTTTGTCTCTGTTTTCTTTTCAGCTTTTATTTGTAAAGTCTCTATTCCTCGGTGATCGAAGCCCAAAGATCTATGAACCACCTCATGTTTGACTAGCACTTATCAAGTATACGATTTCTTCTTACAAATAGAATTGGATTCTTATATTCCCCACCTATCCTACACATACGATCAAGGTTGTCACTACGTTGGATCGTAGTAAGCGAGTAGCCCTTTTGTAGTAAGCAGCTCGGAGTATCGGGACTAGCACTCACTGAACTTCTTGCTCACCTTCAGCAGCGGTTAGTCTCTTTTTCCAGGTCATATTGTAGCTTTAATTCACCTTTCATTCCCTCCTATCTCGAGAAGAGAAAGGGAACTGCTCCCGACTGTTCTCACAAAGTCTTTGCAACGGCTGGGAAACTTGGATATCAAAGAGAAGGTGCAGTTAGTTAGATGAATTGCTTTTGTGTAGCAACAAATGAAAATATGAGTACTTCTAATGTCAAATCGGGATTCACTAAGGTAGAAGTAAAGCATTGGGTCGATGGGAGAAGCTCGGTTGAAAGTTCTTTCCAGTCAAAGTTGAGTTTTAGAGCCCGACGAGCACTCATCTCCAGCATTCAGGTGGTCCTAATACAAGAAATAGAACCGGATCCTTTAGTACTCCCTTTGATCAAAGAAAAAAATTAGTAGATTGTGTCTCACGTATGCTTTAAAATCCAAAATTAAAAGAAAAAGGAAAATATGTTGATTATAGAAAAAATAGGAGGAAACTAGAATTAGAGTCGTATGGGCAAGTTCTATTTCGTCGGAATTCGTTGATTGCTCCTCCATCATGACTCGTGGGAGAAGACATCGGCAATAATAACTCAGTTCGAGGGGTTCCCCCCCGAACCCTCCTTCCCACCCTATTTGTAGGCTTGAGCCATCTATCTAAATGTTCATTTGAAGGCCTTATTTATCACAATTCTTCTAGTTATGCCTTCTCCTATTTACTTTTTATATTCTTTTTATTAATAATAATAATGGCATATTGGATCACTCTAGTGCGGCACGAAGCCGCTGATGCTGAGTAGGCTCCTATGCCACTAGCACAGTGGAGGTTTCATAGCGCGTCATGAGCATCGGGAAAAGGGTGCATACTTCAGTGCCACTAATTAGAGACTTTTTATTGGCCCTTCTTTGATTATTGATGACTTGGCTTCTTGCTCAAGTAAGCACCCGGCATACCAATTCATTATCGGTTAAAAACAACCGACATGTCAAGATCCAAATTCGAATTGGTTCCTGGTCCTGGTCAGAGACCACTGTGTTCACGCCGACGGTCCAACAAAGAGGCGAAGTAGTGGTGTCTTTCTTTCCATTACGAATGACACGCTTTGACTCTGTCAGGCTTTCGTCCATTGTGGAAAATTCCCCACTGCTGCCTCTCATAGGAGTCTGGGCCTGGAACAGAGGAATTGGCTTGCTCCTTTGCTCGTTGGGTAAAAAGCACACCAGTAAGGTATCAAAGCGTACCTACTTGAAAAGGAGACTACTTGACAGCAGCGCGATTTTGTTCTACAGGTAGTATGAAAGAAATGTGAAAATGTGATTTGAAGTTGCTGGAAGAGGACCTTTGTGATTGGTTATAGCCCGCCCGTAGATCCAAGAAAAGTATGAAGCGCTCAGTTGAACAAGTCTGCAAACAAAGTATCGATTGGTGGAAGCCAGTTCATGAAGATTCTCCCTTCTCTTACGTGAAATTCCCCTCTTTTGGTAAGCATCCAGTACCCCGTGCCCAATTTTTAACAACAAGGATATTCAGGCCCAATAATTTACAAAGCAAGTTCAAATTGATGTAAAATGAAACCTATTAATGCAAAAGCCCCATGGAGAGCTGCTCCCTAGATTTCAGGGAACCTCGTCTACTTAAATGCAAAGTAAAACGAGCCCCCAAAAGAGAAAAGAGACTGATATGGATGTCGGCGTTAGTTTTTCCAACCCCTTCTATATGGTACCAATTGTTGTTTCATGCTGAAAAGGGACTCCTAGTCTTCCATTCTTTTAAATACTGTAGGCCCCATTAATTACAGGAAAATTAATTGTGGAGCTATAGGCTTCAAAGTAAGATGAGCGGAAATTTGAATGAATCATTGAGTGAAAAAGGAGCAAAGAATGACAAAAGACGAGACTCTACTAGTCTTCCCACATAAATAAGAAGTCTTCCACACCTTCATTCTTTTCCTCCTCTGATCTTAGAAAGGAAATGGTAAGATCTTTGGCGCAAGAAGAAGGGGTGATCGGGCAGCAGGGCAGAGGGAACAGAGCCCTCGCCCCGGAGGGGAAGGCATTCCGTCATCCCATTTTGAGGACTCACAGAAATACCTCAGAGCCATTCATTATAGTGGTGGTGCCGTGAAGACAAATCCACTTCGTCGTCCAATAGTTACGACCATTTTTTTACCATCCATGCATGAATACCCTCATTTAAAAGAATATTTTGGTGTAGAAAGTCTCAAATTCAGGATCTTATCACTACAACAACGGATTGAGCGAAAGCTCTTTCCTTCCTTTATCTATATTCATACAGAATTCCTCATGAATCGCAATAATACTTACAGCTTCCCCCAATTCAACCAGACCACCAAGGATAACTTGTATCCATGCGCTTCAGATTATTAGCCTAGAGTTCGCCACCAACAGTATAGTAACTAAGATGCTATGTCTAGATGTTGACCTAACATGGATTGATTAGAAATTCTGAAGGGTCTCATCCTAATCTCGCAAAGGATCAACAATAGCTGTGTGTACTCGAGGACTCTTAAGTGATTGGCCTGCAAAAATAGAAGATTTGTTCTTTTTTGCAATTAGAACAAACATAAACTAATTTGACAGAAAAAGATCTATGGATTCGATCATTATATACCATTATATACATTTTTTGAGATATTTGTTTTTATTATTTGTTAATAATTTAAGGATTAATATTTCACTAAGGAGAAGATAGAATCAAAGCAAATGAAATTTCTAATTCTGATTAGAAAAAAAAGAATGAGATGCCTACATAACTCGTGTTCAATCTTTTTGAGGGAGTCAGAATCAGACCTAATGTAGTTCTCGGTCCTTTTTCTAAAGTTCCTAGCAATTTGCCATCTCCGAATATTTTTTATTCCATTTTTCTATGATATGTCTTTGGTCAGAGATGACTTTCCCCTCCCATTGCTTGGGAGCTCAGCACGGTTTTACGTTTTATTTCACTACTCATTGGGGGTTCTTTTCACCTTTCTTGTCTCCCCAATTGATTGACCCGCAATAATACCTACAGCCTTTCCTTACGATGATGGAATTTCTTCCATCAGCAAGAGTACCTTTGTTTATCTCCTTCAACTTTAATAAGAAACCTAGTCTCTCGATACTAACTAATTAGTTAGGAGAGGTGCTTACTTTTGTAGTTAAGAATTCATACCCCATCTGCCGAATCGCTCATGTTATGATCTTCTACATCCTAGGTCTCTGCATTCCATCACCTGGCTTCCAGAACCTACTCCCAGTTGGCCAGCATCAAAGCAGAAGGAGCTTTACCCTTGGAGTGAATTAACGAGCCTAGGAAACCAACCAATACACAAATCCCACCTAATTGTTTGAATTGTGTAATCTCCCATTATGGAGATTGGCAACCGACTCAATCTCGCCTATTGAAGTTCTATTCAAAAACCTCATACGAGAACTTGTATAGAGCCCTCAAAAAGATACACTAGCTTCTTAAATGAAAACATAAAAAAAGATTTTTTTGTTACGTCGGGAAATAATTTTCCAGGATAACTAAGGTCCGTTAGGCACCTAATCCTTATGTCATAATAGATCCGAACACATGCCTCGGATTGACTTCAATATATAATTGTTCCAGTGAATAACTAAAAAAAGAAGGACGCGAGACTCAAAATCTTGTGCTAAAGAGTGTGGAAATGAATTTCAAAGATCTTGGGCAAATCCAAAGAAGGCTATCGGCAAGGCTTGGAAAAGCCTTAAGTTTAGGCTCGCTTCCTTCACCGAATTGATTCACCCAAGTCCAAACCTAGAAAAAAAAAACCATTTCACTTACGGTAGGATGAGAAATCCAGATAAAATGTTCCAAAAACTATCAAATCCTGATGCGACAACTGCGGCTGTGTGAAAGTTCAGCATCATAGCGTACTTCCACATATCCACTCAAAGGAAAGTCTTCTCGTAATGGTGACAGCAGTTGTTCCCTGAGAAACCTATCATTGAGCACAACCTTGTTTGTGGGGTTCGATTCCCCCGTACATTGATTCTCAATGAGGCACCCAAATGTGTAAAAGATCATAGTCACACTTAAAAGCCAATTACTCTACCATTGAGTTAGCAACCCACCAACTTTCAATTGCTAAAAACAACAGTTTTAGAAGGGACATAGGCCCTGATGGGAATGGGAGATGACCGGTAAGCCAGATGCTTCACGAACCACCGCTTTGTGAACAGCCCCCTCTGTTCAATACCGATACCTATTAGATTCCATAGCCTATTCTATAGGGATCATCTAGAAAGAAAAGAGCCTTGGTTCCATTTAGACAGAAAAGCTGACATACTGGAATATGAGTGTGTGACTTGTTATCCCGAGATCGAGCGTCAAGGTCAAAGCCTTGATGATCGGTAAAGAAAGGGGTTAGCATAAGATTCTATAAGACTCGCTTGGTCCATCAAAGATAGACGTTTTCTACCTCCACTTATCATGAAGTACGATCCATAGGAAGGAGTGAGATGATTTTGAAAAATTCATCATAGACTTCCTCGTACGATCCGGCTTCCCAAGTCTTCCTTTCATTGTGAAACATTGGTACTCACTAGTAAAGAACTCGGTGTGAGATATCGCCTTATTCAAGAAACCCTAGATGTTGTCGCAGTAAAGAATCGTCAACAAGGGTGTTCTAGTGCGTTGTATATTCTTATCCCCCTTTGCTTGAAAGCCAAAAGGAGCTCACAAGACAAAAACAAAAGTTACGCTCAGGTTATGGAACTGAAAGTCAGTGCTCAGGCCCGCGTCTTTGACTTCTATTAATTTCTTTTCTTCTTTAATGCAATAGCTATAGTTTGACTGAGGGAAATGTTTACAGTCGAGCTCGTGTGAAGTGTTTTCGCAGATGCACCGCATGTGCGGGTCCACATCAATTCCTTTGAGTTTCATTCTTGCGAATGTACTCCCCAAGTAGGATACTTAACGCGTTAGCTCCCACTTCAATGCTTTCGCTAGCCCTAGAATTGGAATACTCTGCTTCAGGTCAACAAGAAAAGGCCAAGGGAAGGTAGCGTGATCAGCTTTTCGGATCAAGATTCTGAGGGACGTACCTGAACTGATAACATTTGAGATTATGCAGGATTATACCCGAAAATGAAATTAATATCATTATGCCCATCTTCCTGGGGGGGGGGGGAGGAGAAGATGCTCTTTTAGAGTCACACAAGCGAAGGAGAAGAGGATGGGTCCCGAGGAGGCATCCCTCTTTCCTATGTCCTTCCCCCCTTAGCCCTTTCACTAGTGGTTACTCCCGATCTGACCTTCTTGGCCCACCCAAGTGAAATTACGAATAAAAAAAGGATTATCTTCAGAGGAATTATTGGGTGAATGGAAAATTGATCCCTCGAGGATAAACTGATATGAACATGGCTGAATCATGATCACTCCGAGCAAACCCCACTTCAAAAACCAACGCTATCGGGGCTTGTTGAGTGAAGAGCTCCCCTTCACTAGGGTCAACATCCTAGAGGCTATGCTATTTGTTCAACTCTCTTGCTCGTCTTAGACATCTGAGCTCTTAACTCATCAGAAGGTAGGCTAACTAAGCTATATCCTTAACATATGCATGTCCAAAGAGATGCCACAAGAGAGAGGCCTATGTTCAAGGAATGAATCTTTTTTTGATAAGAAGGCTGGTGGCATATGAAGAGAGGGCGGCAGAACCCCTTTTTTCTTTATGTATTATTTTTTTACTATACCTGTTGACGTAGCATTATAGACCATTCTATTATCAAAAGTAGAGTATTCTTGCAATAGGACTTACAACCTCTACCTATCTTATCCAAAATTCATAAACCAATGATAGGATCACTTTGGACATGTCGACAGGTACGATCTTTAAATTAGCCGCAAATTTCATATTTGTAATAGTGACTCGATAACTTAGATGAACTATAATTTTGGAGCCGCAATGGGTGGGAGTGTAGGTTCACGCTGTGTACGAGGCTTTTACAAAGCAGTTTGACACATGAGAATTGATATGGTCATTTGGGAGCCGTACACCCTCGACTTGGTTCTCTGACAATCCGCAGGATATGGGATCTCCTAACAGTGCTACAGGGACTCGTAGTTTTGGATGACGAGGAGAAAGTTGTTTTTTCACATCTTCATTAAGGACTACGCCACCCACCAAGTGATGTGCCAGTTCGACCGGCGCCAGGAGTTCCCAGTCCCGCTGGGAGACTGTGTTCCTACTTCTGTGCACTCGTGAGTCACAATATCAGCTACCTTGTTTCATTATGTGTTTTACATTTCTCAAATTCAAACTCCATTTTAGGTTGTCGACAAATGGGCCACAAAAGAGGCTAGTTGGCCTGGCCAATAGGATGCAACCCTGGGTGCAACTGTGGGGCTACGCTCTTATGGACGCGATCGAGTATGTTGCATAGTTACTTGGGGAGCGAGGTTCACGCAGAGGTAGTGAGTATGGCTACTAGGCTGCGTGAGCATGGCACCTGTGGTATGGCAATGGATGACATCATCGGAGCGTTCTCCCGTTTGGCCGCTAAGGGCCGACGTATCATGAAGTGCACATCGTCCTGGCAGGTCGACATTGTTGTACATCACCTGTCGGTGGCACGTACCACGTAGAGGCCCCCACAACGTACCTACACCTCGGGCCTAGAGTCATTCTTCGCTACTCCTCAGCTTCAATGCTATGAATAGGAAGGAGGCTTTGGTTGGGTCGTGCCTGTGTACGCTAGTTCTTAGCCTTTGCGCCCTAACATAGGCAGGGGGCTCTGGTTGGGCCACGCCTATGTACCCTAGTTCTCAGCCTCCGCACCCTGACCAGGCAAGAGGCTCTGTTTGGCTGTGCCTGTGTTCGTTCCTACGTCGGGTATGTCATGACTCTTTATTCCATATCTCTATCTTACTACATAGTATATGGCAATACTCACTTGTTTGTGCACGATGTAATGTAGGTGTGTTCCACATTGAGACTACCACATAGGTTTTTGAGAGTTCACCACACTTTAGCTAGGACCCATGGCTTGACTACAAAGGGGCCTCCGAAGTGATGGGCCCATCCCAGTTCTACAGTGCACCTCTGCCCACTCAGCAGGAGACGGAAGACATGTACGGTCTCTAGTTGACCAGATGAGAGTGCCATGAAACTAGTTGGTACACACCATCCACATACGACCATCCTTGAGAGGAGGAGGAGGTAGCCATGCCAGCTTCAGCATGTAGGCCAAAGCATGCCAGAGGTAGAGCCTAGGATAGGGGTCAGGGTAGGGGCCAGGCGTAGTCTGTTTTACTTGTATGCTTAGTTAATGTATTTTGTTCATACTGTTGCATGACTATTTATTTTGTTTACATTTCCATTTCATTAGTTCAGACTGTTCCTGCATGATGAAAAATTAACCAATCCGTGTTGCCAATAGTCGGCAGATCAGTCAGAGAAGCTACTAGAGTGCGTGATTCATCAAATCCGTAGCACTGGCCGCTACAACGGGCCTATACCCATAGCATGCAAATCATGACTTTAATGGCATGCGCAATGACCAATCACTTGGTCCAAGCACCACCACTCGGAAACTGTGCGCCCGTGACTCGATTCCAACACATGGCTGGATTCCCTAAGATCTCTAACACAAGCCACCAGCACCTACTCTATATAAGGGTAACCCCAAGGAAGAATATGCTTCAGTGCATACAAACCGAATACTTCATCTCCACTACATTCCCATCCATAGCTTCTGGGTCTGGGTCTGAGTCTAACAAGGGTAAGGACAATATGGGCCCTTACGAGCTATGGCGTGACATACTTGATAGAATCAAGTGTGAGGACAAATAGTAGAAGACAAATAAAGACTCAGAGAAGAAGAAGTGGGAAATGGAGCTGCAGATAGAAGCGCACGAGGCACGCATGTCAAGGTGCGACTGCGGTAAAATAGCATGCTAGAAACCGTTTCCACTTGCCACGGTTGCTTGGTACTAATGTGGGTAAGTGTACATAACATCCTACCATGTTACAAATTTCATCTAATTTACCTGCTTCCATCCAATAGTATGATAATCCTAGGTGCAAGCACGAATGGTACGCGAAAGAAGAATGGTACGCAACATCAACTATGGATACAAGGAGGCTAAGGCAATGAGACGTGTGGATGTTGAACGGCCAAAGATGAGGCTATAGGAGCTCAATGAAGAGTGGTGGGATAAGTACCTCAATACATGAGGTAACATACATGTTCCTTCATAATGCGTGTGCGGCCTACCGGCTGTGCCGGAGCCTATGGCACATGGACTGGCACAAGGGTACGTGTGCAGCAAACCCTATCCCCAATTATGCAACTTTCAAGAGAACCATTGGGAATATCTGGATGAGAAACCTCCATCTTTTCCACCAACCTAGTAGAAGTTTTCTTGCACCTAGTAATATGTCTTTCTTTAAGGCATGCTTCATTTAGCGATGAGGTTCTATATGCCATTGTAACTTGTCATAGATTGTCTACGGCTAGGGTACGAGTAGGTACATGGTGCCTTATGTACTGTAGCTACATACATGCAATGAATGCTTACGATAAGCCTTATATGTGATGTATTTTACTGTCATCAATGAAATGGCCGGAATTTATCATTATGCCAATACGTCTTTTCTATGTCTAATGCTTTCATAGGATTCCCTACCTTTCATGCAAAGGTAAGAATAACTCCTTGCTGAACTTTTGTAGTGAGATGACCACACCAAGCAGCAACTTTCACATGGAATCTCTGTCAAGCATCAATGACACAACTTTTTCAGTTTCCATAGGGAATCCCTGGTCATTTATCCTTGTGCACAATACTCCCATGCTCTAGCCCCCAGTCATGCATATGCACTCAGTCCATGCATCGGCCCCCAACCACCATAAATAACCCTAGCTTGAATCATAGGTACAACACTCATTTCTCACCTCTCTCAATTGCAATGTCTTCCTCAACTCCACCAAACCCACTCGAGAAACATTGGACGAGTTCCATCCCCAGGGGGTTGAACTGCTGATGTGCTTATGTGACGACCCTTATAGGCTCCGTGACTCCGAGGACATCACCTACACATATGCTAGACACTTCTTTATATGTGCCAACTACCAATACGACCCGTCTCGACATGGACCATATAACTAACCACCGGCATAGCGACATAGGTCACTCCTATAGTAGTTTTTATACGATTTCATGCATCATCTTACTAATCTTTTCTCTTGTTTCATTTGTCCAGTCTCCTCCATATATCTGTGACTTCATAAGATAGCTGGACATGGAGCAAAATGAGGACCAAAAGCCGTGGGTCGACATGAGCATGCGGTGGAGGAGACAAGCTTACGAACACTAAGAGTGTGAGCAACAATAGCAGAAACTACGACTGAAGCATCAGGAGGAGGAGAACAAGAGGAAGATAACAAAGGAGCACGCTGAAGCACACAAAGCTGAGAGGGAAATGATGCAGGAGAGGGTTTGTCATGTTAAGATGGTAGACCCCAATACCCTCATGAAGGGCAAATATCCTAGGTGCACTCAGTAAAGCATCTATTGTAACCTGACCTATTTTCATTCACTACGACATGTTAGGCTTAGCAGTGACACGTTATTAGGTTAGTTTTTAAGCATACCATACATGCCAACGTTTGTTATCATCCTCTCTTTATGGTTAGAGTCCATTCACGCAACGACGAAAATTCTAGGTCCTATGTAATGTTCATCAGCGTATGTAATCTATTTGTCGGGTTCTATAATAATTATGCTTCAAAACTATTATTGTTCGAAAATTTGATTTTATATCCTCCCAATGTACTTCACTCAAAAAATTACTTACACAATTTCACATCAACTAAATAAAGAAATATCGATAAAATTACGTCAAACCCAAAATTAAGAAAAAAAATAAACATTATGTGATGCTGTTTGGACAACTATTTGCACAACAAATATTTTTTGCCGAACAAATTTTTGTATTTCCGTACTAAGACAAAAATCACTGAAGAACATATTTTCGCCTCACCAATCAGTGAAAAATTAAAATTTTCTGTTTCATTGTGCAACCAGTCTGCGAAAATAGAATTTTCACATATTGGAACTACAAAAATTTGAAATTTTGCAGTTTCAATAATAGAAAATATTTTCTATATTTAAATGAGCAAAAATTCAATTTTTCGCAGATTGAAAGAGCAAAAATCTAGTTTTCACACATTCATTGTGCAAAAACTAGATTTCGCTGAATGAATATGCGACAATGGGTTATTTTTGTAATTTTTTGAATTTGGGCAATATTTTTGAAATTGCCATATAAAAAAAATAATATTAAAAAATATTTTTGAGTTGATCCCCTCCTAGCACCCAATCCCCTCTCAAACAGGTTGTTTAATCCCTTAGTTCCTAAGCACCATTTCAAATGTGCTGGGATTGGTACGGATTGCCTCCTACAGCACAGATGCATGTGTACTGACTAATCTAATTGCAAACAGAGCACGGCTTAATACAAGGAAATTATATAGTATGGATCACTATGTGCATACCATTACAATGTCAAGAGCTGTACAAAAATATTTCTAAAAAGCAGTAAAGTAAAAGAAAATCATCGAAAAATCCAAAGAAAATTAAAAAAAGGAAAATAAAGCCCCCATAAAAAGAAAATAGGAAACACCAACATGCAAGTGCATACTTGAACACCTGACAATGTATGAAATACTTACACATGACTTCAAGTAATGCATTTCATTATTCCTAAATGCAATGTATATGACTCGAGCATCTCAAAATGGTAAAAAGAAAACTTTGCATGACCTAAACCTGATAATTCCATGTGCATATGTATTGAGGACAAGGTCTCTCCTTATCTGCAACTTTGCTTACTTCTCTAGGGCACCATACTTGCAGAACCAACTTTCATAGCTTCTTAGATCCAACTTATATCTGTTGCAAAAGCAAGTATCAAAGGAGACACAAGTTTTTCACTGAACAAAATAAAAAGAATACAATTCCTGCTTGTTGCCTTGGTAAGTGATCAAAATGACTATGATAACAAGTGCGAAATTGCGTCCATCTCTAGTTGACCATGACAACAGCATTGGGAAATAACATCTCTACTCTTGAGTGAACAAGAGTAGTCTCAGTGCAAGCGTAGGTTATTCAAATAACATCTCTACACTTGAATGAACAAGAAACTATCCCAAACATGAAATTATCGTACAAACATGAAAGAAAAAACAATTATTGGATGCTAGAAATAGTGTTCAAGCTATGTAGAGAACAATTAGTTTTGAAAGTTCTAAACTTAGTAGTTGAGTTTGCAAGAATTTCAAGAGCTATGGCTGGAAATCAGGATCATTGTCAAAAACCTGTCAGCCAAAGCTTAAAATTATACAGGCACCTACTAGTGGCAGGCATGAGCATAAAAAAACAGAATTAATTCAACTGCAAACTTCAACTCAAAATACCACAAGCAAGCACATAGTGCCGCCCTCTAAAAATATTTCTACTATATAAAACTCAAGTTGGTTCCCACGTGATATCTTCCTATCTAATAAAAAACCATAAAATTCGACTAATTTACCCACTTTTGACATCCATCCTCATCCTCCAGTCTTTCCGCCTCATTACTGGCTATTGATATAGAAACCATTTATTAATAAAAATAAATAAAGAAATTAGAAGAAAAATTAGTAGATAATCTCCTCCTTTTTTGGATTTTAGTATACGGCATCGCTCCTAACGTATTAGTTCTACACTCGTATAGCGCATCCACATATTCATACCTTGAGTTTGTGTTTGATGTTGTCGTGTTCAATGTTTTTATCTTTGTTGCAACACACAAACACTTAGCTAGTTATTGAAAAAATACATAAATAACAAAGCAAGACTTAATAGAAACAGGGTATCGCGACCAAACAAGTACTTTCATGATCTTAATTGTTATGATCAATTTAATCATGTTAGATCAGCACGAATATACTAAAATCTCTAAAACAGATGTATGACTCAAAATTCCTTACAGGAAAAAATAAATCAATTGAAAAATATAGATGAAGCAAAATATTGTGATCCCATCACTGACTTGAATGCATACAACAATAGCAGGAACATTCATGACTCATGGCTCATGTGTCATGTGTTTCAGATGTGCTAGTGCTACTCCTACAGCAATGTGACCTCATCACCACGGAGCAAAATTGAAATAATGCAGTGAATGAACCCCAAAAGAACAATCGAACTTAGTTGACATCGGGTGTACAGCTAGTGTATATTGGAGCAACTTATTTTGACTGCAACGGCTAGCTACAGCACAATTAATGAACTTGTAAAAAAGACTTCACCATAAACTTTCAAAAATTGACTTGCAATTGAGTTAGAACAACAATTAGCTTTCAGAAATTGCAGAGGCAACCAACATACAAAATCACTAGCCAAAACCGATTGGATAAGCAAGCTTCACACTGCAACCACCACATGTTCTAGAGTTTAGACTGTACCATGTATAAGATCCAATCATTTGAACTATGACCATGTGAAATTCGACATCCCCCAGATGTGTCTCATTTTTCAACTCGCGAGCACAAACGAAATTTACGCATGTTCAAATTGCGACACTAGCATTTTTCATAGCACATGAAGGAATATTGCTAATTTAGTATGATCTCTAATCATCTATACTTCTATATCTATACTAATATAAAAAGCACGAGTTTGGTATGAACTTTTGACCTTAAGCATCCATCGTATTTGATTGAATGGTCAAGATCATGTATGTGTTCCCCCCTAAAATCATGAGATCAATTAATGAAGCATCTAAACCTAGCTGCAATTTAGGTAGTGTTTGGTTCATTTCAATATTTTCTATTTGGTTTGCCATCTCTGCTTCTCTCATCCCCCACGGCAAGAACTCGATGCTGCCCAACGCCACAGGGTACGCCCAACACATTTTCTTGCTGGCTGAGACGTTTTGCAAATCGATCCACACTCTCCAACACCTGGGCATCGAGTGGAAGAGGGCAGCGGCTCTCGAGTGCACCTCGAATGCCTTGGGGTGTCTTAAGAGCCACTATCCTACGTTCGACTTGGGGTCATCGAGAGGGGCTTCAATTGTGAATCCGCAGACGTGGCTGGTCTCGTGCAGAGTAGTGTCCCCACCGCTACCTCCGTTGTAAACAGGCTCAAATTTGAGATTATCCCGGAGGATGTGTAAACATTCTACCTTTTGTCATTTGTTCCTGTAACTCGTCTTGGACCACTTTCAGTTTTATCTCCCGAGTTGATCCATACTTGACAAGATTCTCATGCTGAAACATTAGAGTTAGAGCGAAAAGAATGAACTATTCAACCTATTAGCCCTCGAATATTGACTCGAGCAAGGATACTTCCGACCTCCTGGACCATAGGAAGAACACGACTTGAGTACTTCTCATCGCAATTTAGATTCTTAGTAGACAAAAACCCTTGAACCATCGGATGAAGAAAACTCCAACGACTAATCTGCGAAACACTAGGGTTGAGTTGTACTTCTGTTCCAAGTGTTACAGACTTATTGGATTGTGTGTACTTGGGTGTGGACTAGCCTGTCGTCAAATTTCCACAGACTTATCGCCAAGTCCTCCTTTCCAAAAGATAATTGTAGATGAGAAAGATAAAACGCCTGAAAATTTACTAAAAAAATATCCTTCCTTTCCTAGCCATGACTGTTCAATCGAGAAGAAACTTTAAATTGGACAGTCAAAGTCTAAGAAAAGCTTTTATCCCCTACCCCCCAACTGCTAGGTTGGATAATTTCTTCCGACCTGGCATTCATGTCCCTTAGCCCCCGACGGTTTAGTCGAGAAATATCTTTTGATCAAGTAGTCAAAAACTCTGAAAAGTTTTTAATCCCCTAGCCCCCGACTGTTTGAGAAGTCTTTTAATCAAGCAGTCAAGAACTAACAAAATATTCAAATCCCCTAACTCCCGACTATTCTATCGAGAAAGAAGCTTTCGATCGGGCAGTCAAAAACTAGGAAAGTCAAAAATAAACTTCTTGTATAAGCAGGTGATAGATTGAAAAAATATAGAGTTTTCATATTCTTTATGTGTAGAACGCTTTCTCCCGACCTTATCATGCCACTGCTAAGAATGAGATAAAACAGATCATCGAGTAGCCTGTAGTTAGTAACTTCGTCTGCTATCTTATCAGGTTAAGAATAATCTCATCATTGAGTCTCACAAGATAAATGTCGAGAAAGAACAAAATTTAGCCAAAGTTTTCAGGCAAACATACTGACTTTAATATTGTTCTAGAAAAATACTTAGAATGCACTTGGTCAGGCTTATCGGCTAAACGTAGTTACACATAGAACTTGCGGAGTCAATCAATATTCCAAGAGTTGTTAAGTACTCATCCGCCCTCCATTGCTAGGTTCACTGACCCTGGTCAAGTGACTTCGACCACCGTGAAAGGGCCCTCCCATGCGATTGAAAGTTTTGTGTGGCTCTGAGTCTTTCCGAGAACTTGGTCTCCCACAACAAGAGTTTGACCATTATCCTTGTGGTTGTGATAGAGGTGGAGAATTTGTTGATACTTGGTTGTCCTTAATAGCACCAGATCTCGTAACTCATCAAGGAAATTGAGTCATCTGCTCGTCACAGAACTTGATCGTGTTCCGACAAGGCTTCCACTCGTGGAGAGTCTATCTCTAGTTCAGAATGGAGCATTGTTTTTGACCCGTAAACTAGGAAGAAGGGAGTTTCTCCCATGGCCCAACTAGCAGTTGTTCGAACAGCTCATAGCGCTGAAGGGAGCTATCAAACCCAAGTTCTTAAGTAGGTCATGAGTCTGTCAAAGACTCACTTTTTTTATCCCTTGTAAGTTGATGCCATTGGCTAATTCAAGCTGGCTATTACTCTGTGGATGAGCCATGGTGGAATAACATACTTTTATTCCCAGTTCTCCACAATACTCCCGGGAGACCTCACTAGTGAACTGGGTTCCATGATCCGTTATTATTTGACTTGGAACTCCGAATCGAGTCACTACGCTCCTCATGATGAATCGTTTGGAACCTTTTGCAGTTATTTTACCTGTTGGTTTCATTTTGATCCACTTCGTGTATCGATAGCGATGAATAGGTGTTCATAACCCCCGAGGGCTTTTGGGAACTGGTGAAGGGTTGCGGGTAGGCTACGCTAGCACAAAATAAATTTTCTCTACCGCATTCAACCAGGAAGCCATGCGAGTAGGGGATCATGAATCGTTACCACTTGACGAGCAGTGCAGCGGAAGAAGAGTTGGAGCAGACCAATCCAACGTCGTGCGCGTCAAGTAGTCGATCGTCAACCTCGTCCCGAGCACGTCCCGAGCACCTTCCGAGTACTCGCGGGTACGTCCCGAGTACTCCCGAGCAGATCAGCACCGCAATAGTAGCAGCGCCTCCACGGTATCCACACGTACAAGGATGGAATCGCCGTGCGCCGGTGTGCTAGCACCGCGCGCCCGGCTAGGGTTTCGAAGGGAGTTCGGGAATAGGAGGCGGCTAGGGTTTCTAAAGAACACCATGCGCCTTGGCCCCTGCCTATTCTTATATAGAGCACGCTAATGGGCCTTTAATCAACATTAAAGCCCATTATGACTCTAAACCCTAATGGTCCTTTAATCAACATTAAAGCCCATTAGCAGATCCAATCCGCAAACTCGATCGCCTCTAGGGCATATTACCAACAATCTCCCACTTGCACTAGAGTCAGCACAAGTTTTATATTCCATCCCCTTAAGTGTGTGACCCGTTAGGTTCATGTGTAAACGGCCGCTATCCGGAAACCCTTTTCCGAATTGCAAGTCAATAGCGGTACCTAGCAGGACATATTGACTCCCGAATGCACACAAAGATTATATCGGCTGAACCTTGATATACTCATGCACCAATCCCTTTACCACACGATACCAGTCAAGCTCAAGGCGAGATTCGTGCCACCCTTGTGATAGCTCGACCATTCACTCGATCAAGTAGTGGATTCACCATGATTAACTCTTTAATCACATTGGCATGGCCATGCACTTTCCAATCCAACTACCTCGAGGGGCCCAGAGATATCTCTCCCGTTATTTAGGAGGGGTAAATTCCATCTTGATCACTCACATCCCACGACATGTTTCATAACATACCCGAAAGCAACCTTTATAACTACCCAGTTACGGAATAGCGTTTGGAAGCCCCTAAGTGTGTTACTACACATTCTGGAATCAATGATGATCTCAGGTCAAAGGATTCTGTAGGTACACCATTTGAGATAACAACTGATGGCACATTAAAAATAACAATCCCAGCAGTATCTCAGGGTGGGTCTATCCAACATCATGTTCTCTAACATGTGTCCACATTACTCATTTGATATCTCCATATCTATGATCCGTGAAACATGATCATCATTCAGTCAAATATGCTAATCTATAAATCATTATTGTCCCACACAATGATATGAGATTAGGGACTATTTAGAATAACATCATAAAAACAAAGAGTTTCACAAACAAGTCACATACTTGCTGATCAATGTAAATGATAATTATTCATGGAACCAGATAACAATTATCCAAAAGTACATTAGTATAGACAGAACACATTCTCTCACATGCACTAGAGTCTATCCCGCAAGTATCTAATACCCATAGAGCTCAAGTGTGCCTCATGCTTGGGCTGTGGGAGAGGCTTCGTCAACGGATCAGCAATATTCGAATCCGTGTGCACCTTGCATATCTTTACATCACCTCTATCAATAATCTCTCGAATGAGGTGATAGCGCCGAAGTATGTGCTTGGACTTCTGGTGCGACCTAGGCTCCTTGGCTTGTGCAATGGCACCACTATTGTCACAATAGAGGTCCATTGGACTGGACGCACTAGGGACCACACCCAACTCAGAAACAAATTTTCTGATCCAAACAGCCTCTTTTGCAGCTTCCGAAGCTGCGATATACTCGGCCTCCGTTGTGGAATCAGCAACCGTTTCTTGCTTGGAACTCTTCCAACTCACCGCACCTCCATTGAGGCAGAACACAAAACCAGACTGCAATCTCGAGTCGTCCTTGTCGGTTTGGAAGCTAGCATCGGTGTAACCATTTACAACGAGCTCCTCCTCACCTCCATAGACTAGGAACATATCCTTAGTTCTTCTCATGTACTTGAGGATACTCTTTACTATAGCCCAGTGACATTCACCTGGGTTCGATTGATATCTGCTCGTAACACTTAGAGCATAGGAGACATCTGGGCGTGTACAAAACATAGCATACATGATGGACCCGATAGCAGAAGCATACGGGATCGCACTCATCCTCTCGAGCTCATCAGATGTCTTAGGACATTGATTCTTGCTGAGAGTGATGCCATGTGACATTGGCAAGAAACCTTTCTTGGAATCTTGCATATTGAACCGATTCAATACCTTGTCAATGTACGTGCTCTGGCTTAATCCGATTAGTCTTTTCGACCTATCTCTATAGATCTTTATGCCCAATATGTATGCTGCCTCTCCTAAATCTTTCATTGAAAAACTCTTTTGCAATGAAGATTTGACAGCATCGAGCATTGGAATATTATTTCCGATCAATAATATGTCATCCACATATAAGACCAGAAACACAAGTGCGCTCCCACTAGTCCTTTTGTAAACACAAGGCTCTTCTTCATTCTTGATGAAACCAAACCCTTTGATCACTTCATCAAAACGAAGATTCCAACTCCGAGAAGCTTGCTTTAGTCCATAGATGGACTTTTGCAGCTTGCAAATCTTCCCAGCATTTTTCGGATTGACAAAACCTTCAGGCTGTGTCATGTACACATCCTCACTTAGGTTTCCATTAAGGAAAGCCGTTTTGACATCCATTTGCCATATCTCATAGTCGAAATATGCAGCAATTGCTAGGAGAATCCGAATAGACTTTAGCATTGCGACGGGCGAAAACGTTTCATCATAATCAACACCTTGAATTTGCCTGAAACCTTTCGCCACCAATCGTGCCTTATAGATGTGAACATTTCCATCAACGTCTATCTTTTTCTTAAAAACCCATTTACACTCGATAGTTTTCACACCATCAGGTGGATCGACCAAGTTCCAAACTTGGTTTTCTCTCATGGATTCTAACTCGGATCTCATGGCTCCAAGCCATTTTTCGGAGTCTGGTCCCACCATTGCTTCCGAGTAAGTCTTAGGTTCATCATTGTCCAACAATAATATGTCGCGCTGCCCCGTGGTTAGGAACATAAACCGCTCGGGTGCACGACTGAACCTTTCCGACCGACGTGGGGCTGGTGTCTCGACAACAGGTTCTGCAACATCTTGCATACCGAGTTGTGGTTCAATAGGAGCTGAAACACTTTCAAGTGGTTCCCGAATTTCTTCGAGTTGCACCGTGCTCCCACTAACTCTCTTCGCGAGAAACTCTTTCTCAAGAAAGACACCATTCCGGGCGACAAACACTTTGCCTTCTTCCCGGTTATAGAAATAATATCCTTTGGTTTCCCTAGGATACCCCACAAAGAAGCATTTATCAGATTTGGGAGTGAGCTTATCAGACGACAAACGTTTTACATAAGCCTCACAACCCCATATCTTAAGGAAAGACAATCCGGGACGCTTCCCGGTCCATATCTCATATGGTGTCCTCTCTACAGCCTTAGATGGAACCCTGTTTAACGTGAAAGCAGCAGTTTCTAGAGCGTATCCCCAGAAGGACAATGGAAGATCAGATTGGCTCATCATCGACCGGACCATGTCTAACAAAGTTCGGTTCCTCCGCTCGGACACCCCATTCCATTGTGGCGTGCCCGATGGAGTCAATTGTGGAACGATTCCACATTGCCTTAGATGATCACCAAATTCATGGCTCAAATATTCACCTCCACGATCTGATCGCAGAAATTTAATTGTCTTGCCTATATGATTTTGTACTTCATTCTGGAACTCCTTGAACTTTTCAAAGGATTCAGACTTGTGCCTCATTAGGTAGATGTAACCATATCTACTAAAGTCATCGGTGAAAGTAATGAAATACTGAAAACCACCTCTAGCTGTAGAACTCATCGGTCCACATACATCTGTATGTACTAGGGCCAATAATTCATTTGTCCTCTCACTTCGACCAGTGAAAGGCGTCTTAGTCATCTTGCCAAGTAAACAAGACTCGCATGTATCAAATGATTCGAAATCAAATGAATGTAGAAGACCATCTTTATGGAGCTTCTGCATACGCTTCTCATTTATATGACCTAATCGACAATGCCAAACAAAAGTGGGATTCAAATCATTAAGCCGAGGCTTCTTTGTATCAATGTTATAGATAGTTATATCCTCAAGATCCAATATATATAATCCATTTACTAATGGACAATTACCATAGAGCATACCATTCAAAAATATCGAACAACACTTGTTCTTTATTATGAATTCATAACCGTCTTCTTCCAAACATGAAGAAGAGATAATGTTTTTGCCCAAGGCAGGAATATAATAACAATTATTTAATTCCAAAACTAATCCTGAGGGTAGCGATAAGGAGTAAACGCCAACGGCCAACGCAGCAACTTTTGCACCATTGCCGACGCGAGCATCCAGTTCGCCTCTTGCACACTTCCTAGTCCTTTTCAGTCCCTGCAACGATTTGCAAGTATGAATCATTGATCCGGTATCAAATACCCATGAATCATCAGGACGAGTAGCAAGATTAATTTCAATAACATTTATACCTGAAGATGAAGTCTTACTTCCCTTCTTCTTTTTGAGTTCTTCCAAGTACAATTTGCAGTTCCTCCGCCAATGACTAGTCTTATGGCAGTGGTGGCAAGTGTCAGAAGCGGCAGGGCCAGCCTTGGGCTTTCCAACAGGTTTAGGCTTAGAACTCGAGATCTCATCCGAAGTTTTAGCCTTGTCCTTGCGCTTTCTCTTCTTGCTATCCTTTTGAACCATCATCACATGACTAGAGCTCTTCTTAATGCTTTCCTCAGCAGTTTTTAGCATCCCATGCAATTCAGCCATGCTTTTCTCCATGCTGTTCATATGAAAGTTCAAAATGAACGGCTCGAAGCTCGCAGGGAGCGACTGGAGAATTACATCCGTAGCCAACTCAGGGCTAAGGGGAAAACCAAGTTTTTCCAGGCTTTCAATGTAACCAATCATTTTGATCACATGAGGACTGACTGGACTGCCTTCTGTTAACCTGCACGCAAACAAGGACTTTGAGGTGTTGTACCTCTCGGCCCGAGCTTGGTTCTCAAACATGCCTCGGAGTCCCACAATCATATCATGGGCATCCCTGTTCTCATATTGCTTCTGAAGCTCAGAGGACATACAGGCAAGCATGAGGCAGCTAACATCCAGTGAATCGTTGGTGTGCTTCTCATAAGCCCTCCGATCCGCGGCAGGAGCATTATCAGCTGGTTCATCAGGATAGGGGACCTCTAGAACATATTCCTTTTTCTCTTGTTTGAGAACAATTCTCAGATTTCTATACCAATCAATAAAGTTTGTTCCAGAAAGCTTCTCTTTTTCAAGAATCGATCGCAAATTAAAACTGGAAGTGTTACTAGCGGCCGGTGCCATGATCTACAACAAAAAAATGCAGGTTCAGCACTATGCCTATGTGAATCTTCTATTAAACAATTTAACAAAAGATACTCCACTATATGTGTTTTCCCTCTAACAACATATAGAGGATCAAGATCCATATTCAACTAAGTTCTAGTGAGCTTTGGCATCACTGCTAGAAACTTAGTGACATAGGTAAGCAACGCCTTGCTAATCACATCCCTATGTGACTCTTGTTTGCTGGGTGGCATCGAATGCCCCGGCGCCCAACATCATGCCCCAAAGCCCAAAACCGTTTTGATAGCTTTATCAAGTAAACCAATACTATGCGTATGGATGTCCGACATCCACTCTAACTGGTTAAGATAAATGATGGCACCCTGCTTTGGCAGACCTACCACACAATGATCAAAACCTTTGTAGGTGCAGCTATTGGAAGGGCATCAATTACTCTTGATTTTTCTGAGGGAAACTACTCTATCATGAAAATCATATCCACCACATATAAAACATGAAAGAATAGTATGACAGGAACATAAAAACATCACAGGCAATCATATTAACTGTGACATAGTATGGCCCCTTCACATGGTGATCTTCATCGCCACGGTTCCTGTCCTCCGGGTCATCATGCTTTAAATCTCCATGATCTTGTTCTAGTCTATTACACCTAATAGCACTAGATAAATTACATGAGAAGAAGCATCACAAGTCGACATGCAGGCCGTTATACAATAACATGACAGCCTTGGGCTGCAATTAACCATGACACGCAGGCCATGAAAAATTACACACATGCATCACATATCACAAGGCCATACCAGTCACAACATTCTCTGCAAAAACGAGTTAAGCGTAGAATCGAATTCTAATGTCGTGATGGGATCATGTTATTACAACAATCTATGCGTGTACGCAACGGCGGTCCGAGTCATTCATAATGCCTCTCGGAAATACATAGATCGCATCTATGAAATCGCTATGAAAATCTCATCGGATCGATCGTATCGAGCCAATTCCGAGTCATTCATAATGCCTCAATTTCCATTAGATCAATCCCATTGATCATCGCGTGAGGTTTTTCCAGAAACGATGACAGCACACACGACCTCGATCTGCTGTTCTCCCGACCATGTCGCGATGCATGCAGTTAGCCCCGATGGTGATTCCAGCCGGTAGGGGCAAGTCGCACGCAAAAACAGGTGGGAGATCGAGCTAATCTTTTTGGCTATGTGGTTTCATCGACTGGCATCTCATCCGATCTCTAATTCACCTAACCAACCGTGCATTGATCAATCCATCATATGAACTGATCAAAAACAATAGATCTAATCTATTTCTATCACATATCTTCTATATGTGACTGATCCAGATCGAAAACTACGCAGGATGGCTCTGATACCACTGAAGGGTTGCGGGTAGGCTACGCTAGCACAAAATAAATTTTCTCTACCGCATTCAACCAGGAAGCCATGCGAGTAGGGGATCATGAATCGTTACCACTTGACGAGCAGTGCAGCGGAAGAAGAGTTGGAGCAGACCAATCCAACGTCGTGCGCGTCAAGTAGTCGATCGTCAACCTCGTCCCGAGCACGTCCCGAGCACCTTCCGAGTACTCGCGGGTACGTCCCGAGTACTCCCGAGCAGATCAGCACCGCAATAGTAGCAGCGCCTCCACGGTATCCACACGTACAAGGATGGAATCGCCGTGCGCCGGTGTGCTAGCACCGCGCGCCCGGCTAGGGTTTCGAAGGGAGTTCGGGAATAGGAGGCGGCTAGGGTTTCTAAAGAACACCATGCGCCTTGGCCCCTGCCTATTCTTATATAGAGCACGCTAATGGGCCTTTAATCAACATTAAAGCCCATTATGACTCTAAACCCTAATGGTCCTTTAATCAACATTAAAGCCCATTAGCAGATCCAATCCGCAAACTCGATCGCCTCTAGGGCATATTACCAACAATTGGCTCAGAATGTCTAGCCCCCAGGCTGCAAAAGGACAAGATAGACGAATTATTTATAGTGCTTGTGTGGGTTGATGAGTCCCCATGCTTCCGTCCCTGCAACCTGCACCTCAGGTGAGTCTAAGCTTCTCGCCAAACCCCTGTAGCTGAGGTAACGATTAATTTGAACCACGGGTAGATGCCAGACCAAGATCGTGGAAAGGCAGTCGTCAGCATGGGTACTTCGACCGGCTTGGCCTCATCCGTGTTGGAAGTTGTGGTGAAGGTGGATGCCCCTCGAAAGACATCCAAGGGAGCGAGTCTCCACCTAGACAAGTTAAAGATGTCCAGAGACCTGAAGAAGCCCAAGTACAGTCGCTAACCTTGACACCCTTCTCACGTTTTAGAAACGTGATCCTTAGCTTCTTTCTCATAGATCGTTGGAGGGAGGTACACCGCTTGGAGAGCCAGCACTTGCTCTCAAGCCCCCAGAATCCCAAGCCCAGGAGGACAACTTCTCTGAGCCCAATGAAGGGAATTCGGGCGATGGTCAGTGGGACGAGACCGCCGAGTCTTGGCTCCTGCTGGAGGAAGCGGGGAGGCGGAAGTCATGGCACCTGAGGAGCCTAAGACGTTTGTCCACAGGTTACCCATGAGATGCCCTAGAGGGATGCCGTTAAGGGGACCCGAGTTCAGAGCGGTCGCGACTCAGAGGACTTCTTGGGCTCATTTTTTGCGGTAAGTACTACCCTGCAAAACAATTATTTAGTTAATAGAATGATGTGTTCTAACCTGGGGCTTGTCATCTAGCCATGGAATGAATGAACACCCTTCGTAGGGAAATCCGGGAGGTAAGGGCTCAGCTCGCTGGGAATGAGGATGAGAAGGAGCATCAACTCGCCGAGAAGGACCGCCAGCTAGATGATATGGGTCTCGAACTCTCCAAGGAGTCTTACGAGAAGGAGGGGCTACACTTCGAGCTAGACAACAAGTCTATGGGTAAGCTTCCCGATGTCTTGGTCGCACCATGCTTGTCTTTTTTGAACCAAACATCTTTTCCATGCAGAGCAATCCAAGACCCGAGACACCCTAGCCTAGAAGGGGCCTTGGATAAGCTCCGTCCAACAGCAGCTCACCATGGCCCTGGATACATTCCAGGATGCTCTCCATGGAGTCAAGATCTAGGTGGAGCCTATGGAGGATGCCAGCACCCCCGGGTTAGCCAACCGGGTGACAAGTCTTGCTGAAGCCTTCAGAGGTTTGCAGCCACGATGGCCGACCACATCTTGAGCCAGGTTCGGCAAGGCACAGAGGAGGCAGTCGCCTGGGTGCTAGCTATTTTGAAGGCGCACTACCGAGAGATCGACACCGACATCCTCTGGTAGGAGTTCCTCAGGGAAGACGACGAAGAAGAAACCGACTGGTGGAGGAGATATATGGGCCGACGAAGGGATATGTGGACATGATGACCTTCACGTCATCGCCTTGGGACTTTTTATTTCCTGCAGTCTGTAATATGAACTCAGTATTCTGTTAGAAACTAAGATATTTATCTTAAATGTTTGTATTTGAAATGGGAGCTTCGTAGGTGTTAGATGCCGAACTTGTTCGACAGCTTATCGTGTGTAGCCTTAATCGCTTCTCCCTCCGATTAGTTTAGGATATATCAGCCGCTATTTGGCTGCTTATTATGGTCAGCCTTAGGTCCGAATTGAGTGGAAAGCGTCGTATCCTTCAGGAACTCATGGACATGATAAGGAACCTTTTCACAACCCCAAAGTCATGTCCTAGAACACCATCCCTTCTCATTGGAATTCGCTTTGGTGCATGCACAATACACCATTTTCAGTTTTCAGTACCGAGTACCTGTTAAGCCCCCGACTGTCTATTTGGGAAGAGTTCCAAGATAGGCAATCTAAAAGTGAAGAAGTAAAAAATGCAAAGAAGAAAAAGAACTCATACTGCCCTTTAATCGTAGAAAAACTTTCCATAACCTCGGGTGCACGCTTGGGTAGAGGTACCCGGATAGTGGTTTACCTCGTTGCCAGGCATTAGGGTGTAAAAGGCGATAAATAAGGTCAAAATGGGTATTCATGCAACTTTTTAGGCAATATGATCTTTACAAATATAAATGCACACTTAGTGCTTACATATAGAACTTACAGAGCTAATCGATGTTCCATGAATTACTGAGGACCATACCACCTTATATCGCTAACCTATACTACATAGTACGATTAGGTTTAACCAATGTACAAGAGCCCTCCTACTCCAGGGATAGCTTATTGCTATTATATTGGTTTCGAACTAGTCATGTAACCAAATCCCCGGGTTGTCGGGTTTGCTTTCGAACGTTCTGGTCGTGGTTACGATGAAGGTTTCTCGGCCACCTTGGGCCTCGAGTTCTTGGTCTCCTTATCAGGTTGGTGTTGGGTCGTCATGTCAAGACTCCACTTATCGTAGCGAAGACCTGCCGTGGGGAAGCCCCGGACGGTGATGACTCCCTTGGGCTCTGGAATCTTCACGAACTAGTAAGTGTAGTGCACGATAACCATGAATTTGTCTAAGGTTGGTCGTCCTAAGATGGTGTTGTACGTCATCTCAAAATTGACCACGTTGAACATAATTTTCTCCATCAGAAAGTGTTGGGCTTCCCAAAGGTGACAGAAAGCGATATCTAGCTAATAGGCGTGGCCGAAGATCCGAGTACTATGCCATGAAAGGTCTAAGTAACCAGCTTGATGGCAGATTGAGAGATCCGCATCGCATCGAGTGCACCCATGAAGAGGATGTTCCGAGATCTTCTTCCATCGATTAGCACTCAGATGACCTTGCAGTTGTTGATCGTAGGCTCCACCACAATTGAGAAGTGGCCTAGCTGGAAGAAGTTCTTTGGGCAGTCGTCTTGGCTCAAAGAGATTCCAACATTTGACCACTTGACAGCCTGGTGACTCTTGCAGACACCTGCAAGCACTTCTCTGGCCAACGTCTTGTATTGCCTCTTTGACTTGTAGGATGTAGAGTGGCCGAACATGTGGTCGATGATCCTATCCCCCTCCTGGTAGGACATCGTGTTTGGGTCGATGCTGGAGCTGGAGTCCCTACTCTCGATCATGACCTGGGTCTTTTCCCCCTTAGCCTTATCGACCGCAACCTTGATCAGCTTCTGGTAGATGCAGCGTTGTTGGAGGTTGTGGCCGTCGGTATGGTGAAAGTCACACAAGGGCTTGCCGGAATGTTCACCACTGCCCAACTGATTTCCTGAAAGGACAATGATGTCGCCTAGAGGGGGGGTGAATAGGCATTTTTACAAAAATTCGTCCCCTTTTAC
This sequence comes from Phragmites australis, assembly GCF_958298935.1. NCBI lineage: Eukaryota > Viridiplantae > Streptophyta > Magnoliopsida > Poales > Poaceae > Phragmites > Phragmites australis. The sequence continues at coordinate 20,024,124 of NC_084924.1, read as the reverse complement.
CGTTGGCCTAAACTTGCAGCGGAATATAAATTAACGGATTTTACCGTTGGCCTAAAACACTGTTCACATGGCTAAAATTACTGTTTATCTGGAGTATCCGGGGTAGTCTGGATACTCCGGATTGTACAGGTCCGGATTCTCCAGGTTCAGTACAGAACTGAGCCTAAATCTAAATATAAAGGATGGGTAGAGAGTTCTAGCTCAAACCAAGTGATGTCGTGTGTTCCCGGAAATGATTCCAAGTAGATCCACGGAGAACCTACACTCAAATACACACAAACAAGTAGATCGAGCAATATGCATAAAGATTGAGCAAGAACTCAAAAGTAGAGGAACAAAAGAGAGACACAAAATTTGTTTCCTGAAGTTCGGATTCACCATCGTGAATCCTACGTTTCCGTTGAGGAAGCTCCAACGAGCTGGGTCTCTTTCAACCGCTTTCCTCGATCCACTAGCTTTATCTCTTCCCTTTCGGAGGCGAGATCGACCTTCACAAACTTTCCTACGGCTCACCACACACGCGGGAGCTCACCGGGCAACACCTAGCCAGCTAGGAGGCTTCACCTCCAAGAGTAACAAACGCAATCGAACTTCTTGCCGATGAACTCGAGTGATTAAGATTGGATTTAGCTCATTTGCACTTAATCTTCCAATCTCACAACCTAACTCACTTTTCTTCTCAAATCACACACTATAATGGAGTGGGAGGGAGTTCTTTTGGCTCTAAAATGTGTTTCTTTCATGCCCTTGCAGCAACCCCAAAGGATGAGGGTGAGGGGATATAAATAGCCCACTTCAAAAAACTAGCCGTTACTCAACTTTTCTGGTCTTACCCGGAGTCTCCGGAGTACACCGGAGTATCCGGGTCAACTGGAACAGCCCAAACCGAGAGCCTCTGGCGGAGACTCACCCGGAGTCTTCGGCCAGCCCGAAGTATCCGGCCTTCACCAGAGTATCCAGGTTCAGCACAACTGACCTTTGAAAAACGGCGATAACTTTTGATCCCGAAGTCCAATTTCGACGATTTGAGACTCTATGAAAAGCTTATTCAGAGGGCTACACATCTCAACTAAATTCATGACCTAATATATATATGATCAAATTAGGAACACTCCAAAACCCAATTCGGACACTTCCACACTTTCCGCTTCGAAATTTCTAGAGAGAACTCTCACTTGAGTTTGGTTAGAAACTCTTGAGCACTGAGATACGACAATTAGCTCACGTTGCATCCCTCTTAATAGTGCGGCATAACTATACTCAAATTCAAAGATAAAACTCATTTGAACCACTTTGAGCATTTGAAAACTTTCAAGTACCGCTTCTTTCTTTCAAACCTTGAGGGTTGCCAACTTCCATATATTTTTCACTCCATCTCTTCTTGATTCTTCATATGATTGATGTGAATCATCCATAGCTTCCCATGGCCTCGCACGATACATTGGCGCAAAGCCTTCACTCGCTCTTCACCACCGCCTTGGTCCTTCGACGCCAAGCCATTTGCTTCCCTTCACTACGGATGGTTCATCGCAGCCGAGTCTTGCTTTCCCTTCACCGTCTTGCCATAGAAAATCACTTTGTATTCGACATCTTTAAGGAATTCATTTTATCAAATATGGAATCCACTCTTGTTCTTCACTCTTGGCATATATGATTTCAATTCAACTTATGCCTTCATATGGATCTTAACCCCAACTCACTCTTAAGCACAAAGCACATGGGTTAATCCATAAAACCTAAATGACAACATTTATACCTTAAGTTACTTGATCTCCACAAGTAACTTATTAGCCTTCATGCATATTGTCAATCTTCATATAGAACCTAATCCCACTCATTCTTAAACACATAGCACACAGGTTAGTCCATAAAACTCTATTAACAAGTCATGCCTTTAGTTACTTGATCTCCACAAGTAACTTAGGCTTCAAGCTTATTGCTAATCTTATTGAGCTTCTTCTTCTTCTTATGAGCATCACTAAAATCTAATGACTTTGATGCAATTCTTTGAACTCATGGTATTTCTCAAAGAATCCATGCTTCATCATTTATGCATCTCCTATGGAATAACCTAATAGCAATTCTCAATATGATTGTTAGTCTATAGGCATTGTCATCACTTACCCGAGCATCACCTAGAGCTCATTCATCTCGATGCATTTTCAATCTCCCCATTTACCTAGAGCTCATGCATATCTCTCATCCATGCATTACCTATGGAACAACCTACTAAAAAACTCAACACCATTGTTAGTCCTTAGGTATTATCATTAATTATCAAAACCACACATAGGGGCTAGATGCACTTTCATTTCCCTTGCGCCGAGATTAGCAGGGACGCTTGTCTGGAAGATCTACCAAAACTTCATCAGTTTTAGTTTTCTTACCCTTACCTCATTTGGAGTTCTTATTGAGCTTTCCCTTCGCCGAGTCATCATCTAGTTCGAGTTGGGGGTGTTTGTTACCCTGGTCCCTTTCCTTGATGAACAAGAGAGTCTCCTCAGCATTGGCCATCTTGTCAACGATCTTCATTAGTTCTTTGACCATCTCGGGCTCTTTCATGGCGATGTCCTCAACGCACCAGTGGCTCCTAACCCCTTGAATAAACGCCTGGATAATGTCATAATCAGTTATCTTTGGGATAGTGTTCCGGGTGTTGCTGAAGCGTCAGATAAATTAGCACAAGATTTCCTTCTCCATTTAGACAACACGGAAAATGTTGTTTTTCTTGCTGAGGCGAACATACATACCTTGGAAGTTGGCTCGGAACAAGCCGCAGAGCTACTCCCACGAGTAGATCGTCCTTGGCGGCAAGTCAGTCAGCCAAGTCCTAGTCAACCCCTCAAGGGTTGTGAGGAGGTAGTTAGTCATAACATTTTTGTCCCCACTAGCCGCTTGGATAGTTGTAGTGTAGATTTGGAGGAATTCAACGGGGTTGGTAGTCCTATTGTACTTCTCGTTCGACCTGGGTCAAAACTGAGCCAGCCAGTCAACCCTTCATAGATCTGGAGAGAAAGCTTGGCACCCATTGATGGCACCCTGGTCAGTATGGGTGGCCACAGGAGCTCTTCCCGCCGGAGTTGGAGAACGGCTGTGGCTTCTACTTGAACGACACTGGGGTGATCTCTGGTTTAGTCGCCGAGGAGAAGATGATTGTTCCTCGAGGGTCCTCGAGCATCTTCGCTCCTCGATGACTTCACATAGATCATTGATGGGGTGGTTCCTGATCGGCGAGGTCTTATGGCGGCTAAGAGCTCTGTTATCTTTCCGGCTTGTCTTTGTTCCGGTGATTACTTCTCTCTAGATCTGAATCATCACGGGAAGGATCAGCACGGGACTTCCCCTAGTTAGAGTTGTTTGGGGTTGCTACTTGATGAGAGCTCTCGGTCTGAGCTTGAGCTTCCTTAGATAAATCGTTTGTCAAGTTGAGCTAGCCCTTGCCTTCAAGGGTAGTCAAATATGTGGTGGGGCTATCCGAGGGCTTCATGTCGAAGTAGGAGCCTCTGAGCCGCTGCAGATCTAAAACGTTGGGTTCCTTGTTGATGATTGAGAGATGTGAGATTTGAAATCCCATTGGGATTTTGGATCGGAGTCACTATCATCGATGGGGACTGATTGTTGTTCCCCGCAGCCAGATCAACAGGATTTTACAGGCTTGTAGGATTGTCATCATGATTGGACGGACTAGCACCCCCATTGATGGCAAAGACTTATCGGGGTAAGCTCCGGTAGAGGAGGAGTCCAAATCCATCATGGACATGTCATTGGAAGATGCCTCTGGATAGGTTCTTTGACAATCCATGTGTTTGAAAGTCATAGGGGAAGATTCCGACTTGTAGCGAACATCGCTTTCGCGATCATCTTGGTTACCAGGCGATTCGAGCTTGATGTCGTAGTCTCTAACACATTGATCCATAAAACGACTTACCTCATCGCTAGAATCATCGCCAATAAGATCGTCTCCTAGATCCACCTGATCAACCACCGAGTCCTTGTCAGTCGAGAGTGTAAAGTTGTTGTAGAACCCTTCGTCTAAGAAGCCGGTTCTTGGTGCAGACTTGGGTGGAGTCGGCGACATGTTGCACGATGAAGGATCGATGTCTTTGGTCATATTCTGCACAGACGGCGCCAGCTGTCGACAATTTGTGAATCGTCGATCTTACGAATACGTGAATGAAGTAGGGGATACTCCCTGTAGCCGAATCGTATGCCAAAACACAGAGATTTATACAAGTTCAGGCCTCCCGAAGGATAACAGCACTACGACTTATGGTCTTGTATTGATCTTCAAGACAGATTACAAAGGGGTCTTAGCTAGCCTAGATGACATCTAAATCTAGTTGAGGGCTCCTTACGTGTAGTATCAGCGAGTTGTCATTGTAGCTCGCGAGAATAGAAGGCTCGGGGCTCGTGGTGCGCTTGAGGCTTTTATATGCTTAGGTGATGGGCTTGTGTCTTATCTCTTCGCATGGTCCCCTGGCTCTGTATATATATTGGGGCTGTCGTGTAGTCTTTGGACTATTTTCCGAGTAGGATTCTATTATTCTTAGAGATAAAATTCTCTATTTATGAGATGCCCTGGCATCTGCGGGTAGTTTTCATACGTTAAGTATTCCTTTTTCAGGTACAGATGTATACTTTGAGAATACAGAAAACCTTAGGGGATCTAGATACGTATAGGATATTAATACACAGTAGTTTTATACTATCCATCATCACATGGCAGCCCAGTCGAAAAAGCCCAGCTAGCTTTTCTTTTTCTTTTTATTTAATTTCTCTGCTGATGCAATGTTTAGGTCATGCTTACGCAATAATTAGGGTATTTTTAGAAAAATAATTCTGAGTAATCCGAAATTAATAAAAATCCATGCCCACATCATGATTTCGTCATAACCTAGAATTCCCTTTAGAAAAATAATTCTAGAAAATCGAAAAGGAATTTTTCTTCGGAATATTTCGTCCCTTTTTATTTTTCTCTAATTTAACCTTCGAGGAGTCATTCTCATCCGTTTTAACTCCAAATTGAGTGATTCTTTCGCCATAATTCATCTAAAATCATAATTTATACAAACCTATCAAATTTGATTTTTTTGGATTTTATCTGATTTTTGTATTTATTTGAATTATTATATTTGCATAACTTGGTGAACCTGCCATGGTTCCGGAAAAGTACGAGGGACTAAGACTAAGACTTTGAAGAACCACTAGGTAACAAAGACTAAGACTTTGAAGAACCACTAGGTAACAGGAAGACAAGTTATCCTTAACCATTTTATACCTACTTTTCAAATGTTTTGTTTTTAAATATGCATTGCTGATAATTTACCGGGAATCCCATATTAAGGCTTACCCTAGATTTTTCCTTATTTTCCAATCGCCATGGGTTTGGTGGGAATAATAGATGGGTAGATACTATTTAGCATTGCTTTGGGATAATTATGGGAAGAACTTCTTAATTACATGTGATAATGACTCTATGCAACAATAAGAGAATTTGTGGATAATTTTGTTTAGTAACATGGAACTTAGGATTTGGGCAAGTTGGCGGTGGAGACCGATGCCGGTTACATGAGATCATGGTTGATGATAGTCTTGTCCAAATCAATTAAGGATGGTTCATGATGCGATCGGAGTAAGCTTTACAGTACAACCATAAGTCAAGTTATGAGTGTGGCCTGATTTATTAATTAGCAACCCTCCCAGCATATTGTAGGCTTGACGGTGGTATAGGGACAGAAGGATGTGCTTCTAGGAACTATACAGCGCAAGAGAGAGCTTCTAGAGTGGAGGGTGTACTTCTATGACGGTGAAATCTTAGTGAGCATACACATATTTGGAGATACTTTGTAACGACCTTGTAGTGTATTTCTAGCCGCATACCATAGGAAGTGAGTAAGTGTTTGATCTACACGAGCAAAAATAGAATCATGATTTGTCGATAAAATATACAACCTCTACATAGTGTAAATCTGATTAATCAGTCATGCTCATAGTCAAGAGCAGTGAGGAATGCCACACATAATTAGAATTTAATGATAAACTAGTTTGGGTAACATAGTTGTGTGAACTATGGTTAAGGTGGTTGAAATCCTTGTTAAGGAAAGGTGGTTGGAACCTTGGGTATAGAAAAGTGGTTGAAACCTTTGGGTCGGGATGAGTGGTCGTAACATATGGTTAGTTTAGGATGGTGGAAATCTTGATCTTTATTAATCTTTGAGTCCAATTAATTAATTACTTATTTTTTTTTTATTGTTTATAAATAAATTGTTTATTTCTACAAATAGTGTTAAGCCTTTTTCTTGAGTTAAACCTTCATATGCATACTCTTCCACAACTTACGAAATACGATGTGCTCACATTTTCTATCACCCAAACAATATTGCTTAGTTAATGAAGACTTTAAGGACTCCATTGAAGATGGTTCGTCCTAAGATGCGTTTCCCAATCGGTTGACTGTGGGGTCATTTATTTGAGTTTTCTGCTGCTATTTTGTTTTGAATCATAAAGGTCCTATTTATAAGACTCTAAATAATATCATTTAAATAAAGGATATTTTTGTGTTATTCATGTATAACATCACTATGTGAATAAGATTGATTCCTAGCTCTACAAATATAAGAGAGTTGACTGTTTGTTTGGTCCAGTCTCGACAGTGGAACTCATGCCAATACATGTCGTGCAAGTGAAATTTACTCGTTGATTTATGGTGTTTATTGCATACAAGCTTGATACTAAAAAGTTGTGACATAGATATGTACCAATCGAAATTATGAATATTTTTCAACTTCTAATTCGGACGGAGACCCACTAAGTATTTTAATTGGTGGAGAACTTTGTTCTATAGCACAAACTTCGGCTCAATACTGACAAACACAAGAATTTTCTCACCTCCAACCAATACCAGAGGGTGTTCTCAAACCTTGAACCTTGCTCACAAGCTAGTAAATAAACGACCGACTTGATCCACTGTGAAAATTACTATGAAGTGTGCAGGTAACTAGTGCCGTTGCTCCGAGCCTCATGATACAGCTGCGGCCTTCAGTTCCTTGAGCAGAGCGTTTGCGGCGAGAACTTTTGCCACATCCTTGTTGCGACCTTTTCCAGTTCTGGAGTGCACTGTTCCTGAGGCCTCAACCTCTGCAACCACCCTTGTGACTCCAACTCCATCGTCACGAGTTAGAGAGTAAGATGGCTCAGGGTATTTCCTGCGCTCGCATAATTCTTTCAGTTCCATCACCGGGTCAGGCTTCACGGTCTCGGGGGTGGCAAGAGGTCCCAATAGCCGTTCCATGGCTGTCCAGACCTTCTCTTTGTCATGCTTGCTGTCGAGGTAAATTGCACCAGCTATAGATTCAATCAAATCTGCGAGGTGCTGTTTTTTTTTGGCGAACAAGCAGCACGCCCAACTTAGCCACAAAATGGAAAAAAGGTCCAAGGAGCGAACAAAATATAGGTTTGCTCCTATTCAGAAAGCCGGAACAGAATTCACATGATTAATCCATTGTATTTCCATATTCCACGTTACCATTTCAAATGTTAAAAACCATTCATCCTAGCATTACCTATCATATTTAAAACTTCAAATGACAGCTGTTCAGAACAGCTGATTACCCAGCGGTTATCAGGCATAAGACACGATGTGAGAGAACAAAGAGTAATGAAATGGAAATAAGAGCAGAACAGAACTACTAGCTGGTTTCTGCCATACCGGCTGTGCCCAATTTATCCCAAAAACATGAAACAGGAACCATGGAAAATACAGTACAAGTATGCTCAAAATAAATTCAAAATAATACAAGCGCTCATCATAGCAACCAAGAAGAACCGAACAGTCAAGAAGACACACCTCAGGTAGACCAATGCCAGGTTCCCAACCATGCGATGGGCCTAAAAATGACCGCCCAGAATTCTCAAGATTCTTAATCATCTGTTCTGATGATGAATGATGAATATGCTTGTGTAATCCATTTTTAACAGCTGCATGTGCATAGCAATAGTTGTTCACGGAAGCTTTTCGCAGATTTGTCAACAATGCTGGTGTACATTCAGGGTAGTATTGTTTGTAGAAGTACAAAGTTAAGATATGATCCAATACAGCATCTCCGAGAAACTCAAGCCTCTGCACATGGGCAAACCTGTAAGTACCTTACCCACAAAAATCATTTACTTATGGGTATGATTTAGCATAGATCATCCAGGATCCAACATATAAATCACAAATTTCTGTTTAACTTCTGTGATACTATAAAACATGAAGATATGAGGGAAAAAAAAGACAACGTATTTGTTCCATTTTGTTTTATTTAATATATCTCACTAGAAAAGTGAAATATAAAACTGAATTTTGGGTCATGTCAGTTTAGATAAAAGGCTAAATTGACAACTAGGCATTGTAAAAATGCAGCATTTTCCTGGCAAACAATCCACAATGGCGACCATTGGCCAAAACACACCGCTACCGTAATAACAATATTATCTCAATCAGCAGGAGCAAGGAGGGACATGAAATGTCTTCTTTGCCCTTAGATAGGTGCGGGTGGTGGTGGTGAATGGGGCTAATGAGAGTGGCTGACAAGTGAGCTAGGATTTTGACATAGTGTGGCAAAAGTCCAGTGTGACCGAATGAACGCATGCTAGGTACGTCTAGGGGCATCTGATGTGACTTTTTATTTCTTTTTTATCCAAATCAGCTGCATATATTATTATAATAAGCACGGTGTGTTCTAGCAAATGACCATCATACAGAGTGTTCAGTACTAAGAACTGGTTTTGGAGTGCGTAGGGCAAATGGCACACTTTGTAGTGTCCTGTAGCCAATTTGTCCTGGGAAAAAAAATACTATTATGTAAACTAAGGTGGCATTGTGAAGTGTCTGGACCATTATATACATAAATAAGGACTTCTAATGTTTTGAAAGAGAGAGCTCTGGTGTATTCAATGTGCAAGTGTTATGCAGTTGGATATGACGAAGTGAAACTTGTGCCATATCACATATTTACATAAATTTCTTTTACAGTGACACAGAGAAAAATTAACAATAGGAATGTATATGATGGAAATATTACAGACTCGCCAAGTGGATCAATATAAAATTAAGTCTAAGTGTTTGTTTTGGTTCACAAGGACATACCCCATTACTGAAAAGCTTCAGCACATCTTATTGGATACATTATCTCATCCATGGCTAAGTAAACATGTTACCTGAATGAAGTATTGGCTATAGATTCTTGTCCTTTTGAACTGGTAAAATATCTATTCATGTTTGTTGCTTCTCTGTTTACCACTCGATTGTTAAAAGGCTACAAGCCATGGGTCATCTGTGGTAAAAAAAATACCCTTGGTCTAAAAAAGGCTATAGTAGAAGGACTAACACAGTTCAATAATTGTCAATTTGTCATACATACTTAGGCTCCTGTGGGTATTGTTTGGCCATATAATGAAAATATTTCTAGTAATATATACTAAAAGCATCGCTAATTCTGAATGGACAATTTCGTCTAGGTACTGCAGATCAAATTGCATAGAGGCTGCACAAAAGAACTGCAAATCTACAATGTTGTCATCTTAGAAAAAGAAATGTTTCGAATTAAACAGGGAACAATACAAACGGTTGCTACTGAAGATCAAATTGCATAGAGGCTTTCAGATTAACCTCATAGCAGCAGGATGTAGTGGCCGCAATATTAGAGGAACCATGTGTCAATGCTTCGAATAACAGTGAACAATCATTGAAACTATAATCGAGCATTGTCTCCAAGTCCAACCTTCTCACATTAATGAATGCTTTGAATTCTTCAGATTTTGTTATATTTTTCAGTTCATCTTGCATTTCAGTATGCAGTTCTATATCCATTCCTAGTGATTTTATGAAATGAAACGCGGCCTGTTCACCTCCAACACTGAGATAGGCTCCAATCAAGGATTCAACTGTATCTGCAATTCTCTTGCTTTTTATGGATATTTTCTTCAGACTGTACATATTATTGGTGTATAGGAAGAAAAACTTGCTGTTACCACATGTGTCATAACCAAGCCCTGGAATGATCCAATTTTTTGGGTTAAATTCTTCACCCTGAATGTATCCCTGACAACCAAGCAAAAACAGCTATGAATGTTAAATAAACCTAACAGTAACCATATAGATAATCTTAAGGGGAAATTGGTTGGTGACTAGGGAATCTGGCGTCCCCTTTAGCGAAAATACGATGAATCCAACATGTTGCAATGTTTAAAAAATTCCATAAAAATTCATGTTTGTAGTACACGTAAAGTTAAGTGAACATGCAAAAATTCAATTATTTGAAATTTAATTTTTGCAGGTTTACTTAACTTTCGAGAAGCTTGATCGGGTATTGACGACTACTGAATGGGAATTTCATTTCCCCATAGTGTTGGCGCAGGCCCTTGACAGGACTATGTCGGACCACCCCAATCCTTCTAGACACCAGTAACTCGGTCCCCGAACAGGGGGTAAAGCCTTCAAGTTTGAGACAGGATGGCTGGCCCGTGAGGGATTTCCTGAATTGGTCGCCCGTATCTGGAACCAGCCAGTTCGTGGATGGACACCAATTCAATGATGGTCAAATAAACTAAGTGCTCTAAGAAGACATCTCAGAGGGTGGGCTGCGAACAAACAAAAAAAGAAACAACTCTGAAACGTCATCGATGAGCTCAACAAGGTGGCTGAAACAAGATGCCTTACTGATGCCGAGATTCACCCTAAATCCCAATCCAACGAAAAACTGGCTAAACTGCTGCGAGAAGAAGAAATGAAATGGTATCAAAGAGCCAAAGTTAATCACGTCCTTCATGGCGACAACAATATGAAGTACTTCCATATGGTTGCCAATGGCAAACATAGGAAAAAGGCGTATTTTCCACCTGGAAGATGACGAAGGAATCATTGAAAGTGGATGAACAAATTCAAAAATACATCACTAAATTCTACAAAAATCTCTTCGGCCCATTTGATTCAAATCACTTCTCCATGTTTGAAACACGGAGAGAGGACATAAACTAGGTGTCCGACAGTGAAAATGAAATTCTTACTGCCCCTTTACTTAAAAAAAAAGTGAGGGATGTGGTGTTCCAAATGGCCCACAATAAAACCCCCGGACTAGATGGATTCCCAGCAGAATTCTACCAAATGTTCTGGGAAATCATCAAGGATGACCTGTTGACTCTTTTCCATGAGATACATTGTGGAAATCTTCAGCTGCATAGACTCAACTTCGGGGTAATCACCCTTATTCCAAAAAACAAAGATGCTTACCGTATTCAGCAATACAGGGTGATCTGTTGCTGAATGTCAGCTTTAAGATCTTCACAAAAGTTGCTACCAATCGCATTAATTGTGTGGCGAACAAGATAATTCGCCCTACACAAACAGCTTTCATGCGTGGGAGATATTCTAAAAGGGGTGGTTATACTTCATGAGACAATCCATGAACTCCATCGCAAAAGGATGAATGGGATTATCCTAAAAATAGATTTCGAAAAGACCTATGACAAAGTGAAGTGATCCTTCCTACTTCAAGCTCTCTGGATGAAGGGTTTCTCACCCAAATGGTGCTCTTGGGTGTAGAACTTCATCTCGAGGGGCAGTGTAGCGATAGAGGTCAACGATAACACCGAGCCTTTCTTTCAAACAAAAAAGGGGTTACACCAAGGTGACCCCCTCTCTCCAATTCTCTTCAACATTGTTGCCAACATGCTAGGTATCTTAATTGAAAGAGCCAAAAGGGATGGTCAAGTTGGTGGAGTAATGCCGCACCTTGTAGAGGACGGCTTATCTATTATCCAATATGCTGATGATACAATTCTCTTCCTGGAACACGATATGGAAAAAGCCAAGAACCTGAAGCTCTTACTAGGCGCTTCTGAGCAATTGTCTGGCTTAAAGATCAATTTCCACAAGAGCGAACTCTTCTGTTTTGGAGAGGCCAAAGAAAATGCTGATCAATATGCCAATATGTTCGGGTGTGCCTTGGATGAATTTCCAATGCATTACCTGGGAATTCCAATCCACTACCGAAAGCTTCATATCTCGGATTGAAACGAGTAGAGGAATGGCTCGAAAAGGGGTTGAGTAGCTGGATGAGCAAGTATTTATCCACTGGCGGTAGACTTGTCCTCCTGAACTCAATGCTCAGTAGCCTCCCTTATTACATGATGTCGTTTTTCCTTATTCCGCGAGGGGTGCTAAAAAAACTAGAATACTTTCGTTTCAGATTTTACTGGCAAAGCGATAGTAACAAAAAGAAGTACTGGTTAGCAAAATGGAGTGTCCTATGCCAACCAAAAGACCAAGGTGGACTCGGGATACAAAACCTCGATATCCAAAATACAGCTCTACTCAGCAAATGGCTCTATAAGCTCTTATCTGAAGACGGAATCTGGCAAGAAATCCTATGGAATAAATATTTAGGGACAAAAACCCTTTATCAGGCCACCTGGAAACCGGGCGACTCCCACTTCTGGGCCGGATTGATGAAGGTGAAATCAACCCCTCTCCACTTCGGCACCTTTAACATCAAAGATGGCTCGCAAGTCAGTTTCTAGGAGGATATTTGGCTGGGGACATCGCCTTTGCGAGAGCAATATCCTTGTCTTTATAACATTGTGTGGGGAAAGCAGGACACTGTGGCGGAAGTGTTACAATCTTCCCCACCAATGTTGTCATTCCGGTGGGATCTAATCGGCACCAAATTACTTGCCTGGAACGATTTGCTCTCCCGAGTTTCCAATATCACCCTGTCTCAAGAGTGATGAGTTTCGCTAGAATCTAAATCAATCTAGAAAATTCTCAATCAATTCTCTGTATCAGGCACTCATTCACAGTGACACTCCAAATTTAAACAAACAAATATGGAAACTCAAGGTACCACTTAAAGTCAAAGTCTTTCTGTGGTACCTTCGCAAAGGAGTTTTTTTAACTAAAGATAATCTGTTTAAAAGACAATGGCATGGAAGTCTGAAGTGTTGCTTTTGTCACGAAAACAAGACATTTAGACACCTCTTTTTTGACTGCCGCTTTGCCAGATCTGCATGGTTTATCATCCAGTTGGCTTCAAACCGTTACCCACCGCGCAACATATCTAACATGTTTAAAAATTGGCTACACAGCCTTAGTAAAAACTGGAAAGCCATGGTTATGACTGCAGCCTTTTGTTGGTCGATATGGCGATAAAGAAATGATATTGTCTTTAATAAGAGAAACGTTTTATCTCCTTTGCAGGTTATCTACTCGTGTATGTTCTGGCTCCATACATGATCTGTGCTACAGCGGCAGGATCAACGATGCCTACTATCAACAGCGTGTACACTTATGGAGCAGGTGGCCTGGGAGGTCTATATCCACTTTCGATGGGAGTCCAGGCTTCGTATTGAAGCCCCGCCACCTTAGTGAGCCTTTTGTGTTATGTTTAGTTTTATTGGTTTTTCCATTTGGCTGTGTGCACCTTAGCTATGCAGAAGTCAGGAGTGTGCTCTTTTAGTTTGTATCAGCTTGATAAAACTTTGAATATCAATAAAGCTTCCTTTATCCAAAAAAACTTAACTTTATGTGCACTACATACATGATTTTTTTACGAAATTTTTAAACATTTCAACATGCTGAATTTGCTAATGGGTACTCTGGAACCCCTGGATACAAAATCTACACTCCAATCTTAAGTTCTGTGCGAAATGACAAAGCAACTAAAATTGATTATTCTATCTGGTACCTATAAAGAGCAGAGTAATGAGCTTAGAGGGGGCAAGTTTCATTGCATAACATGGTAGTAAATTTGTTGATAACCGGATTAACAATCAAGCTTGTTTAGAACTTGCAAGGAAGAAATGGACGAAAAATTAAATCTACATCTCCCACAAGATTTCCACGGAAATATCGCTCCAACCAAGACCTTAGGTCACAGGCCTGTTTGCAGCACAGGAATTGTGCAGAATGCTATACAATTGCCATAATATACCCATGAAAAGACTGCTCCAAACGAGGTCATAATGAACAGGGTGCCGAGATGTATTACTATCAGAATGACTGGGAGTGAACAAATCCCTTTTTTCTTAAAAAATAACAAACCAGGTTCCAAGCTCAGGACCTCTTGGCTCTGATATGTATTAAGTTTCACTAACCAACTAGTTCTCTCAAAAAAGTTTAAGAAACTATTACACCTCAATGTTTAGTTGAAAAGAAACATATGCAAAGCAGATTAGGAAGTAAGATTTTCAGTACCACAAGTTTGCTGTTGCAAGCCAGCTGGCATAGAGTTGTGTTGGAGACCATTTTTTTTCTCAGAGAGGTTAGCATGCCCTCTCGATGAAGCTTATTTTTGCTAAAAAGATGTTGACTTGTAACATACTTAAGGAAAGAATCCCCAAGCGTTTCTAATGATTCCAGTGAAAATTCCTCCTGGCATTCCTTTGTTGTAAGTGCTTCCAGAATCTGCATATGAAGCAACTTGCTAACTTCAAATTTATAAGGAATCAAACTGGTATAAGCTTTAATCAAAGAACGAATCGTAATATCACTATATCAGTAGTACGTTGCTACCAGTTTAGACACTAAATATAATATCAGTAAGACCCATCTTTTTTCAGAATAAAAAACTGCAGGCCCTTCCATCTAGTAAAGTAATGCATGCACATTGCCACTGCCAAGACTTCTTTGTTCTCAAGGCCTTGACAAAACAAGTGTAATAGCAGTTCATTTCTTGCATTTATGTATGCTCATCCAGTGGACCTAGTATCTAGTCGCCTACTACAGTTATTAGTGGAGTAAAATAGATGATTGCTGAGAAAAGAAAACCTTCAGAGCTGTTATGTTGAACTGTTGCATTCTTGGGCCCAACTGGATTTTCAACTTCACAGAAAGAAGCAGACACTTGATACGGTACATTATAGAAGGAACAAATGAAAAGCTGAATAAAGTATTTGCTGACACCGGTGCCATGACTACTCTGTAGAGTTCAGGTGGCCACTCAACAGCATTTTGATTGCTAGGTTCTGAAGCAAGGAAAATGATGATTAAATCAATGTCATACAACAAACAAAGGCTATTAATTGCAGTAGGTTCAATGTGTACAGTTCTAACTTCTAAGCTCATTCTCTATGTCCTTTGATGAGTGGAAAACTACATGTGTACTAATTACTAAAGCATTGCTTTAGGAGGGCTTGTGTTTCAGCTTAAAGACAATAAAAGCTTAAGCCTTCCCACATGGATACAGATTCAGCTTCTGGTGCTTCTCAAGAAGTTGACTTATTCTGAAGCCTAGATTCACCAACCTATGTAAGAAGCCTGCTTATAAGAAGCTAAGCTCCAAGAACAGGAATTGAAGTTGGCATACATTTCCAGAACCATTTGTTCAGAACTTCAGCTTTTTAAGTCTTGAGAGAAGCATGAGAGGTGAATTTACTATTATTTAAACAAATACTTCTGCTCAAGTAAATTGTTAAGTATAGTATAGACTTGTGTTTGGTCCATATGGCCCATTAGTCCATTAACCCAAAATGTATGTGCATATATCTCATCTTATTGGAATACAATTCATTGACAGAGAAAATGGGTTTAGAGCCAATGGTTCTGGACCCATTTCTTGGCTAACACAATTTGAGAAAAAGATAATTGTGGCTCACCCTGATCCCACGTCTAGGCCTGGGGGAGCCTAGACCTGTGGAGGAGTCTAGAAGTATGTTGCCCATATTTTCTAAATAGCCTAAGCTTTTGGGTGAACCGGTTCATGCATGAAACTCATTACAAGAATTATGGTAACAAATCAAATACTAAAAATACAAAATATATAACACTATATGTAAGTAAAAACACAAATTATTAAATTAATGAAGACAAGCAACATTTACAGTTGTTGTAATTTGAGTTTCCAGTCTATTCGCATTTTATTTGTTCCTTTCTGTTGAAATAGTGTGTGGTACATAACGCTTTTTCCTATATGATGCTCTTTCGGTGAATTAGCATTGCAATGGAAATTTTAGATAAACTGTGTTTATAAATTTAATTCTAATTGCAAAGGAAAGAATTGAGATACATGTTTAGCAATTGAATTAGCTGCAAGGAGTGTTTGGAAGAGTGTCGTAAACTCTCAATAGACATAAACCTATAAGGTTTGTAAAAACACATACAAATATCATTCACTTTGATGACACTTCTAAACAATCAGCAACTGTACTTTGTCGTCTGCAAAATATACAAATTTCGCAGTTCCTGGATTTGATCACACATTAGTTGAATTAATACATGCTGTTGAACCAAGATAGAAGGAGACAAAAAAATATAGGTACTCTTAACAGAAATAACCTTTCACTTCTTGATAGCACTTGTGGAGGAAGTTTCGCACCATGAATAATCCCCTAGCAGCCAATAGTGGTTGATTTTCACATGTTAAACGTAGGCTATAGCTGGAGCATACAAAAAAAGAAAGAAGTTGTATGGATGTAAACTTCTACATCTTGGAGGAGCCTGTAAGATCCTAAAATACATATAACAAATGTGAGGACAAACTTATACCTAGTCTTAGAATACCTCTTGTTGCTAACAACACTCCCATCTTTCAAATACAAAGGGGTATTTGCATTTAAGTCACGAAACCCAGTAACATAATAAAATTTTCCATTATGAGGGGTGTAGACAACAGAATTCTGAAGCATACACCTGCAGAAAGAACCATCTTCTGTCTGCAGTACATTAGCATGTTTACAAGAATGGCAGTGTCTCATATCTTTTTCAGTAGCTTCATATACTCGTGAAGTTGAGAACTTGATACTGCACCAATCAATTTTGCCAGAAACTAAAGGCAGAAGTAGATAGACAACACCCACAGATACTTGCAGCTCATGGAAGTATTTTATAGCATCTCTGACCTCCGAATGGTCATTGGTAATAAGCAAAGAAAGAATGGTTGTCTGAAATCTTCTGGCGAAAATTACCTGACGAAGCAAAGATTGTGTACTCCTCATCATGAATACATGGGACCTCAAACTCAAAATATTATCATTGATAAAAGAAACTAAAAACAGGATAACCAGATGATTAAGAAACTAGATAACATAAATTCCATATTTACCTGTTCTTGATTTAGATGAATGATGCGCACGTATTCCACGGTAACTTCAACACCGCCCAAGTTAAATGAGTTACAAAGGAATTCAGGTCCCATGTCACATTTGACAGCTAAAATTATGTCGGTTGGAGCGGTAGTTTGGTTGAAACACCCTCGCAATGAGATCTTGTAGCAATAATATAAGCCAAGACAAGAAAAAGATAGCCAATTACCCACTAGTTCTTCTGGAAAGTAGACAGGCTGTTCATGTTGATATTTCTCCTCATCTGAACGAGGAATTTCAAGCATTGTTATCACAAATCTAACTGTAAGCAGATGTTCGACGCTAAGTAAAATAGTAATCCCAATTCCCAAGTAGATGGTCAACTCGATTACATCAGTCTCGAAAAAATGAGACCGCGCTGTAGTGTCTTTTAAAAAGCACCTTTTTTCAATTTTTTGATAGAATAGTTAGTTGAAAGCATAATTTTCAAACTGTAACAGCAGACCTTACTCCAACTAGTTAATGAATATTCCTATAACAAATCACAATAGATTGATGAATGTATCATCACAACTTGTGCAATAATCTAGGCACCTTCGGCATCAGATGATCAGATACAAACAGAAACGATAAAATTAGTAATTCAGAACGAATTAGAAATTATAGTAAGGTACCGGAAACAAGCTTTCATCGCGGGAAGAGTAATACTAGTAAGGTACTAGTACAAACCGAAACAGAGTGAGGCCGGGTTCGTTTTCGTTGAGCGTACCGTTGCCGGGCTCTTCTTCGCACGGAGCATCTTCTCCCCGCGTGTCAGCCACGTGGGCGGCGGCGGAGGGGGAGCCAGAGCCACCCATGGTGATTGACTGGTGAGGTTTTGGGGAGGGGTTGGGCGGTCGGGGTGGCGCAGAAGAGGAACCAGAGGGAGGCGGAGGAAGCCGAGGTATGGAACCGGCGCTTGGGCTGCGGTTGTTGTCCTTGACCTGGACTCGTGCGCGCATCGAGGAGACTTCGGAAGGAAGGCTTCCGCTTTCGGTGCGCGCTTTCTGACGTTTGGCGACGAGGATTTCTTGCGGCCGTTTGGGCGTCAGGCAGGCGGCACAAGATCGGAACCAGTTATAACGTCACCCGCTTGATGTCGCTGCTGACATGTGTCAGTGGGTCCCACGTGTCAGCAGCGACGTCATCAGAGAATCCTGATGTGATGTTTGCCCCGGACGGAATCGGATCCTCTGACTTCACCCACTGGTGAAGGCAGGTGACTCCAAACCTCTGTAGACAGTTGGATCATGGATGGATGGATCAGATGTAGTCAGGGGATCCGGATCCACCCCGGAATCGGATCCTCTGACTTCTCGGAGACACCGTTCTGGCTTTCCACCGAGCTGCGGAGAAGTTCTAAAAAAGTTCCTCAAAAATCGTAATTTGTAAGTGAAGTTATGTTCTATATCCATAAAATTTATTTCAATTTTAAATTCGATCAGGTTTGCCAGAAGAGAAATTTTAGGTCACCTACAACTCATTTTTGAGAAATTTCAAGAACTCCCTAAATAAAGTATGGTTTATAAGGAAATTAAACAACTCAGGATCTTGAAATTTCGCATAGACCTAGAACATAATCTCACCTGCAACTCATGAATTTTAGAAAGTTCTTTAAATTTCTAAGTATGATTTATCAATTATTCACACAATTTTCAAAAGCTACCTCATTTTATAGTTTGATATGCATCCCCACCAAGTGTTCTCAATTGATACACAATTACGTGGTTGTGTACTACAAATAAAAAAGACCAAGAAGCTGATAGGAAGTTGGGCTTACCTAGATGCAAATATATCAATATACCACTCTCCAGAACATAGTTGAAAATTATCTTAATGTCATTTTGCTATTGCTAAGATGCTCTTATTTACCTTTGATATAAAAAAAGTAGGGAGAAATGTATAAACCCCCAAGTCATACGTTTCTCATTTTGCCCAATAAGTCATTTTATTCATTCATTTACATCCCATAACCATCCATATATTGTCCATAAACAATTCTGCGTATGTCAACCTCCGTTTTCCTACTTACTGTGTTATAGCGAAGCAAGCAACGCTGATATACCAGGATAAGTCATTGCTTTTTGTAGTTTCTAAAAGAAAACGAGTTATATGAGGTAAACTGGAAATAACAAGTTATTTACAAGTGACTTTTTGTTTCCGCACATATAGTACAATAGACTTAGTTTTTTTTTCGAACCTGTTACCCATTTCCATTCCAAATGAAACGGAAATCCAACATTACAGCATAGTTTTATAGGTCTAAAGGAAGAAAAGAACGAATAACTCTCCTGCACCTTCAAGCTCCGAATATTTTTTAATAATATTATTTATTATAAAATTTTAAAAACAATAGTCAAATTTATAAAATTACAAGAATAGATACATGTTGGCACTCTACGTGCCAACATCTTACGTGGCAGTGGACGTAGGATCCTGTCGACACGTATGTGGGATTGAAAAGACATGTTGGCACTCTGAGTGCCGACAGCCCCCCAGGTGGACACCGATATGGCTGTTAGCTTAGGCGGTAGCCGACAGGTCTATCAACATTCCAAGTGCTAGCATGCCTGTTGCAAAACAGCGTGTCAACATGTGTCATTTCAATAATTTTTATTTTTAAGTAATACTATTTTTTATTTGGGAACAATCATGTATTTAATGAGGTCTAGCCAAAGCAAAAGTCAGTGTACATCCATATGGCCAGGTTAGGCATATGTGGAAACTAAACAATACCGCTTCTAATATTGAAATGTTAAAGTGAGCGAAGTACCACATGCCATACACCGACTCTAATAGTGATAGTGGCATGTTTGGTAAATTTTTCATTGTATCATAGGCATGTACCGTTGACAAACCTAACATGTCTTAGCGAATTGAAGAAGACACATACAGAAAGTAACGACAACATTGACATGTATGGTACAATTATGAAAATAACCTATACATGTACTAATTCTAAACTTAACATGTCTTAGGGAATTGAAACTAGTTTATTACTACTAACACTCTATTGAGTATAGTGTGGATATTTTTCTTTCCACGTCGCCACAGATCCAGCTTCACGAGTCCTACATGCCCTCTCGCGCTTCTGCTCCCTATCTGCCTTGCACGTCTCTGCTTTGAGGTGATTCTGCTCCTCTCTCCTCTTCTGCTCTTCCTCCTATAGGCATTTATAGGTCGCCTCTCTCCTCTCGTCGGCTTTCATTTTATGGAATCGTCTTCATGCCGCTCGATGTTGGGTGTGCGTGAGGAACACATCTGCTTTACTCTGCTCATTATCGATCCACTGTATGAAGTCGTATAGTGGTGGTGGAGACTAGCAAAGGAAGAAAAATTCGTAAGTGGTAATCGACACAAAGTTGTGTTTTAGTTCTGCAATATGTGAGTACTTTGCTACAGTAGCCACCACAGATGATGTCCTCCGGTGGGTCATACTTGTAGTTAGATGTGAGGAACTATCCAAACAATATTCTAATTAATCATTAAGTCGATCATTTACTTAATCACGACTTCAACGATTAACCAGATACTATCCCGGTCGTCACAGCACGTGTTTTGTGCCCAAGATCAGAACACATGCCTTTCCAACATAAGTAATCACAATAAAACTTAATAAAGAGTGAGTAATTAAATTATATTACAAGTTCTTAAGCATTTACAAGTTTAACAATTTACAACAAAAGAGATCTAGGATGATACTAAAATTGATCAACTCCTAGTCAAAAGAGAAACTATACAGCGGAAACAAAAACTATAGACCACAAAAGGTGGGTGAAGCCATATACCCTTAAGCTTCACGCTTAAAGCGCGACCACTGAGTAGTTGCCTACTCATGCTCGCCACCCTCGACAGACGTGAAGTAGTCAAACACCGTATCTTTCTCACCTGCAAAATCTGTAGAGCAACTGGGTACGAAGGTACTTGCAAGACTGAATTCATATATGGTACATATAAATAACCCGACTCCAAGGATCATGCATTGAGTCATTAGCAAGAAAAATACCACAAGGTTAAATACATTAATATGCTTAAGCAACCTAGACACATATGTGTGAGCACATATGCTTAACCAACATACCCTGTAACCAACAACTTGCACATAAATATAAATGGAAACATAGTAATACATGAATAACCAACATCAACATTTTTCAACAGACCATTCATACTATCATTCCACACTCGTAACTCTACGACCGATGCGGATACACAGAAGTATGCTCATGACCGAGAGCGTAGTAATTTGAATTGTTTTTACACCATACAGGGGATACTCCTTTACCTACATAACTTAAGGACTATACGGCTCACATGTCCACACAGACCCACGCAAGAGGGTACTCGAGTCAACCTTTCCCGATAAGCCCTAACTCGTCGTCTTGTCATTCCCATAATGCGCCATGTAGTAAGTACGGAAAGTGTTAAAGCCAACGACACTAATGTACGGTGCTTAAATGATGCAAAACAGTCTATGATGCCCAGGCTCCTCTCCCGAACTACCCCGAGGAACTCCTCTGGGGCAGAAGACACCCCTAATACCGCCCACATCTCGTCTTATCCTCACAACTCACTCAACCAACATCATCAATATTATCATAGTGAACCATAATTAAACTTATAGCTCGCTAGCAATTGAACACTCCACCACTCAACTTCTACCGGTGACGTATGAATTGCTAAGCATTTTGAATTACCTTGCAAATTAGACATTAACAATATTTCCAAGGCTACAAGGATGTGGATATTCAACAACTTAAGGTAGAGGTAATGCAATCAATATAAGTTCTACCCACATAAACCCGACATTGACTTGCTATGCATGCAAACATACATAGAGCATATCTTATTAATTTTAGACTCCATACTTCAAGTCAAATGGTGCAATATGCTTAGATACTTGTCTTGTTGCTCTGACGGTTGCCTGATGCTCTCTGCACAACACTCACAGAACTCCGAGAGGTTGGCGTCGCCTTCAACCACAGTCGTGCCACGCTCCGATTCTTCATTCACTAAAGAAGAACGCATGCAATGATGAGTATGAATGAAGTGTAACAATGCATGCTACAATATGCATATGATGAAATACTATAAAATATTCTTTATAATGCATGAAAATATTTTTTCTAGCTAGAGCAAGTCATAAGAAGACTAGCATAATTGGTTTCACAGTTTTTGGACTTGTAAAGAATTAACGGTGATTTAATGAAGCTCTAACCTAATTAATTTACCAAAAAGTTAATTACTTATTTCATGGATGGGGATATTTTTAATAGGTAAATGAGGTTATTATGAAACCAAAAAAATAGTTTCATAATTTTTGGAGATACAAATAATTTATTATGAATTTTACAAGTTTCAGCCAAGAAAACAAAAAAGAAAAATATCTGATGAATAGTATACCCGGATACTCTAGGTTGACTCGAATACTCTGGGTACCGGAGTCTCCGAGTGAACCTCCGGTGGGGGTTCTCAGCTATTTTTTGGCTAGAATCACCTGGATCCTCCGGGTTGTGACCCGATACTCCGGGTGAGGTTAGAAAATGCAGATTTCACCCGGGATGTTCCGACGACTTTTGGAGTGAGGATTTTGGACCTAGAGTATCATATTGACCTCCTCTACCACTTAGGATAATAGGCACATGTCAAAAATGACCAAAACTCGATTATTGCTTCTAATGGTGGTGGAAGCCATTGTTGAGCTCGGTGAGCTCAAATCCGGTCGATCTAGCCATGGGGAAGGAATGAGAGGAGGTCTAGGTTGTTCACTGTCTCCTAGCATGCCCGTGATCTGATCGTGGAGGTTGGGGAATGGCCAGAGCTCAAAATTATCGTCGGGGAGGTGGTGGACGACTTGAGGAGGAGGAAGATGTTGCCGAGGAGCTCAGGCTCGACGGGGAAGACCACCTCCGATGGGGGAGCTCACCGGAGACCTCCTCCTTGGTCTCCCCTTACCTCTCCTCCTCTCCTTTATTCTCCTCCCCTTCTCATTTTTCTCTTGATCGGTTGGGAGAGCAAGAGAGAAAGAGAGAGCACGTGAGGGAGAGGGAGTGGGTGGGGGTGTGTGTGAGAGAGAGAGGGTTGCTGGTGAGAGTGGGTGAGGTGTGGGGTCGGCCGGTGAGTCCCACATGTTAGAGAAAGGAGATATTTTAGCTCCGAATTCCATCATTTCTCTCCCGAATTTTCTTCTCTTATCCAATTGACTCAAAACGAGACACTCATTTGCTCTAAATAAAATTGCTCAAAATTAAGCACAATGCTTAAGAAGCATAATTATGCTTAACTATGTGATTACGGGTTTCGGGCTGTGACATTAGAGCACATGAAGAACTTCCTGCTATAGGTGTCTGAGAAGTCGTTGGACTTCTTAACCCTACACAAGTCTCTACACCATCACATCAAAATTTTGACCCCAACAAGCAAAAGATCCGGCATTGACTTCTTTAGGCGAGGATCAGAGGCCATTTTGGTAAGAGGAGAAGACTTTGGTTTGTTGGGATAAGTTGCCTTGTGGGATGCTATTTGTATAGAAAATCAGTGATGGTTCATGGTCTGATTCCATAGAGATTTCTCTTGAGAATCTGAGTCTAAAAATTCTACTTCTAAAAAGGCTGCATCTAAAAAGCCTTCGTCTGAAAAGGCTATGCCTGAAATGGCTACATCTAAAAAGGGTATTTCTAAAATGGCTACGTCTGGAAAGGCTACGTCTGAAAAAGCTAGTTCTAAAAAACCATCAAGTTTTGAAAATACTATATCTTAAATCGTTGGATTCGGGTCAAACGTTACGATAAGCGTCGTACATAAGGCTTAACAGGAAAGTTAACATAATTAATTAGCGGTAGTGCTTCTATAAAAGGGTTCACATAGTTTGAATCATAGGCACAATGAAATAATGGTTGTCACAGGTGGGAGACGGAGAACTAGAGGGTCTACTAAGATGGGGATGGTACCGGTGATATGGCCGAGTTCCTTTGGTTCTAGTACAACGACAAGCCACTTGAGAACTTCCCTTTTCAAGGGAAGAGTGAGTTTCAACCACCCCATGATCTAAGGACTTACAACCACTCGAAAGAGGAGTGGTCGAAGTGCTCCAATGGATACGACTGTGTTGTGCAGATGTATGATGGTAGGATTAACGAAGGTCATCAATTCTTCTGATGTCCTCTTGGAAGGGTGAGATTGCCAACAAGTTCATTATCGTATTGTAGGACCTTTTAGTCTTTAATTTGTATGTACTTGAAGGAGTCAAATGACGACGAGAGTCACCACTACATGAGATGGGTCGATCATCCTATTGAACAAAACATCCAGGAGTACATCCATCACCTACAAGATTGTATCTTCAACTTGCAATGTGATGTTGAAGCTATTTCAATCCCTCCAGAGGAGGACGAGCTGGTCATCTACATCAACGATCCTATTGTATGCCTCGATCTCTGGTGCCTATACCCATGTCACCAAAAGTTTCCTCCTCCTCCACCACCACCACCGGTGCACTATGGTGATGGGGGATGCTGCGAGTCAGGATAATCTTCACAGTTCATTCTAAGATAGTATGACTAGAAGCAACGTATCCCGATGTGTTGCCTTAGCCTTATGCTATATTTCTTTGTACCATGTTGTTTGTAATTAAATAAATTGTACCCCATCATGTAATATTGTATTCTGGTTGCACACACCATAGTAGTAGGGTTTGTAATGCGAAGGGTTTTCATTTGGAAAGTTGCAAGTGAACAATTTATTGCTTGACATGACGTGACACTGATATGGTTTGAAAGGGATACGATTGCACGATGCTATGGTTTGTGATGGAATGAGAACACATGTAATAAAAATATGGGTGATAACATAGAAGTGACATAAACATCCTACATGATATGACAACACATAATATAAATAACGTAAACATATCCAAGACTGTCTAATTATGCAATCAAGGGGCGTCATCTTGACCATGTGCACGCTTGCTTGGCACACTCGGCTACCTACGCTGGCCAGCTACTCTATGTTGCACTCAGTCGAAGGAGTATGTCAGGGGCTCACGCGGAGGGTGGTGAGGCTGTGCAATTTCTCTAGGGGTTTTAGGGTCGGCCTACGATAGCTATGTTGGTAGAGGTGTCCCCGCTATCTGCGATGGGCCCTCCTCATCGGGAGTAATAGCAAACTAATAGTCCGGTAGGGAGTGCGTTGAGCCGGATGCAGCGTTGAAGGAGCTTGGAACTGTTGCATGGTAGCACCATGTGAAATGTCGTGCATCACATAATAATTAAATTGTAAACTGCAATCCTGAGTTTTGAAATTGAGAGTGATGGACCTAGAACTGTACCACCCGAGTGGAAACCAGGAGTCGGCATGTAGCGAATCGGTGGTGGCTGAGACAACATTGGTTCCGTGTAGAATTGTGGTGCCGTAGGTTGAGTTCATGCTGAAGACCTTGTGTGTGTGCTAGGCTCAATGAAGTTCGATAACCTTTGGCACAAAGCGTGTCGAAACCCATCGAGGAAACGACGTGCGAGTTGGCGTAGACCAACCATTAGCTCTGTCGGGTCAACCCGATATGGGACCTACTTCTAGCGGTCCATGAAGTAAAGTAGCTCTGTGCCGACATCCTTGCACGTGTCCAACTACAACGCATGAGAGAATATATGTAGTGTGCAAGTCGGTAGAATATAATAAGTCTCACGTACCATGGCGTGGTATGCCGCCGCCAACTCCATAGCGAAAGTGTCATGAGGTGATGCCTCTGGAGGCAATGGGATTCACCTAACTCGTGTCACCGCGTGGAACCAGCTCAAGTACACATTCTCTGTTGATGGGTCATAAGGGCCACTAGGGATGTGGACGTCTGCAGTCGCGTTTGCCCACTGCTCCACTCACGGCTGTATCTTAACCGTCCAAGTTCCATCGTACGTGATGCACTGACCTTTCCTCGTCATCCTGCAAGACAAAGTTACAATTACAAAACTGAAAACATAATTAGTAAACCTCCTATAACAAGATATACTTACAAGTGAGTGCTATCCATCGGTCGCTGCTATAGGTGGAAGTTCTGGTGATACTCACCTAAATAGACTCTGTCTGGGTAGTAGGGCTCGACCGCAACATCGAAAACCAACTGTCGCCTCATAAGCCGAAGAGCCTGGTCCTTGTGGCACAACTCAGAGAGACCAAGAGGTGCACACATTGTGACGACCTCATGGTCGTACGATGTCCACAGCACCATATCCGTCTGTAGCTTGTCAAATGCGGGAATGAACTGATGGTACAAAGCACGTGTCATCGCCGTCGTCCACCTCAGCTGCATGAAAAAGTAAAGTGTTAGGTATATGAGCATAATAAAATAATGGTACTAAATGTGTTAACTTGTATTACTTACATCGTGCTTGAACCAAAGTGAACCCATCACAGGGCCGTCCACTGCATCATGTAGGATGAACTCATTGGGAAGTAGAAAAAACCATCATACTCGTTGTACGACCTAAACTACGGGCAGCCTATGTCAAAGCGCTCGTACGACCACCGTTCAAGAGCAACAGATAACCTATGATCGACGCGTAGGCACTGGTCCTGCAGCAAGCCTCGCACAATGCTCGGTACGTCTGTGCTAGGACCACAGAGCCCCAACTGTATTGAGGGACCTGCTCTAGCGGGCTGTCCCCAATCTGCTACGCGAAGAAGACGAACCACTTATCAATGGTGTCGTGGTGTGTGCTGGTGAAGAGGACCCACTCGAACAGCCGCAAACAGATATGTCTCCAGGTGCTGTCGCACTCTCTAGTCCTCTGGCTCAAGTGTGAGACGGTCCGCCTGGAATCTTCTTGACCCAGGCCTTTGATGGACCATGCATCAAGTCGAAGTCCACTTGCTCTGGCTGCTGACCCTCAGGGATGACTCTCTTGAACCTAGCAAGTAGCTCATCCCTCCACCCCGTGTGCATGTTAGGCTCATACACTGCAGTCCCCGCTAAGGGCAAACCCAGTATCATGGAAACATCCTGTAGCGTGAAGATCATCTCACCTATGTGTCGGTGAAAAGTGTGCGTCTCTAGCCTTCAGTGAATGACAAGTGCAGTCAGCAGTCCCCGGTCAAGGGGAATCTGAGGGTCCCGGTCCCTAGTCAGGTCGAGGAGACACCCCACTGGAAGGAGGCCCAAGACCCTCAACCTACAAAAAATAAACAATGAGAGTAAATTTTTGGGGGATTTAGAACAACAAACATACAATGAATAAACTTATTACCTCGAGATCCAACATTGGCCAAGCCTCCAAAAATGGTTTGAAATACGTAGACGCAAGGTGGGGTATAGCTCGGTGCCCTCCAATTGTGTTCAATGCGTCATCGATCATCAGGTCGATGAGCTCTATACCTAGAAGCAAAAAAAAAATCTACTGCATAACATAATGAATATGATAAGCACATAGTAATGAAACGTAGAGCATAGAAAATAATAATTGAACTCGAATGAAATAAAACTTAATGAATAATGCATAAAGCAAACACATTATTACAAGAAACCTATCTTGTTCGAACGTATCATATACTACAACAAATTATGTACAACAAATTATGAATAATTGTAACAATTTGTAATATTACAACGAATAGTCAGATAGTCCCAATATTACATATTACAACATGATACAAATATTATAACATAGTCCAAATATTACACCACACACTTAGGTTGTCCGGTAGTCCGAATAATACATAATACAATATGGTCCAAATAATACATGGTCAAAATATTATATCACATATTCAGGTTGTACAATACTACAAATAATACATAATACAACATTGTTCAAATATTACAACACATATAGTCGACAATTGGTACATTGCCGATCTAACAAACTTGTTGAAGAATAGGGGGATACTTTGAGTAGACGAATAACAAGGGAAACACACATGCGTTTTTATACAGGTTCGGACTTCTCTGAGGATAATAACCCTACATCTTATTTATCTTATATTGATCTGAGGCTGTTACAAGGGTGTGTAGCTAGCTTAAATGGATATATACCTAGTCGGCGACTTTTTCCTTGGCTTCTATTGACTTGTATAAGCTTGTGGAACTCGTACCACTCAAGACAACTTGTTCTCCCCTCCCATAGAGCCCCTTGGTTCCCTATATATATGGGGGTGTCGTATTTCCTTTGGACTCTTCCTTCCTATTCTTGGAGATAGACCTTCTCGGTTACGGAACGCCTACGAGTAGTTTCCTATTTTGTACGGATCCCCCTCTCAGAGATAAAGATATGCTCTGAGTATTATGGAACACCCTAGGGCACCCGAATATGGCAACTAACCATTATTCATCGTCAAGCCCCCTCATCAGTGCATGAAATGAGGCTTCGACGGTTCAAGTGTATAGTCAGAAAAGATAAGCATTCCATCTGACCATATCATCACGTAAATTAGGACTTCTATTAGGATAAAACATTAACCGGGTTTCCTGGGTCTTTAAGATTACATACTCAGGATTTTGAATGCCTCTAAGTTTTCAAGAGACCTCACGAGAAGATCCTCTGTCTAGGTAGATTTTCTAGTCGATCCAGCCCTTTGGAAAGAAAAAAGGTATGTTATTAGTAAACTTTGAATTTTGAAACATCGTAGTGGAGATTTTGGGAGTGGTGAAA
Source organism: Phragmites australis (assembly GCF_958298935.1). Classification (NCBI taxonomy): domain Eukaryota; kingdom Viridiplantae; phylum Streptophyta; class Magnoliopsida; order Poales; family Poaceae; genus Phragmites; species Phragmites australis. The sequence continues at coordinate 19,995,388 of NC_084924.1, read as the reverse complement.
ATCTTTTCTGCCATATTATCATGATTACGGTAGTTATGCGAGGAAGAAAACTCCTCAGGGCACGAAGCCATCTGCCCCACATGCGCCGATCATTAAATGTGACGTGATGAAAAAGAGGGAGATAGTGGCTTCGGGTCATGTCACGTCGTCAGCTAGACCGTCATTTCTGAGAGTCTTCTTTCTACATAAAGGAAAAGGAAAACCTTCTTCAACATCCATTTTTTTTTGTCATTGACTGCTTTCCGTCGCTCTCATCATTCTCCTTGCGCTTCTTCTCCAAGAACCCTCGAAAAACCCTCTTCCCCCAATCTCTCCGCCACCATATGCAAGAAGAGGGTCAAGAAAGAGAGCTCCTATGCCGACGAGATGGTGAGCGCAATCCTGGAGTGACGGGAGTCAAAGATCATGGAGGAGGCCTTAGAGAAGGTCGAGAGCGAGGAGGTGATTCCACCCTAGTTCTTGATCCCCTGCACGCCGGCGGCGGGGGCAGATGATCATGAGCCTGGACAATGACAATTCGGTGGTCTTCCTCGACTTCTTTCGTTATGGGTTCGTCTTTCCTCCTTCTAGCTTCTTCCTCTAGGTGTTAGCCTTCTATGGCCTGAAGCTCATCCATCTGAAGTCTAATTCCATCATGATGTTAAGTGTCTTCGTGCATCTATGTGAGGCCTATCTCGGTTTTTGCCCCTCTCTCAACCACTTCTAGTATTTCTATGTCCTGAAGAGGCTCTAGAACAAAGTCGCCGGCGGCGTTGGATTCTGGCTCTAAGACGGCAAGTTGGTGGAGTACATCGACTTTGCCGCCAAGTCCTTTTGGTCAGATTGACACAAGAAGTGGTTCTATTACTAACCTGGACCAAAGGAACTCCCTTATCAGGGCCTGGCATCAATGTCAAGGGCTGCTTGGACAGAGGAACCGATGATGACTACCCTTGGCTGGAATCTTATCAAGGAGATCTTGCTTCTGAAGGAGAGGAATCTGATGGCGTACGACTTCACCAGAGACTTCATGAAGTGCTGCCTTAGTCCTTTGAAACTGAGGATTACCGGGGCTTGGCTTTTCCCAGTCGGATTGGATCCAGCCCAAAATGGTGAGGAAGGTACTTGCTGACCCCGAGTAGTTGTATGCAAGGTATTTGCAAGATCTATCCTTATTGATTGTTGCTTTTTCTTGCAGTGTACTCATTGGACATCGTCGATAAAAAGGTTAAGGTGCCTTTTGAAGCCATCCCTTCTTCCAGCCGCAAGGACGTCTTGGCTCCCATCATAGATATGGGCCCCATAGCTCAGGTCAGAATCTTGTTGGTAAGTGCCCCATACCTTCTCGATTCTTGCTTTAGGTAGTTGTACTAGAGGTAACAGCCATCGTGGGCTTGACAACTTTCTGGTTGTGGTGGATCTGAACTAGAGGTTGAGAACATGGGGGTCCTTGCTATAGACTTGGATGATGTTTTTATTATAGACAGTATGGGCCCAAGCAGGACTAGAGGTGACAGTGAATCATCACGAGTCTCATCCTCTACCAGAAGCTGAACTGGAGGGGGAGGATAATGCGAGAACCGAGTCGCTGGTGGGCCAGGTTACAACACAAGCACTCAGAGCAACAATGTTACATCCCAAAGTTTTTAAGTACATAATTAAGCAATCATGAGCATCATTAGCATCATAATTAAGGTTTTGAGTAATTTTGACATGCAATATAGATCAAACAAAAATGGTTAAGTTTAATAATAATTGATTCTTTGTGAAGCAACCAACAAAATCACCATACAACATAGAGTTAGAAACAAATTTAGAAATTAGTCAATGCCAACTAAGAATATTAATGATTTTTCCCTAATTTTTGGGAATTATTTTGTAGGCATAAAAATTAGAGAAAAAATAGAAAAGCATGCTTTGTTTAGGAATTTTCATTTGAAATTGACTCATGCTTTTTGGGTCAAACCAATTAAAATGGGTTGACCATAAATTATAGTTTCACACAAAATTTGTCCTAAGATTTTTAGATCATGGAAAGATCTTCGTTTGGTTCACAAAAGTGTAGTGGATATTTTTGCTTTGGCCATCACTGTTCATGGGGTCCCACTCATCACCCCCCTCGCCCTCAAAGCCTCTCTGCCGCCGAAATCATTGACTGTGGAGGCCGACTGCGGCCAAAATGTCGGCGCCGACTTCTTTGATTTTAATTGCTGTCGGCCGCCCTTATCTCACCCCTCACATCTCTCCTATCTCTCCCTCACCCATCTCAAGCCGGCCGGTTCTTCTGAGTAGAGCGGAGAGCAGAGAGCAGCCAGAACAGCGCAGCCGCCATTGCCAAATCCGCCGTGCCACCAACAAGCTCCCTCGAGCCCGAGCCGTGTGAAGCAAGGAGGAAGTCCTCTGAAGCACCACTGGTGAAGGTGCATCTAGCATCTAAGTGTGGTTTTGGTATTAATAATAATACATATGGACTAACAATTGTGTTGAAAATTGTTAGTAGGTTATTTTTATAGGTGGTGCATGGAGGATTAAGCATGAATTCATTGAGGAATGTCATGTGATCAAGAGAAATGCATCAACATGAATGAACTTTAAGTAATGCTCGGGTAAGTTATGATAATACCTATAAACTAATAATTATATTGAGAATTATTTGTAGGATATTCCATATGAGATACATAAGTAATAAAGCATGGATTCATTGAGGAATACCATGAGATCAAAAGATATGCATCGAGATCATTGAGCTCTAGGTGATGCTCATGTGGAGAAGAAGAAACTAGAGAGGAAGAGACCTCGGAGTTTGAGGATGGTCTTAAGAATATTGACAAAAAGCATGAAGACCAAAGCTGCTTGTGGACATCAAGTAACTGAAGGTATGAAATTCTCAATTGATATTTATGGACTAACCCATGTGCTATTTAATTGAGACTAAGTTAGGGTTAGGTTCCATATGAAGGTAAATATTGGATTGAGATATTCAATGTGCCGAGTTGGAAGAGCAAGATCAAGAAAAGCTTAGTGGACAACTTGTGTCCTTGATGCTTGTGGTTCATACCTCGGTGGTGAACCGGATGAAGATGATGTGAAAAGAAAAGTCATCCTTGCTTGGTGCATAGGAAGCAACCAAGTGAACTTCATCAACCTTCCGGAAGATCAAGAGATGATCGAGATGGGATGTAAAGATGAACATATATTCAATATTTGCTAATGGGCTGCTAATGAGGAGTTTTGAAAGTTATATCTTTAAAGAGGAAAAGTTTTTGCATGGATGTGTTGCATGGTTAAGTTGCGTGCATATTTACTTATAATATGCATAAGCATGCCTTAATGGTTATTGTGTGTAAAGAAAACTCCGTCCAAAATTTGAGATACACAATATATGCAATGATATTCAATATTGATTCACACATGTATAGATTGTAAGGGAGTTTGCTCTAATATAAGTTTAGTTTTGCTAACATCAAAATCTTAGTGATGTTTGATGCTAGTAAAGCGGGTTTTGGTGATCTCAAACAACTTAGTGGTGATTGGTGCTACCAAAACTTGATCTTAATATACATTGTATCTTCGGATTATATGTATACTCAGAATTTCATCTTTCAAATATAATCATCTAGTGAGATTGTCATCGATTACGAAAATTGAGGAGATTGAAGGTGCATCTAGCCCCAAGGTGTGGTTTTGGTAATTAATGAAAATACCTATGGACTAACAATTGAGTTGAGAATTGTTAGTAGGTTTTTTCCATAGGTGATGCATGGAGGATTAAGCATGGATTCATTGGCGAATGTCGTGTGATCAAGAGAAATGCATCAAAATGAATGAGCTCTAGGTAATGCCCGGGTAAATTGTGATAATACCTATGGACTAACAATTATATTGAGAATTTTTTGTAGAATATTCTATAAGAGATGCATAAGTGATAAAGTATAGATTCATTGAGGAATACCATGAGATCAAAAGATATGCATCAAGGTCATTGAGTTCTAAATGATGCACATGTGAAGAAGAAGAAACTAGAGAGGAATAGACCTCTGAGTTTAAGGATGGTCTTAAGAATATTGACAATAAGTATGAAGACCAAAACTGCTTGTGGAGATCAAATAACTAAAGGTATGAAATTATCAATTGAGTTTTATGGACTAACCCATGTGCTATGTGATTGAGACTAAGTTAGGGTTAGATTCCATATGAACGCAAATATTGAATTGAGATATTCAATGTGCCGAGTTGGAAGAGCAAGATCAAAACAAGCTTAGTGGATAACTTGTGTGCTTGATGCTTGCGGTTCATACCTCGATAGACCGGATGAAGATGATGTGAAAAAAAAGTCTTCCATGCTTGGTTCATAGGAAGCAATCAAGTGAACTTCATCAAACTTTCGGAAGATCAAGAGATGATCGATATGGCAAGCAAGGATGAACATCGTCATCAAGCCACAAAAAATATCGGGACTCAGATGATGTGTTCGTCAAGTCCAACGGGATGACTAGCTCAAGGCAAAAGTATAAAATGAAGGGCATTTTCTTTTACCGGTCAATGGTGATTAGAAAAGAGGAATGACCGGATTGATAGGATAAATGCCATACTATTAACAGGGGACTTGACGATTGCTTGAGTTTTACCATGTCATGATAAGCTCAATCTTGCATGTGCATACTCTCTTTGGTAGGATTCTATAGTTTGCAAATGGGTTTTGTAAATAGCTCAAGTCTATGTTCCTACTCCGTATAGCATGTCGCTAAGTTTGCAAAGGTGTTTTGCAAGTTGTCATAGTGAATTATTTAACCCTTGGTCGCAAGGAACCTTTAGGTCGCAGAATTGTTTTGCAAAAGGTTAAGGTTCATGTAGTTTTTTTATTGTGGTGGATCTTTAGACTATGTTTTAGGGTTGATCCAATGGGTTTGGCATCAAGCTATCAGTTGTTATGTGTAAGTCCTCTGAATAAGCTTTTTATAGAGTCTAAGATCACCTAAATCGGACATCGGGTTCAAAAGTTATCGTCGCTTCTCTGAGTGTCAGCAGCGCTGTTCTGGGAGCGGCGGTCCTACCGCCAAGAATTCCGGTCTGACTACCAAGATGGGCGGTCTGACTCTTGGAACTAACAAAGAACTCACATCTCTCTGGATTGGGTGGTAGTTCGACCGCCAAGGAGGCCGGTCTGACTGCCGGAGCTTGCAGAGAACCTCAATTTTCCTAGAAAGGACAGCAGTCCGACTGCCAAGGTGGCGGTCTGACCGCCCAGAGGGTAGGTCTGACCGCTAGAAATGTGAAAATGCTGTAACGGCTAGTTTTAGAGTTGTTGGTCCAGTGGCGGTCCGACCACCAGATGAATCGCGTCTGATCGCTAGATGCGTAGAGATGTCAGCTTTTGGTATAACGGTTAGTTTGGGTGGTGTGGCCTATATATACCCCTTTTCTAGCGATTTGGTGAATCACTTCTGCCCCCATTGAGCATCCTTGAGCTAAGCAAAATTCCTCCCCACACATTTGTGCATGTGTTGCACAAAAAGAGGGTTGTGAGGCAAGAGTTAAGTGCATTTGCATTAGAGATTAAGTTTTAGGCACTTGGTTAGAGTCGAGTTTGTCTTGGTTTATTACTCTTGGAGGTTGTCGCCTCCTAGATGGCTTGGAGGTGGTTGCGCCGTTGAGCCCTTCAAAGAAGCTTGTGAAGGAGCCACGATGGTGATTGTGAGAGACTTTGTGCAATCCTTGCCGGAGACGTAAAGTGCAACTCTAGTGGAATTGAGGTAGTAAGTGGTTCATTGGATTAATCAGCTCACGATCAAGTTGCTCGTGGAGAGCCTCTTCTCGTGGTGAGAATTTCATACTGGATAGAGGAGCGATTAAAGGCTTGAACTAACCTCAACGTGGATTAGAGGTGATCGGTAATTCAATGATACCACGAGATAAACTTCGTATGTCATCCCTTGTGCTTTTTACTTTTATGTTGTGATATTTAATTTCATGCAATTTACCTTATGCAATTTATATTTCTAGAATTATAATTGCTTACATGTCACCTAAGCTGCAAACCTTGAAATAGACATAAAATTGGTCACTTTTTATGACATAGAGTTTGGGGCTTTATATGTGTTGTAACCGATCATTTTAATTTTGTATCTTTATCGGTTATATCTTGCTATAAATTTTAGAACCGCATATTCACCCTCCCTCTATTCGACCTCCTTGTATATTCACCCTCCCTCTATCATACCGCGCTGGTGCCACTGGTGACGCTTGCTGGCTAAGCTGCGCCGCCGTTTGTTGCCAGCGATCCCAGGCTGAGCCGCGGGCCATGTCGAGCGCCGTGGTTCTGGCCTCTTGACTGGAGTCAACTGGCCCGGGCCCACGGTCATGGCAGTGGCTAGATAGGCCCCCGGTACAAAATATTTCAGGCCTTTTTAATTCAGAAATCTGGAGAAAAAGCGAAATGGTTTTATTGTTGCATGATAAATCGGTTGAAACACTTAAAATGCATAGGAAAATATGTATAGCTCCAAAAAACATGAAACCAATTTTTTTAGGTTTGTATTATTACTATATACATGTTAAAAATACTGGGATCTATGAAATATGTATTCAAATTTTATGGGTTTTAAAAAATAGGTTTGAGCTTCATTAATCCATAATTAAATATTGGTAACTCCAAAATTGATGAAATCAATTTTGTTAATCTTATTTTATTATGACCTGTTCATTAAAAATACTCACACTCTTGTTAAATATAGTTAACTTTCTAATTTAATTTGAGCTTGGTTTAAGCTTAAGTTAATCCATAACTTATTAAATGTTTGACAGTAAATCCAATTAAGGAAACGTTTGATGTTATAGTCTCATACCATGTTGCATTGCATCTCCGCAATTTTCATACACTGTCAAGCAACTTTCTCTGCACATCATTCATGCTCATCATTGCATGCGTTCTCTTAGTGAACGAAGAACCGAAAAGTAACACGGGAGCGATCGAGGGCAACATCGAGGCACACCACTTCTGTGAATTCTATGTAGGTAGCGTCAGATAGGCCTCGGAGCATCAAGGAAAGCATCTAAGCATATTGCACCCTTTGTTCAAATTAAACAGAGTCTAAATTGATAAATTATGCTTTATATATGTTTGCATATATTGAGTCTAATGTCGGGCTGATATGGGTAGAACCTATGTGGATGCATTGTCTACTTTAACTTATTGATGAATCCTTATCCTTGTAGCCTTGATGATATAGTTGGTTTCCAGCTTTAAGAATTATTCGAAATGTTTAGCAATGCTTAAGTCCTCGGTAGAAGCCGAGCGACGGTGCTACCGTTGTTCGCGAGCCTAGGGCTTAATCACTATTCACAAATACAAATATGAGGTTGAGATGTGAGCGGTGTTAGGGGTATCTTCTGCCTAGGAGGAGTCCTCTGGGTAGTTCCGGAGAGGAGCCCGGATATCATAAACCGCTTTGCATCATTTAAGGCCGTCCATCGGTGTTGTTGGCTCTAGCATTTTCCGTACTCACCACATGTTGATCTAATGGTAAGGTAAGCCGATTATCATATGCCATGTTGACATTTTCCTTGCAGCTCCATGACGCATAAGAGAAAAAAGAAAGGAGAAGCAAGGTGTCGGAGAGCCGGAGCGTGGCCGGGACTTGCTCGCGGTGACCTGGCGCCATAGGGGCATTGCGAGTGGTGGTTCCGGGTATGAGAAAGGTTGACATGAGTACCCCATTGTGTGTACTTTCGCGAGTAGCACAAGCCGAATGGTTTTCAAGTCATGTGGGTAAAGTTGTACCTTCTGTAGGGTGCAAAAATATTTCAAAATTCCACGCTCTTGGTCATGAGCATGCTTATGTTCATTTGCATCGGTCGTAGAGTTTATGAATGTGGGATAAGGATATGGTATGTTGGAAATGGTCGGTGGATATTGTTAATGAGATACTATGGTTCCTATACATGAATGCTCAAGTTGTGGATTGCAAGGTACACTAGTATGTCAGTTAAGTATAGATGCTCACACGTAGGTGTCCAGGTTGCTAACCGCATATGTTTTATTTAACCCTGTGGCCTTACTCTTGCTACTAGCTTAATGCATGATCCTTAGAGTCGGGCTATTTATATGTTTCCTATATAGATTAAGTCTTGCGAGTACCTTCATACTTACGCTGCTCTTTCAAGTTCTACTTGTGAGGGTGAGATGGTGTTTGGTTACTTCATGCCCACCAATGCAGCTAATGGATAAGGGTAGTGCATCCTACTCTGGTGAGGTGTAGCTTTTTGGGGTGGAGCCTAAGGGCATACAGCTTTATTCTTCTTTTGTTGTTGTTAAGGTTTTAATCTTCCACTACGTAATTTCTCTTTTGTTGCAAACTGTTATAAATTATTTTGCTTCGGAACTTGTAATATAATCTTTAATTACTCGCTCTTTCTTAAGCTATGTTGTGATGTACATGTTTGAAGGGCATGTATTTTGATCTTGGGTATAAAACACGTGCCGGGACTACCGGGATGGTATTCTAGTTAATCATTGAGGTTGTGATTATGAATAATAATCCTCCTGATTATTAATTAGAATATTGTTTGGACGGTTCCTCACAGTGTGGTATTAGAGCTTGGTTTAATTAAGTAGCCTAAACAATGTCCTAAGCATTGTTTAGTAAGTGTGTCAACATCACTTTTAGTGCCTCTCTTGCTAATATGTATAAACTTGCTATATTATGCCCCTAAGTGTAAAGCATGGATATGAGCGACGCTTATGTTGCTTGTGTTGCATTGGCGAAAAATGTAAGGAACGCATCTCGATGGCGGTAAATATCAGGGCTCAACTAGTGCGAGGCAGCGGCCTTGTATGTTCCGTACGGTGATGGTACAGAAAGTGAATACATTAGCAATAGCGTATGAACATCCACCATATGATGGTAGAGATATGGTCATCTACCCATGTGGCGATTATGGGAAGTGAATACGTTAGCAACAACGTATGAATTATCACTTGTGTGGCACGATGCACAAGCACCGTTTGCACTACTTATTCTTTCTAGCAAGAAGGGTGATTATTGGTTATATAAATGCATGTGATATTGATGTTTGTTGCGGAAAGACACGCTCGAGAAAGAAACGGTAGATAGGCATCGAGCATACATTCGTTTTTCCCTATTTGTCATATGCATGCATGTTTCCATATATACGGTATTAAGGGTACAAGAAAATGATATCCGGTGAATGCTTTTAGGCTGTGTCGGAAGTTGGCTTTCCCCTTTTCGTCATATCGTTGCAACATGATGAGAACCCACCATAGTCTCAGAGATCTTCCCAAGGGTTCTAATGAGAATGACCCTCCACCACCGAGCATGGTAGATGTGCTCATGCAAATTGAGTAGAACCATCACACTCACACAGCGCTCCTTGAAGCTCTCGTGCATAACATTACCCCTCAAGGAGGAATTGGAGCCGGACACCGAGATGACTTCGCCGATTTCTTATAGACTCAGTCGTCCACCTTCACGTGGGCCGAGGATGCTCTCGATGCCAACCACTGGCTTCATACTATCAAACAGAAACTCACTCTCCTTAGATGTGAAGACCATGAGAAGGTTCTTCTTGCCACCCATCAACTTTAGGGTGCGGCGAGCGCGTGGTGGACCAACTACTTGGCCATGCACCCCACCAACCACCGGATGTCTTGGGCGGAGTTCCGCCAAGCATTCCATGATTATTATATCCGAGGGGGATAATGGAGATCAAAAGGCGAGAGTTTCTGGACCTCAAGCAAGGAGGCAGAAATGTCATGGAGTACGTGCAGGTGTTCAACTACCTTGCCTAGTATGCGCTGGATGAGTTCAACACCGACAAGCAAAAACAATACCGCTATGTGAACAGCCTCACTTCAAGACCAGCTATCCGCACATGAGTTCGCCAACTTTAACAGTTGGTGAGCACCTCTCTCATGGTGGAGTTCAAGCTGAAGAACCACCAGGAGGAGAAGAAGTGCAAGAGGGTCCTATCACCTTCCATGGGCGGGGGTTCTCAACGCACCCGCAAGAAGAGTTAGCCTGCACCATCTCACACGTTGGCCTCGAGTGCTCCACGACCGATGTAGATAGTGCAGCGCTCATCTTCCTGTGCTCCACAAGGGCAGCCTCCAAGACCCACTGCATCTCAGAGCAGTGTGACAGGTGGTCCCGGCAGCCCGTGCTACAGCTATGGGCGTGTCAACCACTATGCTCGAGATTGCCCCTACCCGAAGTCGGGAGCCGTGGAGACCGCTCCAAGGCCACCACCCGCTCAACCTACTCCGCAAGCCTCCCAGGCTACGTACGTCCCCAAGCGTGGCCAAATGCACCACGTCACCAACGAAGGCGTTTAGGAGGACGACAACGTGCTCGTCGGTACGCTACATATGAATTCTCATCCTGCAGTTTTTCTTTTTTATTCTGGTGCATCCCATTCATTCATCAAGGAGGGTTATGCTTTGAGAAACAATATAGTTATCAAGACCCTGCCTTCTGCCTACCATATCGATGCACCCGAGACTAAGTTAATAATCAATCATGTTGTTCCTAAGGCCAAGATTCTTATTCAGGGAGTTCAGTTTTTGGCAAATTTGATCTTGCTAGATACTAGAGGAATGGACATAATTTTAAGAATGAATTGGTTAGCCCAGTATAGTGCTCGACTTGATTGTGCCAAGAGAGTCATTTCTCTCAAAGCCTAAGGGGTGAACGGGTTTCTCTTCACCTTGGAAAGGGAGGTCTCCACCTATATGCTTTGAAGGTTGTCACAACCACGGATCTCCTGAATATTCCTATGGTTTGTGAATTTTCTGTTGTCTTCCCAGAAGAACTGCCAAGAATGCCACCTGACAGAGTAGTAGAATTCTGTATTTGTGCCCGGAACGGCCCCAATTTCAAAGAAGTAGTATAAGATTTCGTTGAACGAGTTAGCGGAATTGAAGAAGCAAATTCAAGAGTTGCTTGCGAAGGGCTTCATTCATCCGAGCTCCTCACCCTGGGGATGCCCGACGCTCTTTGTCAAGAAGAAGGATGGTACTCTGCGACAAAACTCGGGCACCGGTCAACTGATCGAATAGAATATTGATCCTAGAAACCGGATACTTATTCTTAATAGTGACCTTGTTCAGAGGACGATAATCAACACACATCGAATAAAGGTCCGACCGGAGGATATTTCGAAGACAGCTTTCTTCACCCTCTACAGGCTTTATGAGTTCACCGTCATGTCTTTCAGCCTGACCAACGCACCAGCATTCTTCATGTATTTGATGAAGACCGTGTTCATGGAAAAACTTGATATGTTTGTCGTGGTTTTCATCGACGACATTCTTATATACTCCAAGACTGAAAAAGAACATTTTGAGTACCTTCGTTTTGTTCTTGGCCGACTTCGAGATCACCAACTCTATGCCAAGTTCAGCAAGTGTGAGATCTAGCCCAAAGATGCTGCTTTTTAGGGTCGTCTTGTCAGAGAATGGTGTCGCACTTAACCCGAGAAAGGTGAATGATGTGCTCAATTGGGTTTAGCCCAAGAATGTCACCAATATCTGGAGTTTTCTCCGACTCGCGGGCTATTACCGTCAGTTCATCGAGAATTTCTACAAGATTGCCAAGCCCATGACTGAGCTATTGAAGCAAGAAAACATGTTCGAGTGGTCTCGCTGATAGCTCCTGTTCTCGCTGAGCTAGAAGTGGACAAGGGTTTTGATGTCTATTGCGATGCTTCCCGCATAGGCCTCGGATGTGTCCTCATGCAAGAGGGCTGAGTTGTTGCTTATGCCACATATCAATTGAAGCGCCATGAGAAGAACTACCCAACCCATGATTTAGATCTCGCAGCATTTATCCATGCCTTGAAGATCTAGCGCCATTATCTATTGGTAAATCTCTGTCATATCTATACGGATCATAAAAGTCTCAAGTACATTTTTACTTAGACTGATCTGAATATGAAGCAGAGAAGATGGCTTGAGCTGATCAAGGATTATGAGATGGAAGTACATAATCATCCCGACAAAGCGAATGTGGTCACCGATGCCTTAAGCCAAAAGGCTCATTGTCATTGTCTTATGGTCTCGCCCAAGGATTCCACCCTTTATGATGATTTCCGAAGACTTGGACTTGAGATGGTTACGGAGGGTCACGTTTCCAACTTGGAGGTGAAACCTATTTTCATTGACCAAATTAACCAAGCTCAGCAAAAGGACAAGGGCATGGAAAGGATTCGTGATAAGACCAAGGAGGGGAAGCCAAGTGCTTTACCTTGGATGACCAGGGTGTCCTATGGTTTGAGAAGAGATTAGTGGTCCCTAAAGTTTTGGAGTTGAGAAAGAAGATCCTGGATGAAGCTCATGATTCCTTGCTATCCATTCACCCAAGGAGTGTACAAGAATCTCAAGCCCAGATTTTGGTGGACTCACATGAAGCGAGAGATCGCTCGATATGTAGTTGAGTGTGACGTCTACCAAAGAGTGAAGGCTAAGCATCTTAAGCCAGCTGGTACGCTTCAGCCTTTGCCCATTCCCTCCTAGAAGTGGGAGGAGATTGGCATGGATTTCATTACCGGGTTGCCAAAGACCTCTCATGGGTATGACTCAATTTGGGTCATTATGGGCCAGTTGACGAAGTCCGCTCATTTCTTGCTCGGCAAGACCACCTTTTCAGTCAAGCAATACACGGAGCTATCACTTGGATTGTTTGCATCAATGGGATTCCAAAGAATATCATTTCCAATCAAGGAAATCAATTCACTTCCTATTTCTGGAAGGGCCTTCATGAAACTATGGGAACCGAGCTCTTCCATAGCACTGCATATCATCCTCGGACTAACAGTCAAACCGAAAGGGTGAATCAAATCTTAGAAGATATGTTGAGGACTTGTGTCCTCACATATGGGAAGAAGTGGGAAATCTGCTTGCCATTTGCGGAGTTCTCCTACAACAACAGTTACCAAGTGAGCATTGAGATGTCGCCATTTTAAGCTTTGTATGGCCGATGCTGCCAAACGCTGTTGAATTGGTCCGAATCTGGCGGAAGAACTTTTCTCAGCCCAGATTTGGTCAAGGAGGCAGAAGAGCATGTTCTGATGATTCGCAAGTGTCTCCTCATGGCTCAGTCCTGACAAAAGAGCTATGTGAATCATTGCAGACGAGATCTTGTGTTTGAGATTGGGGATTTCATCTATGTTAAGGTATCACCTCTCGAAGGGGTTCGACGCTTTCAAGTCAGAGCGAAGCCAGCACCTCACTATGTTCATCCATTTCAAATCGTTGCTCAGCATGGAGAGGTGGCCTATCAGTTGGACTTGCCTCCGTCCCTCTCTACCGTGCACAACATCTTCCATGTCTCTCAATTGAAGAAATGCCTTTGAGTCCCAACTGAAGTCATTGAAGTTCCAAACCGATAATTGCAGCCAGATCTCTCCTATTGCAAAAATCCGATTCGTATTCTTGATGAAGTCGAATGGAAGACGCGGTGCAAGTCAATTAAGTTTCTCAAGGTTCAATAGAGTAATCACTCCGAAGGTGAAGCGACATGGGAACGTGAGGATCGGCTTTGTGCTGATTATCCCAAGTTTTTCTCCAAATTGCGAGTGTTGCATTAGTTTCTATTCCTCACAGCATGGTTAAATGGTGCTATAGTAATATAGACGTCATGAAACACCTTGCATGATGTTGAGATGCATTCACTTTTGAGTAGATGAAAGTTCCATCATCCCGCCCACACCACCCGTGGTTTAGTAGGAATCTTGTATTCCTGTTTTTCTTATATATGTACACAATCACCACCAAGTTCCCAAGGAGACCACCCTGCCTCTGTTCTCTCGTGAGTATAAGTGGAACTTGTTACTTTGTCGTGTCAATGAACTGAGATGAGAAAGGATGATGACCCCATCATCACTCACACAAATCCTTGTTGAGGGATTTACTAGTCTAGGTGAATATGGCCCTCCGAAACCTGAGAGTTTTCCCAAGGCCCCTAGTCCCCCGCACCCTACCTGAATCTCAAGACGAGGTTCTTTTTAAGGGGGGAATTTTGTAACAGCCCAAAGTCTTTAAGCACATAATTAAGCAATCATGAGCATCATTAGAATCATAATTAAGGTTTTGAGCAATTTTGACATGCAATACAGATCAAACAAAAATGGTTAAGTTTAATAATAATTGATGCTTTGTGAAGCAACCCACAAAATCACCATACAACGTATAGTTGGAAACAATTTTAGAGATTAGTCAATTCCAGCTAAAGAATATTAATGATTTTTCCCTAATTTTGGGAATTATTTTGTAGGCATAAAAATTAGAGAAAAATTAGAAAAGGATGCTTCGTTGAGGAATTTTCATTTGAAATTGGCTTAGGCTTTTTGGGTCAAACAAATTGAAATGGGTTGACCATAAATTATAGGTTCACACAAAATTTGTCCCAAGATTTTTAGACCGTGGGAAGATCTTCATTTAGTTCACAGAAGTGCAGTGGATATTTTTGCTTTGGCTCTCACTATTCATGGGGTCCCACCCGTCATCCCCCTCGCCCTCACAGCCTCTATGTCGCCGAAATTGTTGACCGTGGAGGTCGACTACCGAACCACGACGTCAGCACCGGCTTCTTTGACTTTAAGCGCTGTCGGTAGTCCTTATCTCCCCCCCCCCAACGTCTCTCCTCTCTCTCCCTCACTCATCTCAAGCCAGCCGGTTCTTCTGAGCAAAGCGAAGAGTAGAGAGCAGCCAACACAGCGTAGTGGCCACTGCCAAATCCGCTGCACCACCAACGAGCTCCCTCGATCCCGAGCAGTGTGAAGCAAGGAGGAAGTCCTCTGAAGCACCCCCGGCCATTTCCCCTGCCACCACATAGCTCTTCCCGGTCGACCAAAAGCTCGGTGAGCTCCCTCGCGCCCCCGTAAAGCTTTTGTGCGCGTTGTTTCATCCTTGGCCTGACGCCGGTGCGCAGTTCCGTGTGAGCCACCCATCGCCACCGCCCCTGTGCTCATCACCAACTGAGTCGTAGCTGAGCTCATTGGCCGAGAGATGCGCCGTTAGATCCGTATGCTCACGTAATAGCTGTAGGGGTCCTCAACCGGCTCGTTTTCACCGTCGGTGTGCTTGACCAAGCTACTGCCATTATTTGCCGTTGTTTGTCATCAATGGGCACCCTCCAGCTAATGCCGGTGACCATGTTTGCCACCGTCGGGTCTGCCGCACTGCGCTGGTGCCACTGGTGACGCTTGCCGGCTGAGCTGCGCTGCCGTTCGCCGCCGGCGATCCTGGGCAGAGCCGCTGGCCATGCCGAGCGCCGTGGCTCTGGCCTCTTGACCAGAGTCAACCGACCCAGGTGCACGGTCATGGCAGTGGCTAGATAGCCCCCGGTACAAAATATTTCGGGCCTTCTTAATTTGGAAATCCGGAGAAAAGGCGAAATGGTTTTATTTTTGCATTAGTAAATTAGCTGAAACACTTAAAATGCATAGGAAAATGTGTATAGCTCCAAAAATCATGAAACCTATTTTGTTAGGTTTGTATGATCATTATATACATGTTAAAAATAATAGGAACAATGAAATATGTATTCAAATTTCATGGGTTAATAAAATAGGTTTGAGCTTCATTAATCCATAATTAAATATTGGTAACTCCAAATCAATTTTGTTAATCTTATTTTATTATGCCCCGTTCATTAAAAATACTCACACTCATGTTAAACATAGTTAACTTTCTAATTTGATTTGATCTTGGTTTAAGCTTAAGTTAATCCATAACTTATTAAATATTTAACAGTAAACCCAATTAAGGAAACGTTTGATGTTATAGTCTCACACCATGATGCATTGCATCTCCGTGATTGTCATACACTGTGAAGCATATTTTTCTGCACAACATTCATGCTCATCATTGCATGCATTCTTTTAGTGAATGAAGAACCGGAAAGTGACGCGGGAGTGATCGAGGGCGACACCGAGGCACACCACTTATGCGAATTCTTTGTAGGTAGCGTCAAATAGACCTCGGAGCATCAAGGCAAGCATCTAAGCATATTGCACCCTTTGTTCAAATTGAATGGAGTCTAAAGTGATAAATTATGCTTTATGTATGTTTGCATGTGTTGAGTCCAGTGTCAGGCTAATATGGGTAGAACCTATATTGATGCATTGTCTCTACCTTGACTTATTGATGAATCCTTATCCTTGTAGCCTTGATGATATAGTTGGTGTATAGCTTCAAGGCTTATTCAAAATTCTTAGCAATGCTTAGGTCCTCGGTAGAAGCCGAGTGATGGTGCTGCCGTTGTTCGCGAGCCTAGGGCTTAATCACTGTTCATAAATACAAAGATAAGGTTGAGATGATGGTTAAGATGTGAAATTAAGGAAAGATGTGGGTGATGGTAGGGGTATCTTCTGCCTAGGAGGAGTCCATTAGGTAGTTCGGGAGTGGAGTCCAGATGCCGTAGACCGCTTTGCATCGTTTAAGGCCATCCATTGGGTGCAGTTCGCTCTAGCACTTTTCGTACTCACCACATGCTTATCTAATGGTAAGGTAATTCGATTATCATATACCGTGCCGACACTTACCTTGCGGCTCTATGACATGTAAGAGAAAAAGAGAAAGATAAGCAAGGTGTCGGGGAGCCGAAGCATGGCCGCGACTTGATCGCGGTAACCCCAGTGCCATAGGAGCATTGCAAGCGGTGGTTCTGGGTATGAGAAATGTTAACACAAGTACCCCCCTTATGTGTACTTTCATGAGTAGCACAAGCCAAATGGTCCTTTAGTCGTGTGGGTAAAGTTGCACCCCATGTAGGGTGTAAAAATATTTTGAAATGTCGCGCTCTTGGTCATGAGCATGCTTCTATTCATTTGCATCGACTATAAAGTTTATGAATGTGGGATAAGGATATGATATGATGGAAATGGTTGGTGGATATTTTTGAAGAGATACTACGGTTCCTATACATACATGCTTAAGTTGTGGCTTGCGGGTACACTAGTATGTCGGTTAAGTATAGATACTCACATGTAGGTGTCCAGATTGCTTACCGTATATGTTTTACTTAACCATGTGACCTTACTCTTGCAAATAGCTCAATACATGATCCTTGAAGTCGGACTATTTATATGTGCCATATATAGATTAAGTCTTGTAAGCACATTCGTACTCACACTGCTCTTTCAGGTTCTACTGGTGAGGGTGAGACGGTGTTAGGCTACTTCGTGCCTGCTGATGTAGCTGGTGGGTAAGAGTAGTGCATCCTACTCTGGTGTGGCATAACTTTTGGGGTGGAGCCTAAGGGCATATAGCTCCACTCTCCTTTTTTTGTTGTTAAGGTTTTAATCTTCCACTGTGTAGTTTCTCTTTTGTTGCAAACTATTGTAAATGATCATGCTTAAGAACTTATAATATAATCTTTAATTACTCGCTCTTTCTTAAGTCATGTACATGTTGGAAAGGCATGTGTTACAATCTTGGGCTTAAAACACATACTAGGACTACCAGGATGGTATTCTGGTTGATCATTGAGGTTGTGATTATGAATAATGATCCTCTTAATGATTAATTAGAATATTGTTTGGACGGTTCCTCACACAGCCTCGACCTAGGTAAGTTAAGCTTTTACTCAATGATTTTGCGGCCAATTCATTTTTGACTTTGGGTGTGTTTTAGTTTTCCATCCAGGAGCGCGGGAAGGTTGTTGTCCCTGCGAGTTCGTCAGGCGGTGCTCTCTCAGTTCCTATAGGTTCGGGAACCGGTGTAAGCACCCCTAAGAAGACCCTTAAAAGGCTGGCGCCCTTCTTAGTCCTGGCGAAGCCATCCCTTATCAAGAGACGGTCTAGGTATGTGCAGGTATTGTAGTTCCTTTCCTTATGTTAATAGGAGTTCAGTGCTCGAATTTGCTTATCTGCAAGCTTTTGGGAGCACCAGCAATGGTTCCCAATTCCCAGCCTTCACAGATCATGGTCATGGCCTCCTCCGGAGGGGATGCGGGGAGCTTTAGCAAGCCCCCAGCGTCAGTCGACGAAAATTAGAAAAACGATCTTCTGACTCCACAGGCCCTTCCTACGAACCTGGTGCATGGGCTACCTAGGTTTTTGACTTGGAGGGAGATAGTCATAGGACCTCCCGGTCGCAATTCGAGCAACATGTCTTGTCTTTTTATACAATAAGAGCTATTCCTGCAAAAAAATAACCATTTTAATTGATGAAATGATAGGTACTAAACTAATATCTTGTAGGTACACTCTGTGTTGCTGAAGAGACTCCGAGATGAGGCCAGGGAAGGTAACATCTGAGTGACCACCCTTGAAGAAGATGTCACTGCAATGTGCCAGCAACTTTCCCAGGCAGCCGCTAAGAAGGAAAAAGCCATCACTACTGAGAAAGAGAAGGCAATTGCTGATGTGGAAAGCCGAACCAAAGGTATGCTTCCTGGGATTCTCGATTTATCATCTTGTCACAGTCCACTCTAACATGTTATCCTGTAAAGTTCTCCACTGCCCAAGAAACCCTGGCCCAAGAGGAAGCCAAGATGTCATCCACACGCCAACAACTCGCTGCGGCCCTAAACATCTTTTAGGAGGAGCTTGTTGGGGATGGTATCTAGGTGGAGGCTAATAGCGGTGATAACCCCACAAGTCTAGCCACCCGAGTGACCAGACTCGTCAATGTGTTTGGGGACTTCAAGGGAAGGTGGTCGAGCACATCTCAAGTTAGTCCTGCCAAAGTGCAGAGCAATCGGTGGCCTTTGCCTTGGGTATCCTAAAGATCCACTACTCGGAGATTAACGTCAATGTTCTCCAGGAGGGCTTTGAGAAGGAATCGGAGGAGGACTCTGTGTAGAAGGTGGAAGAGGTGGTGGGGCACCAAAGCCTTTGTGGATGAGATGAACTTATTGGGTAGATCCATGCCATAGTCTTTCTTCCTTTCTCTTGCCTGCATTTGTACAAAAACTTGTAATTTTTGTCAATTTGGTTAGGAACCTTAAACACTTTTTACGTTTACTAGGAGTACTTCGTGATGGATTTTTTTTATAGCCATATTGTGATTCCTTAATGACATATTCCTTTAATTAGTTGAGGACACAATGATCACTAGTTAGAACGCTAATTATGACCAGTCTTATGTCCGCTTGAGTGGGAGGCGTAGTAGCTCCCAACCACTCACGGAACATGATAAAGAGCCTTTTTGCAACCCTATGTTCACAACACAATGTTCCTTCTCCTATCGTTGGAATCTGTTTTCAGAAGGTACACAATATGTTGTTTTTGGTTTTCAGCACCTAGGACTTATTAAGTCCCAGACTGTCTACTTGGAAATAGAGATTCTAGGTGGACAGTTAAAATAATAAAAACATCTTTGATGCAAAAGAAACACACTCTGGATCGAGACAAGCTTTTCATTACCCTAGGGACGCGTTTGGGATGAAGGACTCGAAAAGCGACTTACCCCGTTTACCAGGCATGAGGAGCAAAAAGATAAGGCAGAAAAAGAAAGTTGATCGACCTCTTAGGCAATATGATCTTTATTATTACAAAAAAGTACTCTTAAGATTTACTCTCAAAACTTACAAAAACTCTTGATGACCCTCGACCTATGTAGATCAATTATCTTAAACAAAAATGACACAGACTAAATTAAGCCGATAAGCAGTGACCCTTATTGTTTTGGGGTAGCGTAGATGCTATTTCATGAGCTTTGAATGAGCCATGAAGCCGAGCCCTCGAATCTTTTGGGTGTGAGTCTCGAGGCGTTGTGATAGTGGTTACGAGTGAAGCTTCTTATCCTTGAGGTTTTGGGTTCCTCTCTTGGTTGGTTTTGAACTGCCATGTCGAGACTTCGTTTGTCACAATGGAGACCTACTTTAGGACAACCCTGAACTGTTATTACTCTCTCAGGTCATGGGATCTTCATGCACTGGTAAGCATAGTGCGTGTCTACCATGAATTTGGCAAGAGTAGGTGTTCCTAAGATTGTATTGTATACCGTCTTGAAATCGACCACATCAAATAGGATTTTTTTTCTATCTGGAAATTGTCAGGCTTCCCGAAGCTAACGGGTAGCGATATCTGGCCAATGGGAGTGGTAGAGATCAGGGTATTATACCATGGAAGCCTTGAGTAACTAGTTTGATTGCGACCATGAGATCTACATCCCTCCAAATGCATTAGTGAATAGGATGTTTAAGGAACTTTTACCATCGATAAGGACTCGGGTTACCCTACAATTGTTTATCGTAGGCTCGACCACTATCGGAAAGTGACTCAGCCATATGAAATAATCAGGAAGTCTTCTTAGCCAAAGGAGATTTCTGTGTCTGACAACTTCACGGCATGATGAGCCTTTGGAATTGCGGCTAGAACTTCTCAGGCCACTATCTTGTAATGCCTCTTGGACTCATAGTACACGAAACCACTGAACATGTGGTTGATTGTCCTCTCACCTAGCTGGCAAGACATCGTGTCCATGTCATCCCCGCTGCCATCCAAGTCAGAGTCTCTGCTTTGGGTCGCCACCTAGACCTTTCCCTTGGCTGCTTTTTCGACTTCCACCATGACCAACTTTTTTCCACGGGCGACATTCATAGATGTTGTGGTTATCGGTTTGGTTGAAGTTGCACCAAGTCTTCTTGTCACGTTTTCTAGAACCTGGTGTAAAGCTTTTGCTCCGAGAAGGACCAGAGCGCTGGTCAAGATGAACATCGGGCAAATCTGCAAAAACTTTATCAGGTTTAGCTTTCTTGCCCTTACACCCTTTGGTATTCTTCTTACGCTTATTCTAGACCTTGTTGTAGCCAATCCCGGGTTGAGGATGTTTGTTGCACCGAGTCTTTTCCTTGACGTAGAGTAGTGCATCATCGGCCCTGGTAGACTTATCAACGATGGTGCATGAGGTCCTTATTCGTCTCGAGCTCCTTTCAGGCGATATCTTCAACGCAACGTCGACTCTTAACACCGTGAGTGAACACCTTGATAACGTCGTAGTCACTAATCTCAAGGATAGAGTTCCAGGTTTTGCTAAAGCATCGGACGAACTCGCGCAAGGTCTCGTTTGTTATTTGCTCACAGCATTAGAGATCGTTTTTTGTACCAGGCCGAATATATGTACCCCAAAAGTTAGCTCAAAATATATCGTCGAGCTACTTCCATGAGTAAATTATTCTCGATGATAGATTGGTCAACCAAATCCTAGCTTCCCCTTCAAGGGTCGTGGGGAGGTAATTTGCCATTACCTTCTCATTCCCACTGGTTTCTTGGATAGTCGTGGTATAGATATGGAGAAACTCAACTGGATTTGTGTTTCCATTGTATTTCTCAATTATTCTGGGGCAGAACCTTGCTGGCCAACTTACATTTGGAGATCTGGAGAGAAGGCTAGACATCCGTTGATAGCATCTTACTTGGTTCCGACACCCCTAGGAGCGTTTTCCATAGCAATTGGAGATTGGTCTTGATTTGATTGATGTCGGGAGGTTTCCCAATTAGATCTATGGGGGGGGGGGGTAGAAGAAGCTTCTTCAGAAGCCCTCGGGCGTCTTCATCGGTTGTTGATGAACTGACACAAGTCATTGATCGGATGACCTTTGACTGGTGAGGTACGACGGCGATTGTTTGCCTGATTGTCATCCTGGGAAGCCTTATTCCTAGGGTTACGCCTCTGCGGGTTAGATACATCTTGTGATAGAGGATTGCCTGGTCTACCCAGTTAGCACTATTTCTAGCCAAGGCGAGATGAGAGTACTCGGCCTGGAGCATGATCTCTTTTGTCAAGTCGACTGCCAAGTTTAACCAATCCTTACCGGCTGGGGTAGCTAGATATATGATCGGAGGGTGCATGAGGGACTATTGTAGAAGGAAGATCCTCTTTGCTATCGTGGACTTAAAATGGTCAGACCCTGTTGATGATTAGGAAACTATATGACTGAGGCCTGATAAGGGTTGGAGGTGTTGTGTTCACATGAGGCTAGTCATTCCATGCCGTCAGAGCCGGAGGACCCCAAGCATTTGAAGGGTCGTCGTCATCCTGAGCTAGATCATCACCT
Source organism: Phragmites australis (assembly GCF_958298935.1). NCBI lineage: Eukaryota > Viridiplantae > Streptophyta > Magnoliopsida > Poales > Poaceae > Phragmites > Phragmites australis. The sequence goes on along the minus strand of NC_084924.1, from coordinate 19,973,387 downwards.
CCATTTCCGATGGTGAAAACTTCTTGGGGGTAACCTCCATTGGAGGTGTCTAAATCCGTCATGGATGCTTCATCGGATTGCTCAGGATTGGAATCTTGATAATCCATGATGTCAGAAGATACACGGATTGATCCCGACTTAATGTAAATCAGTCATCCACAGTTGTCTTGGCAACCGAGTGGTTTGAACTCGATATGGTAATCTTTGGCACATTGATCCATAAATCGACCTATATCGTCGCTTGAATCATCGCCAAAAAGTTTGTTGCTGAAATCTACCTGATAGATCACTGGCTTGTCGAGAAGAGAGGCAAACTGGCAAAGTTGTCATAGAACCCCTCATCTGAATAATTAGTTTTCGGCAAAGCTTTAGGCAATGTCGATGGCATGTCATGTGTAAACTCTTCAACGCCCTTTGTCATGATCCTACAGACAACGTCAGTTGTCGATGATTGGTAAATCATCGATCTGACGAACTTGTTAAAGAATATGGGAATGCTTTGAGTAGATGAATCATAAGGGAAACACATAGGAGGTTTTATACAGGTTCGAGGCTCCCTGAGGATAATAACCCTACGTCATGTTTGTCTTATATTGATCTAAAACTATTACAAGTGGGTGTAGCTAGCCTAGATAGATTTATACCTAGTCGATGACTTCTTCCTTGGCTTCTGTTGACTTGTATGGGCTTATGGAACACGTATCGCTTGAGACAACTTGTTCTCCCTCCCGTAGGGCCCCTCAGTTCCATATATATATATGGAGGTACCGTATGTCCCCTTGACTCGATCTGCGAACTTGTTAAAGAATATGGGAATGCTTTGAGTAGTTTCCTTTCTTCCAGGGACCCCCCTCTCAGAGATAAAGATATTCTTCGAGGATAGCGGGACACCTTGAGGCACCTGAAACATGGTAACTAATCATTATTCATCATCACATATTCAGATTGTTTGAATATTACATAATAGAATAATGTGCCAGTATTACAAAAGTCCAATTAGTAATACAACATGGAAACAATCTCGTCGTGCTTCAAATACGAGTCTCGTTTGAAGGGTTTTTCTTCTTCTTCGGCTTGTGGACTGGGACACACCTCACCTGCTCGCCTGACGCCAGAGTGTCCACTGGATACTGATCGCACTGCCCCCTCAAATGCGGACCTCTGCATACCAGGCACTCCTTGCGAGCTTGGGCTCGCTCAACATCATCCATATCATTTCTGATACTCTGAGTCTTACGTCACCCCTTTATGTCAACCTTGTTGTTTGGATATGGAATCTAAGATGAACCATTTTCGGGAGGCTTCATGAAGTCCTTTACCGCTTGCCACATAAGCAACTCGCCTGCCCATGTACTTTCTGCGTCTTTCTTGTGGTAGTATGGTGACACGAAATACTCCAACTCTATGTTGCCCTTCGCGCAAAAAGCTAGCACATGAGAGCAAGGAAAATTCATCAGTGATGGCTTGTTGCATGTGCAATCGCACTTGTTGTCCGCTAGCCACAACTTGTATTCCATTGTAATTTCCTGCCTTTCGATACCAAGTCCGCCCTTGTCACGCAACATCACCTCAAACATATGATGACGATTACCAAAAACATGAATCCTATGGGACTGGCCCTTCCCGCTCTTCTCTTTCATGTAAGATGTTATTTTCTCTGTGTACACTGTTTGTGGGTTGACCATATGTAGCGCAGCCTTACTGTAACACTCTCGAAGATACCACTGTGTTCCACGAGTGACTCCCTCTACAATTGCCACCAATAGCAGTGACATATTCCCTTTCATTACCCAATTGTAATCCTCGGTGAGGTTAGTTTTCATAATTTAATAACATGAACTATCAGTGTCCACAATAAGTGCCTATTTCTCTAATAGTTCGTGTCTAATCCAGTCAGAGAAACACTTAACCCTTCTTCCACCCTTCCTCTTCCTGGTCACACTCTGTGGCTCAAGTGGTAAAGGCTCTAAGCCATCGGGATCCTCCTCCCTTGGTACAACTGGCTTCTTAAAATGTTTGTCCATAAGCCTATCTGTTAGTCTATCTAGCTCTTCCCACAATGCATCAAACTTTCTCATTTGGTTCTTCTTGCATAGCTTCTTAAAAAGATCTATCAACCTCTTGCTCCTAAATTATTCGTAGAAGTTTTCTCCAAGATGGGGCATGCACCAATGGTTTTGCAAATCTGGCCACAACAATACCTCATCCGCACCACTCTGCAATGTGTTGATAGTGTTCAACAAGCCTGCATGGTGATCATGGAGGACACGCACGTTCGGCCTGTTACCAACAATAACTCTCTTAACCCAGTGCAGGAACCACAACCAACTATCCGTGGACTCACGTTCAACAAATGCAAAAGTCAAAGGCACAATATGGTTCTCACCATCTACCTCGATAGCTGTGAGTATTTGCCCCCTGTATTTGCCTATAAGGAATATCCCGTCCACACGCATCACTAGCCAGCAATGTCAGAATGCCTCGATCATACAGCTGAACGAAGCCAGTCTCAAGAGGTCTCCATTTGAAGCCTTATATAGCAAAAAGTGCAGAACTCCGTTATATTGGAATGAAACTGAAGAAAGTCATGTGTTTGGGCCAGAAGTATTGCAGCAGAAAAGCAAGTCTAGATGATTTGGGAGAATCTAAGAATTGCTCGGTCAAGGCAGATGAGCTACGCTGACAACAGACGCAGAGAACTGACTTTTGAATTTGGGGATCTCATGTATGTCAAAGTCTCACCTATCAGAGGACTTCGTAGATTCAAAGTCAAAGGAAAGTTGGTACCCAGGTATATTGGACCATTCAAGGTGTTAGACAAAAGAGGCAAAGTGGCATATCAACTAGAGTTACCATCTCAACTCTTCGACATACATGATGTCTTCCATATCTCTTAGTTGAGGAAATGTTTACGAGTTCCTGAAGAACAGTTGCATATGGAGGAATTGGATGTCCGAGAAGATCTCACATACTCAAAGCACCTAGTCAAGATTCTTGAAATACCCGAGAGGGTTACCAGAAGGAAAGTGATTCGCATGTGCAAAGTGCAGGAAGACATCATTCTGAGGAGGAAGCTATTTGGGAAAGAGAAGAATATCTTAAGGCAGAATTTCCCCAGCTGTTTGGAGATTATCCCGAATCTTGAGGACGAGATTCATCCTAAGGGGGTAGGTTTGTCACACCCATTTGTCCTCTCTCTCTCTCTCTCTCTCTCTCTCTCTTTGTCTGTCTGTCTGTCTTGTGGAACATGTGTGTCAGCTCCTTCTACTCCTCTCCCCTAAATCCCCTGCTTTCCTTCTCTACTGCATCACCCTCTTGTGTTAACTCCTGTCATCCTCGCGCTCGAGTTAAGGAAGGGGAGCACCCATGCAAGGTAACCGACGCCCGCATTCAAGACCATCAAGACAAGATCAATTCGTGAAGGAAAGATGACAAGAGAAAAGGAAACCGCACCCTAATTTCTCACTGGCACGTTAAAACTCCGTCAGTCTCGTCGATTCACCCTCCTCCCTCTATAAATCCCAAATCAAACCCTCAACTGAGCTTCTTTGAACCCTATTGCATCCAAGCCCCCAAATCCCCTCAATTTTCCCTCACCCGTGAGCTCTCATGCTGCCACCGATCTCCCCGAGCCACCTCCACCATCGCCATGCTGCCCTTAGCCCTTCTCGACGTTGTTCAAGCCCACACTCGTGTTCTTCGTCCGCATCTTGTTGTCCACGACTGTTCACCGTCAAGTTCCGGCCACCGCATTGAGCTTCCATCATTGCCAAACGTCCGTCGTTGAAGCTCGTTGTCATCGGGCCTCTCCGGTCTTCCCCAATGTGCCACGACCTGTCAAACGAGCTGGTTGTCGCCTTCCGATTGCGCTTTGTCGTTCTCCGTTGACTCCCGAGCATCACAGTGTAGTCGCTACCCTTCTCTGGCCATCCTCCGTCGTCTCGAGCTGCCGCCGATGTCTTCCTGAGCCGGAGCCGAGGTAGTTTGCCGCTCTGCCATTAGATCTCGTGTGATCGGTGTATATTAGAAGTAACTTACCCCTTCGCGGTAGATGGATCTCATCCGTTTGTTCCCAGATCGACACGCGTGATTTAAATAGCCTTTGACATAGTTAGCATGCCATGTGTGCGACCACGTAAGCGTCTTTGTCCTATGTTGCGAGTCTGGTCAGCACAACTGAGTTGAGTCAGCAGCCCGCTTAGCGATGACGTCAGTGTTGCGCAGTAAATCTGAGTTTCCTTTAGAAAAATAATTCACAAAAATAGAATAATCTGAAAATTAGGTTTTCTTTATTAGAAAAATTCCAACAATTAGAAAATGGTTTATATAAAATGTTTATAAATGTTTTTTGCTCTATTTTTATTTATGTAAATGCTATTTAATTTTTTTCTAGTGTAAAAATCATTGCTAAAATGTTAGAATAAATGTTTTATTTTGGAAAATGGTTTAGAAAATATAGATTAATTATGATTATGTTTTAAATATGTTTTATTTAGTAAAATAAATTCTTTTAGCATGGAAAATGGGCTTCTAGGATGGAGAGTGTACTCCACTTATATACGGCGGTGAAATCTCAATGGGTCGACACGTGCTGAGAGAGGTGTTGGAAAGGCTTTGCAGTGGAATCCTAGCCACACACCTTGGAAGTGTGTTAGTGTTTGATCGACATGGACAAAAAGGAGGACATGTCTTGTGGGTAATGTGTACGACCTCTGCAGACTGAAAACCGATATATCAGCCATGCTCATGGTCATGAGCGGCATGAACTTCTCACATAATTAGTCTAGTGGTTCCCAGGTTGGTTTTGAGTTGGATCTGGTGGATCACAGTGGTGGAAATTATAATTCAAGTTAGCTTTGTTTAGATGTGGTTGGAACCTCGGTTGTGGAGCAAGGTGCCAGAACCTTAGCTCATGTCGTAAAGAATCATTCACATAGAAATAGGTTACTTTTATAACTATTTTATTACTAAAATGACATTTATGCAAACAAACTCCTGAGTTAAGTCTATCTTGACTTTTAGCCCCATGTCATATTTTTCCCATACTTACTGAGTATTCTATATACTCACGCTTACTCTCTCTCCTATAATCTTGTTGTTGCTCAGAAGGCGAAGACTACATAGATTTGTTAGAAGATGGAGCCAAATTGTAGACGGACGACTTTTTGATCGATTGCCTGTGGAGTTGGGCATTGTGCTATGTTTTTTTTTTTCCGTTGCTTTCTAATCTTCTTTTAGGACCTTGGGTCATTGATATAATAAAGTAATGTTATAATAATAGATATTCTGTCAGCTACTCACTTATGACGTCACTATGTGTATGTAACTTGATCCTAGTATATATGTGGTTTATATTCGGTTTGATCTTAAAACCGGATGTGACATTATCCTTGTTAATCATGGTAACTATTTGCTATCAGGGAGCAGAGCGGCTGCGGTATAAAAAAGATTGCAGATTGTCTTTTGCAGATTCGTTTGGCTAGCCCTTTTTGTTTTTTCCACTCACCATTTCATGGGTCATGAAATTAAACTTAAGAGACTTTTGGCTGCCAATGTTTATTCTATAAGGAAGTATCAAGCATGAGGCTGCCTCTGCACAAAATGTTCTCACCACAAGGTACTTCTTTTTACACTTACCTGGGTATGATCAATTTCCTCCTTTGTTATTATTCTTTATTTCACACATATTTTCGTAATATATTTCTAGACAGAAAGTACAATGCGATAGGTTGTGCATAGTTTTTAGAATTACCAGTTATTGAAGCTAGAAAAACTCATCCAGTTGGTTGACCAAGTTATGCTGTTTTCTGTGTTCCTTTTGGCTAAACATGTCTGCCTTGTTTCATAGTTGGCTGCCTTTTAAACATCTAGCAGGTAGTAAGCAAAATCTGCAATATCCTTTTAATAATAATTGTTTTCGATCTAAGAAACATTAAGACTGTGTTGTAAGTACTTTGCGATTCAACAAGGCAAATAATTAATTGAATTTGGTCAAGGCCACTTGAAGTTTGATTTCCATGGTATGACCGTTCATGCTTCAACATGCTTCACTAACTTTTACATCAAATATTTGGTGCAGATGCTGCACAGGCACTTAACAGCGCTGTTAATCTTTTCTTGGAAATCGGCAGATTGAACATGGCTGCAAGATACAGCAAGGTCATACACTATTAATGATCATTTAATGTTATATGTGCACATGAATCCCTATATTTTACTTTTTTTTACTGTTCTCGTACTATAATAGATTAACTACATATATGTATTGCTGACCAATACACTTGGATTATGTGTTCTTCCAAAAGAATAGAAGATCCTTGTTATTATCTGGAAATATCAATATGATATTATGATATTATGATGGCCTCAAATTTTAACATTTCAGGACATCGGTGAAATCTGTCAACAAGAAAAAGATTTAGAGAATGCTGCAGTTCACCTGAATCAGGCTGCCGATCTTTTTGACAGTGAGGGACAGTCATCTCAGGCAAACAGCATGACACAGAAAATTTCAGAAATTTACGCTCAGCTGAAAAAGTAAGCTTTAACTGTAGCTTTATGTAGCAATGGATTTCTTATGTGAGCAAATATTCTGAATGACTTAACAATCTACCAGTAGAACACAATTTGCAGTGCTGACATTAATGACGGTTTTGGCTAGCATTCTAAAATGAAAGCCTGCTCTGTCCATGCTTTTTGATTTCTACCGTGACCATTGGCTATTTACTCTAACAGCATATAAAAGAAACTGTGAACTTATTCGGCTTCCTGACTTCTATGTAGTCTCAGTTCAGTTATCTTTTAACTCTCACACCTGGCAAGGTCGATAGGGAATTAAGGACATTGTCAACAGAAAATGTATAACTAGGTTTGGTTTTTATCACGAGTTTTGAATGCTGAACTGTTTCATATATTTCCCTCCCTCCCTCTCCACCGAATGTCCAACTGAGTCATTTTAGAGTTTAGACTGTTGAGTAAGAGTTGTCATTTTATTAATAGTTATTTTCTGGTTTTTAATGTTTTGCCTGTTTCTGCTGGATACAAATCAAAGCATGAGACAGATCATCATGTATACGGTAGTTGGATTGCTTTGCTTTTGTAATTATAAAGTTCTTGGCCCCATTTCTCATTTCCCTTCTTGGAATGATTTATACTCTGTGTAAATGGCGATATGTATTTGATTTGAAATGGGAAGGTTAATGTTGCCAACTTGAACTGACCTCTTTTTCGGTCTAGTTGTTAAGTGATTACCTTTATGTCTTTCTTTGAACTATTTATTGACTCTTCTAATGATTTTATGTTGAACCCTACCCCAACTTGCTTGGGACAAGTAATGGTTTTATGTTGTTCTTTAACTTGTTACATAATTTCTTGATTGCATCCTCTAGCACAATTTCTCACACACAAGTCCATTATTTTCAGGTACCACAAAGCAACCGGGCTGTTTGAAGAAATTGCTCGTAAATCAATCAGCAATAACCTTATCAAGTACAGTGTTAGAGGCATCCTACTTAATGCAGGCATTTGCCAACTATGTAGAGGTGATCCTGTTGCTATAAATAATTCAATGGAGCACTATCAGGTGTGAACTGTTCCATTGAAATGTCAGCTGGTTGCCATTGTCAACTTTTGAAACATTACTCCTTGTGGCAGGACATTGACCCAACATTCTCAGGGACACGCGAATGCAAGCTTTTGGTGGTACCATCCAATGCCCATTCGCATTTTGTTCATCTGTCCTTTTATTTTTTTTGAGACGAACACTGTGTTTCACTTGACACCTACTCATATTATCCATTGCTAGCTTGAATAACAGAATTCTCTGTAGTCACTATGGCACAGGTTTATTAGGAAAACATGATCTGTAATCTGAAGTGAGGCTCTAAAAAGTAGTCAGTCCTAGAAGGATCTTGCAGCTTCTATGGATGAAGGAGATGTTGCCATGTCTACCGATGCCATCAAAGAGTTTGACAGCATGACACGCTTGGTACGTTCAGTTGGAAATTTCTGCAGTATTTTTCCTTTGTTTTCGCAGGTGCTGTTCTAGGGTAGTGTATTCTCTAACGCAAAGCTATTGCTTCTTAAGTTCAGAAACTTAAACACGAGCTCAGTTCCCTTTAAATGAGGTATATGTTCCTGTTTCAGGATCCTTGGAAAACGACTCTCCTACTCAAGGCAAAGAATGAGTTAAAGAAAAAGGAGGAGAAGGAGGATGATCTAACCTAAGGTTTGCTGTGGTTTTATGCTTCAATTCGGTTGATCTCATTTTGGATGCTTCGCATTCCTTACATGAGATTGTAACCAGAGAGCCCCAGTTTGGAGCACTGGAGCTCTCTGGTTACCACCTACTTCACCATCGCATTGGAATTCAGTAGCTGTTCATGGTCATAGACTCATATATGTTGTTCATATTACTCCAGACTCTCATGATTTAACCAAACGTAATGATGGCTTCTAGCATCAATAGATTTGAATAATAACAACATGTGTGGATTTTGTAATTGATGTGGAAGAGTTGATTTGGAATTGTCTGGGTGCTATTTGGATGTTGGAGTGAATGGGAATGCGGGTAAGACGGAAAAATATATGAATGAGGACTGGGAATCGGATTTCATGATGCAATTGGCTTGCTGGGTTGAATTTGTTTGGCCACGAGAAATGAATGGAATACTCAAATGTGATAAAATGTGTTTCTTTTTCAGAGAAGAATAGCATATCATATTTTTAAAATGGACAGATATATACCTCCAGAGAGGGGCAATGTTATATCTACATTCAGTGGTTTGTTTGGATCTAGTAGATTTAGATTAGGTTTTCGTAAAGCAAGTTTTATGGGGATTTTTAGAAAAAACAAGTTTTAATTTGTTATTCGGTTAAAAAGGAGTTTACAGATCACTTTGTTTGGATCGTACTAACCAAAACGGGATTTAGTTAATATGTTGTTTGGTTAAGTGCGCATGCAACAGGTCGTATCTCTTTTTTTATTTTATTTTTTTAGAACCGGGCCTTCTTCCTTCACGGAGACTATTTGATGAGGAGTATGTGGCGCCTAGGGTTCGCGTCCCGCGGACTTAGCTCCAAGCAATCCTGCCATTGGACTCCATATCCGTCTCCAACATGTGATATCTCTCATATTGTAATACCGAATAATTGAGAGAGAAGAAAGTGAGAAATTGACCGAAACTTGACTTTTTGATCCGTTGCTCGTATGGACGATCGGAGACCGTGGTTGCGTTCATCTCATCGAGACGAACCCATTTTGCTATTCACACATCCGTTCCGCGCACTTTGTGACCCGTTACAAACCCAATAAATCCAAAACGTTTTTTATTATAAAAAACAAATTAATTATAAAGGACGGATGGGTCAACCGTCAACCCGACCCATCCATCCAAAGTCTTCTCGCTCCCTCTCGCGTCTCTCTCTCTCTCTCTCTCTCTCTCTCTCTCTCTCTCTCTCTCTCACCGCCGACCTCCGTCGTGCGCTGAGCGCCGCCGTCGCCTGCCAGCTGCCGCCGAGCAACGTGCTGCGCTGTGCGCCGCCGACCGCGCGCCGACCTCCGTCGCGCGCTGAGCACCACCGTCGCTCGCCAGCTGCCTGCCTGCCGCCGCGCCGTGCTGAGCTCCGCGATACCGCTGGCTACCGGCCCGCCATCGCCACCGCCTGCGCGCCGTCGTCCGCTCGCCCACCGGCCACCAGCCACTGCCACTCACCGCCGTCGCGCTGCGCTGCACAGCCACTGCCTCGTCGTCGCCGTCGCGCCGCACGCTGTCGTGCTGCACTGCGCGCCGCTACCGACCGTCAGCTGCCGCACTCTCTGTGCCGTGCTCTCTCTCTCTCTCCCTATGTGTATATGCGCTAACCAAAAGAAAAAGAGGGAAAGCAAGAACCAGCAAAGAAGAAAGCCAGGGAAGAAGAGAGAAAAGAAAAAGGAGAAGAGAAAAGAAAAGAAAAGAAAAGGAGAAGAGGAAGAAAAGGAAAGAAAAAGAGGGAAAAGTTGGAAAATTCGTAATTTTATCGGATTTCTCGTTGATTCTTTCGAAGGTGGTAGTGCTTCCGGGCGTATCTAATCGAATTCCTTTGTCGCCTTCGGTAAAAGGCAAGTAACGTGGGGGTGTGATTTCGTGCTATGTTTATATTCGTGTCTTATTTCTTTCACAGAATAAATTGAAATATCTGATATTTTCCAATTTATTCATATGATGAATGATGTCGCATTTGACGAATTAAATCAATGTCATTTCATTGATTTTGAGTATATCGGTGATGTCATGATCTAGTAGTGGTGACACTCATGGAATAGAATCATTAAAAGAAAAATGAGAATTGACGTCAATTCACATACATACATTTGCATTCATGCATTTCATATGGTGATAAAGGCCAATCACTGCCATCGTGCGTGATTCGTACCGGTACATGGAGTTGCATGAGAGGTTGGCATCGTCCAGCGCAAAACTCTCAAATGGAGTTGCATCATGGCATTCATACATTTATTATAATGTTTGAAGAATACAAAATCCGAAAGGGGTTAGTGCCATGATATATGGGAGACCGTATTGGAGTTTGTTGTTGTGTTTTCACTGACAGGTGAATCAAGATTGTTATGGCTTAAAACTCATATGTTTTGGCTTTTCGTGGTGAGAAAAATATTTGTATCTGAAATAATCTTTAATCTAGTGAGATATGTTTATATTCATAGCCGTTACTTGCTGAGCTTGTCTCACCCCTGTTAAATCTTTTACAGGTACGCTTAGGTGGTCGATGTGCATTTTTTTGGGATGAACTTGGTAGTTGCACGCACTACCTTATCACAATACCGATAATCTAAACTTATGTTTGAAAACCATATTTTTGGCAGTATGTTGTTCGTGCTGTAATAAGCTTTGTACTTGAAGACGTACTCCTGTATATGGTATAGATATATATATGTTGTGGTTACGTTGTTTATATCATATATTGTCTGCATGTGAATTGTGTGGTCAGTTATACCGCAGTTATAGAGGAAATACTGCCGAAATTTTTTATATTTGAATAAAATATGTTTAGTTGTAAAGTAGGGTGTTACAGTTTGGTATCAGAGCCTAGGCTTTAGGTCCTAGGTAATTGAATGATGAACCTGACCCACTTGCACAAATAGAATGGGTATGGGATGCATTGCATTGCATACGTCTTGTTTATCTTTGTTCGCTTATGTTCACTATCTCAAATAAGTATTATTGAAGTTACTTGTTTGATTGTCCACATATTCTTTAGTGTTTTATCATTGATATATATTGTTAAGTTGTTGGAGTCAGTTCCGTTGGAATGATGAAATTGTCAGGGTGTTAAAGTGGTTACCTTGGTCATTAGAACCTGAGAAGCTTCAAAGGATCAATAGCATAACTGTTGTATGGCACTGCAGATGGGTTAAGTGGAGGGCCCCCATGATGCCTTTTCTGCATTGCCAGGTGAGGTTGACCAAGAGTTAGGTTTGCGATCCAACTATCTACATACAGAGCGAATCTTTTGGGTACGAGATGGACTGGCCCCCATGTCGTTGACCCTAACTATTTGTTCTCGGAATGTCAGAGAAATGGATCGATGTATGCCTTATCATAGAAGATAAGGTGATAATGTTTTCAACCTAACCATTAGAATGGTGTAGGATTTTTTTTCCCATGGAGTCGGGGCGATCTTTTTGCCGATTGTGTGAAGATGTGTTGATAGTGAGATCCTAATATGGTTCTGGGAGTTTTGTTCTAATCTTTTGCTAGACTTATACCCTAGTTGTTGATGTTTTGAGGATTAGTTAACACCTCATGTTTAAGTTGAAATGTTTACATACCTTATGTGTCAGTTTCTTTAATATCTGAGAATAATCTTTTGTGGTTGGAATATCTATGCATGTTTTGAAATGATTATTTGAGGTAGTTATTTTGTTAAGTTAGCCTTTGCAGAATAGTCCACTGGCTATGGGAGTTGGAGTTATCGATTGCGTTGAAACAACTGATTTGCATCGAAGTGATGCTAATGGAGCGACACCTTCCTTAAGGAGGCATCAGTTGTTTCAAACCTGTTTTGTGAGGTTTCACAATTGGAATACCTAAGGTTGGCCCTTGCGGGGCTGAGGTAGAGATTTTGGTTGAATCGTGTTATGTTTCTGATATCGCTTAGCTAAACCTGTCATATTTGACATGGGGATTCGTTTGCTTTGAAGCTTGAAGCCAAGAATATACTTGGGTTGTAGGAGCATTGGCGTTGCCAAGGGTTTGCTGAATAGTCTATGACCTATAACATCATGATAGGATGCTAAATTGGCTTGTCACCATGGGAGCATTATCAATTGAACCTGGTGAGTTTTGCTCGTTGAGTGAATGTTGAAATTTAAGGTCGCCTAAACTTTTCCTGACCTAATAACCGAAGGTGTTGTTAGGGCTTGTCGTGGTGTTTTATTGACAGAATTTTTTTAACATGATCCGTTCTAGAACTTTGTTTCTTGTTGGCTCTTGTGGAGTGAATGAAGTTAAAGAAGTAATTGACTAGTTTCTGACTTGAAAGTTTTGGATTTTTGTTGGTGACCCAGTTCTCTCTAAGGATGGAGATTTGATTGAGAGATGCCTGAGTAGGTTTACATGCTAGAAGTTTGTCTCTATTGGGAGTAAGTCTATCCAAACCCTAGTTCAAGGGAAGAGTGTTGTAAAAGTGGAGTTCATTCCGGAATTTAAGTGCTGAGATTAGAGTTATGTTTGGGAGCTAAGGGTTGCTCCCCTGTTTAAAGGAGTGTTGTGAAAGAGGATGAACCATTGGGGTGTATCTTTGTAGTTTTGTTGCTGTTCAGGAGAGGGTATGCCTTCTAAGGACCTGGAGAGAAGCATTGTATGCTAACGCTCAACTCGTTGACGGTAAATTGGTGTTGCAAATGGTGCTTGCTAAACTAAATTCACAAAATAATTAAATTGGAGTTGGATTAACAGGGTTGAGTTTGCAGAAGTCATATTTTCAACCTTCTCCATGAGCATTCCGCAGTGATCATCTTGTCGGTTAGATTAACCGATGTCTTTTTAACTTTTGAGGAGGATGTGTTTTTGCATGCAATTTTACTTTGAAGAAGTTGTGGTGTGGTTACGGATAGTATGACTGTCCTCGGAATGTAAGCAAGATGTGAAGTTTTTTAGTATGCCAGTTTGGCATGTTTCTGAATGTACCGGTCAACACAGTTTACCTATTGGTCCAACTGCCTCTGGATGGAAGTGTTCTGGTATTCAAGTTGGAAAGTGCAAATCTAAACTTGTACCATGAAGGATGAGTCGTTAGATGTTTGGAAGGATTGAATTAGGCAAGTGGTTGTAATCTCCTGATCACCCCTTCTAGACTTGGTGATACATCAGGATGAGAATGACCAACTGGAGGTTTATATCTTAACGTTGTGACTGTCTCTTGTGTAGATCTACCCACACTCGTATTTTTGGAGTTAGTGATGTTGGTAGAAGAGGTGAATTGTTGATGTTTCTTTAATCCTGAACCATAAAGGTTTTAAATTGATCCTCCCTGTGAAGGAGTTGAAGTTGAAGAGAAGAAGGTTTATATTCTTATTGGGGGTTTCAACCCGAGTTTGTGGAATTAGCCAAACAATATTTTTGGTGTGATTGCATCCACCAAAAGGGATATTTCTGGGCAACTAATGCCTTGGTTTTTGAACTAGTTGAAGAGAGTGTCTCATAATTGGCTGGTATAGTATTAGCAGAAATGTTGTGTGTTCTTGGATTCGTTTTCCCTTCTAAGAGTGAGAAGGCACGAAATGGTAAAGACCGTCCAATGTAACAGAGATTTGGAGTTTTCTTGGATTCGCTGGCCATTACCGACATTTTATACAAGGTTCTTCTTTTATTGCAAAGCCTATGATTAGACTTACCGAGAAGTGTGTTCCATTTGTATAGACTGATGAATGTGAGACCAATTTCCAAACTTTGAAGAATAAGTCAGTGAACGCTCCCATTCTGGCTTCGCCCGAGAGTGGCAAGCGTTTCATAGTCTACACCGATATTTTCCGAATTGGACTTGACTGTGTGCTTATGCAAGGAGGTCAAATAATTGCATATGCTTCTAGACAATTGAAAACTCATGAACAGAATTACCCCACTCATGACTTAGAATTGGCTGCAATGGTTTTTGCCTTGAAGAGTTGGAGGCATTACCTGTATGGCGAGTCATGTGATATTTTCACTGATCATAAGAGTCTCAAGTACATTTTCACTCAATGAGATCTGAATTTGAGACAACGAAGATGATTAGAATTAATCGAAGACTATGATCTGACAATTCAGTATCATCCAGGAAAGACAAATGTGGTAGCAGATGCTCTTAGCATAATAGGTTGTCGGTGTATTCAGAACCAGGGGTCCCCAAGTCCCGAGACCAGGCCGGCCATCCGCCACATGTCACCACCCTGTAAGGTAAGAAGAAGCTAAGTCCCGGGAGAAGGTGCTCGGGGCCGCCGCCTCTGGTTCCCGAGCACCCTAGTTCCCCGATGATCCGCAGAGCCCAAATACCAAGAAGGAAGTGCTCGGGAGAGAGTGCTCGGGGCTGCACGTGGCAGCCCCCGAGGACTCGGTGCCCCGAAGGTCCCACCGAAGTGCTCGGGGCTGCACGTGGCAGCCCCCGAGGACTCGGTGCCCCGAAGGTCCCACCGAAGTGCTCGGGAGAGAGTGCTCGGGGCTGCACGTGGCAGCCCCCGAGGACTCGGTTCCCCGAAGGTCTCACTCAAGTGCTCGGGGGAGAGTGCTCGGGGCTGCACGTGGCAGCCCCCGAGGACTCGGTTCCCCGAAGGTTCGCGCAAGATCATTCGACGACCCGAAGGGTCCCGTCGTCAGGGTGTCATCCAGTCAAAGGCCCAATGCCGCATTTAATAGGCACGCGCGGCCTGACATCCTGACATCCTGACATTCTCAACTGCCCACGCCCCAGTGTCAGACCCTGCCATGCACTGGCAGGGGGGGCGTGGGTCCATTAAATGCACGGGTCCCGTCCCGTTTCATCCGGGTGCCTCGGGATAACGTTGCCAAGATCGAAGCGCTCCGTCTGCCACCCTGCCATGGCGGAAGAACAAGACAGGGTGGGCGCACCGGACACCTCTGAGGCTGCCCGGCAGGCCCCCTTTATGGCGCCCGAGGGCTTCCACAGTGGCGGGTGGTCGAATGCGCGCCGCATTTCTCCACCGCCCCTGTCACTTCGCCAAGACGAAATGATTACGCCTTTCTCCGTGGCACCTTGGCATTCGCATCCCCTCTTTCCAATTCAGGATATGTTGAGGTCGGCGCGCCTATAAAAGGAAAGGATGGAGAACACGTAAAAGAGAGACCGGAAGTATGTGAAGAAGAGGACGCAGACGCTCGAACCAGCTCAAGCCAAGCTAGAACACGAGAGCCTCAAGCTCTTTGTAAACGGCTCTCCCCTTGGAACCAGATACATCCTTGAAGAATTCCCTTCAAGGATAAATATAGCGCTCACGCAGGAGTAGGGTGTTACGCCTCCGTGCGGCCCGAACCTGTCTAAACCCCGGTGCACCCATTTTTCTCGCATTAGGGCGATCATCTCCCACCAGCCATCGCATTTGTTTTCGTTCCCGCTTATTTCCCAAACAAGCTTTTCCAGGATCATCCCCCCGGCCGAATCTCTAAAAAGGGGTCTCTCGGGATCCCTGCGACAGGAGTTCACCCTCCGACAGCTGGCGCGCCAGGTAGGGGGAGGCCGCCCGGGCAGGTTCTTTCAGGTTGGCGACGGAGGAAGGACAGCCACTCCCGAATCCGTGGAACATCGAGCATCTCCGACGCTTCTACCCGTAGATGGTCGTGCTCGCGGCTCAGGTCAGCAAGGCCGGGGGCTTCTCCCCGCCCGAGCAGTCTGAAGGCTTCGCCCCGTGGGGTAAGTCGCTGTCGCCCAACCTTGTAAATATTGCACATTAAGTATTTCAAAAAGCAATCGCTATGTCAAAATACTTTTTCTGGATTCCGTATGTTTAATCTGTCTGGTGAGGAGCTCGGTTGTGCGAGAAAAAGTTCGCTCTCTCTTTTTCCCCGCTGACAAAAGAATCCCGATCGGTATGCATGCGAGCAGTCGCCGCTGACTTACATCCGCCATGGTAGGCTGTGGTGTTCGGTGTCGTGACAGGCTCCCGAGCACTACCGAGTTTCGGGGTGCTCCGGGTAATCCCATCGCTCGAGCTGCTCGAGTAGTCCGGAGCTCGGGCCCCCGGAGCGGGCTGTCGGTGCTCGGTCTGGTCTGTCATACCCGGGCGCCACCAAACCATAGGACCTCTGGGTTATGCCTCTGCCCGCTCTTGTCCGCCGGTTTGGGTGTTCGAGAGGTCTCGGGTCGAAAACAAGAGTAGTCTATAACAAGTACCGCACTGGCAGAGCGCGCGAGA
The DNA here is from genome assembly GCF_958298935.1 of Phragmites australis. Classification (NCBI taxonomy): domain Eukaryota; kingdom Viridiplantae; phylum Streptophyta; class Magnoliopsida; order Poales; family Poaceae; genus Phragmites; species Phragmites australis. The sequence continues at coordinate 19,956,982 of NC_084924.1, read as the reverse complement.
CAAAGAAATCCTATTTTCTCTTTTAAAGTCACAGGCTGGCGATCACAAGCAGCTCGGCCGCGAGGGCTTCAATGCCCTGGTCTTTGGTCGGCCCCAAGGGTCCTCGGGTGGTCCTACCACTTAGGCGTGGGTGGTCGAGATCACCCGACCCTAGGAGCCTCGTGCACCTCCAGGAGCTCGGGCGCCCCGTTAAAAGAATTAAGTTCCCGACACCTGAACTCGGAAGCACATCCCTCTTGGATCGATGGGCCGGAAGGCCGACAGCTGTCCGGTGAGTGGTTATATTCAGACAAATCTACCTTCAGTAAATTTATGTTCCCGAGTCATTCTCGGGGGCTCTCGCGCCTTAATCTGTTCGGTGAGGTGGTTTCCTCGCACGCAAAAACCCTGCCGCGTGTCTACTTTTTCCCAGAACGACAGAGCGGTTTGCAGAAAAGAGTAGCGTGCTTGCGATAATGTCTGACCGAAGCCCTTCGTGGTGGTCGTGGTGTTCGGTCCGCTTTTAAGGACCCCGAGCACTACCGAGTCCTCGGGTGCCCTAGGTAATCCTATCGCTCGAGCTACTCGGGTAGTCCGGAGCTCAGGTCTCGGGGGTGGGCTGTCAGTGCTCGGTCTGGCCCATTTTAAGCCTGGGCACCACCGGACCGCGAGGACTCTTGGTCACATTCTCGCCCGCACGCGTCTCCCTTCTACTAACTGAGTGGTCGGAAAGTGAAAAAGTGTTCATTAGGCACGGCGTGTTCCGAGCGGGATCGATCTATCTCCCGGACAAGGGAGTCTGTGTCTTCATTTCTTAACCTAGGCAATGCGGACTCGCGAGAGCTCGAGGGCTGGCTGCGCCAATGTCAGCGATCGGAACAACTTCGTTTCTCGGGGATGGGAAGGTCGGGAACGGCCCGACTGAGTACTCCCCGAGACTTCCAGGCAGAACACCAGAAGAAACATCAAACACACAGAGAAATTGGAGTTGCGAGCCCAAGGAGAAGCTGCCATTATATTCACAAGACATATACAAGGCGTTTTCTAAGGGTTCACTCCTAATATTTACATCCATTAAGACGGCAAAAGAAAGACAAAGGCTACAAAAGATCTAGTCGGCGGCGGAGGCGTCGGCTGAATCCTCTGAGTCGTCCCCGGGGGCTGGCGGCGGCGGCACCTCTCGCCTGAAGCCGGCCGCCACCACGGAGGCGGTACTCCGGACCGCTGCCCGGGCGGCCTCCCCCTCAGCCTCGACCACTCCCTCCCGCGCCGGCTCCAGTGGGAAGTTCGGGTCCCTGCTTCGGTAGCAGGCCAGGACGTGCTCGGCCACGGCACGTGCCAAGCCACGTCCCTCCCGGGCGGCAAGTTCCTGGACTGCCCAAGGCAGGGTCTCGAGGCGCTCGCAGACCTGCTGTAGCCCCAACACTTGTCGTGCGGGGCCGTCGCCCTTCTTGTCGTCGACAAGCCGTCCGAGACCACCCTTCTCCACGGCCCGTCGCATCCACCGGAGTATGTCCTCCAGCATATGCTCGAGGTTGACCCACGAGACAAAGGCGGTCTCGAGCTTCTCCTTGGCGGCCCGCAGCTGTGCCTCGAGTCCCTGGTCCCCGGCCGGATCGGAAGAACCGCCAGCCGCGGCGGGGGCGGCAGCCTGCTTCGTCTTGGCCACCATCTCGGACAAGGCGCGTTCGCGGGCGGCCAGTTCCGCCTCGTGCTTCGCATTCTCCTCCGCCCTGGTAGCCGCGGCGGCCGCCGCAGCAGCAGCTTCGCCCTCTCGGCGACTCAGTTCGCCTTCTCGGCGACTCAGCTCATTCTCCCGCCGGGCCAACACATCCTCCTGCTGGGCCACCGAATCCTCCCGGGCACCGAGATCCGACGCCGATAGCTCATTGTCCACTTCCCAGATGGAGACGTCCTCCTCCCAGCGCTTGAATTCTTCTCTGATCTTCCGGAGGTCGTCTTCCCAGCGCTGGAGGTCGGCGCGCGTCTTCTCGGCCGCGCCCTCCCGGCGGGCCAGCTCGGCTTGCCGCTCCTCCGCAGCCTGCTCCCGGGCTGCGACTGCCACCTCCCTCTCCTGCGCCTGCCCCATCCTGGCGAGGGCCTCGGCAGCTTGCTGCCTCGACGCCTCAGCCAAGCGGGCGGCGTCTTCTCGTTCCCGCGCGGTTTCTGCCCGCGCGGTCTTCAGAGTTTCTCGTTCCCGCGTGGCTTCCGCGCGGATGTCTTCTAGGAGCTTCTGCTCCCGCGCGGCTGCCGCACGGGCCTCCTCCTTGGCGCCCGCCAGCTGCGCCTTCTCCAGTGCCAGGCGGGCGCGCTCGGCCTCGAGCTCCCCCTCCTTGGCGTTCACCACTGCGCCCAGCCGCCCAATCGCTACTTGGACGCCTTCAATGGCGGCCAGGAAAGGATCGGCGGGCTGACCGGGCACCGGTGGGGCCCAGGCTTCTCCGCAGAGTGCCTCCAGGGGGGCCGAGCTCTCCGTAGGGCCTTGCACCGCCATCCGCCCCGGGCTCTGCCTGCCCGGGGTAGGCTCCGCCGGAGCCAAGGTCTCGGACGGCGGCCGCATTCCCGCATCGGTCGCCCTGTCCACCGGCCCCGGCAGAACATCCACCTCCACCGTTATCCGCCCCGGGCTCTCCGCGCCCGGGGTAGGTTCCGCCGGCGCCCTTCTCTTGGCCGCCGCCTCCGCCTCTCTCCCAGGGGCCGCCACATCAATTGGCGCCTCCGCCGTTCCTGTGCCGGCCTCCGTCGGCGCAGCGGGCGGGCTCGGCTCTGGCCCCGGCGCCTGTTCTCTCTCCGTCGCAGCAGCGCCTGCGGCCGGCCTACGGGAGACAAGTGAAAATTGTCAAAACTTAGTTCGGGCCGGAAATGCCCATGGAAAAGCAAGAAAGAAGACTCACCGATACCGCCATTTGGCCGCTGGGAGCCTGATGTCCGGGTCCGGCGCCGTCGGTCCGGACTCCTCCCGCCGCCTCTTCCGCTGGGGGCTCGGCTGAGCCGCTGCGCGGGCCACGGGCGCCGTCGTGCGGGCCTCGGGTGCCGCCGCACGGGTCTCGGTCTCCGCCGTGCGGGTCGCAGGCGCCGATGCAGGCCCCATCCGCACCAAGCGCGGCTCCAGCACCGGAAATGCCGCCGCTGCCGTCGGCGACGGCGGAGAGTCCGGCACTAGGATCAAGGCCCGGGGACGCTTTCCCCGGTCTCCCGGCGCCAACTCCTCAACAACTTCAGTGGCGCCCTCCTATCTGGCACGGCGGCTGCCGCCTGCGGCGACCCCTTCGCCAGCCTGCGCCGAACTGCCAGCAACCTCATCGCCAAGTAGTTCCTCCAGCCCGGGGAGTTCGGAGGCCTCAGGACTCTGGCTTCTTGGCCGGTCCACGGGCCCCTGGGCATCGAACTCCGGCAGCCCCGCCATAATGGCCACCCGGCTGGGGTTGGCGCAGAGCGCCATCTCCGGCCACGGGAGCTCCGTCCGGCTCATGTCCTCCGTTCCGGTGATCACTCGGGTCATCCCCCGCAGCTCCGCCTGCCCCAGATCCCAGCTCGCGCCAATCTGGGTCCTGGTGATGTCCTCCGGCCCGGTGTAGAACCAGCTTGGCCGGGCCCGCTCTCGCAAGGGCGCCAACCGACGGCGCAGAAAGTCCACAACCACCATGACTGAGGTCAGCCCGCCCTCGCGCAGTTCCAGGATGCGCTCCAGCACCGGCTTCAGTCTCGCATCTTCTGGTGGCGGCGCCTCCCACGTCGATCGCCGAGGTTCCACCGCCTTCTCTGGCAATTCGAGGCGCTCGTGGGGGTCGATGTCGACGAAGAACCAGTCCCGTCGCCATTCCTCCCACTTGCTGCGCAGCACCTGGGGAATGTAATGGTCCCCCAGGCCTTCCCGGAGCCGAAGGTTGCAGCACCCCGCGACGTCCGCCGTGGAGTGCCCCCTCTTCTTCCCCACCGGCCGAAGGACGAAGAAATGGCGAAGCAGCGTCGCCGACGGCATCACCCCCACGAACATTTCGCAGAGATGCGCGAAGACCGCCAACGCCACGACGGAATTGGGGCTTAGGTGCACCATTTGAATGCCGTACGTCTCCAACACTTGCAGGAAGAAGGCGGAGAACGGCGGCACTAACCCCGCCGCCACAAAGGAAGTGAATAAGACGGTCCGCCCAGGGACAGTCGTCACCGGCGTCAGAGTCGCCGGCCTCACCACCACGGCACCTTCCTGACCCTCCGGTACCAGCAGCTTCCTAATCTTATCCGCCGCCTCCTCGTTCCTCAGACGAGACTCCGGCAAGATGCTGTCCGAAGTCTTGTCCCGGCGACCTCCTCCAACCCTCGTCATCTCGTCAGGATGGAGGGTGTTTTTGGTGGTGAAGAGAGAGAGAAGGGAGAACGCTCCGGTCGCCTGGGAGTTTCCTGAGGGCTTCGGAGCACAAAGAAGGCAGGAGCGCAAGTGCGAGAGAGCGTAAAAAGGGGAACGGACCGATCCATTCCCCCTTTTATATCTCAAAGTTCAAAAACTGCCGCCCAAAATGGTTCGCTCGGCGAAGCGTCGCCTCGATCGGCGCAACTGCCAGGCAAATCTCCCACCGATCACGCGATATCAGCGGCTGCCAGGCGTATTTTCCTCGATCTGCGCGGCGACCGCGCGTGCCGCCCGTATGGTCATCATACCCTTCGGAAGTTGTGTGGACACGCGTCCACTCATTTTCCCGTTGGAGCGTACTTGAGGTCTAGGTCCGCAAGGGCCACCTCTCGAAAGCTTGCCACATGGCGTCCGCGCCAGCCTTGGCCTCAGTCGCGACGAAGGGCCCATTCGCAGTCTCCGTCCCGTCGGCTACCAATGGGCCCGGGGGCTACTGTCGGTGTATTCAGAACCAGGGGTCCCCAAGTCCTGAGACCAGGCCGGCCATCCGCCACATGTCACCACCCTGCAAGGTAAGAAGAAGCTAAGTCCCGGGAGAAGGTGCTCGGGGCCGCCGCCTCTGGTTCCCGAGCACCCTAGTTCCCCGATGATCCGCAGAGCCCAAATACCAAGAAGGAAGTGCTCGGGAGAGAGTGCTCGGGGCTGCACGTGGCAGCCCCCGAGGACTCGGTGCCCCGAAGGTCCCACCGAAGTGCTCGGGAGAGAGTGCTCGGGGCTGCACGTGGCAGCCCCCGAGGACTCGGTTCCCCGAAGGTCTCACTCAAGTGCTCGGGGGAGAGTGCTCGGGGCTGCACGTGGCAGCCCCCGAGGACTCGGTTCCCCGAAGGTTCGCGCAAGATCATTCGACGACCCGAAGGGTCCCGTCGTCAGGGTGTCATCCAGTCAAAGGCCCAATGCCGCATTTAATAGGCACGCGCGGCCTGACATCCTGACATCCTGACATTCTCAGCTGCCCACGCCCCAGTGTCAGACCCTGCCATGCACTGGCAGGGGGGGCGTGGGTCCATTAAATGCACGGGTCCCGTCCCGTTTCATCCGGGTGCCTCGGGATAACGTTGCCAAGATCGAAGCGCTCCGTCTGCCACCCTGCCATGGCGGAAGAACAAGACAGGGTGGGCGCACCGGACACCTCTGAGGCTGCCCGGCAGTCCCCCTTTATGGCGCCCGAGGGCTTCCACAGTGGCGGGTGGTCGAATGCGCGCCGCATTTCTCCACCGCCCCTGTCACTTCGCCAAGACGAAATGATTACGCCTTTCTCCGTGGCACCTTGGCATTCGCATCCCCTCTTTCCCATTCAGGATATGTTGAGGTCGGCGCGCCTATAAAAGGAAAGGATGGAGAACACGTAAAAGAGAGACCGGAAGTATGTGAAGAAGAGGACGCAGACGCTCGAACCAGCTCAAGCCAAGCTAGAACACGAGAGCCTCAAGCTCTTTGTAAACGGCTCTCCCCTTGGAACCAGATACATCCTTGAAGAATTCCCTTCAAGGATAAATATAGCGCTCACGCAGGAGTAGGGTGTTACGCCTCCGTGCGGCCCGAACCTGTCTAAACCCCGGTGCATTAGGGCGATCATCTCCCACCAGCCATCGCATTTGTTTCCGTTCCCGCTTATTTCCCAAACAAGCTTTTCCAGGATCATCCCCCCGGCCGAATCTCTAAAAAGGGGTCTCTCGGGATCCCTGCGACAGGAGTTCACCCTCCGACATAGGTGTTCCTAAAAACCGTAATGTCTATACTGTTGGATTTGAGCCGGATGAAGATTTCTTTTTGTTTTACTAGTACAATACAGAAGGAGACTCAAATGTTTATTTAGTTTGCTATACCTGAGTGTATTCATGAAGCTCAACAATATGATCATCTTCTTTTAGAAGTTCGAAAGAGGACTTCGATGAAAAAATTCAAAAGAATTTACCATTGATGAGAATGGCGCAATACGCTTCAGAGGACGTCTTTGTGTACCACAAAAGGCAGATGTGAAAATGAATATCTTGAGAGAGGCCCACTGGACTCCTTATACAATTCATCTGGGTGGAACCAAAATGTATTGAGACCTAAAACTAAATTTTTGGTGGAAAAGGATGAAAGTGGATATTACTAAGTACGTTGCAGCTTGTGGTGTCTACCAACAAGTAAAGGCTAAGCACAAAAGACCTGTAGGGTTAATGCAATTCTTGGAAATCCCAGAATGGAAATGGGAATATATCACTATGGACTTCGTAATCGGGTTGCTCATTCACCTTGAGGCAGAAATGCCATTTGGGTTATCGTGGATAGGCTTACCAAATCTGCGCATTTCATCCCAATGAAAACAACTGGTTCGGCACATAACTTAGCCCCCTTGAATATAAGGAAATAGTGAGGTTGCATAACGTGCCAAAGTTGATCACTTCAGACCGAGATTCCAAATTTGTATCCCTGTTTAAGCAAAGTTTGCTTATAATAATAGCTATCAAGCTAGTATTCGGATGGCTCCCTTTGAGGCCTTGTATGGCCGAAGGTGTGTTTCCCCTTTGTGTTGGGATTCTGTTGGAGAGAGGTCACTACTTGATCCAGATTTGGTTCAGCAAACATCAGAAAAGGTATACCAAATACGTCAGAACTTGTTGGCTGCTCAAAGTCGACAGAAGAGCTATGCAGATATCCGAAGACGAGACCTAGAATTTACATTTGGTGACTATGTTCTTCTTAGAGTGTCGCCAACCAAAGGTGTTGTACATTTTGGTATCTATGGAAAGCTTAACCCGAGGTACATTGGCCCATTTCTAATCACAGCCCGAGTAGGTAGTTTAGCGTACCGTCTTGAATTACCAAACTCAATGAGTGGAGTAAATAATGTCTTCCATGTTTCTATGCTAAGAAAATATCTGAGAGACCTTGAGCATAAAATTAATGTTGAATCAATCACGATAGAGAAAGACCTGAACGTAAAGTGCCACCCAGTACGCATTCTGGATTCCTCAGAGCGAGTCATGAGAAGGAGAACTATCAAGGTTGAGAGAGTCCTTTGGTCAAATCAATCAGAACGAGAAGCAACTTGGGAACTTGAAGAACAAATGCGTAAGAAGTATCCCGAGCTCTTTGAGACTGGTGAGTCATAAGTTTTGAAATATTTTACCTCCATTCCATAGTTGCCATGGAAGCGGCAAAATTCGGGGACGAATTTCTTTAAGGGGGGGGGGGAGAATGTACTACCGAATAATTGAGAGAGAAGAAAGTGAGAAATTGACCAAAACTTGACTATTTGATCCGTTGCTCGTATGGACGATCGGAGACTGTGGTTGTGTTCATCTCATCGAGACGAACCCATTTTGCTATTCACACATCCGTTCCGAGCACTTTGTGACCCGTTACAAGCCCAATAAATCCAAACCGTTGTTTATTATAAAAATAATAATTATAAAGGACGGATGGGTCGGCCGTCAACCCGGCCCATCCATCCAGAGTCTTCTCGCTCCCTCTCTCCCTCTCCCTCTCTCTCTCTCTCTCTCTCTCTCTCTCTCTCTCTCTCTCTCACTCACTCTCTCTCTCTCTCTCACCGCGCTGCGCGTCTCCTGCGCACCCCATCCGCTGACCGGGCGCCGACCTCCATCGTGCGCTAAACGCCGCCGTAGCCCGCCAGCTGCCGCCGAGCGACTTGCTGCGCTATGCGCCGCCGATCGCGCGCCGACCTCCATCGTGCGCTGAGCGCCGCCGTCGCCCGCCAGCTGCCTGCCTGCCGCCGTGCCGCGCTGAGCTCCGCGATGCCGCTGGCTGCCGGCCCGCTATCGCCACTGCCTGCGAGCCGTCGTCCGCTCGCCCACCTGCCACCGGCCGCTGCCACTCGCTGCCGTCGCGCTGCGCTGCGCAGCCACTGCCTCACCGTCGCCGTCGCGTCGCACGCTGTCATGCTGCACTACGCGCCGCTGCCGACCGTCAGCCGCCGCACTCTCTGTGCCGTGCTCTCTCTCTCTCCCTGTGTGTATAAGCGCTAACCAAAAGAAAACGAGGGAAAGCAAGAACTAGCAAAGAAGAAAGCCAGGGAAGAAGAGAGAAAAGAAAAGGGAGAAGAGAAAAGAAAAGAAAAGAAAAGGAGAAGAGGAAGAAAAGGAAAGAAAAAGAGGAAAAAGTTGGAAAATTCGTAATTTTGTCGGATTTCTCGTCGATTCTTTCGAAGGTGGTAGTGCTTCCGGGCGTATCTAATCGAATTCCTTTGTCGCCTTCGGTAAAAGGCAAGTAACGTGGGGGTGTGATTCCGTGCTATGTTTATATTCGTGTCTTCTTTCACAGAATAAATTGAAATATCTGATACTTTCCAATTTATTCATATGATGAATGATGTCGCATTTGACGAATTAAATCAATGTCATTTCATTGATTTTGAGTATATCGGTGATGTCATGATCTAGTAGTGGTGATACTCATGGAATAGAATCATTAAAAGAAAAATGAGAATTGACGTCAATTCACATACATGCATTTGCATTCATGCATTTCATATGGTGATAAAGGCGATTACTGCCATCGTGCGTGATTCGTACCGGTACATGGAGTTGCATGAGAGGTTGGCATCGTCCAGCGCAAAACTCTCAAATGGAGTTGCATCATGGCATTCATACATTTATTATAATGTTTGAAGAATACAGAATCCAAAAGGGGTTAGTGCCATGATATATGGGAGACCGTATTGGAGTTTGTTGTTGTGTTTTCACTGACAAGTGAATCAAGATTGTTATGGCTTAAAACTCATATGTTTTGGCTTTTCGTGGTGAGAAAAATATTTGTATCTGAAATAGTCTTTAATCTAGTGAGATATGTTTATATTCATAGCTGTTACTTGCTGAGCTTGTCTCACCCCTGTTAAATATTTTACAGGTACCCTTAGGTGGTCGACGTGCATTTTTTTGGATGAACTTGGTAGTTGCACGCACTACCTTATCACAATGCCGATAATCTAAACTTATGTTTGAAAATCATATTTTTTGCAGTATGTTGTTCGTGCTGTAATAAGCTTTATACTTGAAGACGCAGTCCTATATATGTTGTGGTTACGTTGTTTATATCATATATTGTCTGTCTGTGAATTATGTGGTCAGTTATACCGTAGTTATAGAGAAAATACTGTCAAAATTTTTCATATTCGAATAAAATATGTTTAGTTGTAAAGCACGGTGATGCACATATGCACATGCGACACCGATGAAAAAAGGTGAGTTTGTTGAGAACGTGGATAGGGATAGCTAAGCTGGCTTTGTGAAACATAAGTTGGAGTGGTTTTTTACAAAACTCATATTCTGAGTCTTAACCTCTGGTAACCAAACATGTTTTTAGGTTCTTAGGCTCTAAACATGTTTAACAGTGGTGAAGCTAGCCTTTGCCATTGGGGTCATACGATCCCGACAAAATTTCGCGAATCCTATGAAAAAATACTGTTTCTGGCAGATTACCTATGTTGTTGACCTAGTCTTACAAAGATGAAGACCCCAGTAGTCTTCCTGGCTGGCTCCGCCTGATGTTTAACAAAATCTTTTTTTAATAAAACTTGAGATCCAAACAACCAAACAGTTTCGTTCTTTCTTGATGTTTGGCTGTTACACTTCCTATTAGATGAGCTCCCTGCAGCAAAAGACAGATCCTGACTTTCCACAGGCTAAAAAACAACCCTTGCGCCTGTTGACGTGCTAGGATTTGACCCGTTCACTTGTAGCAGCAGGGAGTTTAGTTCATTTTACCTCTCAATTATATGGGTTTTGCTCGTAATATCCTGAACAAGCCCAGGAAATTAGGAGGGAAATTGCTTCATATTACCTCTCAATCCAAATGTACTGCGTTATGAATTCCAAATGCAGTGCGTTACGAAGTACATTTTGGAAGCGATTACCCTTTTCCGTTATATATCACTAACCAGTATAGGAAGAAGTGGAATAAATATAAGCATATTTGTTGTAATATGGCTCATTTAATGGGCATACGTGTGGACGCTTAACTAAACAAGGCATGAGGACCAATAGACTGATGAATAAACAGAAAGTCTATAATGACTATATCTTGTGTCTATGTCTATTTTACTTATCTTCAATTGCTTGTTTGATTAGATCGTGGTAATAACATGATTTTACTATACATATAACAAAGATAGAGGAATTTTGTTTACCTAAAAGTTGACCGTGTCGCTCCAACTTTAGCCAATTATTTGATCTCAACCTGATACTCCAACACTCTAAGGCCCTGTTTGGCTGCCATCTTGACCTCCATTCCTGAGAAAAAGTGGTGCCCGAAGGTAGTCTGAGATTTTGTCGATTCATGCCTGATCAGATATGACTGAAAATATGTGTTTGTTTAGAGACTCGTGCCTCCAGAAAAATATAATACTTAGAAAATGCATTTCGTGAATGGGAGAGTGTAAAATTGTTAAATACGTCTCCCTAAGATCCCTTCGTCAATCCGTAATACCAAGTACGTGAGGTTCCGCATGGCATAGGCATTTAACTTAAATCACTATGTTATTCTGCAGAAGGGGTTATACTTTCCCGTGGGAGAGCAAAGCATAGTAGGGGCGTAGGAGCACTGCGGAGCTTGCCGTCGGCGAGGCTCGGCCAGATAGGACTCTGTGGTTGGTGGTTGTGTGGTGTTGGGTGGATCAACGGAGCTTTGCTGCTGCCACAGGGACAGAGTGCAACCATAGCGAGTGGGCTCTTAGACTGTGTCCAACGGTTTTCCTTCAAGGGTCAAAATCCCTTCACAACGGGATTTTCGTTCTCTTCAGCGCTCCAACGGTTTCCCTTTACGGTTCTCGTCGCGAAGGGATTCCTAGGGTCATTCCCTCCAGGCCGGGATTCTCTCTCATTTCCCTTCGCGATTCCCCTAGAAGTGAAGCTGTTGGAGATAAGAGGAAATAAAGGGAATGGGAATGGGGAAGGGAATCGGGGAGAGAACGAAATGAAGGAAATATTGTTGGAGACAGTCTTACGGCAATGAACGTGGTATGTAGTAAGGCAAATGCTATTCTTTAGGTGTCTATTTTTGCAAATCCCTCAGACGATGATTGTGAGCTATTAGAAGTCCGATGATAGCTGTGAGCTATTGGCTGGGCATCCAACGGCTCACAGTCGTCTTCCAGCTCTCGTCCACGCCCCTGCCTCTAGTTATCTCTAGCATCTTAAATATAGTAAGTGTGATCTAGTAACGATATCATGTGGTGGCATAGTTGCAAAGAATCAAGGAATTGGTTCGAGGTCTCATGGTTGCAAAGAACGATATCATGTGGTGGCACGGCGGTCGTTGTACCTCTAGACTTGTCGCCTTGCACTACCCCACTCCCACTGTCTTGCACCCTCAGCCAGACTGCTAGTGGCAGATACATATCCAATTGGTAGGGGCTTTCTACTTCCACCTCTAATCTTCAATAAAATTTTAGCCGGTAGGCCTACAGATCAACCCCTGCAGTCTCCCAAGTTTTTTTATTTTTATATTTTTTTATTAAAAATTTAAATAAATAGATTCCTCGTGAAAAAATTGCAAAACTAGGCGCCTGTAGCCCTCTGAAAGGGCGGTTAGGCCTGCTAACCGCCTCCTGAGAGGGCGGGTGGTCTAACCGCCCCCTCAGAGGGCGGCAAGGTTGCTAACCGCTCTCTCAGAGGGCGGTAATGGCGTTTTTTTGTCGAAAATTACAAAATTTTGTGTTTTTCATCAAAATTTAAAATAGGGAATTTACAAAATTTGGAATTAACAAGATTGAAGAGGAGTGAAAATGGTATACTGAGGAAGCGAGAATTTGGAATAGGTTACGTAATTGTCGGAGAATAAAAAATCAGTATTTGTGAACAAATTGTATATGTGAAGGACTCGCAGCATATTACGCGGGTATAAGGTTGCGAACGGCGATAAACATAATATTAAACATACGGTGAAAAACATTACATGAGACTGTAACCACGACGATACGATGAGGAAAAGAAGGTGGCATGTACGGTTCGCACTAAGACATACTTATTAGTGCACCGCTCCTAATTATAACATGTCTTAGAGAGAGGAAGTATGTCGAGTTACATTTGATACTCTCTACTGAGTGCATCTAGGATATTTTCCTTTTCGGAGGGCATCGGGACCTGCCGTCTTAGCACGGCGGGCTCTCTCCCACTTTCTTGCCCTCTCAGCCTCCCGAGCCTGAGCCACGGTATGGTTGTGTGCCTCCTTCCTCATGCGCTCTTCTTCCTCCCGCTTTAGGCGAAGTTCCTCTTACTGTTGCTCGTACTCTCGATGTGCGTAAGCTTCTCTTCTCCACCTCATGTTCATGTCGACCCACTGCTTTTATTCCTCATTTTGCTCATTGTTGAGCCATTGAATAAAATCACAGAGCGGTGGAGGGGACTGAAGAAATAGAATAAGATGAGCAGTTAGTAAAACAGGGTGTGAAATCGATAAAGATGTGGCTGATATTTGTTGCTATACCGGTGGATACTCATATGTTCCATGTTGAGGCTTGTCATATTCGTAGTTGGCACACATGAAGAAGCACAGCCCATAGGTGTATGAGATGTTCTACGACTCGTGGAACCTGCAACGGTCACCACAAAAGCACATCGGTGGTTTGATATCTTGAGGGATGAAAATCCCCCAATGTTTCTTTGGCGGACATGGTGGAGCTAAGGAAGATATTGCACTTGAGAGATCTGATAAATGAGTGGTGCATCAACGTATGGAGGTTTGGCTATTTATGGTGGGGGAAGGCAGGAGCATTGGATTCGCTCTTGAAGAAAGGAGTGAGTGGAAGGGCTCAGAAGGTGGCAGGAGCATTGGATTCCATTTTGAAGAATAGGAAAGTTGTGTCATTGATGATGGACAGAGATTCTATGTTTATTGGTACCTGTGTTGTCATTTATTGTGTGGTAAAAGCTGTCCGGTGTTGTCACTTCTTGTCTAAGGCCTATACAAGGAGACATGTGTTGTCATATCATGATTAAAGTTCAGTAGTGTGGTCACCTCATGATTAAATTTACATTCCCGATGGAGTAAGCGAGCAGTCACTTTGTGTATAAGTAGCTTTGTAAGATATACTTTTCTAGGTCTATCGTGAACGGTTCATACATTGATGAGGACGATAGAATGTAGCGTGTGGTCATGCCGGATTAAGAAATGCAACTAGCACGCCATCACATTGGAATAAGAAATGCAGTTACGACATGCTAAGTGGACCATAAAGATTACACGCGTTTGAATGCGTAAGAGTACATCGCGAATTGAATATGCATATGTAAGTTACAAAAACAAATGTAAAATCCTACTACTGTCTCCCCCGCTGCCGTCGGTCGTGCCCCCCATTGTGGTCCTGATGCCACTGGTTGACCCTCACGTGGCCCTTGGAGTAGGTGAGGGGGTCGGGTGGACCGACCTGTCTGGTAGGCCTAGTAGGGAGTACCGGTGTCGAGGCCTCATCCTGCATGGGTTGTGTCCGAAGTGGAGCACTAGGTACCTGAGACCGCTGGAGGACGTCGTAGTTAGGTGTGCCCGCGAAGAAGTCCCGAACGAGGTCATACACGGGGTCCGGGCCAGCCTCATCCTCCTGACTAGGGTACGAGGACTCGGCCTGCGGATACGAACAAGAAAAAAACAATTAAATGTACAGTTTTTGTTCCTCGAGTATGGACTACTGACTTGTATGTAAAACATACTGTTAATGCAGCGTCCTTGTCCCAATGGACCTGGTACGCCTCCGTAGTCAACGCGACGTGGGGCCGGACACACTCAGGGGTGTAGGTGACCCGTGTGCGTGTACATGGAACGTACCACCGTAGGTAGTCGTTGAAGCTCCGATTGTCGAAGGGACGCGCCTCCTCTATGACATCCTATAGCGCTTGGGTCCATGCTGAGACCTATGGGGCCAAGCGATCTGCCCAGATGTTGCCAGTCGGTTGACCTTTGCGTGTGTACCTGCAAGTGAACTATGTTAAATATAATTCACAGTAAGACGAATGTTACAAAAAAAAATAATTCTGCATATGTACCTGTGGACATGCACGGGGACAGTACGAATGTGGACGAGAGGGAATGCATGGTGACGGCCAAACTGCCGCATGACGCGGTGCGGTGAGTACTCCTCGACGTAGATGTCGAAGACAAGCGGTGCCTTCGTAAGTTGCGGTGCCTCTTGTCCACTGCAGGGTCCAGAAGCTCGGGGGTCGCAGGGTTCGTCATATCTGCATTTAAAAGACATGTACATTAATGCATTGCTAGATGTAGACAGGAACAATATACATTGAATGCAAATTCACTATACAAATATATGCAACATGAACATATTACGACATGCACTTACAAATGAAGGTTTAAATGCTAGAAATCAAAGTACAATTAAGACAGCAAGCTACGCTAAATACAATCACCCTACAACACGTCATAATACTCACCTAGACATCATGTGCATTTTTAGGGCAATACTTGTACATGTGACCTGTTTCATTGCACTAACTGCATCGCTTGACCCTAGGACCCGCCTCGGATTCATCCATATCGTTGTGAATCTGGCGAGTTTGTCGGCGGCCAGGTGCGTTCTTCATCTTTTCCAAATCAGGCACATAGATTCGTGAAGGCCCTGGATTACTTATAAAAGTGTCAACAATGCCATAACCATACAACTCATGATTCCAGAAGTTCAGTATTTGATCCTTCATTAAGTACTTTGAAACATATTGCCTGGGAAGTATATTGTGCTCTGCACACGTAGTTATGACGTGTGTACAAGGTTTGTGGAGTAATCGTGGATTCTAGCAACTACAAATGCATGTCCCACTCCTTAGCACACACTCTTGAACATGCCGCTCACGTCTTCCACCCCTCCGACCCTTATCCCGGCACAGGACACTGAACCTGTGCTCCGCAGTCCCCTCTTGATTTGCGCGATGCATGTGGACCTTCTTTGTGGCCTTCTTCATATACTCACATAGCATCCATCCATACAGCATACGATTTTCCTCCATTACATTTTTAGCATCTGCGTACCAATCAATAAAATACTTACAAGTCCCATGCAAAATGCATTCTATAATTCCAACAAGTGGGAGAGACCTCATTCCTCGCATGACCTTGCCCCACCACTGTCGTACAGCAAAACCCATTTTTCATTTGGCTCATTACGTATCCACCGTTAAAAGCTCATAATAGCTGACCCTAACCTCCTTACTATCTGCGGAGTATCTGTTGTGAGAGGTACAAGAGCTATCGGTTCATCACCAGTTGATGCAGCCTCCACTGTCTGTTTTAGAGTTAGTTCGTCCAGTCTTACCCATAGGGCATTGAACTTCCGTTGCTGGTTTTGACTGCACAACTTTTTGAAAAGCTTCATCAACTCTTTGTTTTTAAACTGTCTGTAGAAGTTTGCACCCATATGGCGCATGCACCACCTGCTTTTCAGGTCGGGCCACTGTGCTGCTACACCCCGTCGAACACTACCATGTTGCATATCCAGTAAAGACTGCAACAAGGAATCAGACACATATCTGGTCGGTCAAGAACAATAGCATGTTTCACCCGCTCAAAGAACCAATACCAGCTGTCCCCGTTCTCACTCTCCACGAAAGCAAACCCCAGTGGCAGGACTTGGTTTTTACCGTCGACCCCAATTGCAGACAATATATGTCCTTTGTACTTCCCAGTCAAGAATGTTTCATCCAAGCATATTATGGGTCGACAATACCGAAATGCTTTGATGGTTGCAGCGAATGCAAAGAAAGCACGCTGCAATACTCGTTTCCCGTTGTACTTTGCATCAGTCGAGGGGTAATGCTTGATATTATAGTAGCTGTCTGGGTTCCTTCCACAAATTGTGGCTAATTGACGAGGTAGATTATGATATGAATCTTCATATGTTCTGAACCTCATCTCAATAGTCTTCTGTTTCACCCTCCATACATTCGCATAGTTTATTGTGTATTGGAACATTTGCTCAATAGCACAGATTATTGATCATGGCTCATAACTTAGTTTGTCCACAATCTCCCCGTACATAACATTAGCAATAAAGGCAGATGACAGGTTCCGATGGGCGAACTCTATTTCCTCAATGTGATAATTATGTTCCTTGACTATTGAGCACTGCCAGTAGTCTACCCATTTCCCTCTGAATGCGTGCACCCGTCAAAGACATTGAGGTACCAAACACTTCACATCATACTCCCTTTTACTAGATTTAACAACCTTGAACTGCCTCCGAAGAGACAGCGACCAGAATTTAACTGCATCAATAACTACCTCATGTGTAGGGTACATAGCACCCTGAGACATCTCGTTCTCATTGTACTGCCACGGTGTCCGATTAGCCTCCCTAACCACCAGCTTTGAAAATTCATGATCTCTCCACTCTGCAGGCACCGGAGCATTACCCTCCTCGTCAGATGAATCCCCATCAGCAAGACCTTCCTCCAACTCTTGATCATCCAACTCCATCTCTTCAATGATGCTAGGGATATGTCCCTTCATCGGCTACACCCATCGGTTGCATCTCAGAAATATCTCCAACATCTGCCCTGGTCCCGACATTAACCTGGTCTGATTCATCTTCCACTGCCTCACTTGGTCCCGCTACTGCTTCCGCAGAGTTCACCTCTGTTTGATCTTTTAGGTACGCCTCAGCTAACAAAATCAGAGGCAGGCCACGTTCACAAGATATATCTATATACTGCCTCCATGCTGATGTGGCTTCAATCGGAACAAGCTCGCCAAAGTATCCATGGCTAGCACGGCTGAGGACAGCTTTCAACTTCAGCTCATGTTGCTGCGGATCCAGTTAGAAAAACCGCATGAACCATTTGCACACACCTGCAATAGTCATCTCATTAGCTTTACTAAGACCCTTCATGACATGACAAAATCCAGACAGATCTACCGTTAGGACCGTACCTAATTTCACCATCACCATAATATATCTGAAAAATTAATTTATCTGCCATCTTTGAAAATATCCGCAAATATAACCAATGTTAAGACCGACGAACTATATTTCTCAGTATTGGAGAAAAAAAAATTACCGACATCGATTCAAACATATCAATAGATTTTCAATAATAGCCCTACCCAAACTTACCTACATATATTACTCTATACGATCTACATTTAATAACTATTCTACCATGTCGGAATTAATATTCACAACTACCATTTTCTAAACACTACATCCTAAGTCCACCTATTATCATACAGTGCTAGCTTCTATGTCACACAATACAACCCTACAATTATTACTCTATAAAATCTACATATTCAAAACTAACGTACTACAAATAATATTCTATATTCACTGCTATCCTACAATATCGTAAGTAAAATTGACAATTTTCTATTAAACATAGTATTTTCTAAACTCTATGTCATACGTGTCTAAAACATATATCATATACTACTACTGTACTAATTAACAACAATAAAAGTATAGAGAAACTTACCGAAAAGTGATTTTCAAATCCACGGATTAAATGCAGTAGGGCTTCGCCGGCCTCTCTTTCTCTCCTCTTCTCCCTTCCCTCTTCAAAGTTTTTTCTTTTTTCAAAATAAATGTGAATTTTACCTATTTTTAGGGCCTTTTATAGAGGAGGGAGCAAGGGTGGAGGCCGGCAAGTGCGGGCGGGTAGCCCCCTTACCGCCCCCTGATAGGACAGCAAGGATTTGTACCCACCCTCTCAAGAGGCGGTAAGGTGCGGGCTCGGGCAGGCACCCCCTTGCTGCTCTCTGAAGGGGCGGTTAGGTCACCCGCCCTCCCGGGGGTGGTTAGAGGGCTGCAGTCCTCTCAGGAGGTTACGGACGTTTAGTTTTACAATTTTTTTCACGAGAAATCTATTTATTTAAATTTTTAATGAAAAAATATAAAAAAAAACTCCGGTCTCCCTCCCTTGGCTTAGCTTCTTGCACACAGGAGACGAGGAAATCTCGCGGATCAAGCAAGGCCGTCAGTCGCTGAAGCATGCTGGATCTTGCAGAGCCCAGACAAGTTAATGGCGGCCCGTAGGTCTTGGGTGATGACCCGACCCAGGAATGGAAGAATCTAACTGGGAAGACGCAAAAGCAGCCTTCATTCAGGACCATGCCCGCCCTGTACCTTCTCTCTCCCACACGCATTTATCATTGGAGCTAGCGATGGAGTCAAACGGGCGGGCCTCGGACAGGGCTGTCAGGCCATTACTGTTTCCGGGCCCACTTTGGCAGACCGGAATGTGCTGCTATATACTAGTGCTATCTTCGTGCTGCATCATATAGGATACTAAATATTTTATTCAGCTTCTTTTAATTCTTATCCGAGTTTGATTTTCCTATTTTAACCGTAAAATCATATATTATTACTCCCTCAACAATTTAAACTGGATTTTTCCTCTCCATGTGGTTTTAGCCGTAGTTTTACCCTATGTGATTCACGTGTGACAGTAGACACCATATATGGGTCCAACTGAGAGGTCGTTTTCGTTCTACATAGTGCTGACGTGGATCTTTTTTTGACATAGCAATATCAAAACAACATCACAAAATTAATCATTGAAAGTATTCAAACTCACACATCATTCTCTATCATTTTCATCTTCCTCCACCTTCCCCCTCTCCTCTCCTTTTTTTCCCTCTCTCTCAATGCCTGCACATGCCATGACTTAGAGAGGAGTGCCACCCCTATGGCCAGCCCTGCCTACAGGGCGGTCCAGCCACATCATTGCCGCCCTCCACCCTCCCTCGCTCTGCCCCGCCACTCCTCTTCCTATCGGCTCAGCACGGCCACACTGCGCCCTCCCTCCTTGGTACCGACGGCTTTATCGATCCATCATCACTTCCATGGTGACCTTCCTCGCCCAACCCCCCCCCCCCCTCTATCTCCCTTGTTCAAGGGCCATTAGCTCTGTGTGTTTCTTTTGTCACTCGCCCTCTTCTTCCTCCCTATCAGTCGGCGTTCTTTGTCTTTACCAATCCACCTCCCCGGCGAACTACGATGAGATGCCTCACACTAGGAGCATATATGGCACCTGTTAGGCATTCTATTTGCTTCGATTTCTATCACATCCCAAAACAATAATTACGCAATTAATCATGTATAGTCATCATGGCGCTATGTTTGTACAATTAATTATTATTTTAGATATTTTTGGGAGTAGAAATAGTTTAGGGAGAGATAGGAAGACCCTAAATACCTTGGAGAAAAGAAGAAAGAAAAGATGGGTAAATTTAGGAAAACTCACCAAAGGGTTTTCCACGGTCTGACTAACCCATCTTATAGTCTAACCGCCACAACGTAGAGGCTCCACTTAAGAAAATCAAACAACTCTCTCACACACTCTCTCTCACACTCTCACTCTCACTCACTCCTTCACCCACACCAAGAGAGAGGGAGAGATCATCCCGATGACCGGAAATCGATGGAGGGAACTTCCTTGAGCTCCCTGTCGGTGTATCAGGAACCGGGGGTCCCTGAGTCCCGAGGCCCGGCTAGCCATCCGCCACATGGCGCCATTCCACGAGGTCCCTCCTAAAGGATGAGAAAAGCTCAAGCCCCGGGAGAAGGTGCTCGGGGTCACAGTCAGTGGTTCCCGAGCACCCCAGTTCCCCGATAATCCACAGAGTCTAAGTACCGGGAAGAAAGTGCTCGGGGGGTGCCCAGTCACCCCCGAGCACCCAAGTCCCCCGACGATCAGAAGAGCTAAGTTCCGGGAGAGAGTGCTCGGGGCTGCATGCGGCAGCTCCCGAGCGCTCAGTTCCCCGAAGATCCATACAAGAGTGCTCGGGAGATAGTGCTCGGGGCTGCACGTGGCGGCCCCCGAGCACTCGGTTCCCCGAAGGCTCGTGCACGAGTGCTCGGGGAGGTGAACAGTACCCCCGAGCACCGGTACCCCGAGGACAAGGATAGGCATTCTCGGGAGAGAGTGCTCGGGGAGGTGAACAGTACCCCTGAGCACTCGGTTCCCTGACGACCCAGAAAGGCCCCCGAGGGGCCCGCCGATGAGGTGTCCACCAGTCAGAAGTCCGAGGCCACATTTAATGAGCGTGCATGGCCTGACATCTCCAACTGCTCCCGCCGCGGCGTCAGTTCCTGCCATGTTTTGGCAGAGAGGCGTGGGGTTATTAATTGCACAGGTCCCGTCCCGTGTCATCCGGCTTGTCTTGGGATAACATCGCGAGGATCAAGGCGTTCCGTCTGCCGCCCTGCTGTGGCAGAGGAACAAGACAGGACGGGTACGCCGGGTTGCTCTGCGGCTGCCCGGTGGGCTCTCTCCACGGCGCCCGTTGCCAGGGCGTTTATGGTGACAGGTGACCGGGCGTGCGGCGTTTTTTCCACCCCCGGTCACTTCACCCAGAAGAAATGATGACGCTTTTCCCAGTCATGGCGTCTTGAAACTTGTGCCCCCTCCTTCCCGTTCGGGGCATGTCTCGGCCGGCGGATACTTAAAAGAGCCGACAACACAGAAGAGAAAAACGGACCAACAAGGAACCAACACAGGCAATAGGCAACGGACTCACACACAGACGAACTCAAGCTCTCTCGGAGAAGACCAGGCACAGTCCCAGCCGAAGAACAAGGAGCCTCAGGCTCTTAGTTAGGCCAATATTCTTGTAACCAGCAACATCCTTGAGGGACTTCCTCAGGACAGTTATTGCATCTATATAGGAGTAGGGTATTACGCCCCCGTGCGGCCCGAACCTGTCTAAATTCCGGTGCATTTACTTCTTTTTGCACTAGGTCATCACCCCCACCACCGGCTGTTGCATTCATTCCATTTATTTCTCCGACGAACTTATTCAGGATCATCCCTCGGCCGAATCTCTAAAAAGGGGTCTCTCGGGATCCATGCGACAGGAGTTAATCCTCCGACACTCCCCGAAGGCTTCCTCGAGCTCATCACCTTCACCCTCGTCGTCGGTGAAGTTTTCACGCAAGTTCATCCTCCTCAAGCCCCTATACCGTCTCGAAGCCCGATCTCTAAATCAGAGCTTCCCCGAAGTGAACCCCTCAAATAGAAAACTTCCCTACACTAAGGTGAGCCATCCCCTTGAAAGTGCATCTAGCCCCTATGTGTGGTTTTGGTAATTAATGACAATACCTATGGACTAACAATGGTGTTGAGTTTGTTAGTAGGTTGTTCCATAGGTGATGCATGGATGAGAAATATGTATGAGCTCTAGGTAAATGGGGAGATTGAAAATGCATCAAGATGCATGAGCTCTAGGTGATGCTCGAGTAAATGATGATAATGCCTATGGACTAACAATCATATTGAGAATTGCTATTAGGTTATTCCATAGGAGATGCATAAATGATGAAGCATGGATTCTTTGAGAAATGCCATGAGTTCAAAGAATTGTATCAAAAGTCATTAAGATTTTAGTGATGCTCATAAGAAGAAGAAGAAGCTCAATAAGATTAGCAATAAGCTTGAAGGCTAAGTTGCTTGTGAAGATCAAGTAACTAAAGGTATGATTTGTCATTTAGGTTTTATGGACTAACCCATGTGTTTTGTGCTTAAGAGTGAGTTGGGGTTAGGATCCATAAGAAGGCATGAGTTGAATTGAAATCATATATGCCAAGAGTGAAGAACAAGAGTGGACTCCATATATGAAAAAGTGAATTCCTTGAAGATGTCGAATACAAAGTGGTTTTCTATGGCAAGACGGTGAAGGGCAAGCAAGACTCAGCTGCGATGGACAATCCGTGGTGAAGGGCAAGCAAATGGCTTGGCGCCGAAGGACCAAGGCGGTGGTGAAGAGCGAGTGAAGGCTTTGCGCCGATGGACCGTGCGAGGCTATGGGAAGCTATGGATGATTCACATCAATCATATAAAGAATCAAGAAGAGATGGAGTGAAGAATATATGGAAGTTGGCAACCCTCAAGGTTTGAAAGAAAAAGAAACGGTACTTGAAAGTTTTCAAATTCTCAAAGTGGTTCAAATGTGTTTTATCTTTGAATTTGAGTATAGGTATGCCGCACTATTAAGAGGAATACAACGTGAGCTAATTGTCGCATCTCAGTGCTCAAGAGTTCCCAACCAAACCCAAAGTGAGAGTTTGTTGTTAAGAGTCCGGAGCGGAAAGTGCGGAAGTGTCCAAAATGGGTTTTGGAGTGTTCCTAATTTGATCCTATGTGTTTTAGGTCATGAATTCAGTTGGGATGTGTAGCCCTCTGAATAAGCTTTCTATAGAGTCCAAAATCGTCGAAATCGGACTCCGGGATCAAAAGTTATCGCCGTTTTTCGGAGGTCAGCTGTGCTGTGGCCGGAGACTCCGGTGTAGGCCGGATTCTCCGGTACCTGGAAAGGCCGGAGACTCCGGTGAAGTCCGGATACTCCGGTACCTGGAGTGGCCGGAGACTCCGGAAAGTCTCCGGGGCTGTTTTCTGGGTTAAGTGCCGACCGGAGACTCCGGTGTAGGCCGGATACTCCGGTAAAAGTCCAGAAAAGAGCATAACGACTAGTTCTGACACATTATGTGACCGTTCTGACGCCGTATTTGGATTTAGGGTCGGATACTCCGATGTTCACCGGATACTCCGGTCAGTTCTGTCAAAAACAGTAACGGCTAGTTGTTTGGAGTGGGCTATTTATACCCCACTCACCCCATCCTTTGGGGCTGCTGCAAGGGCACGAAAAGAACATCCTCTAGAGCCAAAAGAACTCCCTCCCACTCCAATCTAGTGTGTGATTTGAGAAGAAAAGAGAGTTGGGTTGTGAGATTGGAAGATTGAGTGCATGTGAGCTAAAATCCAATCTTGAGCACTTGAGTTCTCGGCAAGAAGTTCGTCGTCGTGTTTGTTACTCTTGGAGGTGAAGCCTCCTAGGCGGCTAGGCGTCGCCGACGAGCACCCAAGGTTGTGGGTTGCCGCGGAAGTTTGTGAAGGGCTCGATTTCGCCTCCGCAAGGAAAGAAATCAAGAGTGGATCGAGGAAAGCGGTTGAAAGACACCCGGCTCGTTGGAGCTTCCTCAACGGAGACGTAGGATTCACGGTGGTGAATCCGAACTTCGGGAAATAAATCTTTGTGTCTCCTCTCTTGTTTCCTTACTTTTATGTTCTTGCTCAAATCTTTGTGCATATTGCTCGATCTACTTGTTTGTGTGTATTTGAGTGTAGGTTCTTCGTGAATCTACTTGGAATCATCTCCAAGAACACACGACATCACTTGGTTTGAGCTAGAACTCTCTACTCATTAATTTCATTCAGTTTCGGGCTCAGTTCTGTACAGAACCCGGAGAATCCGGCCTTTACCGGAGTTTCCGGACCTGTACACACCGGAGTATCCGGACTACACCGGAGTCTCCGGTGAACAGTAATTTCAGCCATATGAACAGTATTTTCAGCCTTTTTCAATTTAAGTTTTATTGCATATCTCTTGCTAGAATTGAATAATTTTAGTCACCTTAGGATTGTAATTTCCACACTTATTTAGGGTGATTGTGCACTAGTTGAGACTAGCATATTTAGATTTTTCAATTGAGAAAAACCCGTTAGTTTATATTCCGCTGCAAGTTTAGGTCAACAGTAAAAGGGGACAAATTTTTGTAAAAACACCTATTCACCCCCCCCCCCTCTAGGCGACATCATTGTCCTTTCACCCCTACTGATTCTCCATCATTCCCAAGCTCGAGTAGATCCTCATGTCATTTAGACTCAAGCTTAACCCTAGCCTAGGGCTTATCCATGGGGTATTTGGAGTTTAGCTCGGTGAATATTGTCCAAATCACTTTAGAGCACTCCATTAGTCCCATAGAGCATGTTGGTACCCTTCGTGGTCAAAGGTTTAACCGGAGCCTTCGCCGGTGGCCTCGCAAAGTGGTGCCAGTATGGTCTTGTGGTCAGATCGCCACTAGGTCCGATCTAACTACTAAACGACGGTCTGACTGTTGATATACCGTCGGCCTGACCACCAGGCGCCAAAACCTTCTACAGGTCGACGGTCAGTCTGACACCTCCACGTTGATCTGACCGCTAGCCCTTCAAGATTGTATGTACTTACGTTATCTTGCCTAGGGTTTCAAACTTTGGAACCCTAATCAGTTGGTGGTCTTTTGCAAATATTTTTGAAACATGATGCTCTACTGTTATTCAAGCATGCATCATTTGCATATTTTTCATCGTTCATTTGTTTATGCAATGCATTCTTGATTCATTTAGAGAGTGTTGTGCCGCCGGTCCAAGTGGTTGAGGGCGACACCGAACCCCAGAATTTTGTGAGTGTTGTGCCAGGAATATCAGACAACCGCCGGAGCAGCAAAGCAAGCATCTAAGCATACTCAACCTACTACTTTAGATCTCATATTGTATAATCTGATAAATTACATTTTATATATGTTTGCATGAGTAGTGAGTCTATTTTCGGGTTTTTATGGGTAGAACCTATGTTGATGAATTGCATTACATCTACCTTGAGTTGTTGATTATCCATATCCTTATAGCATTGATAACATTGTTGATGTCTAACTTAAGAGTTATTCGAAATACTTAGCAATGCATAAGTCCCCGGTAGAAGTCGAGCGATGGCGCCACCATAGTTCGCGAGCTTAGGGCCTATTTGTTGTTTACAAACACCATGACAATGATGTGAGTTGTATAAGATGTGAGAATGATGCGAGATGTAGACGGTGTTAGGGGTATCTTTTGCACCAGAGGAGTTCCTCGGTGTAGTTCGGAAAAGGAACCCAGATGCCATAGGCCGCTTGTATTGTTTAAGGACTGTCCGTTATTGTAGTTGGCTCTAGTACTTTCCGTACTAACCACATGTTGATCTAATGGTAAGATAAGCTAAATACCTATGTAGTTGTGATCACTTGGGCTTGCACATCGACAGTGTGAGCAGGCGGCCTTGTAGAGACACTTGTGGTTGCTCTATAAGTTAACCTAAGTGGACTCCTCACCGAGCGATGCAAGTCAATAGTTACAGAGGAGAAAGGTATATGTGGTTAAGGTTAGGTGCTCATATATAGGTGTTAAGGTTGCTTACACATGCGAATTTACTTAACCTTGTGGCCTACTCTTTGCTAATGGCTCAATGCATAATCCTTGGAGTCGGACTATTATATGTACACATTGTAGATTAAGTCTTACGAGTATTTTTGTACCCACGCTGCTCTTTCAGGTTCTACCCATGAGGAGGAGTGCATGTTTGGCTACTTCACGCCTGCTGATGTAGGTGGCGGGAATGAATAGTGCAAACTACTCGTGTAGCGAGGCTTTTGGGTGGAGGCTAAGGGCATATGTCTTCGCCTAGATTTTGTTGGTTCATAAATGTTAATCTTTTGTTGTGTAGTTTCTAATTTTGTTTAGGAGGCGAACTGTTCTCTATCTTCCTAGCTTTCTTTTATTGTAAATTGTGTAAATGGTTAAATGCTTAAGAACTTGTAACATAACTTAATTACTCGCTCTTTCTTAAGCTTTGTTATGATGTTATGTATTGGAAAGATATGTGTTCCAATCTTAGACATAAAACACATGCTGGGAATACCAGAATTGGATTCTGGTTAATCGTTGAGGATGTGATTATGTTAATGATCATTCCTGATGATTAATTATAATACAATTTAGACAGTTCCTCACAATTTCGACTGGCATCGTCTATACAAAGCCAACATCGAGCGTCCCTCTCCTCCATCGTCATTGCTCTCGATGCTCCCGATGCTTGCACTAACCGTGTGCTTGATCGAGTATTGCCTGCCGATATCAAGACTAATGCCAAGCATTCTTCAATCCTCGCATGATCCCATGGCCGGCTCCACTTTCTCGGCAGCTGCTTCTTGCTGCGCACCCATCCCTGGCCCGAGCCCCCTATTTTCGTCTCCCTCCCATGTTGTGGGCCGTCGTGTCATGGGCTGGGACACGAAGTGCGTGGCGTGGCGGCTATTGCGGGCCGCATGGTCATAGTGTCTGGGTCGCAACTGGAGCCGTGCCGCAGCGTGGGCTAAGACCTCTTCCTGCTGCGGTGAGGCAATGAGGCATCGAGGAGGCGAGGCGATGGTGGATGACGGCGACCAGTGAGGAAGCTCGTCATGGTATTGCTCCGGTTGAGAGGCGACGAACTGAATCTTAATCATGTGGGTGTCTGAATATGGATGGGAAGCAAAGGGAGAGAAAAGGAAAGGATATACCAACATGTACAAAACTGCCCTAACATGTCATCTGACATTTAGGACCCACTACCAGATGTAAGCTACATAGAACAAAACCGTCATCAAAACCGTACGGAAAGACAAACAACCAGTTTAGATAGTTGATAAAGCAGCAATATCTGTTTTACTGTTGCGAGAGAGAAATCGGATTCAGACAATAGTCAAAGGAGTTAAAATATACTTTTTCCTATAAGATATAGTAGTAGAAATTAAGCCCATCTCTCTCACAGACACCAATAACCAGGCCTAGGGAGAGAGAAAAGGGAGACTAATACTGGGATTTAGAGGAGAGCACCAGGTCCTGCAGCTCGGTAGCTGAGGCGAGCTAATTAGCAGCCACACCTTTGCGCTTCTTGTGCTCCCGTCATATGTACTATACGTACGTGACTGGGCTACCTACGTGGGATGGATGGGATTCCCGTGACTTAAACCCGCCTGTCGTAACACACACACACACTGTCACCGATCACAGGCGCTTCGTTTGATAGATGGCATTGGAGGCAGGCCTCGATCGAGCGAGCTGGACGCGCGTACAGCTCACACCCACAGGAACAGTATTTGCTACAGCTACGTACGTACGGTTGCAGTTGCATCCATCTCTTGCATGGATCAGATCAGATCAGACGAGAGAACTTCGATCCATGCAATGCATGCAAACAACAGAGAATTAGTAAAAAAAATAAACTAGAGTTTTCGTAACCTGATTTATAAGCGCTGTTTCCAAACAACCACGTCGTGTCAATGTTCGAAAATTCGTCTGGGACTCGAAAACCACCGCTAAAGATTTTCCGATATTTATGAAAGCTGAAAATTTTGGTCAAAATTTAGCGAGAATTTAAACAAATTTATTCAGTTAATTTAAGAAATTAGA
Source organism: Phragmites australis (assembly GCF_958298935.1). Classification (NCBI taxonomy): domain Eukaryota; kingdom Viridiplantae; phylum Streptophyta; class Magnoliopsida; order Poales; family Poaceae; genus Phragmites; species Phragmites australis. The sequence goes on along the minus strand of NC_084924.1, from coordinate 19,929,628 downwards.
TGAAAGTTTAAGCAAACTAACCGTCTGGTAACCACTCAAATTCCATCAAAAACCCATTTGGTTTCATCGAATTTCAGTGAAGTTTAAGAAAAACTAAAAAATAGCTCTATTTTGTAAAATCGATAACTAATTAATCTGAGCTTAAAATCAAGTGGAAAAAAATTTAGTTTCATTGTAACATTATCTACATGATAAAATTATTTACATCAAATTTCAGTGAAGTTTAAGAAAAACTAAAAAATAGCTCTATTTTGTAAAATCGATAACTAATTAATCTGAGCTTAAAATCAAGTGGAAAAAAAAATTAGTTTCCTTGTAACATTATCTACATGATAAAATTATTTATACTCATGAAAAGGCTGTATATTTTCTGTGAGAAAATATATTCGCTAAACCTAGTTAAATGTATAGTTAATTCTTTGCTAATCTAAAAATTATGAAACTAATTTTGTTAGTCTTCTTACATGATCCTATGTCTTTTAAAAATATATAAAATCATGAAATATTTACTGTAACATGCAGGATTGTGTAAATGTGTTGTAACTAGATTAATTCATAACTAACCCATCACACATCCAAAAGTAATGAAACCACTTTTATTAGTTTACTTGCACTATGATTTATGTAGAAAAAATAATTACAGACATGAAAAAGTTAATTACAGTGCTATTTTTTAATATGTTCACTTTATGCTTGTGAACTTTGTAAAAACCATGGAGAATTAATAAAACTCTAAATGAAGTGAAACAAAATTTAAAGATCCTCTTAAGATACACTATACACAAGAAAAATATGCATGTTAATATTTTCCTTAACATGATGGGCCAAATCATCATGTTCATACGAGCCATTTCAATAAATTTTTTTCAAACTTCCTCTATATAAAATATGATGTAAACGACATTATTTTTTTAAAAAATCACATAAGATATTAAATTGTCTAAATGAATTTTAAAGACCATACACAAGAAAAATCATGGAGAATTAATAAAAATCTAAATGAAGCGAAACAAATTTTAAAGATCCTCTTAAGACACACCATACATAAAAAAAATATGTGTTTACATGTTAAGATTTTCCTTAACATGATAGGCCAAATCATTATATTCATACGGGCCATTTTAGTAATTTTTTTTAAACATCCTCTATATAATATGATGTAAATGATATTATTTTTTAAAAAAAAATCACATAAGATCTTAAAATTGTCTCTAGTATTTTTTAGAATTTTTGTAATTTTTATTTTTAATTTAAATTCGAAAATCGATTGAATTCAAAATTGGATGCGGGTCGAACGGTTTTCACAAATATCGAGTGGTTTTCGATGATTTTTCAAACCCTGGTCGGGTCATGTGACCCCAATGACTTTCGCGGTCATGTGACCCCAATGACTTTCGCGAATTCTGATGGATAATCTCGCTACAACTTCCTCAAAATTAAATAAAAAGTTAAGGATTTGCATCCAAATCAATTAATAATTCCCTTTGCCCAAAGAGGCCTCAAGACCAATGGCGAACACACAAGGAAGGTGGAGCACAAAATTAAATAATCAACATGAGGTATGACAAATTAACATGCATGGATAGACAAAAAGTGAAAAAGAACAAGAATGAAATGAAAAGTAAAAGAAAAGAAAGACCATGACATGATACATGGTTAATTGTCTCGATTAGAATGTTTTGACAAATATACCACACAATATGATTGATCAATATATCTGAACCTAGTTAGAGACGGCTAGTTAATTGACAACAAATTAGCTCTGCATGCATACATGCTACTTTGCTCAATTCCTTCGGAATCAGCCTTCCTCTTCGGCATCATCAACTGCTTACGGCAGCATCGCGAATGTCGACATGTCGCCCCACGCCGGGATTGCGCTGCCGCAGTTGTTGTTCGACGTTGCGTTGTTGTCATCGCAGCTACTTCGGCCACTGTTGATGTTGCAGGTGGTGGTGGTGTTGGTTATGGCCGCAGCTGTATTCTCAGGCGGGGGCGGGGAAGGGAACACGTAGGAGCTGTCCATGAACCACGACGTCGTCGGCGGCACGGCCTCCATACCGGCCCCCGCCATATGCAAGAAGGCGCCGCCGACATGCGCTGTTGCTGCTGCTGCGCCGTCGGCTTGGGCCACAGCGGAGCTCGACGGGCCGAGGAACATGGTGGCGAGCCGCTGCTGCTGCAGCTTCCAGTGCAGGTCCTGGTTGATGAAGCTCAGCGACTCGATGGACGACGCGATGCTGCTGCTCACCGCCCCGGCGTGCGCCCCGTTCATCGCGTGGCCGCTGCTGCCGTTCACGCCGCCGCCGACGATGTCCACCGCCCCTGATGGCCACTCCCCGAACGGCACGTACTGGCCGACGGCCGGCGCGTGGAGCCGTGGCAGCGCCATAATCCCAACGGCGGCTCGGTAGTCAGCCGCAGGGCCGCCGCCAAGAAAGCCCAGCTGCCTTGAGGCGGACGCTGCCTGCTGGTCGCCCGCTGCGCCGATACCCTCCACCGGCATGTTAAGCGAGAGGCGCGCGGAGGCCGCGGCAACGGCGGCAGAGGAGACTGCAGCGGAGCGCGAGCGCTTGTTCTTGCGGCAGCCTCCGCCGACGGGGACGTTGCGGAGCGCGCCGCCCTTGGTCCAGTACCTTCGGCACGTCTTGCAGAAATGGCGCGGCTGCGAGAGGCTGTAGTTGTTGTAGTAGCAGAACTTGGTGTTGGGCGAGTCGCAGCGCGGGCACCTGAGCACCTGTTCCGGCGGCGGCGGCGGGGGCTGCTGCTGCTGGTGCGTGGGAGGCGGCGTCGTGCCCCCGCCCCCGGTACCGCCCTTCCGTGGCCCGAGCCCGACCGCGTCGTCCGCCTGCGCCACCGCCATCGACGACGCCATGCCGCAACAAGCTAGCCTGCGTTGCTCTCACCGCTGCAGCTTGGTCGTCGTCCTAGGTGATGGTGACGAGTAGGTAGCTAGGTACCAGGTGATTAGGTGGATACGTGAGCCGTGAGCGTATATAAGGAGAGGAGATGTCTGGAACGGTGGAGGAGGGTTTCCTGGGGTGCAGGGAAGACGAAGGGATCTTATTGAATGGCATCTCCTGTCCGTGTGTGGGCATCGCATCGCTGCATGCATGGGATTAATGAGAGCGTCAAAGCGACGTCCGCTGATTGGCGCCTGTGATTGCCATCAAGTGCTCATCAGCTCAGCTGGAGTACTGGCTCACAGCCTGCAGGCTGCAGGACGGGAGATAATCAGTTCCAGTCCCAGATCTCCATATTGGCCGGCCTTGAGATCGACCCCTGTTACTGCAGCCTAGTTGGGTGCCGAGTAAATACGCACTCTAGAGCTAGCCACACACATCAGGCCGGTAGTTTTTGTGTTTTACCTAGCTCCGCTTTTGCGTACCAGTGTCAGTGTGTGAGCTTCTCTTCTCTTGTCTTCATCTTATTAATTATACCGTGTGATGCATGACATCCTGAACAGGGAGGGATGAAAACCGAACGGAAATTTTTTGGACCGATCGATATCGTTTTCCACTTTATTCGGTTCTAATTCGGATGTGATCGGTATTCGGAATTGATATCGAAAATAGTCTGTCTGTTTTACCAACTGAATACTCAAAATTCCGGTTTCGATCGGAAATTTCTGAAAGCATTTCAGATTGACATCCAACATGAGCGACACTCAGGCGTTCGACAGCCCATCAGTGACGCAGCGTTCAGTGGTCAATAGCCCACACGGCCGCCCATTCGGGCCCTGGGTTCAATATCTTGTATGCTCGAGTTAAGATTTATTGAAGTACTCAAGTTAAAGACTTGTGTCGTTGTATGGACGAGTTATAAGTTATGTTGTTGCATGCTCGAGTTAAGGTTTAAACATATCTCATTAATTATAGGAAGACTTACCATTTGAGTCATGTTCGATGTTCCTGATCTAAACTATCAGTTTCCAATCGTAGTCGATATATTTCTGTTTCGACGGTTTCATTTTTGAAGTTTCGGTTCGATATTGTAATCATTTTTTATTTTGATCCGAGAACAAATGTAAAAGTAAAAGTGATTTGAGATGTTTTCCGATTATTTCATACTGTTTTCATCCGTAATAAATAGCGATACCAATAATGACATAGCCTATAGCTTGCTGCTTCCTACTGGGTAGCTAGCTGTCGCACCTACATTGGGGGGAGAGAGGGGGAGGGAGAATAGAGATCAATCAAGGTGCTATTAATGGATGCAGAGATAATGAGAGCCGGGGAAGAGAAGCACAGATGATGAGTCGGGGAAGAGAAGGCAGGCAGGGAGGGAGGATGCAAATCGCGCGGAGATAGGCTCGGGCAGAGAGGCGTCAGGACACCTAGCCCTGACCGGCAGCAGAGCAGACTACACAGTGCATGCTGTGCAACCAACCCGATGCCATATGCATGCTACAGATGTCCTGTTCGTGGGGCCGGGCCAGCACGACGGCCGTGCCGTTAATTCGGCCGGGTGGGGATAGAAGAAGATCCCGCCGCGGCTTGCACCGCGCTGGTTTTGACTCGTCGTACGGGTAGTCTAGCGCGCGCAACGGGACCGCGGCCGCGCGCGGGTGGGTCGGGGCCGGCCGGCTAGCTAATTGAGATTTGGTAGCGCTGCACTCGCCTGACCAATCCGTCCGTGTCCATCAATCCAAGTGACGTTTCACATCTAACGTGTGTAGCTTGGCTATTGGACTAGGTTAGGATGATTCTCGATCTGCTAATCACATGTTAAACGAATATTCATGGTTCGGTAATACTTTGGGCTAATACATACTATCGATTAAAAAATCGAACAACTTTGCAACTTTAGTATTAATCACGTTACAACGCCCTAATCAAAATCAAACAAAAATTTAAAGAAACAACACATATAATATATAAGATGCAGTCGGGTAATATTGATGTTTGTGTGTAAAACTATGTTGTGATAGTAATCCTAACACAGTGAATAATGTAATAATTGTTTATCTTCCCTTTTATATTAGGTGAGTGAGTGTATTTATTGAAATATCTCAATCATTCCTGTTGCCATTACATCTTTATCCCTTATCCACAAGAATATTTCAATTAAAACTAGAGAATATCCTAAAATATTTTAGAGGTATTACAATCATTTTCTACCTATATTGCCCTAAGCAATCAAATCTCAACACGTGTCTTGGGGACCTGTACTAGACCCTTTGTCCTAGGTTACTAGTGATCTCCCTTCAGTCATTTCATTATCAGGTTCCAACTAATTTGCAAGTTTTTCTTTAGGTTAGCCTTCGCTCTGTCATCTAAGGTCCTCGTGTCGCCCTCCTTCGGCCTCAGGGCTTCGTCGTACCCCTTCGGCCTCAAGGCTTTGTTGTGCTCTTCGAGCTTCGAGTTTCGCCTCTAAGCTTCATTCCTTGGGTTTTACTACGCCGTCTCGAGCCTAACTCTTGCAGAGCATAGAGAGAATTATCCCTACCTCCGCGTTAGCCTCTCTATTTCTTTTTTTGGAATTTGACTATTGTGGTTGAAACCAACGAACGGGAGCCCATGCAGTACCACCCCCCCCCCCCCCCTCCTAACTTAGAAACATCTCCTCTCCTTATATTAGCGGGAGTAGAGATCTTTTATATGGATAAGCAATATGGTAATATGCTTTCTAACACTAGTGGGTTGATGGGCCATGTCTTCATAGGCCTAGTTTAGATTTAAATGTCCATATTAATAGCCCTATGATATGGACCTATATTACAACAATCTCCCTTGAAAATTTATATAACGCCATGCCTTTTAAGACAAACCTAATATTTCTTTGGACCTATCTCCGTGAATCTCAATGGCAAGAATGTAAGAAGTTTCACCGAGATTCTTCATATCAAAATTAGATGAAAGAAATCTCTTGGTCTCAAATAACATATCCTTATCGCTGCTAGCCAATAAAATATCATCCATGTAAAGAACTATAATAGTGAATTTTTCACTTTTAAACTTTACATAAATGTAGTTATCAACCTCATTTTTCTTAAAATGAAAGTTTCTTATGGCTTTATCAAACTTGAGATACCACTGTCTAGATGTTTTCTTTAGACCATAAATTGATTTATTAAGCCGATATCACATATGTTCCTTGCTTTCCATGACAAAACCTTCTGATTGAGCCATATAAATATTTTATTCCATGTCACCATTAAGAAATATCGTTTTGATGTCCATCTCATGTAGCTCTAAGTTATAATAAGCCACAAGCACCATAATAATTCTAAAATAATCTTTACTTGATACAGAAGAGAAGATTTCATTATAGTCAATCTCTTCTCTTTGTGAGAAGCCTTTTGTTACGAGCCTTTCTTTTAACACTTTGATTTTTCCCTTAGAGTCATACTTGTTTTTGTAGACCCACTTATAGCTCACTGTTTTAGCTCCGTTGAGAATTGCTACTAGATCCTATACATCATTATCGCTCATAGACTTTAATTCATCCTTCATAGCATTAAGTCACTTAGGCGAATACTCACTCATCATGTCCTCTTTATATGAGTTGGGATCTTCTATCTTCCCTATGACATTAATAGCTTCATTTATATAGACCACATAATTGTTAAAGATGGCAGGTCTCCTATGATGTTGTGATCTCCTAATCGGTTCATTAGGTACTACAGGATCAGGACTAGGCACTATAGGGGATTGTTGAGGCTCATCGTTAGGTGCATCATTAGGAAGTTCAGAGACCTCAATATGGGGTCCATAAACATTATTCTCTACTAAAAGTGCAACCACCTAGGGTATAGGGACGTAGGTCTCTTAGATTAGTGGTGCAAGAACATAAACCAGTTTCTCCTTGAGATCAATTTCCCTAGGCTCTAGGTCCCTGTTCTCTAAGAATACAACGTGTCTTGTTTCTACGAACTTAGTGATCCTATCTGGAAAGTAAAAGCTATACCCCTTTAATCTTTCAAGATACGTGATAAAGTGACAACTAATTATCTTAGGATCTAATTTCTCAATATGTAGATTAAATATTTTAGCTTCAGCAGCACAACTCCACACACGTAAATACTTTAAGCTCAATTTCCTCCCAGTCCATAGTTCATAAGGAGTTTTGGGAACTAATTTACTAGGAACCCGATTAAGAATGTAAAAGAACTTTGCTGGCTCCGTCAAGTGGATCTGCGGTGATGAGCTTGAGGACGGTGTGTGCGGCGAGAGGAGGGGAATGCTGACGGAGCTCCGAACTATGCGCACAAGAAAGACAGCAACGGCGACATGATGGAGTCACCGGTGGTTCAAGATCTACGTGCATGCAAGGCAGTGTCAACAATGACATCAATACATAAGTATCACCTCCCCCTTTAGCTTTTAGGGCTAGGGATTTGATGATTGGTTTCAAATTTGGGGATTGAATGGGATTAGAGTTTCGGGGATTGGGGTTTCGCCTTAGGTTTTCATATAATTTTCCCACTCATCTCCTTCTTCATGCTACCTAAGCCCAAAAGACCCTATCCGACCCGTAATTGGCTCAATCCGTGGCCAATTCATCCCCAAACCAAATTGACAAGAACACAAACACCCAAATATAATCGTGATAAAAATAACTTTAATTTGAGCCTAATTGCCCTAATTTATAAGCATGTGTGCCCTAATTTCATTAATTTGGGGCTAAAATTGAACTAAGCATAATCGATTTTCATTAATTAGGCTTAAACACATTAATTCGATGCTAATTCACCCTAAACTTATACAAATAGTGCTAAGTCATGAACATTTATGGCTCAATTAACATTAATCATCACTAATTTCAGTGACCTGAGGCATAAATGAGTGAAATTTGATCTAATCGGGTTCATCTTAAGGCTAGTAGGCTCTGATGCCAAATGTTTGTTCTAATCTTTCATCTAATCATCACAATTCGCTAACCCTAAAGCATGAACACCCTAAGAGTGGAAGCGTGAATACATACTGGATCCCGGTGAAGCCATTAGGAGTCGATGCCTTGGGGTAGACTGTGGTGTGGGTGTTCACATTGATGAGGATGTCACAGTAGAGGCGCCGGTGAAGATGTTTTGTCAGTGGAGATCGCCGTCGGCATGATGTCATTGTACGTGTTGATGAAGGGGTCACTGGTGACTTGATGCAGCTGGCGGCGACGGTCTTTGCCTCACTGAGGCGCCCATACTAATAGCTAGGGTTTTGGGAGTGTACGAGGAAGGCTAAGCCTCATGGGAAATGTTAGCTTGAGATGCTGCCCCCCCCCCCCCTGTTTATACAGCTCACGTGAGACGGCACCAGAATCTTTGATTGGCTGCACTTCTGATCAAAGCGCGGGAGGTGGCCAATCAAATAGAACATTAGTTAGGATACGGTGGCCACCATAAAAAAATGCCAACAATCCTTTCTTACGAACTGCAAGATCGGTAATACATATATGCAAGGGTGATATGCCAAAATGTGTATCATTTCCAATTATATTTGCATTATTATATCTTATTATTGAAATTAATTGCTCAGCTAACCCGCTAATTAACTACCCAGTACACAAGAGTTGAGCATGTTGCTAACACCTACGGGTCCGCTGAAATTGTGTGATTCCAGGAAAATTAACTGTGCAACTCGTTGTGTATTGCTTGTTTAAAAGAACAGTTATTCTACTTGAATGTTTGTAATTCACCCTAGCTGAATTGTTTTCAACCTCTTCACCAAGACCATTTTTGTGTAAGAATTTGGAGGCAAACACTTTTTTATTAGAAAGCAACACTGGGTCCATTTCTATTTACAGAACCAGTGAACTCAACATCTTAGGACTACAACGCTGATGTTATACTATAGAGGCAATCATAGAGATAATTGTATCACATCTATGTTTATATACTCTTGAATAATATGTCATTCGGTTTCTTGGATAATTATCATTTACATTGATTAGCAAATGTATGACTTATTTGTAAAGCTCTTTGTTTCATTGTGATGTTATTCTAAATGATCTTTAGTCTTATATGATTATGTGTGACAATAATGATTCACAGATTAACACATTTATTGATTGATGATCATGTTTCATAGATTGTAGATATTGAGATATCAAATCAATAATATGAACACATATTAGAGAACATGGTGTTGAATAGACCCAACTTGAGATACTGTTAGGATTATTATATGATGTGCTATCAATTATAATCCCAAATGATGTACCTGTAGAATCTTTAGACCTGAGATCGTTATTGATTATCAGAATGTGTAATGACACACTTAGAGGCTACCAAACACTACTTCGTAATTAGGTAATCATAAAAGTAGTTTTTAGGTTTACCATGAAACATGTTGTGCGGTGTGAACAATTAAAATAGAATTTTTTTTCCTCCTATATAACGGGAGAAATATCTCTAAGCCCCTTAATGTGGTTGAATTAGAAAATGCATGACCATGCTAATATGATTAAAGAGATAATCCGTAACAAGATTGAGTGAATGATCAAGCTATCACAAGAATAACATATCTCACTTTGAGATAAAGGAATATCAAGATTCAACCGATACGATCTTTATAAATATTCGAAAGTCAATAAACCCTACTAGGAACCACTACTAATTTCAATTCGAAAAGAAGTTTTTGAATCTTAGCTGTTTGTACATAAACCTAATGAGTCACATACTTAATAGATTGAAACACGATACGTGGAAATCATGAGAGTTTAAACGGATTATGATTCATAAGAGACTAAAGTCCTAATGACATTCCAATAAGAACCCATAGCAGAATCTATATAAAGGAAGACATCGAAAGGGACATACACGGTTAATCCACTTCAAAATCCTAGCCACACTCTCTCCATTAGAACTCTCAAAACCCTAGTTGTACATACAATGCTAGCACACCAATGCTCGATGTTCTAGCCCAGAACATGTAAATACCGTAAAAACATTACTACTATTAAAGCACTGATCAACAAATCGTTGAAACTCTCCCAACTAGATAGTCAAAACGCTCCCAACAAGAAAGTCAAACCCGAAGATCCCAACTACAAGATCTATCTCTCTACGACAACCCTGCTAAATTCAACTATTTCCTCTACATTAACACGTACTACATTGAATTAGTTTACTATAACTTTTATTCCGCTGCACTGTACATCAAGTAATAACGATACATAATCTCCTACTTATATAGTTTTCAGGTTGAACATGGTAAAAATAATTTTGTTTTTACGCTAACATAGCCTACTCGTTCCCCATCTGGATGCATGAAAAGGCATACAAGTTGGTCGCAGTCCCCACAAATTACAGGTGCTATAGTCTGCACTGCCTCACGCGGCTAGCTGCAGCTGAGATAAGATTACTAAACTGTCACACTCAAATACTCCTATCGCAGGACAACCCCGTCCCAGATCTTCACTGCCGGTGGCCCTCCGGGAGGGCAACCACTCTATAGAATGGCACGGCTCTTTGCGGTAGAGACCCGTCCTCCTCATCATCATCAAACTCGAGCATATAACTGTCAAGATAAAGGAAATGGTCACACGATGTTTTCAGGCAAAGCTAATGCTACTATTGATTGCTTAATATTAATCAGGGGAATATAATGAGAAAACTATACATAAGCACACATATTTCAGTTTATTCTATTTTTAAGTGTTACCGCTTATGTTATATTTAGTCAAGAAGTCATGTTGTGTCTTTAACAAATGCAGTAGCGTGCGTAAGATGGGTTCCAAACACCGACAGCAATTCCAATACCACTGGTAACTGAAAAACCAATTGGGTACTGAGGATTAAAACCCAGCCAGGTTTGGAGAATTTAATTGCCATCTTGATAGAATTTTGAAACCCAATGCTACAAAAGAGTTAAGGAAGCAATAATATTTAAGAAAAAGTGAAGAAACGGTGAAGGGGGAAATAGTTCTTCACCATGTCCATTTGGAAACCGGCAGGTTACTGGCTTCTGGATGAGTACCAGGATTTGTCCCAAAACCAGAAAATTGAACTCGCACAAAGGATTTTTTTTTTAGTATTATTATCTGCATTCATCTATCTCTATGTTCGGTTGCTGGCATTTGACATCTACTCTTTGATTTTTTTTTAATTAAGCCCCTTCACCGCAAATATTATTTAAATAGGCCATTACAACAAATACATGTGACATGAGTGTTAATTTATTGGTGGCTGAAATTTAATAAGGCAATTAACTACTTGTTGATGTTCTTTGGAGAATTTTCTTAAGAACAGTAAATTGACAAAACATTAGTAGAAAACTAAAAACATGTTATAAGGCTTCAACGCTAGTTTAGGACACTGTTGTTAGTGGTCCACATTGATAAAAAATTTGTTTGTGTCAGAAAATTAAAATAAACAGAATAAGGGAAAACTGAATAGTTGAGGGGTTATAAACAGAATTTATACTTGAAGGGCTTGACTGCACAATGCTGAATAGTTTGGAGGCTCAAATCAAATAAAAACTTGCTTTTAGGGGCTTGATTGCGTAAATTGAAATAGTTTGAGGGCTTATAGTGCTATTTTGCCAATTATTTTTGTTTGGTTACCCAATAGCATTCCTACATTTTGGATCTCAAGTTCTTTGTTGGACTATTACATTTTATATCTTAATGAGCTAGTCCATTTGTGAAAATGGAAGTGTAACTGGATGGTGGAAAATAGATCTTAATGAACAAAAAAAATTGAATTATCATGGCAAACTCACTAATTTATAATTTGAAATGGAAAAAAATGACCAGAATTTAACCACTCAAATGTATACTCCACAACAAACAATTTGGTTAGCCTTACTCCATATTAGAGTTGTTCAAACCAAACACCATGACCACAATCAAATTCCTGGAGCGGGACTGCAATTTTCTTAAGGTGCAAGCATAAACCAATGCAAAACTGAACAGAAAACAATTGGTAAATGTTTAACAACATAGTTCAATATGAGGTTGTAAAAGCACAAATTACTTACTCATCAGACTTCCTCTGGATATTTTGCAGCACCGTTTCAAATTCACATGATGACAGAGAGATAAGAGCATTAATGACTATGTAAGCCAAAAAAAAGTAGCAAAAATTAATAACTGTATATATCTTTTTTGCGGTGGCTGTAAAAGAAACAGATACTTGTGTAATCACGATGGTACAATGCATGCAGAACAAGGGCAATATGTAAAGCACCTGCTTTGTTTTACAGCATAATACTGTTTTCATAACAGTTGTTTTCATATCCCTAAGTTTGATAATGAGTTTCATTTCTTTAATAGGCACAATAACACACTTCTTAGGAGCCACAGATTATCTTACTCTAGTTCTTGCATTTTCAGCTTATCATATTTGAGGTTCATTCGTAAAGCCACCATCTTACAGTTAATTTGATCGTTCAAATTTGAAGTTTCTATTTCAAACTCCCAAGGTTACCATAGTTTAAATGATTTTAGCAACCAAAGAGTATAATAACTTCACAGGATTGAGACTTTCGGCTTTTACATAAAGCTCAGTAATCTGAATGATAGCATTGAATTCGGTTATAGATAAAGCTAAACACATGGCAGTAATAGATAAATGCATACAGATGTCAAAATTCGAGTACACAGAGGGAAAACATGCATCATTATCATGAGTTAAATGATCAGAAGAGGGTTTATGTGCATTTTAAGAAGTTACCTTACGATGAGAAGCTACGGTAGCTCTATATAATGCTGTTGTGCCAGGATAAACCGCTAATACTTGTCGACCCTGCCCAAAATCTGGAGCACTGGAAGGATCCCCCTTCTTTGGAAATGGAATAATACAAGACATAGGCAACTTGTACTTCCTGAAACGCATAAAAATGGCACCACCAGTTTATTAGTCAAACTTTCAGAACAGGGTCAATGAATGCCCACAGTTTTGCTTAACTGCAAATTAACATTTGATTTTCACTGAACTTCGTACACATAAAAAAGACAAGGAAAATGTACAAGATTAAAACCACTACCGAATCTGAGAATTTTACAGGTTACCCATCCACCCTATCAGATGAGAATCCAGTTAGTCAATTAGAAATTAACCGAGGCATGTCTTGGCAGCCACTACCGTAAAATAATTCAAGGAATTAATCAATTAAAATACATTTACTAGATGTAACGAATGCATTATTTGTAATTTGCACAGAATCAATTCTCATTGTTAGGAATCTTCCATGACGACATAATCCCCCGCCCCTGCTGCGCAGTCCTATATTCAAGCCACCGATATCCGACCTTCTTCTGCAAGTATTTATTGAACAACAAATGGACTAGTGCCGAAACTATATCTGAATAAAATCATCTTTTTCAGGGAGTGCAGCAAGTGAGAGCCCTGCTATTAATAAAATCATTTTGAAGAGATTCAACACTCGCAATAACTATTACTTGCAATATAACAGGATCACATGTGGCTAGCTCACACTATTATTCTTGTTAGGAAAAATTGCAAAAACCAACATGCAACTTCGGGGCGTTGTCAGAAACCCCCCTGCAACTTCGGGGGGTTGCAGAAACCAACTTTTTTTTCTTCAGTTTCCCACTCCCAACTTTGGGGGTTTGTCAAAACAAACCTATGACTCTTGACCGCATGATGTGGTGTATGTGTGACATCCTAAGGTTCCTAGGGTGGTGTAGCGATATCTAGCTTCACTTCCGACATCTCGGGGACCATTTAAATCGGCCTAGCATTTCATTTTTGGCACCCTATTCACATAGTTTGAATATTCATACTATATAAAGTGTGCAAAATAGAGTAGCGGATTCAATTTAATAGTTCGGGAGACTATGAAAAAACATTCTAAAAGCAGTGTCATTTTGGAAGTCAAACACGCACCATATTATGTAGTCAAACAATGATAGGGGTGTATGTCACACCAAATAGAAATTGCAGGGGATTGACCGATAAAAACAAGTTGTATGGTTTTTTGGACAAACCCCCAAAGTTGTAGGTGGGTTTTTGCAATTTTCCCTTATTAAGGGAACGGCGCACCAGTTTCACAGGTACTGGTTTGTTGTGAAATGGTCATGACAGGAATGGGGCAAAACACCTTATAAGGGCTAGATAAAAAACTAGAGCAATTGTAGGAACAATATCTGTCTACAACAGAACCAACATCCCTACGGGGCTGTTTGGATCTTAAGTTTTATTAAAACAGGGTTTTTTTTAAAACACGTTTAGAGCCTAGCAACCTAAAAACTAATTTGGTTAGGAGAGGATAAAACCAACTTAAAGAAAAGGCAATTTGTCTCCAGGACATCAATAAAATGTGGCTTTGCCTGTGGGACACTGTTGAAAACGATTTTGGCCACAGGACGCTGAGAATTTGTGTATTTGTCTGTAGGACACTGCTCTGAATAAAGTATGATTTCGGGCTTGAGGGGAGGAAAGAGTGCTGGAAAATGACTCCTTTGCCCTTTCAGCTGGTTGGCCAACCCAGACCAACTTAGGGGTCTTTAACCCTAGCCCAGCATGCACTCACTCCTCTTTTTTCCTCCTCTTCCACCTTCCCTACACAACCATGTCTGCAGATTGATACTCGATTGGAGAGCGCGGCCGTCTTCTCTAACATTGGTCATGTGTGCGCTCCCCTCCCACCAGCCGCTCCACACTGCAACGCTATGGCACCGTCAATGTCCTTGGTTCCAGCTGATAGCTTCTGAGGCTTGGTCGTCACCGGCGAGCCGTCAGCAGGCATGGCCGAAAGATCAATCGAGCCTGCTGGACGTGCCCCCCTTTCTGCTCCCTCTTGCAGAGGAGTTAACAAAGGAGAGATTAATTATATTAAGCACATGTACTTGGTTAAGTAAAGCGGGCGCCGTCGATGGAGGAGACGGCAGTGTGGCTGCAGGCAGCGGTGCATAGGTACTTGGTGATGAGGATGGTGCAGTCAGTGTATGAGGTGGAGAAGGAGGCGGAGGTTGGGGGAAAGGTGGCGCACGAGGCAGAGGCGCTATGTGGGGACACCAGAGCACGGATCGCTGTCAGGAAGGCGCTTACGCGGCTACTGTTGTGGCTCAACACGGTGCGCGGTAGTACCGGAGTTGGTCTGGTTCAACCAACTGACCGAAAGGGCAAATGAGTCATTTTCTAGCACTCTCTCCTCCCCTCAAGGCAGAAATGATATTTTATTCAGAATGGTGTCCTACAAACAAATACACAAATTCGTAGTGTCCCGTGGCCAAATCGATTATAACAATGTCCCACAGGCAATGCCACGTTTTACGGATGTCCTGAAGACAAATTTGCCTAAAGAAAATGGGTTCTACTGAGACTCAAAATATGAGTTTTGTGAAAAACTAGTCCAACCTATTTTTCAGAAAGCGAGCTATTCTTATCCACATTCTCAACAAACTCACCGATTTTCCTCAGTCGCCGCATGTTCATGTGAGAGATACAACATGTTGAATGCATGCTTAACCAAACAACGTATTAACTAAATATCGTTTTGGTTAGTACGATCCAAACAAAGTGATCTGTATACTCCTTTTTAACTGAATAGCAACTTAAAACTAGTTTTCCTAAAAATCCCCATGAAACTTGTTTTATGAAAACTTATTCCTAGTCCACTAGATCAAAATAACCACTACCTGCATCCTGTAAAACTCAATGCTTTGGTTCTATCAACATGTAAGACCCAAGGAAAGACACAGGGGAAAATAATTGCTGTCACCAACATAAAGAAATAACAAAACTGATCTAGATTTCACAGAGACAACTCATAGTTAAGGGACTTGATCAGTAATATCTCCAAGTTGTGAGCTGCCCATTTCAGAAACTATTGGAGATAATTTTAATTGTTCATATACTAAAAGGAACTGCAAAAAGGAAAGATAACTAGGAACTGCAAAAAATGAAAGATAGTTAGGAACTTAAACCTCTCATACTTTTGGGTACTCTCTTCATCATCACCTGGCTCCTCGTCAAGTACTTCATACCTGCAACTCCATTAAAAGTGAATTGGTGAGGCTTTCTTTAATAATGTAGGATGATGTTATGTACAGCAACTGTAGCAATGTACTATTCACGACATTATTGTATCACAATGTTACTATTCATCTTGTTATATTGGTTTCTTTTGTTAGGGATTAGATCGGTTTGGTTAGATCAAATCCTTTTCGCTAGTAAAGTTTAAGTTATAGATTGTCCCTTCTTCTTTTTTTGCGAAATGGGGTTGGATTTATATTAGGTAACAGGTGACTACATTCCGCATATTACAAAGAGGACCCTGAGACAAACATGAAATCCAAAGAAGGCCTTGTGAAGACAAATTGTTTATCTTCATCCCCAAACGCATTAGCATGTTGCCGCATCGCCTCGCCAGAGCTTGGATATGCAGAACACTGAAGATGTAGACGAAAGCTCCTTCAAGAACCGATGGAGTAGCGCCAATCCTTTGGAACGCCGCAAGAGATAGCATGCCGAGCCCATCGACGTGCATAAGAAGCATTGAACGAATATCGGCCGCTACTTCAACTGATAAGAAGGAGATCAAATTTGCCACCGGGAAATCGAGATTCACCAACGTGGAAAGCATACAACCCAAAAAAGGGATGCAACTCCTTCAACCCGTCCGCGACAGGATGAGGAAAGCAAACCTCCTAGAAGAAGCGCTGGAGAACACATCAAGGATGGCATTGCCGGAATGCGCATCGAGGATGACTTCACCGGAGATCTTTTGGAAGACCAAAAACCGCCATGGAGCCCAAGCCATGGACTCCATCGGAAAACCTAGCCTACTACCCTTAAACTAGCAGCTATAGACTACGCCGGGCGTCGACAACCACGATTCCCCTCCCCTCCGCCTCCAGAGAAGAAGATGGAGGGGAGGAATCGACGAGATCGACGCCGGAAAGCTTTGTCGCCCTCTATTCGCCGTTCTCAGAACTGTAGAGGGGAAAGCAAACTTTCTCTTTTCTTCACAATAGTTATAGATTGTCTCTTAGGTGTGAAGTCAAGCCATCTCTATTCACGGTATAACATTGTATCTTCTTTAATAAGCAAAGAGGAATTAAGAGAAACCTCCTAGTCCCTAAAGTCACAGTCGTGCTCGTCTTCTTTAACCGGCAATTCTAGAGCTATTCCTCCCCAACCGGTTGCCCTTCATCACCTAGTGTTGCTCTACTTCAAGTCGTCACCGTCGAACCTCTCTCCGATGGATGCTTACACCCTGTAATGAACTAGGTTCACGACAGATGATTGACTTACCAAATTATACAGAAATCTTAATTGGGTGATTCCATTCGTGCAGACACAAAAGCTAATCAATTTATCTTGCAAGCACACTCTTCCACGACCCCAGGATGTCGACCCAATTCAAGGGTTGGGTTCGAACAGGGTCAACGTCCCGATTCTGGATGGGTCACCGCATTGTCACACATCTCACATGAACCAGAGGGGGGGTGGGTGACGGTGACAATGGTGTTGTAGTACTCGTAGGGTAGGCCACCGACATAGACCAAGGCCACCTCGTCCACCGCCATCTCCTCGTAGTCGCCGGCACCAGCGGATTCGACAACCCTACGGACCTAGCCGCCTGGATCTGGTTTCCTCGCCTTCGACTCGCTCACATCGACTGACGATCGGGTGGGTGTGAGGTGCAGGGAGAGGCCGAGAGGGGAGGTGGATGTCGGATGTGTGGGGAGTAGCGATGGCTTCTAGGGGCAGCGGAGGATTGAATAGGTGTGGCGGTGGCTTCGGATAGAAGCACATTGTGGTGGCGGCTGGCTGACTCCGTGCGTTTCTAGAGTTGAGGCAATTTAAGGTGGAGGTGGGCTGAATGGGCTAGCAAATGGCAGACCATGTAATCCATTATTCCCTTCTTTTCTGTTTTCTATTTCCCTTAGGTTCCTCAGCCTTGAACTCGTGACGCTCGATCCCACACTTCGACCCGAGGTCATCAACCCAGATTCCTTGGGGTCGTGTACCACATCGCGAATTGTCATCTCAAAGAAGTATACCCCTTTCGTACCACACTTTTGACAGGTGTCAACCCGCGTCCAGTGACTCCGTTTCTCGACCTGGTCGACCCAAATTTCTAGTGAGTCTGCTTCCACCCTTATGAAAAATATAAGTCCATTTCTCAAGGGTGTATTATTTCATAATTTAAGAACATGAGGAAATCATGAGTGTAATTGTTGCAATATTTCAACTCTTTACCCCTGTTTTAATGTTGTAAAAGAGGTTGAGTAGTTTCTTCCAAGAATAAGTTGAGTAGTTGAAGTATGCCATTAAATAGGGGCGTAGATGGTTCAATGCATTAACTATTTCTTAGATTTCCTGTCTCCTTGATTTCTGCATACCGTGTGCCTGGACTTGTGCCGTGAAACAAAGGGAGTACAAAAGTATCATATGCCGGAATTCTAACAAGGATAAAGCATACACCTATTCTTATTTCCTTAAAAGTTAAATATTACATGGAAGAGAGTACCCCTCCATATAAGTAGACATGCGCAGGAACAGATGGTTGTATGATAGTCACATATAAAGCAAGAGGAATAGGCATACTAATAGATTGGTCACCAACACATGGCCAGCATAGGTGCAGCAGAAGCCTGCTCATTGGCATGGTTGAACTAAGGGATGGGCCAAGCATGAGTTGCATAGGTGCAGCAGAAGCATGCTCAGTGCCAGAGATGTTATCCCATAGCTCACTGTCTTTAAAGGTTCATGTTTGATGGGCTATTTTTAGCAATACCATAATCATGATGTATCTGGACTATTTAAAACTTTCTATTTATTCCTCACTAGTACATTAATACCTTGTCTACCCAGGATCTTCTAAAAAAAGGTTCATGACATCACAACTCCAATTTCTTCAAGTAAGAAAACGATTAAGGCAATAATTTGTTATTGGCACTGTCTCCATTCAATATGTTGTTCTTTCTTCCATACTAAACAGTAATATCACAATAAAATGCTTGCACTACAGATGGGAGGGAATAAAGTAGATACGCACTCTTTCGTTTCCTTATCAAACTGTATGACCTTCACCACAAACCACTCATCTTTTTCATCATCTGATTTTACCCTAGCTGCAACCTGAAATGACAGCATGAATGGAAACTACTAAATAATTAGATGAACATAGATACAGCATGCATGTGCACCAACAGAGGGAGAGAGCTACATTATTTAGCAACAATGCATTTCTACAGAGTGCAAAATATAAGTTGCCAAGCTAGGACATTATCATCTTATAAGTACAGTATTTATAACTAACAAGAGTAAGTCTGATTGCTTCTATAGATGTCAATTCAATGATACGTTGAATTTTATGACAGGATAATATCAATAGCAAACTTAATTTCTATGGACCTTGATGTTCCTGATAATTAGTTTGATTTAGTATTTACCAATTCTAAGAATTCAAAATGTATAAGTGAAAATGGACATTTTCTTACTTTCTTTGGAGATCAACCTACTCTTTAACTCCTCTGCAAAAGTTCTTACTGGTATTTGTGACAATAAATATCATGACAATTTCAAAAGGATTGAAACTTACAACTAGAAGGCATTACAGTCAAGTTTAGTACTTAAATAGTGCAGTCTTTTTCTAGAAGTACATTAATGACTTCTTAGTTTGCCACAACACAAAAGCAGGGTCCACAATTGCATTTAAGCAGAAATTTATCACAGCGGCTTTACCATATTGCTTTTATACAAAGGGTTTTATTTTAAAGATACATTGGACCTAGCAAACAGAGCTGCTAAGATAATCCAAATCCGAGAATCATATGGTTTGATAACTCTAGCTCAGCCAAAAAGAAGTTGCCTTAAAGTAGCAATGAAATCCCAGCAAAGGCTAGTGATAAAGAAACCGCTTCTTGAAAGGAAAAGATAATGTTCTTTCAAAAAAAGGATGGACAAAATAGATACTGACAAAAGCCTGAACCAGGAAGAAGATTGGTTAATATTTTCTTGCATTTTGAAAAAACCTTAAAAATTAAAAATTACATTTAAAAGATAACAGAATAAAGTCAAAATTCTAAAGTATAGAACAAAGAAAAATACAAGATATAGATAGGAATTATAAAAACTTATATTTGAAATAAAATGAAACGGAATAATTCATAAAAAAAAAAACTAATCAACTATGTGTGAGTACGTTAAAAGAATTGATGGATATCCCATTAATAAGCCAATGACAAATCCCACATAATAGTGTCCTAATATATTGGTTTGTGTATTCCAAAAGTCAGAAATTGTGCGAACCATTCTAACAATATCCAAATTCAAACACCTGATGGCATGTTTGCCATTTTGGATGTTATGAGTGAGCCCAGCTGCAAATTTGGTACCTTCAACAAAGTGCAAATGGTCCTACAGTACTAATTCAGAATACAGGAAGGTTCCTGTCCTTTCTTACATGGAAGGTAGAAGCTTCTGCCATTGAGGTACCATGCACCCACAAATACATGAAATACAAAGACTAACTGATATTTCTAAATACAGCTGAAGTTGAAACCTGCTCTCCTTTGAGGTTTGCAGCTTGATCAAGTTGGTTCCTCATAGATGCAGCAGAAAATCGTGCAGTATCTGCATCAGACTTGATCCTCTTCTTTTTCAGTTCACCAACTTCTGCAATGTAGAAAGCAACTATAGTACCATGTCTCCGCGTAAAAGGTCATGATACTTCTAAATCTTACTTCTACCGCTCACCTATCTTTTTTCTTTGTGCAGTTGAAGCTCCAGATTGCAACAAACCATCTAATAATCCAACCAAAGCATTTGAAACACTGCAAGAAGGCAGCATTGTGAAATCTTTCCACGGTTGCGTTCCACATTCTTCAAATAATTAAAATTTGCATGCAGCGATAGAAAAGTGAAAGTGAAAAGAAAGTGATGGTCCAATTTGTTTGTGGAGCTATATAACTTTTCCTGACATTGCAAGCAAATATTAGTAGGTGGTATTAGTAAGCAATTGCATTGGAATAGTTACTGCAGTCAAATCTTAGCGGTGATGATAGAGATATTATGACTGGAACAGAAGTAGCGATGTACTATTTGGGATGATCACGCTGTTCGGCATGAAGAAATGTATTAAGGAGTAGAGGAAGGAGACGGGCGAAATTTGGAGATGGATGAGATCTCAAAGTATTGTTGTCCCGCATTTGGGATATGTTTTTTCTTGTTGACTTGACTAAGATGACCAGTTAAAATAACAGTAACAGAAAGGTACGGATAGTGATGGAAGTGGCATTTTCAAAACAACTTTTGCACTCGGGCGATATATAGCCAATTAGATGCTTGAACTCTGGATTTTGAATACTCTTGGAAAATTCAACTTTATAGCTTGGAAGTAATTATGAAACTTCAACAGATGAATAGATGATATAGAACTAGAATAATTCAGACTAAGTCATGAGGAACAGACTTATCCAAAGTTAAACATATATTTTTACTAAGCGAACAACAAGCAGCAATTTCTAGTGAAGATATTAGACATGAATGTCTGTTTCTAAAATATTTTTCATAAATTAAACAGCAATTTCAACTGTGGAGCCCAATGCTTCAATCCAAAATAATCGTCTTTTACACATAAACCCCTCAGCAGCATAGCTGTTAAGGCGTTGCCTAGGCGTCGAGGGGCTCGTTGGTGTTCGCCGCAGTAGTCGCCTCACCTTATCCGGCTATAGCGGTGGGGGAAGAGAAGAGAGAGCGCGCGCGGGAATTATGAGCACGAGAGGAGCCGAGGAAAACCTAACCCCACCGCCGACACATTACCTCCTCTGTTCCAGGACCGTCCGCTGCCTCCCCACCGTCCGCCACCATCGCCTCCCCCTCCCCACCACAGCCTCCTTACCTCCTCTGCTCCAATACCGTCCGCCGCCTCCCTGCCTCCCCACTGTCTGCCGGAGAGAAAGGGAGAGGGAGAGGGAGGGAAACCAACTGCAGATCTGCTGATCCATTGCTGCAGAGAGGAAATGGAGAAGGAAGTGGCGGCTGCCTGTTCTTGGTAGGATTAGGGTATAGAAAGGGAGGGAGGAGTGCATAGATCAGCTTTGGGTTTGAGAGGGGCAGTGGGCTGAGTGGAGTTGTGGCCCAGTTCTCTTCATTTTCCTTGTATTCTTTGAAATATTGATCAAGGTTCAACATTCTTGTTTCAAAAATTGTCCTTGTACATTCAAGTGAGTATGGTGTCACATCGCCTCACGTCATACTCGCCTAAAAGGTGTGAAGGTAGTCAGGCACTTCGCCTCGCCTCGTCTTACTACCGTGACAACTATGCTCGGCAGTAATTCATTTTGGAAGGAAAAAACAGCTAGAAAGACAAAAAAATATATATATATAACCAGGCAACCATAAGCTATAAATTTCATAATAGTACCTGATTTCACTCTCAGAGAGCTCCTTAGCATGTGCATATAAACCGCGAAGCTTAAGTAAAATGGCGTCAACTGATTTATCAACAATCTCTGGAGCTAGAAAACAAAGCAAAGTTGATCATTGTTAAAATTCCATCCTCAAATGGCATAACAGATTGGAAAGCAATACTAGCCACATCAAATAGTAACAAACGAAATGAAATAATGGGAATCGAAACTATTCTGTTTCATTGCTGACAAATGACAAGTAACTTTGCTGTAGTTTGATAAACAGCTGAGTGTTTACATTGTCATTGCATTACTTTAGCTGTACCAAATAAACAAATATTACTGTAGATAACTATTTGAAGCACCACCCTGCTTTGGCCCGACAGTAACTGCTTTCACTTGAACCACATGTATTTGGCTATCAGTATGGTTGTACAGGACTTCTATCATGATTTGCAGGTTGACAGAGACAATGAACCTCACAGGGCACTGCACATAAAAAGCTCCAACCAAATGGAAGATTACTTCAAAGCTTATCTTTGTTGGTATGCAATATAATAATCCGATGACAACCACACTGACTCATTTTGATATTCCATATTTATTTCATATTTAAATGGCATTTCTCTGTCTCATCTACTAATCCAAGCAACATAAAGGTGTTCCCAACAGAAGGGTAAAAATCACAACATTAATTGAACCAAAGTAATACACCACTTTAAATACGAGCATGAGGTTTCCTGTTTAACATAGTACATTCTGATATCTATTCATTTCCGAACATAAAAAAAATTCCAATCTAGAACTCAACAAGCTCAGGCAAATAACAGTATTTCATCAATATTCCACAAAGAGCCAAAAGAGAATTGTCCCGCAGCCTATGGTGAAGATAACAACCTTCATCTGTGAACCCCAGTACCCCACCAACCCGAGGCGGTCTCTTGGTGAGGAGAAAAAAGTAATTCAGAATGGAAAGTAGATATATCCATCTAAACTGATCTATAGGAATAAAGAAAACAAATAATCAACTTTTCACTGCTATCAATTCAGATTCTCATCATCTAGCAAAACAAAATGGAAATACAGATAGGTTAAGTATGGGGTTCAGAGCTCGCTTACAGGAAAGGATCTTTCTATGCATCCTGTTGATCTGGGTGAGGACACAACCCTGCTCTTTCCATAGCTGATCCAGATTGTTTAGCTTCTCTAGCAGAAGCCCCATGTCCCCTCCCCCTCCTTTCCCTCCCCCTCTCCCAGCAGATGGCATCTAATCTTATTCTGCTTTGACTAAGAACTAAACTAGAATCGGATTGGAAATTTCGAACAGATCCACTAGGGAGAGTTTCACAGGAGCTTCAAGGGAGATGGCTGGCCAGTTTTCTGGGTAGTGCTATACAGGTTCAGACCTTCAACAGCAGGTTGTTTAGATGCGAATAAATGAATAATACGTTTCTAGAAGGGGTAAGTGTGACCAGGTTTCTATTCTTGGTTATAGGGGCCACGTGTCGGTTTGCCTGTCTACGTGCTAGTCTTT
This sequence comes from Phragmites australis, assembly GCF_958298935.1. Taxonomy (NCBI): domain Eukaryota; kingdom Viridiplantae; phylum Streptophyta; class Magnoliopsida; order Poales; family Poaceae; genus Phragmites; species Phragmites australis. The sequence continues at coordinate 19,905,825 of NC_084924.1, read as the reverse complement.
TCCTCCTTGGATTCTGCCACTTGTAAAATATGAATTGGATTGCAGGATGGATGTTGGTGCCACAACTTACCAGCATAGTTTTGGATTTGAATGACCTAGTAAAATTTCTTGGACCGTATCATATGAGAATCTTTCTTAAAACATGAGACTATATTTGACAATTAGAAATCTACCAATCTTGACTACTGCATCGCGCATATGCAGCCAAGATCAAACTCTAAAAAATACGAAAATCTTTCCCACAGAAGCTTTTGGCACACCACGCGGCACAAGACAGCACTTCAACCCCAACCTATCCTAAGAAGTCTCCTAAATCAAGGCCAGCATTGAAGTTATGCCACAGATTTTACCCTTTATGTCAACAAACAACTAGAAACACACGATACCAAACCTTATTGGAACAGGTCAAATTAAGGTACCAGTTTGAGGCTCTTATTTCTTTTTCTTCTTTTTTTGTAATTACAAGGATGACGTGCACACACCACCACACACGCACACCACATTCACACACCCACGAGTGTGCCTCCTATCAGACGCCTACAAATAAAACCGTTGGCAGCATTCGCGTGTGTGTAAATAGTGGGCACCAAGATTTGAACCCTGGTAGAGGTGGCTCCCATTTGAAGCTATTATTTCCCATCAAATTATTTTGGTCATAAAACTATATACAATAGCATACAGGTCAGAAAATTTGTAATTTACAACTAGAAGAAGTACTTAGAAGTGAGAATAGCAGACCTTGTGGTATTATAATCAGGCCCCTACACACCTGGTCCCGAGGAAAGTAAACGCAACGTAACAAAATAAACAGAAAAATAACAGGCAGGTTTGAAACAAATAACATCGAATTTGATAATATCACTCAGCAGAAAATCTCCACCCTATTCGTACATCAGCAGCATCTCCCTCGGTGAGTGTTGGGTTGGTCACTTGGTTGGTGGGTTAACTATAATTACTTTAGTGTTTTCTAGTATGAGGCCAAAGAAGGTCAAGGTGAGTGAACACCAGTTAAGACAGCTCACCTCGCAAAATGGAAATGAACTGCCTTTCGAGCTCATAAGCGAATGCTTTTGAGCCAAAATAAGAAAATAATGGTTACTACCCCCAATGAGTATATGAATATCTTTACTAATAAAATCCTTCCCTTAAAAAAATTTGATTTCTTAAGAACTGCCAAATGGGGATTATTAACTCTATCTGTCTTTCCTGCTCAATAACTATAGCTGCCTGATTTAAGTAGCATAGAATGGAATGTCCTGATGATGTCTTAATCCACCGTTCACCACCTTCCCAAAAATCAGAAAAATTGCCCACCTCCATGGCAGATTCATTTGGTTCTGCAGCAAGTGTGGAAAAAAAGACCACCATCTCTTTTCTCTCATACGAAGCTTTGCATCTATGTTTTCAAACATGGCTCATACCATGAATCCTGATCCCAACAGTGAAGCCAAACACATGGCATGTCAATCAACATAAGGACAAAAAAACCCTGCAAAAAGACCTCTTTCGAGCTTTCGGGCATCCTCGAGTGAAGACAACAAACAACCCTCACGGCCATGCACAAACCCTTCCCACAAACCTACGATTTCAATCAACAAGCAATTCAGCAGCCAAACCCACCCCAGCTTCCATAAATGCGTATACTACAAAACAAACAAAATTGCCTAACGCCGTGTTTCAGTACACAGTCCAGCAGAAGCACAGTGATTCCATGCAGCAGGAGCCAGAAATCCATCTGAACCGACCTAAAACTGACAAAATAGGTAGCAGACTCATTCGCCCGTGTTAGGGAATCCAATTAGCTTACGAATCCAAGCAAGCAGCACAACAACCAATAAGAACCCCAACATTGAGGCATAGGAGAGGCGGAAGAACTGGAAGTAATCGGGGCCTGTGTTGTTAGCAGCTGGAGTAGCTTACAGGTGAGGATCTTCTTGTGAATTTTGTTGATCTCGCCGATCACCTCGTCCTGCTCCTTCTTCAGCTGGTCCAGCTCCTTGGCCTTCTCTAGCAGGCTCGCGATGTCCGCCCCGGAGCCGCCCGCGCCGCCTCCCACCGACGACGACATCCCCGCCCGCTCCCCCCCCCCCTCCCACCCCCTCTCGATTCGGGTTAAGGATGGGGGATCGAGAGGATGTGCAGCTCAGGGCTCTGGATGCGTGCAGCTGCGGTAGTAAGAGGAGAGGAGAATCGGGTATCGTTGGGCGGCGAACGGTCCAACTCTAAACGCATCTTGTTCCTGGGCAGGGGCCACCTGCTTAACAGCCCATCCGATGAGCAAATTCTTCAAACTTGGATGTGAGCACTGGGAAGACAAATTTGGTAACATAGCTAATGTCTTTGTCTTTTTTTAATAGGTTTTAAATGGGAAAGTATATCACCTATGTGATTGAATTATGTCAATACACCTATCAATAATTACAATTTCTAAATGTCTGCCATAGAAATGTGTATTTTCATGATGTTTCAGGTGAGTATGGCCGTGCATGGGTGTTACACAAGATGCAATAGCTTTGTCCATACGGAGAAGAGTGTGATTTATGGATTCAAATCCTCTGCTAAAGTCGGAGGGTAATAGTATTTCGGGAGAGTAGCAGTAGTTTACGGTTGCTACTGTAGCAGTCGACGGTGGACGTGGAGCTATAGCACAATTACTATTTTATGGAATCATTGTAGCACCAATCCTATCCGTCAACTTAAATCCATTGGTTCACGGTCCACCGTGAAGTTACATGATTCATTTCAGTGATTTATGATGCTCGCCACGGAAAAGGCTCTCTTATCTATGTTGTTGTAGGTGCTCACATGGGAATGACATTTAATGATGAGATGATTGTACGTCTGAAACTAGGCATGGCTGGTGTAGCAGCCTAAACTTAGGGTAATTTAAAACTTTATTTTATGCACAAGAGATTGAATGAAATACAATTAATAAAACCTAAATAAGTGTATGTATACACATATATGTAGACACAAAAGGTTTTTAAAATAGGTTGCAAATGTTTGAATGGTTTGATTATTTATTATTTGGCTTCTAATGTGCTTTAAATAATATATAGTGTACATATGCATACATGCATATGTATATAAAGAAACACAATAAATGAAATAAATAATGGAAACCTATAGTATATAATATTAAAAAGGTTTCTAAATTGGTTGACTCTATGCTTGTTTGGCTAGTGTTGTATGATAAGTGATATAAGTCTAGAAAATAAATAAGAAAAGGGAAATAGAAATAGAAAAAAGGGAAAAGAAGATCTCTTCACCTTGGGCCAAGCTTCCCTTTTTCCCAACCTATTATCCTTTCCCTCAGCATGGCCCTTCCCGCACTCGCTCTCTCTCCTCACTCTGCCCAGCCTATTTCATCTCCACCTCGGCCCGATTCAATTCCGACCCAACCTCCCCAGCTGTGTGCACGCCCTCTCTACTGTGGGCCAACGGAATCACCTAATCCCTATAACATCGTGGCCCAACTCAATGGATTGCGTGCACAAGAGCCCACTTCCACACTACAGTCGTCTTCCTCCCTACGTTGCCTCTGTTCTTTGTTCGACACGACACGATGAAGAGAACTACGCCAAAATCCACAATGACCACTACCCCATAGCCATCTAGAAGCGCCCCATCAGAATGGATTTGGACTCCTTAATTGATTCCTCCTCGTATCCATAATGGATTCGAATTCAAACGCTGGATTGGATGGGATAGAACCTCACAACCACCGCTGCTTCTCCCGAAACCCTAGTCGTTTTAAACATGGATTCTATCTCACCCTGAACTATAAATAGACTCATATCAGGTTCGCAAGGCCACATCGAGCCTCCTCCGCCTCCATTGGCCACATATTTGTCGGTCGAAGTGCCCTCTCGACGCTACCCGAGGTCCACAAAAGTGTTTCATCGTCGTCAAGGGTCTACGGGCGACCTGGACTTCTAGATACTGCCGAGGCAAGATCGTCGTGGTTCCCCGACTCTGTTATGTCGCTCGTTGGTGAAGACCATGCAATGCAGCTGTCGGAGGGTGAACTCCTGTCGCAGGGATCCCGAGAGACCCCTTTTTAGAGATTCGGCCGGGGGGATGATCCTGGATAATCTTGTCTGGGAAATAAGTGAGAATGGAAATAAATGCAGTGGCTGGTGGAAGATGATCGCCCTAATGCGAGAAAGATGGGTGCCCCGGGGTTTAGACAGGTTCGGGCCGCGCGGAGGCGTAACACCCTACTCCTGTGTGAGTGCTATATCTATCCTTGAAGGGAATTCTTCAAGGATGTATATGGTTACAAGAGAGAGCCACTTATAGAGAGCTTGAGGCTCTCGTGTTCTAGCTTGGCTTGAGCTGGTTCGAGCGTCTGCGTCCTCTTTCTTTTTTCCCACCCTTTTACGTGTTCTCCACCCTTTCCTTTTATAGGCGCGCCGACCTCGACATATCCTGAATGGGAAAGAGGGGATGCGAGTGCCAAGGTGCCACGGAGAAAGGCGTCATCATTCCGTTTTGGCAAAGTGACAGGGGCGGTGGAAAAATGCGGCGCGCATCCGACCACCCGCCACTGTGGATGCCCTGCGGCGCCATTAAGGGGGCCCACCGGGCAGCCTCAGAGGTGCCCGGTGCGCCCACCCTGTCTTGTTCCCCTGCCAGGGCAGGGTGGCAGGCGGAGCGCTTCGATCCTGGCAACGTCATCCCGAGGCATCCAGATGAAACGGGACAGGACCCGTGCATTTAATGGACCCACGCCCCCCTGCCAGTGCATGGCAGGGTCTGACACTGGGGCGTGGGCAGCTGAGAATGTCAGGATGTCAGGATGTCAGGCCGCGCGTGCCTATTAAATGCGGCATTGGGCCCTTGACTGGCTGACACCCCGACGATGGGACCCTTCGAGTCGTCGGACGATCTTGCGCGAACCTTCGGGGAACAGAGTCCTCGGGGGCTGCCACGTGCAGCCCCGAGCACTCTCTCCCGAGTACTTGGGTGAGATCTTCGGGGAACTGAGTCCTCGGGGGCCGCCACGTGCAGCCCCGAGCACTCTCTCCCGAGCACTTGGGTGAGACCTTCGGGGAACCGAGTCCTCGGGGGCTGCCACGTGCAGCCCCGAGCACTCTCTCCCGAGCACTTGGCTGAGACCTTCGGGGAATCGAGTCCTCGGGGGCTGCCACGTGCAGCCCCGAGCACTCTCTCCTGAGCACTTGGATTAGACCTTCGGGGAACCGAGTCCTCAGGGGCTGCCACGTGCAGCCTCGAGCACTCTCTCCCGAGCACTTGGATGAGACCTTCGGGGAACCGAGTCCTCGGGGGCTGCCACGTGCAGCCCCGAGCACTCTCTCCCGAGCACTTGGATGAGACCTTCGGGGAACCGAGTCCTCGGGGGCTGCCACGTGCAGCCCCGAGCACTCTCTCCCGAGCACTTGGATGAGACCTTCGGGGAACCGAGTCCTCGGGGGCTGCCACGTGCAGCCCCGAGCACTCTCTCCCGAGCACTTGGATGAGCACTTCCTTCCCGGTATTTGGACTCTGCGGATCATTGGGGAACCGGGGTGCTCGGGAACCCAAAGGCTACGGCCCCGAGCACCTTCCCCCGGGACTTAGTTTCTTCTTCTCCTGCAGGGTGGACCCCGCGGGATGGTGACATGTGGCGGACGGCCGGTCCGGTCTTGGAACTCAGGGACCCCTGGTTCCTAATACACCGACAGTAGCCCCCGGGTCCATTGGTAGGCGACGGGACAGAGACTGCGAATGGGCCCTTCGTCGCGGCCGAGGCCGAGGCTGGTGCAGACGCCACGTGGCAAGCTTTTGAGAGGTGGCCCTTGCGGACCCAGACCTCAAGTACGCCCCAACGGGAAAAAAGAGTGGACGCGTGTCCACACAACTTCCGAGGGGTATGATGACCATACGGGCGGCACGCGCGGTCGCCGCGCAGATCGAGGAAAATGCGCCTGGCAGCCGCTGACATTGCGTGATCAGCGGGAGATTCGCCTGGCGGTTGCGCCGAACGAGGCGACGCTTCGCCGAGCGAACCGTTTTGGCGGCAGTTTTTGAACTTTCAAGATATAAAAGGGGGATATGATCGGTCCGTCCCCCTCTTTACGCTTTCTTGCTCTTGCGCTCTTGCCTTCTGTGTGCTCCGAAGCCCTTAGAAAATTCTCAGGCGACCGGAGCACTCTTCCTTCTCTCTCTTTCCACCGCCAAAACACCTTTCATTCTTGTCGAGATGATGAGGGTTGGAGGAGGACACCGGGACAAGGCTTCGGACAGCATCTTGCCGGAGTCTTGTCTGAGGAACGAGGAGGCGGCGGACAAGATCAGGAAACTGCTGGTGCCGGAGGGGCAAGAAGGTGCCGTGGTGGTGACGCCGGCGAGCCTGACGCCGGCGACGACCGTCCCGGGGCGGATCGTCCTCTTCACCTCCTTTGTGGCGGCGGGGTTGGTGCCGCCGTTCTCCACCTTCTTCCTGCAAGTGCTGGAGACGTACGGCATTCAACTGGTGCACCTAAGCCCCAACTCTGTGGTGGTGTTGGCGGTCTTCGTGCATCTCTGCGAAATGTTCGTGGGGGTGATGCCGTCGGTGACGCTGCTTCGCCATTTCTTCGTCCTTCGGCCGGTGGGGAAGAAAAGGGGGCACTCCACGGCGGACGTCGCGGGGTGCTGCAACCTTCGGCTCCGGGACGGCCTGGGGGATCATTACATTCCCCAGGTGCTGCGCAGCAAGTGGGAGGAGTGACGACGGGACTGGTTCTTCGTCGACGTCGACCCCCACGAGCGCCTCGAGCTGCCGGAGGCGGCGGCAGAACCTCGGCGATCGATGTGGGAGGCGCCGCCACCAGAAGATGCGAGGCTGAAGCCGGTGCTGGAGCGCATCCTGGAGCTGCGCGAGTCCGGGCTGACCTCCGTCATGGTGGTCGTGGACTTTCTGCGCCGTTGGCTGGCGCCCTTGCGAGAGCGGGCCCGGCCGAGCTAGTTCTATACCGGGCCGGAGGACATCACCAGGACCCAGATCGGCGCGAGCTGGGATCTGGGGCAGGCGGAACTGCGGGGGATGACACGGGTGATCACCAGAAAGGAGGACATGGGCCGGACGGAGCTCCCGTGGCCGGAGATGGCGCTTTGCGCAAAACCCCAACCGGGTGGCCATTATGGCGGGGCTGCCGCAGTTCGATGCCCAGGGGCTTGTGGACCGGCCACGAAGCCGGAGTCCCGAGGCCTCCGAACTCCCCGGGCTGGAAGAGCTACTTGGCGAGGAGGTCGCTGGTAGCTCGGCACGGGCTGGTGAAGGGGTCGCCGCAGGCAGCAGCCGCCGTGCCAGGGAGGAGGGCGCGACTGAAGTCGTAGAGGAGGTGGCGCCGGGAGACCGGGGAAAGCGTCCCAGGGCCCTGATTCTAGTGCCGGACTCTCCACCGTCGCCGATGGCAGCGGTGGCGTTCCCGGTGCTGGCGCCGCGGCTGGTGCGGATGGGGCCTGTGCCGGCGCCAGAGACCCGCGCGGCGGATCCTGAGCCCCGCGCGGCGGCACCCGAGGCCCGCGCAGCGGCCCCGCCGAACCCCCAGCGGAAGAGGCGGCGGGAGGAGTCCGGACTGAGGGCGCCGGACCCGGACATTAGGCTCCCAGCGGCCAAGTGGCAGTATCGGTGAGTCTCCTTTCTTGCTTTTTCCTGGGCATTTCTGGCCCGAACTAAGCTTTGACAATTTTCATTTGTCTCCCGTAGGCCGGCCGCAGGCGCTACTGCGATGGAGAAAGAGCGGACGCCGAGACCAGAACCGAGCCCGCCTGCCGTTGCGCCGGAGGCAGGCACCGGAACGGCGGAGGCGCCAATCGTCGTGGCGGCCAGCGGGAGAGAGACGGAGCAAACGTCTGGATCCTTGGTGCCGGCGGAACCTACCCCAGGCGCGGAGAGCCCGGGGTGGATGACGGTGGAGGTGGATGCCCGGCCGGGGCCAGCGGACAGGGTGGCAGATGCGGGATTGCGGCCGCTGTCCGAGTCTTCGGCGCCGGCGGAGCCTACCCCGGGCAGGCAGAGCCCGGGGTGGATGGCAGCGCGGGGCCCTGCAGAGAGCTCGGCCCCCCTGGAGGCACTCTGCGGAGAAGCCTGGGCCCCACCGGCGCCCGGCCAGCCCGCCGACCCTTTCCTGGCCGCCATTGAAGGCGTCAAAGTAGCGGTCGGGCGGCTGGGCGCAGCAGTGGATGCTAAGGAGGGGGAGCTTGAAGCTGAGCGCGCCCGCCTGGCGTTGGGGAAGGCGCAGCTGGCGGGCGCCCAGGAGGAGGCCTGTGCGGCGGCCGCGCGGGAGCAAAAGCTTTTAGAAGACATCCGCACGGAAGCCGCGCGGGAACGAGAAATTTTGAAGACCGTGCGGGCAGAGGCCGCGCGGGAACGAGAAGACGCCGCCCGTCTGGCTGAGGCGTCGAAGCAGCAAGCTGCCGAGGCCCTTGCCAGGATGGGGCAGGCGCAGGAGAGGGAGATGGCAGTCGCAGCCCGGGAGCAGGCGGCGGAGGAGTGGCAAGCCGAGCTGACCCGCCGAGAGGGCGCGGCCGAGAAGACGCGCGCCGACCTCCAGCGCTGGGAAGACGACCTCCGGAAGATCAGAGAAGAGATCCACCGCTGGGAGGAGAACGTTTCCATCCGGGAGGTGGACAATGAGTTGTCGGCGTCGGATCTTGACACCCGGGAGAATTCGGTGGCCCAGAAGGAGGACGCGCTGGCCCGGCGGGAGGGCGAGCTGAGTCGTCGAGAAGGCGAACTGAGTCGTCGAGAAGGCGAGGCTGACGCGGCGGCGGCGGCCATAGCGACCAGGGCGGAGCAAAGCGCGAAGCATGAGGTGGAACTGGCCGCCCGCGAACGCGCTTTATCCGAGATGGTGGCCAAGACGAAGCAGGCTGCCGCCCCCGCAGCAGTTGGCGGTTCTTCCGGTCCGGTCGGGAACCAGGGACTCGAGGCGCAGCTGCGGGCCGCCAAGGAGAAGCTCGAGACCGCCTTTGTCTCGCGGGTCAACCTCGAGTATATGCTGGAAGACATACTCCGACAGATGCGGCGGGCCGTAGAGAAGGGTGGTCTCGGACGGCTCGTTGAAGGCGAGAAAGGCGATGGCCCCGCACGACAAGTGTTGGGGCTGCAGTAGTTCTGCGAGCGCCTCGAGGCCCTGCCTTGGGCAGTCCAGGAACTCGCCGCCCGGGAGGGACGTGGCTTGGCACATGCAGTGGCCGAGCACGTTCTGGCCTGCTACCGAAGCAGGGACCCAAACTTCCCGCTGGAGCCGGCGCGGGAGGGAGTGGTCGAGGCTGAGGGAGAGGCCGCCCGGGTAGCGGTCCGGAGTACCACCGTCGTGGTGGCGGCCGGCTTCAGGTGAGAGGTGCCGCCGCCGCCAGCCCCCGGGGACGACTCAGAGGATTCAGCCGACGCCTCTGCGGCCGACTAGATCTTTTGTAGTCTTTTTTTTATCTTGATGAATGTAGATGTAGGAGTGAACCCTTAGAAAAAGCCTTGTATATATCCTGTGAATATTAATGGCAACTTTTCCTTGGGCTCGCAACTCCAGTTTCTTTGAGTATTTGATGTTCCTTCTGGTGTTTTGTCCGGAAGTCCCGGGGAGTACTCAGTCGGGCCGTTCCCGACCTTCCCGTCCCCGAGAATGAAGTTATCCGGATCGCTGCTGCTGGCGTAGTCGGCCTTCGAGCTCTCGCGAGTCCGCATTTGCCTAAGTTAAGAAACAAAAGACACAGACTTCCTTGCCCGGGAGATAGATCGATCCTGCTCGGAACACGCCATACCTAGTGAACATTTTTTCACTTTGCGACCACTCAGTTTGTAGAAGGGAGACGCGTGCGGGCGAGAATGTGACCAAGAGTCCTCGTGGTCCGGTGGTGCCCGGGCTTAAAACGGGCCGGACCGAGCACTGACAGCCCGCCCCCGAGGCCTGAGCTCCGGACTACTCGAGCAGCTCGAGTGATAGGATTACCCAGGGTACCCGAGGACTCGGTAGTGCTCGGGGTCCTTAAAAGCGGACCGAACACCACGACCACCACGAAGGGCTTCGGTCAGACATTACCGCACGCGCGCTACTCCTTTCTACAAACCGCTCTGTCGTTCTGGAAAAAAGTAGACACGTGGTAGGGTTTTTGCGTGCGAGGAGACCACCTCGCCGAACAGATTAAAGCGCGAGAGCCCCCGAGAGTGACTCGAGGTCATAAATTTACTTAAAGCAGACTTGTCTGAATATAACCACTCACCGGACAGCTGTCGGCCTTCCGGCCAACCGATCCAGGAGGGGTGTGCTTCCGAGCTCGGGTGCCCGGGGACTTGATTCTTTCAACGGAGCGCCCGAGTGCCCAGAGGGATACGAGGCTCCTGGGGTCGGGTGATCTCGACCACCCATGCATAAGTGGTAGGATCACCCGAGGACCCTTGGGGCCGACCAGAGACCGGGGCATCGAAGCCCTCGCGGCCGAACTGCTCGCGATTGCCAGCCTGTGACTTAAGAGAGAATATAGAATTTCTTTGTCTGGTGCGCTCTGTTAGTGCGGTACTTGCTATAGACTGCTCTCGTTTTCGACCCGAGACCTCTCGAACACCCAAACCGACGGACAAGAGCGGGCAGATGCATAACCCAGAGGTCCTATGGTTCGATGGCGCCCGGGTATGACAGACCAGACCGAGCACCAACAGCCCGCTCTGGGGGCCCGAGCTCCGGACTATTCGAGCGGCTCGAGCGATGGGATTACCCAGAGCACCCCGAAACTCGGTAGTGCCCGGGAGCCTGCCACGACACCGAACACCACAGCCTGCCATGCCGGACGTAAGTCAGCGGCGACTGCTCGCATGCATACCGATTGGGATTCTTTTATCAGCGGGGAAAATGAGAGAGCGAACTTTTTCTCGCACAACCGAGCACCTCACCAGACAGATTAAACATACGGAATCCAGAAAAAATATTTTGACATAGTGATTGCTTATCGAAATACTGAATGTGCAATATTTACAAGGTTGGGCGACAGCGACTTACCCAAGGGGCGAAGCCCTCGGACTGCTTGGGCGGGGAGAAGCCCCTGGCCTTGCTGACCTGAGCCGCGAGCACGACCATCTACGAGTAGAAGCGTCGGAGATGCTCGATGTTCCACGGATTCGGGAGTGGCTGTCCTTCCTCCGTCGCCAACCTGAAAGAACCTGCCCGCGGGACCGCGATCACGGTGAAAGGACCTTCCCACACAGGGGACAGCTTATTCATTCCTTCGCGCGACTGGACGCGTCGGAGAACTAGGTCCCCCACCTCGAGAGACCGGGCCCGGACATGACGCAGATGATACCGCCGTTGACTCTGCTGATACCGAGCCGCCCGGACAGCGGCAGGCCGCCGGCGCTCTTCCAGGTAGTCCACGTCGTCGCGTCTTTGCCGCTCCTGCTCACCCTTAGAGTATGCATGCACTCGAGGGGATCCCAGAGTGAGCTCGGAGGGGAGGACTGCTTCGGCGCCATAGACGAGGAAGAACGGAGTCTCCCCGGTGGCGCGGCTTGGCGTAGTCCGATTGGCCCACAGCACGGCTAGCAGCTCGTCCACCCATCCCTTCCCGTGCTTAGCGAGCACGTTATAGGTCCGAGTTTTGAGGCCTGTCAGTATCTCCGCGTTGGCGCGCTCGACCTGCCCGTTACTCCGAGGATGAGCGACGGAGGCGAAGCAGAGCTTGATGCCGAGATCTTTGCAATAGTCCCCGAACAAGGCACTTGTGAACTGGGTGCCGTTGTCGGTGATGATCCGGTTCGGGACGCCAAAGCGGCTGGTGATGCCGCGGATAAACTGGAGCGCCGTGTTTTTGGTCACCTTGATGACTGGGACCGCCTCCGGCCACTTGGTGAATTTGTCGATAGCGACATATAGGTATGCATAGCCCCCGACTGCTCGGGGGAATGGACCCAAAATATCCAAACCCCAGACCGCAAAAGGCCATGACAGGGGAATGGTATGAAGAGCCAGAGCTGGCTGGTGAATCTGCTTTGCATGGAACTGGCACGCCCTGCAGCGCCGAACCAGCTCGGAAGCATCCTGGAGAGCTGTAGGCCAGTAGAAACCTTGCCGGAAGGCCTTCCCGACCAGCGTGCGGAACGATGAATGGCCACCGCACTCGCCCTCGTGGACCTCAGCGAGAAGATCGCCGCCTTCTGCCCGGGAGATGCATTTCAGGAGGACACCTCCTGCGCTACGTCGGTAGAGATCCCCATCTACTATGGCATAGCGTCTGGACTGCCGAGCAACTCTTTCGGCAGACGCCTCATCCTCGGGTAGGAACTTTTCTTTCAAGTACCCTCGGATGTCAGACATCCATGAGGCATCTTGAGAACATTCGGCGAGCACAGCGCACTCGCCGGACGGCGGCGCCCTGACGGGGCTTCCCACTGAGGGCACCGCCGGGGTCCCCTGAATTGAGTTCGAGGTTTCCCCTTCATCCTGTTCGGCAGGCAGGACGGAAGGCCGTGCGAGTCTTTCTTCAAAGACTCCGGCAGGGACGCGCGCACGTGAGGAGGCCAGGCAAGAGAGCTCGTCGGCCGGAGCATTGTCGCGGCGAGGGATATGCCGCAATTCAAGGCCGTCGAAGCGTCTCTCGAGCTCCCTGACTGCAGCCACGTACGCTGCCATTTGAGGATCCGTGCACTGGTACTCCTTGGATACCTGGTTGACGACCAGTTGGGAGTCCCCTTTGATCAGGAGGCGACGAATCCCGAGCCCCACCGTAGCCCGGAGGCCGGCGATGAGACCTTCATACTCCGCCATGTTGTTGGATGCGCGGAACTGCAACTGTACGACGTACCGGAGCTCTTCACCCGTTGGGGAGGTGAGAACCACTCCGGCCCCTGCGCCTTTCAGCGAGAGGGAGCCGTCGAAGTGCATGACCCAGTACCCGGGCGCGTCGTGCCCGGGATAGGCAGAGACCTCTTCTGGGACGACGCAGGGGACGGGCATCCACTCTGCCAAGAAGTCGGAGAGCGCCTGGCTTTTGATTGCCTGGCGACTGACGAAGTGTAGGTCGAACTCCGCCAGCTCTACTGCCCATTTGACAACGCGCCCGGTGCCTTCCCGGTTCCGGAGAATGGGTCCCAGTGGATAAGTGGTAACCACCGAGACCTTGTGCGCCTGGAAGTAGTGGCGCAGCTTCCGGGAAGCGACGAGCATGGCATAGAGTAGCTTTTGCGCCTGGGGATATCTTGTCTTGGCTTCCCGGAGGACTTCGCTGACGAAGTACACCGGTCGTTGCACCCGGTGAGCCCGGACGGCGGCTCCACCCGGGGGGCTACTGCAGCCCCCAGGGTTGGCGGCACGGTCGGGGCTGGCCGGGCACTCGGGCTTGACTCCTTGGCTGGGAAGAGCAGTGTGCTCGGGCTCGACCCCTTGCCCAGGGGGAGCCGCGAGGACAAGTGAGTGGTCGGGGGCCTGTGGGAGCTGGGACCCAGCACCCGGCCCCAAACACTCGTCGCGCTCCACCACCAGCACTATGCTCACGACCTAAGGAGTGGCCAAAACGTAGAGTAGTAGGGGCTCACCTTGAGAGGGAGCCACCAACACGGGTGGCGAAGTAAGGTACTTCTTTAAGTCGCGGAAGGCCTGCTCGGCCTCCGACGTCCAGTCAAAACAACCGGATTTCTTCAGAAGCTTGAAGAGGGGGAGCCCTCGCTCCCCGAGCTTGGAGATGAAGCGCCCGAGGGCTGCCATGCAGCCGGCGAGGCGCTGGACCTCCTTGAGTCGAACCGGGGGTCGCATCTGCTCGATGGCCCGGATCTTTTCTGGATTGACCTCGATCCCTCGGCCAGAGACCAAGAAACCAAGAAGCTTGCTCGCCGGCACCTCGAAGACACACTTCTCCGGGTTGAGCTTGAGGCAGGTAGAACGGAGACTGTTGAAAGTCTCGGCAAGGTCCTCGAGCAGGGTGGCACGGTCTCGGGTTTTGACCACGAGGTCGTCGATGTAAGCCTCGACGTTCCGGCCAACCTGCGAGTCAAGAGTAATATGAATAGCGCGCTGGAAGGATGATCCAGCGTTGCGCAGGCCGAAAGGCATTGACATGTAGCAATAAGTCCTCACCGGGGTGGTAAAAGCAGTTTTTTCCTCGTCCCCTATGGCCATGCGAATCTGGTGATACCCAGAGTTTGCATCTAGAAAGCATAAAAGATCGCATCCCGCAGTTGAATCTATAATTTGATCAATGCGAGGTAAGGGGAAGGGATCTTTAGGTCAAGCCTTATTTAGTTCGGTGTAGTCCACGCACATGCGGAGCTTGCCATTGGCCTTTGGGACGATGACTGGGTTTGCTAGCCAGTCGGGGTGGAGGACTTCTCGGATGAATCCGGCGTTGAGGAGCTTGCTGACCGACTCACAGATAAACTCCTGGCGCTCTGGCGCCTGCCGCCGGACCTTCTGCTTCACCGGGCGGGCGTCCGGACGCACCGCCAAGTGATGCTCGATCACCTCCCTAGGGATCCCGGGCATGTCGGACGGTTGCCAGGCAAACACGTCTACGTTAGCCCGGAGGAAGGCGACGAGCGCGCTTTCCTATTTGCTGCCCAGGTTGCTGCCGATACGGACAACCTGGGTAGCGTCTTCGCCCACCACGACCTCCTTCGTTGGAACAGAGGTGTCAGCGGCGAGTCGGGGTTTGGATGAAGAGGGTCCCGGGCCCCCTGTAGAGCCATCGACCTCGGCCTGCGCTGAGACCAGAGCCATGTATGACTGTTCAGCGCAGGAGACGGCGCCGCAGGAATCGGCGATCACAGAGATGGAGCCTGCGGGGCCGGGCATCTTAACCGTAAGGTATGCATAATGCACGGCCATCATAAACTTGGCGAGCGCCGGACGCCCGAGGATGGCGTTGTAGGGGAGAGGGAGCTCCGCGACATCGAAGAGGACGCACTCCGTGCGGGAATTGTCCCGACTCCCGAACGTGATAGGCAACTCAACCTGCCCGAGGGGCAGGGAGTGCCCAGGGGTCACTCCACAGAAAGGGAGCGACGGCTTTAGGCGTCGGGAAGACACCTGCAGCTTCTCAAAAGCCTCCTTAGAAAGGAGGTTGAGGCCAGCACCACCGTCGATCAGCACCCTGCCGACCTTGACATTGCAGACAGTGGGGGACACTACCAAAGGTAGTCGCCCCATGGCTGCAGTACTGGCGGGGTGATCAGCCATGCTGAACGTGATCGAAGTATCCGACCACCTTAGGGGCCTTGCGGCCTCCTCGCTCGGGGTTGCCGAGCACACCTCGCGTCGCATGACCTTGATGCCACGGCGCGAGGAAGGCGTATATGCGCCCCCGTCGATGAAGGCGACGGTGTGCTCGGGCTCCTGGAAGCCGAGCTCGGTGTTGTCGGGGGCGACCTCAATATCGCCTCCTCCACGGGACTCGTCGCGTTCCCTCTGGCGCTGCTCCACGAGTCCTTTGACCGTACGACACTCCGTGAGGTCGTGCCATCTGGTCTGATGTATGGGACACCATTTACCTGGCTCGGGCCCCGCGGGAGCGGGGGCCCTCGCTGGAGCGGGAGCTCGGCCAGGGGCCGGGGCTCTCGCTGGAGCTGGTGCCCTTGCTGGAGCCGGGGCCCTCGCAGGCACGGAGGCCCGAGGAGGAGCCCGAGCAGGGGCCCTGACGGGGCGTCAATCGACACCCGGCCGGCGCTCTTGCCGGTGATCGGGCTCTTGCGGCACCCTGCGAGCGGGGACCTGGGTTGGCTCAACGGGAGCGGCCTCGTGCTTCCTTCTCTTCTTCTTTTCCCGCTTGTCGGAGCGGGAAGAACTTGGCTGGTCGGAGGCGGGGCGAGGAGCATGCCACGCCCTGGCCTCCGTAGCCATGGCGCACTTATCGGCCAGTGCGAAGAGTTCCGCAGTGGTCTCGATCTCGTGCGTACCTAGCTTTTCGAGCATCCGCTCATCGCGGATGCCCTGCCGGAAAGCAACAATAACAGCGTGGGGGGCCACTCGTGGAATGGTGTTGCGAACCTGGCTGAAACGCTGTATAAAGCGCCGTAGCGTCTCCCCTTCCTGCTGTTGGACGGCGTGGAGGTCGCACTCCAAACCGGGACGCGTAAACGTGCCTTGAAAGTTGGCCACGAACTGGTGGCACAGGTCATCCTAGGAGCCGATAGACCCTGGGGGTAAGTTCATAAGCCAAGAGCGGGCGGAGCCCCTCA
The DNA here is from genome assembly GCF_958298935.1 of Phragmites australis. Classification (NCBI taxonomy): domain Eukaryota; kingdom Viridiplantae; phylum Streptophyta; class Magnoliopsida; order Poales; family Poaceae; genus Phragmites; species Phragmites australis. The sequence goes on along the minus strand of NC_084924.1, from coordinate 19,889,678 downwards.
GGGCAACATGAAAGTAATTTGCCATCACCTTTTCGCTGCCTCCGGCCGCTTGGACGGCCGTTGTGTAGATCTGGAGGAACTCGACGGGGTCGATGGACCCGTCGTACTTCTCCGGCAGCTCGGGGCGGAACTTGGAAGGCCACCTGACCCGGCGGAGCTCGGCGGTGAAGGCACGGCAGCCGGTGCCGTACCCCGCACCGCGAGCGGGGGTCCTCGGTGGCGAGTGGCGGCGAGCCGGGGATCCCCGGTGGCCTTGGGCCGGGAGAGAGGAAGCCTAGTCCTCTACCCCGACCCCCTGCCGGGTCTCCCGCTGACGCTCGAGAGTAACTCGGGCATCCTCGTGGCCCCTCCGCTCGTCAAGGCGCAAACGAAGGTCCTGGGCTTCAGATACGACCAGGGGGACGGCACTCCGCCTGGAGACCCCTTGGCCCGTGCGGGTGTTGCCCGTTGAGGAGCCGGCTCTGGCGGCACCATGCCGGGAAGTGGTGCGAGGACTCCCGGCCTGCACCTAGCGACGAGCAGTGCCGACCAAAGCGATGACATCTTGTATCCACCGGCCTTCCGGAGTGTTCGGCGTGGCCTGAACGGGTGGGTGCCTAAGGAGAGCATGTGCTGCAAGCAGCGCGCTCCCTGGGCTGGCCTCGCTGAAAGCGAGCCTGCGTCGAGGTGGCACCCGACGCGGTCCAGAGGCGGACCCGGCGGCCGGGGTCTCGACCACCTGCTGGGGGTCGGAAAGTGCGTCGGCAGCGGCGGCGGCGGCCCTGATGGGCCCAGTGCCTTGATCCCCTTGAGCGGGAAAAACCGCGCACGTGGATGGTGGCTGTTGCTGGTACGCAGCAGCGACTGGGCCTCCTCTGGCGTCGGGCAGCGCCCCGTCACTGGAAGTGGAGCCGGAACGCTGGAGGCGATGCCCACCGGCCATCTTTTCCTGTGGGAAGAAAGCGAAACAAACAATCCAGGGATATTCCCCCTACCTGGCGCGCCAGCTGTCGGAGGGTGAACTCATGTCGCAGGGATCCCGAGAGACCCCTTTTTAGAGATTCGGCCGGGGGGATGATCCTGGATAATCTTGTCTGGGAAATAAGTGAGAATGGAAATAAATGCAGTGGCTGGTGGAAGATGATCGCCCTAATGCGAGAAAGATGGGTGCCCCGGGGTTTAGACAGGTTCGGGCCGCGCGGAGGCGTAACACCCTACTCCTGTGTGAGTGCTATATCTATCCTTGAAGGGAATTCTTCAAGGATGTATATGGTTACAAGAGAGAGCCACTTATAGAGAGCTTGAGGCTCTCGTGTTCTAGCTTGGCTTGAGCTGGTTCGAGCGTCTGCGTCCTCTTTCTTTTTTCCCACCCTTTTACGTGTTCTCCACCCTTTCCTTTTATAGGCGCGCCGACCTCGACATATCCTGAATGGGAAAGAGGGGATGCGAGTGCCAAGGTGCCACGGAGAAAGGCGTCATCATTCCGTTTTGGCAAAGTGACAGGGGCGGTGGAAAAATGCGGCGCGCATCCGACCACCCGCCACTGTGGATGCCCTGCGGCGCCATTAAGGGGGCCCACCGGGCAGCCTCAGAGGTGCCCGGTGCGCCCACCCTGTCTTGTTCCCCTGCCAGGGCAGGGTGGCAGGCGGAGCGCTTCGATCCTGGCAACGTCATCCCGAGGCATCCAGATGAAACGGGACAGGACCCGTGCATTTAATGGACCCACGCCCCCCTGCCAGTGCATGGCAGGGTCTGACACTGGGGCGTGGGCAGCTGAGAATGTCAGGATGTCAGGATGTCAGGCCGCGCGTGCCTATTAAATGCGGCATTGGGCCCTTGACTGGCTGACACCCCGACGATGGGACCCTTCGAGTCGTCGGACGATCTTGCGCGAACCTTCGGGGAACAGAGTCCTCGGGGGCTGCCACGTGCAGCCCCGAGCACTCTCTCCCGAGTACTTGGGTGAGATCTTCGGGGAACTGAGTCCTCGGGGGCCGCCACGTGCAGCCCCGAGCACTCTCTCCCGAGCACTTGGGTGAGACCTTCGGGGAACCGAGTCCTCGGGGGCTGCCACGTGCAGCCCCGAGCACTCTCTCCCGAGCACTTGGCTGAGACCTTCGGGGAATCGAGTCCTCGGGGGCTGCCACGTGCAGCCCCGAGCACTCTCTCCTGAGCACTTGGATTAGACCTTCGGGGAACCGAGTCCTCAGGGGCTGCCACGTGCAGCCTCGAGCACTCTCTCCCGAGCACTTGGATGAGACCTTCGGGGAACCGAGTCCTCGGGGGCTGCCACGTGCAGCCCCGAGCACTCTCTCCCGAGCACTTGGATGAGACCTTCGGGGAACCGAGTCCTCGGGGGCTGCCACGTGCAGCCCCGAGCACTCTCTCCCGAGCACTTGGATGAGACCTTCGGGGAACCGAGTCCTCGGGGGCTGCCACGTGCAGCCCCGAGCACTCTCTCCCGAGCACTTGGATGAGCACTTCCTTCCCGGTATTTGGACTCTGCGGATCATCGGGGAACCGGGGTGCTCGGGAACCCAGAGGCTACGGCCCCGAGCACCTTCCCCCGGGACTTAGTTTCTTCTTCTCCTGCAGGGTGGACCCCGCGGGATGGTGACATGTGGCGGACGGCCGGTCCGGTCTTGGGACTCAGGGACCCCTGGTTCCTAATACACCGACAGCAGCAAGTGTTCAACCACTTCCTAACCCAGTGTCGCCGCACAACATCATCACCGTCTTGCACACCGCGGAGGCAGGCATGTAAAGCTCGAGCCATCCGATACGTTCTCCGTAGGTACGATTAGATCAAGATTACCTCTTCAATTATAGTGGATCTCGACTACCCGATCTTGGCTGAGCAGCCGAGATTAGAACGTTTCATACCCCTTTGGTCAAATGCACCATATCGTTCGATCTCCGATCTACGGGCTAGATTTTAATGAATCGATTGCTTGATCAGCCGACACCTCAGTCTACCATCTTAGCGCCACATAGGTCTCCCTGTCCACTTGATCGTCCAGGTGTAAGACAGATAGCTATTTCCTTTTTCATTTTAATTAAATAGACTGCTTGTGTCATAATTGTTAATGATGATGCAATAACTAGGATTTTTAGTAGGAAAATAATTATGAATAGTGTTTAAATATGATAAATAGGATTTCTTCTAAATGGTGTTTAAATAATGTTTGTCTTGAGTAAAATAATTCAAAAAATGCTAATAAATTTTAAAAAAACCTAGAAAATTATAGATCACTCTGAAAAACACTAGAACAATTCCTAATCACATAGTTTCACATATAATTAATATTTCTTATCATGTTTTAATCTTCCAGAAGCCGTAACTTGTCAACTGTAACTCTTATTTGATCGATTCTCTCACTAAAATTCCCAGAAAACCCCAATCAATCTAGTGACATTGTTTGTTATATGCTATTTGGTTCTTTTTGGATCTTGGTGTTTATGATCACGAGTAGACGTCAACATTTCGGAAGAGCTAGAAGGACTTTGGGGCCAAGACTTTAAAGATCCAATTGAGTATTATGAGGGCAAATTGTGTTGAAAATATTTTATTTTACAAACATGCATGCTAATAATATTATCGGGAATCCCAAAAGTTAGGCTTTGCCTTAATTTTTCTTTATCATCCTTGTCGTCATGGTTTTGATTTTGGTTATGGAAGGATATGTCATGCATAGCCTTGTTTTGGGATGGTGATCATAATAATAGCTCAATTGAACATGCTAATGGTCCTATGCGACTATGATAAAAGATGATGATCTAATTTTGTAGCAATATGGAATTAAGATTTGAGCAAGTGGTTGAATGAAACCGGTACAAGATGTACGGTTGGGTTTATGGTAGTTTTGCTCAAATCTAAGGACCGGTACAACCACAAGTCTGATATGGGACGAGCCTAACCGATTAATTTGCTTTACTCTCAGCATGGTGTAAACCATTTAGTGGTATGGAATATAAAGATGTACTTTTAGGGTTTCCATAAGATGCAAGAGGGGGCTTCCGTTGTTGTGGTGTGTTCACACGACAGTAAAACATTAGCGGGTAGACACATTTTGAGAGGGCTTTGTAATAATTAACAGGTCGCACACCTCGAAAGTGTGTAAGTGTTATCTAATACGGTCATAATGTAAATCATGACTTATAGGTAAAAGTGTACAACCTTTATAGAGTGTAAATATCACGTCCCAAATTCATAATCGCATGATTAAGTCTAATTATACATCTTTAGCATCATGATTAGTTTTGAGGCAATTTATTTTGGAACGCTAGTGCAATTCATTTAAGGTCAATTGGGCGAGAGAAAGAATTTTGGGAGAGAAAAGAATGGAATTCGCAGTTAGAATAGACAAGAATTTTGGGAGAGAAAATAATAGAATTCGCAGTTAAAATGGACCCTTTTCTCTAACATGTGGTCCCACCTGGCCGGACCCACCACCTCTCCCTTCACTTGGGCAGCACCCACCTGCTCCCCCGCTCTCTCCCTCACTCCACTCCTGTGCTCCCTCTCTCCTCAACCGGCCAAGCCAAGGAGAGCAAGAGCTCTCCCTCTCTCTCAAGCTCACTCTCTCCTTCTCCCCCAAAATCCCACCTCAAGAGAAGAAATCGGTATTCACGCAATCATGAGCACATGAGCTATCCATCCATCCAATTCACTTTCATTTTCCCAAAGGATTCAAGTTAGTTTTGATGTGTTTTGGTGTTCTTGGTTAAAGCATAAGGAGCACAGGTATTCTTCCTCTTTTCGAGCTTTTCCTCCTTTAACCAACAATCCTCCAGCTCGGCAAAGCATCTTGGGTGAGTCTCCTAGGCTCCCATGGCATAGATGCACGTTTTGGTTGGATGAATCCTAAGTTTGGAGCTTCGGTTGCAAAGTTCTTGAGTTCTTGGGCTTTGGAGCTAAATTGAGGATTTGGGTGAGTTTTGAGTTAGAAATCATGTTGCTAAGTTGGTGAGTGAGTTCTAGACTTTATAAACTATCTCAAACATGTTTCCTTTTGGTTTGGAGAAGCTTGCAAATCAAAGTGACATAGATTTCCCCCTTGAAACAGCTTCTTTGGACAACCTAGATAATCCAGATTGACCCGGATACTCTAGGTAAACCTAGAGAAACCCCATTAAATTGTCCTCAGGAACTATGGTGATTTAAGGTACAATTCGAGTCTAAAACTCTTTGTATAGTGTATATCTATGTTTTGGTGGAATAGATTTAGCATGCGAGTTGAATCGACCGTGGAAAACACTTTAGAACTCAACTCGGCCAGAACTCGGATAGTTCGGATCAACCCGGAGTATCTGGCCCAATCTGGAGTATCCAGACTCGACCCGGAGGGTCTAGGTAAATAGCTGAGAGCCCTACTCGGAGCCTCACCCGAATTGTCCAGCCCAATCCGGAGTATCCAGCCTCACCTAGAGGTTTTGGTTATTTCAAAAGGGGCTAACCGAGAGCCCTCACCCGGAAATTCACCCGGAGGTTCCAGAATCCAGATACTCTGAGTTCAACCTAGAGTCTCCGACCTCCTGTTACTTTTTTGACGTTGTTTAAATCACAAGTTTTGTTATTCCTCCGCATGCCTTACACTTTTAGCTTGTTGTGATGCATATTGTAGCATACATTGTGCACATCATTCATGCTCATCATTGCACACCTTCTTCTTTAGTGAACGAAGAACCAGAGCGTGTCGTGATCGTGGTTGAAGACGACACCAATCTACCTGAGTTTTGTGAGTGTTGTGCGGGTAGTATAAGGCAAACCCCAGAGCAGTAATAAAACCATCTAACCATACTTCTCCCATTAATTTGGATCATATGCATCATATGTGATAAATTACGCTTTATGTATGTTATGCATGAGTTTAAGTTGATGTCTGGTTTATGATGGGTAGAACCTATATTGATGCACTAATTCTGCTATCTTGAATAATTATTGATCCGTGTCTTTGTAGCCTAGGTTTAATATGATGTTGTCTAACTTAAAATGTTATTTGTGATGCTTAGAAAGTGCTTCGGTCCTTGGTAGAAGTCGAGTAGTGAAATGTTTCATCGTTTGCGAGTATAGGCTTTAACTGCTTATAATGATCATAATGATGGGTTGATGGTGTCGGTTGGATGAGTAGGGTGGATGAGGTGAGATGTGGGCGGTGTAATGGGTGTTTGTCCTGTCCGGATGTGCAGTTCCCTTAAGTAGGTTGGGAGAGAGGGACCTGGACACTGTAGACCGCTTGTATCGTTTAAGAACCGATCGTTGTTGCAGTTGGCTTTAGCACTTTTCGTGCTTACTACATGTTGTATATGGGAACGATATGTCGCTTACATTTGTAGCTATGGTTTTTTGGCGTGCGGATCGATGGTGTTGGGCATGAAGCCGGTGGGGTATCCAGTTTGCTCTGGGAGCAGTTCTGGATGACCCCCGCACCTATTGGTGCATAATCAAACGGTCGGAGCTTATTAGAAAAGGTGGATATAAGTACCCCCATGTATGGACCCGTGTGGTCATGCAAGCTGTATGGTCCTCAAGTCGTGTAGGTAAAGGAGTACCCCTTGCAGGGTGTAAAAATATTTTGAAATACCGTGCTCTCAGTCATGAGCATGCTTCTGTCCATTTGCAGCAGTCGTAGAATTACGAATGTGGTTTGGTATGGTTGAGATATTGAGATGGTTCATTATAGATGTTACTACTATGTTTCCTTTTATATTATGTCCAGTTGATATTTATGGGTTAGTTTGTTACTTTGGTCAAGTATAGATGCTCACACATGTTTATGTCAAATTTGCTTTTGCATATGAATTTACTTAACCATGTGGTCGTATTCTTGCTAACGTCCCAATGCATAATCTTTGGAGTCAGGCTATTTATAAGTGCCCATTACGGATTAAGTCTTACGAGTACCTTTGTACTCAGCTGCCCTACAGGTTTCACAGGTGAGGAGGAGTTGGTTTTTTTCTACTTCACACCAGTCGATTCAAGTGGCAGGAATGAGTAGTGCATCCTACTCTTGGGTTCAGGGTGAAGCCTAAGGGCATATGGCTTCACCCATCTTTTGTTGTCTTAGCTTTTGTTTCTGGTACGTAGTTTCTTTTGTTGGTTAGGAGTTGAACAAGTTTTAATCTCCTCCTAGCTCTCTTTTGATGTAAACTGTATTAACTTGATGCATACTTAAGAACTTGTAATATAATTTTAATTATTTGCTCTTTCTTAAGCTTTGTTGTGATGTTCCATGTTAGAAAGGCACGTGTTTCGATCTTGGGCACAAAACACGTGTCGGGACTACCAGAGCAGTATTCTGATTAATCGTTGAAGTCATGATCAAGAATATGATCGATTTAATGATTAATTAGAATATTGTTTAGACGGTTCCTCACAGTAAAGCTTCGCAGCCAAAATCCTAAGTAACCGAACCTTCACGGAATGATATTGTGAGAAATGTCCAAACCGCACTATGCTTAATCAGTAGTGTCGGCTGTCCATAAAGATGACAACTAGCACATACCCATCATTCCACATGCTGTGTGCTCACACACATTTAAAGGCATCCCTCGCAACCACATTTTGATTAAAATGAGAGCAATCCCAATAGTCCCGATATATGCTCAACAAGCCCAATATCACATCACATATCATTTACAGCAAGCATATCACACCAAGACATGATAGAGTATAAATATTTAACTTAGATTACATGTTTTAATGATATTACAAGTCCATAATAAAAGTAATACACATCACAAGTTTAAGCTCTCATCTAGTTGCAGCACAAGTTCTCCATCTAACATATTAACGTCTAAACGCAGTTGAAGTATTGCCAAAACAACAAAGACTGGTGGTGCCATTGCCCATAAGGCACCACCAGGATTAGCTCAAGTAGATAGCCGCTACTCTTGCCCATTGACGGCATCGACAGGGACAAATCAGTCGAAAACAAGCTCATCCTCACCTACAAAAACTTAGAGATAAAGTGTGAGTACAAAGGTACTCGTAAGACTTACACAATAGGGAATATATTAGTTTCGACTATAAGGATAATGCATTTGGATGAAAAGCAAGGAATGGACCACAAGGTTAAATTGATTTAACGGAAAAGCAATTTAATCGACATATGACATGAATAACTAGCATTGATTAACATTTTATCCAATGACAACAAGTGCATGGATATAAGTGATATATAAACATGACCATCTCAACATAAGCCTCATCAAAACATCTCATAACATCCCGCATGTCATCCATACCACATAAACCAAATGTGTCGATGATTTGTGAACTGTTGATCTTACGAATACGTGAATGAAATAAAGGATACTCTCTTTGGCTGAATAGTACACCAAAACATAGAGATTTATACAGGTTCGGGCCTCGTAAAGGATAATAGCCCTATGTGTGGTCTTGTATTGATCTTTGAGATAGATTACAGGAGAGATCTAGCTAGTCTAGATGGATCTAAACTTAGTTGAGGTCTCTTTGCGTGTAATCTCGGTGAGATGTTGATGTATATCACGAGTACAAAAGGCTCATAAGCTTGAGGCTTTTGTATGCTTAGGAAATAGAACTTGTGTCTTGTCCTTTGTAGGGTCCCCTAGCTCTCTCTATATATAGGGGTTGTCATGTAACATCCGAACTCCTTTTCGAGTAGGATTTGGTCATCCTTAAATTTAGGGATAAATTTACTCATTTAAGAGATATTCTAGAACTTGCAGGCAATTTTCATATGTCCTGGGAGTCCTTCCTGGATATAGTCGTATGCTCCGAGAATCTAGAAAACCCAAGGAGATTCGGATTCGTATATGTATACAATAGTCATATACAATAGTTTTATATTACCCATCGTTAAGCCCTCTACAAGTACGTGAAATGAGGTTGCGATGGATTAAAAACTAAGTCCAGCCAGGGGAAACATCCTGACAGGTTGTTTTTTCAAGTGATAACTCGGGTCTCTGGGTATGATGTACATCTATCCGTGCATCCGGAAGTCCTCGGGTCATCTACTCGGGATTTTAGACACCTACGTTAGATACATGAGCCTCCGAGTAGTTACCTAATCCGAGTAGGGATTCCAGGTCAACCAAGAAATACCGCCCAACTTTTTGGGATCCCGAAAAGGATGGGGAGAAGTGACTCCTCGCTTGATGGTTTTTTGAAACTTGAACCATCGTGGTAGAATTTTCACGTAGTGGTGAAAGAAAATCTTTCTTGACAAAAGATCATGATGATGTTTGGAAACTAAGCGCATTTGTTGGTGTTGTGCGCCAGCTCTCCTGATATTTCATACCAATAGCCCTCGCATGCACCGGAAGAGATCTCGAACATAAAATGCGATAGGACCCTGGCATAGAAGATCATATCTTCGAGTAGTATTCGGAACCGCCGCAGTGGCCAGTCGGAGAATCGCTGAGTCCACTTAGGTTTTCCTCTATATCATGTGCTTAGGAATAGAAACTTATTCTTTTATTAGTAAAAAACAAAAAAAATGTAAATGAAAATGGTGGAACTTCTTGGGAACTTGATACCGAGGAGATACCGACAACCTAACATGCTTAGTTCTACTCGTTTCCTCCTCAGGCTAGGGTAGGATGACTTCGTTACTAATCAGGTTAGCTCTAGATCCGACATGAGTGGGAGGCATTGTAGCCCCCAGGCACTCGAGAAAGCGATAAAGAACCTTTGTCATATCCCGTGAGGTCGTAACTTAGAACATCCTCTTCACGCAAAGGAAGTCACTTTGGCCCACACACAATATGTTGTCATTAGCTCTTGGTATATAGTATTCATCCAGTCTTGACTGGTTATCTGGGAAGAAAACTCAAATAGTTAATCAAAGATAATAAGATAAAAACTATCGATCGCCATTATGAAAAAGTCGACTGGGGTAAGAGAAAAGAATTGAAGGCTCATACTTCCCCTCTTGTCATAGAAACTCTTATTTCCTGAAGTCGATTCCCAGGTGACCTTGTTCGGGCTTATCCAGGTGCGCTCGATAGGAAAATGTACCCGGATTGTGACTTACCACCGGTGTACCTGTCTTATGATTGCTAGACATTTAGTTTATGGAAGACAAAAAAAAAAGAAAACAAATAGATTCAAATGACCTTACGGAAAATATGAACATTTACTAGTGTAAACTTACTCTTAGTACTTACACATAAAACTTTTGGAGTTGGTCGGCGCTCTAAGAATTATTGAAGACTCATACATCCTTCATTGCTAAAAGACCCAGGGCGAGTAGACTCACTCAACCACCATGTAGAGACCCTCCACTTTGGAGATAGCTTGTTGTTGTTACGTTGGCTTTAGACAGGCCTTCGCAGCTTGGAGGGTTCGTTGTCGGACATCTTTGTCATAGTAACTCTAAAGGGATTTGATATTTGGATGATCGTGTCAGCGCTTCAGTGTTCAGTGATTTAGGGATCAGTACTAGTAGCGCAGAATTTAGGAGATGAAGCTTCCGACCATCTCCCCGGTGCAAAGCCTGCAGCGCAGCCATTATGTCCTCTTTGATCACCGACCAACACTCTCTGTAGAAGCGACCCGTAAACCCGTTCGGACCCAACGCTTTGTCTAGTGACAACTTCTTAATAGTTTTTCACACCTCAAACTCAGTGAACGAAAGTTCAAAACTTCCGAGATCAAAACCCACCGGATGGAAAGAAGGAAGATTTAGCCTGCGTTGTCGATGGTGTGGATTGCCAAATAATTTGTGGTAGAAATCCTAGGGCCTGCTCTTTATCATCATGGGAGGTAAGGAGCTGGTCATCAACCTTCAGGGAAGTGATATAATTCTTCCATGTACGTAACCTCGCATGCAAGTGGAAGAAGAATGTGTTAGCATCTCCCTCTTGTAGCCATGTTAGGCACGACCGAGAGCGTGCAATGGTGCGCTGGAAGGATGCGAGAGCCAGGTAGTGTCTCTTCAGTTGGTGGTGCAGCCAAATCTCAGAAGATGTTAAAACTTGGTTGTCTTGTGCTATGTCAAAGCGATGGAGGAGCTCCCGAGCCAGATTTAGCTGGTTGTTGATATTTCCAGTAGCCCGTTGGCTCCAGGCTTGCAAGGATCAGGTGAGGTTCGAGAATTTGGACGCCAAGCGCTACATTGGGCAGGCGTCCTCCACCGGCTTTGCCCGGGCCTAGGCAACCACCTTCTGGAAACCAGCGAGGCCAGGCCAAAAGCTTTCGAAGCGGAAATGCAACGTGGCTTGGAAGTTGTTTTTAAGGATTATAATTAGCGGACAGTGGTCTGAAGTGACTGCCACTATGCTCTGAAAGAGGCTGTCTGGGAAGAGGACCTCCTAATCAGTCGAGCAGAAGACCCGATCGAGACGAACCAATGTGGGCGAGGCATGATCATTCAACCATGTGAATCTACGGTCTAGGAGGTCGATCTCCTTAAGCTCAGCGTCGTCAAGAAGGCGGTGGAATCGACCCATCATGGCGCGATCAAGATTCGTGTTCTTATCAGTTGACCTGTAAATCATGTTAAAATCAGCGGCCACCGCCCACGGGCCTGTGCATTCGGAGCACACATTGTGCAACTCCTGAAGAAAAAGGAGTTTATCTGCGTCTATTTGAGGGCCATACACTGTCGTCAGCCACCAGTGCCGGGCATCGACCCCCGCAAATGGGATAGACACTGAGTAGACGTCGACTTAGGAGGAGACAGCGGAGCAAGCCTTCCCCCTCCACGCCATGAGGATTCCACCATGCGTTCTATCGGCTGGCAACACAATATGGTGATCGAACTCCGATCCTAAGCTGAGAAGAGGATCTTGGGGGACATGGCCAAAACCTTTGTTTCTTGAAAGCAAATGATGTCTTGTCTAACAGCATTCACGACCACACGCGCGGAGTCATGATGCGAACTCATATTGAGACCCCGCACATTCCAAACAAGTATAGTAGCAAAGTCCATTTGAAAGGTTCTAGTTTTACGACCACAAGCGAAGAGGGTACAACCAGGTGCATCCTTCGGCAATCAGCGACAACAAAGTCCATGACTGCACCTCGCCATCATCGGGCACCACCCAACCGAATAGCGCCGCAAGAGCTACCGGGTGGGCACGAGACGATGGCCTATCAAATAGACATGTGTATTCGTCTTGCACCAGCTGATCAATGGTCGTGCCCTCCACTACAACGCCTAGCTTCCTCATGAGCATCGCCTACGCACGATGAACTGTGTTAGTCTGGGAAGTGCGGTCCTTGTTGGCCAGCCACCTGCTCTGATGGCAAGGAACCGTAGAGGCCTGCAACAGCCGGGGCCAGCGCGATGGGCAGGGGGCACCGTAAGCACTGCCATCGTGGGAACGCTGACCCGAGCAATGAAATCAGTGGCCACGGACATAGGATGAGACGATGTTGATGGTGGCAGTATTGCTGGAGATCGACGCCTACTATAGACCAAGGTACAGGTCTTTGACGGGTAAACCCGTTGAGGGTGTGGCAACTCCATTTCCAGGGTGACCAGCTGGATAGTGGCCGCTGAGCCAAAAACCATAGGTGGTGTTGAATCGTAGTAGAAGGGCACTCGAGCTCACACCCCATGAGCCTGCAGGCCGGCCTAGATAGGCCAAGGCATGGGGTTAACGCGACTGCCTTCACCATCCATGACCCACAACCCAGGGACGCGTCTTGTGACAGGGGAGCGGGAGGGGATTCAGTGGGCGTAGTTTCATTTGAAATGGGACCTGGGGAGCGGGCAGCATCACAAGGCTCGACCATGCCCACCTTTCCAACGATGGCAGAACAGCAGCAGCACGGCCTGGGGCGAAGCATGACGCCTCAAAAGGCATGGGGTCCTAGACCAGCGACTTAGAAGGCGACACAAGTCTGGGTCCCTTGACCAGCAGGTCCAGACGGCACAGATGAGAGGTGTGGGAGACGCACTCAACGACCATGGGGTCAAAGAAATCCATGGGAGACGCTTGGGACGTCGCCCAGTCATAGCTGAACAGCTCAGGTTCCTGAAGCGACAACACCCGTGATGTGCCCAAAGGACCTCTGTCAAAAGGTACATCGGATGTCAGAGCACGCAGCACAAGCGAAGCCATTGACCCAACGTTGCGACCCTCAAAACGGAGTGGGCCCGACAGAGACCACCTGAGCCGTGTCGCCGGTAGACGGCCTTCCATCTCCACGACCAGCGGAGCTGCACTCGGAAGACCGGCGGGTGACACACGACCGCCAGCGCCCACATGACCTTCGTCGCCACCTGTCGACGAATCCTGAAATTTCGTCCACTTGGGCTACGGCCTAGACTGACATGGCTATCAAAACCTGGGTAGTCATCTCCGTCGCTATCCCAGGCGTCCGGCGGGGTGCTTTCATCAAAGGACAGCAGGCATGGAGTATGGATCTAAGTGAAGCTGAGGTATTCCACCACAAAGGTAATTATTTCCAACTATTGACAAGTAAGGCAAGTTTCTAAAAATACCTTGTTTTGGTACGTCACCTCGCAGATCATTGAAGGATATATCCAAAATCGATAGTGATGTCAGATTCTGTAGATCTGTTGGGATCGACCCGGACAAGTTGTTGTATGCTAGATACAACTCTTGCAGGCTGTGGATGCTACCAAGGGAATCAGGGATCACACCAGAAAACTTGTTCATGGTTAGGTTCAGTTGCGGAGCCCCTTAATGTCACCCAGAGACTGAGGCATACTTCCTTGGAATGAGTTACTGTCTAATACCAGCACCTCTAGAACTATGCAATTTCTGATAGTTCTAGGTATCTGGCCAGACAACTGATTGCCTGACAAACTCAACATGTTGAGGTTAGCCAAGCTGCCAACTTCGATAGGAAGTGGTCCGGAGAGGGAGTTGTGTGATAAGTTCAAGATCAAAGAAAGATACTGTAGCTCAAAAACTTCTTTAGGAATCGAATCGTTGAGGTAATTGCTTGAAAGATCAAGACCGATCAGGCTGTTGAGCATACCGAGACTCCCTGGGATTGGTCCTTCCAAGTCGAGGCCATGCACGAATAGCTTGATCAGCTTGGTGAGATTTCCGACAGATGACGGTATAAGGCCCGACAAACTGTTGTTGTACAGCTATAGCTCAGTCAGCTTTCCAATGCTCTCTGGAATTACTGCTGATATGTAAGTATTCACCAAATATAGTATTTTCAGACCGACCAAATTGCCGATGTCTGAAGGGATACTCGCGGAGATCCCAAAGTCAGTTAGGTAAAGCAGTCGAAGAGTTGACGAGAGGTTCGCTATCGAAACAGGAAGCTGTCCTGTGAAATTGTTGTGACCAAGAACTAAAACCTCTAGCCTGCTGCAGTTTGCCAATGAATCGATGAATTCCCACCCCTCCTTCGCCTTCCCTGCCTCAAGACTATTACTATCCAGCTGCAGGTTCCGCAGAAACTGCAACCTCCCTAGATCACGAGGCACGACGCCACTGAATCAGTTCTCTGATAGCTCCAGGATTATGAGATCGGTGAGATTGGAGAGCGAGGAAGGGACTGCCCCACTGAACTGGTTGTCGAACAGTGCCAAAGACTGTAACCGAGGGAGCTTCACATGGATATCGGCACGAATGCTTCCATGCAGCATGTTCTGTCCTACGTCAAGGCTCATCAGCGATGACAGATTGTATAGGGACGGCGGGAGCGCACCATGGAGGCTGTTGCTGCAGAGGTCGATGTACTGAAGGCGTGGGATATTGCGGCCGAGCTCTGGAGGTATTGGGCCCTCGAAACTGTTGATCCTGAGGTAAAGGAGGTACAAGGACGTCAGGTTGGCCAGCGACGCAGGGATGGGCCCTGTGAAGCTGTTGTTGTTCAGAGCGAGCACCTCGATCTGTGTCAGGGCGCCGAGCTCGGCGGTACGCGCCCGGTGAGATTGTTGCTGTCAAGGACCAGGCGTGTCAAGCTAGTGCAGGAGGTCAGGTTGCCGGGGAGCGCGCCGGACAAGGTGTTGACGCCCAGGTCGAGCGTCCGGAGGCGGCGCAGGCCGCCAAGGCTCGCTGGGATGTCCCCGCGCAGCCAGTTGGAGCTCAGGCTGAGCGTCCGCAGCGACGACAGGTTACCGACGGCCGGCGAGAGGGTTCCGGAGAGCCCGTAGGAGGACAGGCTCAGCGCCACCGCCCGTCGGTGGCGGCCGCACGTCACGCCCTCCCAGCTGCACGGCCCTGCGCTCGCATTGCCGTTCCACGACGCGAGCGCGCCCCTGCCGCCACCGAGTGCGGCACCCTTGAAAGCGAGCAGAGCTGCGGCCTCCACCTCGCTGTCCGCAAGCGCCAATAGAGTGGACACGGAGGAGGACAGCAGCAGCAAGCTCGCTGGAGGAGTCGCCATGGTGGGCGATTGCTTTGGTATGTAGGAGCAACAGCAGCGTCAGGAGGGCTACTTGTAGACAGTAGTAGCTGCGGGTGCTGCGAGTCGCCATCGCTGCTTGACGCTTATTTCCGAGTGGTGAGGACGCCGGGGGATTCTTCTTTTGACTTGGTTTAGTGGCTAGCCTGTCTACGCGCGGAGGGGACACGAGAGGAATCGAATTCGGATAGTATGATTTATTATATTTTAATTTGAATACGAATATAGATTCAGATATTCTTAAATACAAATATGAATCGGATAGTTCGAATACGTATCCGCATTCGGTTATCTATTCGATCTTCAAAATTCAGGTCGAAAATTTAAATTTTTGAAAAAATTTGACTGAAATTTGATAAAATTCGACTAAAATTTGTTCTAATTTGATTGGGCTGGAATTTTAGAAATTTTGTTCAAAATTTATGTTGGAAATTTAAATTTTTGATCAAATTTAACTAAAATTTGATGAAATTTTACTGGAATTTGTTTCAATTTGATTGGGTTGGAATATCGTTCATATCTGAAATTTCTAAAACTTTAGCAAAATTTAGTTCCCTGGTTGACGGATACGGATACGAATCGGATATATCTCAAATTCGGATATCCATATTTGAATCCGAATCTTGAAAATGAATTCGAATATATCCATTTTATATCCATTTCAGATACAGATATCCATATTCGTATTTTAACGGATACAAAATCGGATAATTCAGTTTTTGTGTCATTCATTTTTACCGTAGTGACCACCGCGACCCGGAGCAGTGCACGTCACATCACTTCACTTTTCCGGCTGTGCCCACCCTTGTTCCACGTACATTGTATGGGCGCAGCTGCCTGAAACTGCAGGGAATTCGCACGTGGACGCAATCGAGTCTCGTATCGGTAACTTCACAGGTTCATCAGGATATCTAATATTAATTGATTTTAAAAACTTTACGATTTTTATTTAAATATATTCTAAATTCATCTAATAGATTTACTTTACCATTCAAAGGTTTATAATATGTAACTAATTTTCTAATAAATTATTTTAGAAAGATAAATAAAAAATTAAGTTATAAATATCTAAATATAGGAACGTAAAGATAGTAAATAGAGTAAATTTAATAAAATGATTTTTATCTCGTGGTATAAATGGTATAAATATGACCCTTAGTCTATATTAGAGCAGTCACTTAGGCTATAGCTCTCGAACAACACTCGATCATGTCCCTTAGCCACTTAGACCTCAAGTAGGTTGAGTCACTAAGCTACTAAGACAATATCTCACCATAAATCTCTCTTTCGGTCACTTGCCATCATTTTCACTTCAGAGTTTGAGCTACCAAAGCAGGAGTCTCTGTGTCCCCGCACAATCTTTTTTGCCACCGCTCTACACCAAATCGGAGGGTCAACAAACTTGAGTCACCAAGGCCTAAGGTGACAGCAAGTCACCAAGACTCCAAGGTATAAGCATACCACTTGATACAATATATGAACTCCTTAATCCTCTCTCTATTCAGCAACATCTAACAATTGTTGAGTTTTATATGAATTTTAATGTCTGTCTTAGGCTCTATCTTAGCTGGACTGATGGTCCATCTAATATGTGTGGCCCAAACCCAAGTGGTGAAGGTCTTACGGGGCACTAAGTAGTGCTAGGGCAACAGGGGCTGGAAAAAGAAAATTTGTGCGGAGGGGAGAGAGAGGGCTAGCGGCGATGGACAGTGGCACAACTACCCTCCATTTCCCTCGAGGACATGGGGCTGGAAGGCCTGGTCATCGCATCCTTTTAGAGGCACCCTTCTTCTCCCTGGATAGCAATGAGAAAAACTCCCTTCCCTTCCATTGGTTTCCTACTCATCACTCTTGGTTATGGTTGTCATCACTGATCTTGAGTCAAGGTGAGCTCGGTTTTGGTGCAGGTGCTTTAGTGCTTACAGTGATTGAGTGGAGAATTCCTTATGTTGGTGCTTGTCGGTGTTGTGTGTGCTGAGGCTTGCCCGCACGCACCAACGCAATGTGGTAAGGCTTTGTATCTCCGTCTTCCTCGCCGGCGGCAACAGCGATGAATAGGGTTTCTGAGACAGCGGCAGGAGAGCCGTGCCTAGCCTCTCTACTCAGCGCATTTCAGCGTATCTCTCTGTGAGTTTTTACCTCTCTTTTGTTCTGAACAATACGATTTATTGTGCCTTAATGCTTGATGATGATAAAATGCACTGAAATTGGTCATGTTATCTGAGTACAATGGATGTGAACCTGTATATTTATCTTATTCTTGCTTGATATAGGCAGTGACTGAGGTTTTGTTTTGGGACTCTCTGATTGGTCCTTGTCTACAGAGTTTTGGAATTCTATTGTTTTCAGTTCACTATCTATAACTATTGATCCCTGGATGTGGATCTGCTATAATGTTTGATTCACGTTAATCCTGTTTTAATTGACATGTGAAGGAGCAGTAGATTTTTGATGGTTTAGTCAACACTTGTCCTGTTGGTCTGCTGCTCTGTTGGTTTTGGTTTCTGTAGAAATTGCTATTCTTTAGTAATTGAAAATCTATGCATGTGAGAAACTGTCCAAACAGTATTCTAATTAATCATCAGGAGGATCATTATTCATAATCACAACCTCAATGGTTAACCAGAATGCCATCATGTAGTCCCGGCACGTGTTTTGCGTCTAAGATTGGAACACATGCCTTTCCAACATGTACATCACAACATAGCTTAAGAAAGAGCGAGTAATTAAAGTTATATTACAAGTTCATAAACATACAACCATTTGCAGTTAGAATTGTTCTTACACCCTGCAGGGGTACAACTTTACCCACACAACTCGAGGACCATTCGGCTTGTGCTACGCAAAAAAGTACACATAGGGGATACTCGAGTCAACCTTTCTCATATCCGGAACCACCTACTTGCAATGCCCTTATGGCACCGGGGTTACCGCGAGCGTGTCCCGGACACCTCCGGCTCCCCGCCACCTTGCTTCTCCATTTCCTTTTCTCTTACGCTTCATAGAGCCGCAAGGAAAGTGTCGCATGGCATATGATAATCGGCTTACCTTACCATTAGATCAGCATGTGGTGAGTATGGAAAGTGCTAGAGCCAACTGTACCGACGGACGACCTTAAACGATGCAAGAGGTCTATGGCACCCGGACTCCCCTCACGAACTACCCAGAGGACTCCTCCTGGGCAGAAGATACCCCTAACACCGCCCACATCTCGCCTCAATCTCACATCTCAACCATTCATCTCAACATCATCTTTGTATATGTAAACAGTGATTAAGCTCTAAGCTCGTGAACAACGGCTACACCGTCACTCGACTTTTACCGAGGACCTAAGCATTTCGAATAAACCTTGAACCTAGATACCAACTATATCAGCAAGGCTACAAGGATAAGGATTCATCAATAGGTCAAGGTAGAGATAATGCATCAACATAGGTTCTACCCATATCAGCCCGACACTAGACTCAACACATGCAAACATACATAAAGTATAATTTATCAATTTAGACTCCATTTAATTTAAACAAAGGGTGCAATATGCTTAGATGATTGCCTTGCTGCTCTAGGGTTTGCCCGATACTTTCTGAACAGAACTCACAGAAGTGGTGTGCCTCGGTGTCACCCTCGATCACACTCGCGTCACGCTCTGGACCTTCGTTCGCTTAAAGAAGAACGCGTGCAATGATGAGCATGAAGGAGGTGCAATATTTCACGACATGAGTTTTAAAGCCTCAAGATTTTCTTAATTTGGATTAATGTTAAGAATCTAATCATTTCCTGGATTAATTAAGCTTAACACAAAGCTTAACCCTAAATAGGAATTTAATCATATCTAACATGAGGGTGATTATTTTTAATGAGCAGGAATCAATTAATAAGATTTACAAAATTGATTTCATCAATTTTGGATTTACCAATATTAATTATGGATTAATGAAGCTCAAACCTATTTTATTAACCCATGCAATTTAAATACACATTTTCATAGCTCCCAGTATTTTTTTAACATGTAGATAATGATCATATAAACCTAACAAAATTGGTTTCATGATTTTTGGAGCTATATACAATTTTCTATGTATTTTAGAAGTTTCAGCCGAATTATGTGTTGAACCAAAATTCAATTTCGCATTTTTTGGAATATCCGAATTAAAAATAGCCTGGAATCCTTTTTGCACCCAAGCCGAGCTAGCCACGGTCACTGACAGTGGGCTCGGGCGCTTTGACTCGGGTCAAAATTGAACCGCGCCAAGGCGGGCCACGGCTGGCGGTGCTGGCGCGATTCGCCGGCGGCGGACTCCAGCCAGCCGAGGGTAGCACAAGCATCAACACACCAAGGGGAACCTGCCGGTGGCACATGTGGTCAATGGCGAGGTCCGATGAGCGGCGGTGACGACACACGACGGCAGCAACATGATGGCGACCCGGTCCGAGCGTGCCGGCAGCGAACAACAGCCCAAACGGCCCGGCCAATGGCACCTACGGTTACTACACGTGACGGCGAACACAACAGCGCGACTGGCTACCGATGGGCTCGGCGGTGGCTTGGCTGGCGGCGTGCGTGGGGAGGCGGCAGCGGCTCGGCCATCGCGGAGGAGTGCGCTGGCGATGCACCAAACAAAAATGGACGCGCGCAAAGGATTCAAGAGGTCGCAGGGAGGCTTACCGAGCAACATATTCGGGAGGAGGAGGCTCCGATATAGTGGCTCAATGACGAAGGGGCGGAGACAGGCGCCGACGACGAAGAAGATGACGGAGCAAGCCTCAATCCAACGAGGAAACGCGTCAATACAGTCAGGGAGGGCTCGGTGAAGCTCCATCCGAGCTTCCGGGGGCTTGGCTGGGTCGGAGTTGAGTTTGACAGCATGGATGTTGCCGACGGCCGGCGTGCTACTCCACTGCGGCTCTGCTCTGGGTGCGCGCGAGAGGAACGAGGGAGAGGGAGAGGGGGCCCGGGAGGGATAAGGGTGACGCCTATGCCTCTGGTCACTGGTGCCGTGCCCAACTCGTCTAGTGATGTGACTGGCTGCCCGAGTCAACAATTTCGGCAGTGAGAGGCTGTGAGGGCGAAGGGGATGATGGGTGGGACCCCTAAATAGTGACGACCGAAGCAAAAATATCCCCGCCACTTTCCTAATTCCTTTGGATGTCTTCCTATGGTCCAAATTTTGTGGAACAAATTTTGTGTGAAACTATAATTCTTGTGCAACCCATTTTAACTTGTTTGACCCCAATAGACTGAGCCAATTTTTAATTAAAATTCACCAAAGATGCAAGCTTTTCTAACTTGTGGTAATTTTTATACCTTCAAGATAATTCCCAAAAAATTGGGAAAATTCATTATATTCTTCACATGGCATGGACTAATTTCTTAAATTGTTTCTAGACCTATGTTTTATAGCAACTTTGTGAGATACTTCACAAAGCACAATTTAATATTGACTTTAACCATTTATGTTTAATTTAATTGCAAGCCAAAACTTGCTCAAAACAATAAACATGATGCTAATAATGCTCATTAATGCTTAGTGACTTGATTAATGATTTTTGGGCTGTCACAAAATTCCTCCCCTTGAAAAGAATCTCGTCCCGAGATTCGGATGAAGTGCATGGAACAGAGCGAGGAAAAGGAGTTGAGAGGACCGGAACGATAATGGCATCACTAGATGATACGACAGTGTTGCATGGCATATTTCCCAGACCTCGAGAAAAGTCCCAGGTTTCTGAGTGCCATATTCACCTAGACATGTTAATCTTATGACAAGGATATTACAAGATAACAAGACGGGTGCCAGGTGAGTGACGGTGGTGTCATCATCCTTTCTCATCTCAGTTTACTGACATGACAAAGTTACAACTTCTATTTATATTCATGAGAGAACAAATGTGAGGGTGGTCTCCTTGGTGACTTGATGGTGATTGTGTACATATATAAGAAAAACAGGAATACCAGATTCCTACTAACCCACGGGTGGTGTGGGCAGAACGACGGAACTTTCATCTACTCAAAGGTGAATGCATCTCAACATCATGCAGGGTGTTTCATGATGTCTTCATTATCATAGCGCTGTGAGGAATAGTAATTAATGCAACACTCGCAATTTGGAGAAAAACTCGGGATAATCGGCACGAAGCCAATCCTCACGTTCCCACGTTGCTTCGTCTTCGGAGTGATTACTCCGCTGAACCTTAAGAAACTTAATTAGCTTGCGTCGCGTCTTTCGTTTGACTCCTCAAGAATACAAATTGGATGTTCGCAATAGGAGAGATCCAGCTGCAATTCTTGGTTTGCAACTTCAATGACTTCAGTTGGGACTCGAAGGCATTTATTTAATTGAGAGACATGGAAGACGTTGTGCACGACGGAGTGGGATGGAGGCAAGTCCAACTGATAGGCCACCTCTCCACGCCAAGCAACGACTTGAAACAGACCAACATAGGGAGGTGCTAGCTTCCCTCTGACTTGAAAGCGTCGAACCCCTTTGAGAGGCGACACCTTAAGATAGACGAAATCCCTAATCTCAAACACAAGATCTCGTCTATGGCAATCCGCATAGCTCTTTTGTCAAGACTGAGCTATGAAGAGACTCTTGCTAATCGTCAGAACATATTCTTCTGCCTCCTTGACCAAATCTGGGCCGAGAAAAGCCCTTTCGCTGGATTCAGACCAATTTAACGGCGTTCGGCATCGTCGGCCATACAAAGCTTCGAATGGTGACATCTCAATGCTCGCTTGGTAACTGTTGTTGTAGGAGAACTCCACAAATGGCAAGCAGGTTTCCCACTTCTTCCCATATGTGAGGACACAAGCCCTCAACATATATTCTAAGATTTGATTCATCCTCTCAGTTTGTCCGTCGGTCTAAGGATGATATACAGTACTATGGAAAATCTCGGTTCCCATAGCTTCATGAAGGCCCTTCCAAAAATGGGAAGTGAATTGAGTGACTCGATCAAAAATGATTTTCTTCGAAATCCCATGAAGGCAAACAATCCGAGTGAGGTACAGTTCCGCGTAATGTTTGGTCGAAAAGGTGATCTTGACGGGCAAGAAATGAGCGGACTTCGTCAACCGATCCACAATGACCCAAATTGAGTCATACCCATGAGAGGTATTCGGCAATCCGGTAATGAAATCCATACCAATCTCCTCCCACTTCCAGGATGGAATGGGCAAGGGCTGAAGCATACCTGCTGGCTTAAGATGCTCGACCTTCACTCTTCGGTAGACATCATACTCACATATCGAGCGATCTCTTGCTTCATGCGAGTCCACCAAGATCTGGGCTTGAGATCCTGGTACATCTTGGTACTCCCTGGATGAATGGATAGCAAGGAATCATGAGCTTCATCTAGGATCTTCTTTCTCAACTCCAGAACTTTAGGGACCACTAATCTCTTCTCAAACCACAAGACACCCTCGTCGTCCAGGGTAAAGCACTTGGCTTGCCCCTCCTTGATCTTATCACGAATCCTTTCCATGCCCTTGTCCTCCTTCTGAGCTTCCTTAATTTGGTCGATGAGAATGGATTTCACCTCCAAGTTGGAAAGGTAACCCTCCGAAACCATCTCAAGACCAAGTCTTTGAAAATCATCACAGAGGGTAGAATCCTTGGGCGAAACCATAAGACAATGACAATGAGTCTTTCGACTTAAGGCATCGACGACCACATTCGCTTTGCTGGGATGATAATGTACTTCCAGCTCATAATCCTTGATCAGCTCAAGCCATCTTCTCTGCCTCATATTCAGATCGGACTAAGTAAAAATGTACTTGAGACTTTTGTGATCCGTATAGATACGGCAGAGATTTCCCAACAGATAATGGCGCTAGATCTTCAAGGCATGGACAACTGCCGCGAGTTCTAAATCATGGGTTGGGTTGTTCTCCTCATGGCGCTTCAATTGTCAAGAGGCATAAGAAACAATTCGGCCTTCTTGCATGAGGACACATCCGAGGCCTATGCGGGAAGCATCACAATAGACATCGAAACCCTTGTCCACTTCAGGCTAAGCGAGAACGGGAGCAGTCGTGAGCAGCTTTTTCAAGGTCTGGAAAGCTAACTCGCACTCATTCGACCACTCGAACAATCTGCCCTATTTCAAGAGCTCGGTCATGGGCTTGGCTATCTTGGAGAAATTCTCAATGAACCGGCGGTAATAACCCGCAAGTCCAAGAAAACTCAGATGTCGGTGACATTCTTAGGTTGTACCCAATTGAGCACATCTTGCACCTTGCTCGGGTCAACTGCAACATCATTCTCCGACAGCACATGACTCAGAAAAGCAACTTCCTTGAGCCACAACTCACATTTACTGAACTTGGCATAGAGTTGATGATCTTGAAGTCGGCCAAGGATGAAACGGAGGTGCTCAGAATGTTACTCTTCAATCTTGGAGTAAATAAGAATGTCATCGATGAAAACTGCGACAAACTTATCGAGTTCCTCCATGAAGACTGTGTTCATCAAGTACATGAAGAACGCTGGTGCGTTGGTCAAGCTGAAAGACATGACGGTGAACTCATAAAGCCAGTAGCGGGTGGAGAAAGCCGTCTTCGGAATATCCTCCGGTTGGACCTTTATTTGATGGTAGCCCAGTCTCAAGTCAACCTTAGAGAAGATCCGAACACCGGTCAATTGATCGAATAGAATATCGATTCTAGGAAGCGGATAAATATTCTTGACAGTGACCTCATTCAGAGAACGGTAATCCACACACATCCGCAAAGTGCCATCCTTCTTCTTGACAAAGAGCGCCGGGCATCCCCAAGGTGAGGAGCTAGGACGAATGAAGCCCTTCGCAAGTAACTCCTGAATTTGCTTCTTTAATTTCGCTAACTCATTTGGCAGCATCTTATATGACCTTTTCAAAATTGGGGCCGTACTAGGAACAAGAGCAATGTAGAATTCTACTACTCTGTCGGGTGGCATTCTTGGCAGTTCTTCTGGGAAGATATCAGAAAATTCACAAACCACAGGAATATTCAGAATATTCGTGGCTGTGGCAACCTTCAGAACATATATGTGGAGACCTCCTTCTCCAAGGTGAAGAGAAACCCGTTCACCCCTTGGACTTCTGAGAGAAATGACTCTCCTGGCACAATCAAGTCGAGCACTATATTGGGCTAACCAATTCATTCATAAAATTACGTCCATTCCTCTAGTATCCAGGAAGATCAAATTTGCAGAAAACTAAACTCCCTCAATGAGAATCTTGGCCTTAGGAACAACCCGATTGGTTATTAACTTAGTCCCGGGTGCATCGATATGGTAGGCAGAAGGCAGGGTCTCGATAACTATATGGTGTCTCAAAGTATAACCCTCCTTATGAATGAATGAGATGCACCAGAATAAAAAAGAACAACTGCGGAATGAGAATTCACGAGTAGCGTACCGACGAGCACGCTGTCGTCCTCCTGAGCCCCTTCATTGGTGATGTGGTGCACTCGGCCACACTTGGGGACATGTGTAGCCTGTGAGGCTTGTGGAGTAGATTGAGCGGGTGGTGGCCTTGGAGCAATCACCACGGCTCCCGGCTTGGGGTAAGGGCAATTACGAGCATAGTGCCCAACACGCCCACATTTGTAGCACGGGCCGCTAGGGTCACCTGTCACACTCACTTGGGATCCTGTGGGTCTTGGAGGTTGTCCTTGCGAAGCAGAGGGAGACGGGCGTCGTACTATCCATATCGATCGTCGAGCAGTTGAGGCCGACATGTGAGATGGTGGAGGTTGACTCTCCGTGCGGGTACGTTGAGAGGTCCCGCCCACAGAAGGAGACATAAACCTTTTGCGTTTCTTCTCCTCTTGATGGCCCTTCATCTTGAACTCAACGGTGAGGTAGGTGCTCACCAACCTATTGAAGTTGGCAAACTCATGAGCTGACAAGCGATCTTACATCTTGAGAGAGAGGCCGTTCAAAAAGCAGTATTGCTTTCGATCATCAGTGTTGACCTCGTCTGGCGCATATTGTGCAAGGTGGTTGAACACCTGCACATACTCCATAATAGATCTGGCCCGTTGTTGAAGATCCAAGAACTCCCGTTTCTTTATTTCTATTATCCCTTTGGGAATATGATAATCACGGAATGCCTGGCGGAACTCCACCCAAGACACCCAGTGGTTTGCGGGGTGCATGGTCAAATAGTTGGACCACCACGTGCCCGTCGCACCCTGAAGTTTATGGGCGGTGAAAAGCGCCTTCTCGTGGTCTTCACATCTGAGGAGAGTGAGCTTTTGCTCGATAGTCCTAAGCCAATGGTCTGCATCGAGAGGATCCTCAGCACACGTGAAGGTGGGTGGCTGAGTCCTAAGGAAATCCGAGAAATCGTCTCAGTGTCCGGCTCCACCTCCTCCTTGAGGGGTCGTGTTACGCATAAGAGCTTCGAGGAGTGCCGTCTGAGCTTGAAGGTTTTGTTCAATTTGCATAAGCACATCTGCCATGCCCGGCGGTGGAGGCGGCAGAGGGTTGTTCTCGTTAGAACCCTCGGGAAGGTCTCTGAGACTATGGCGGGTTCTCATCCTGTTGCAATGACAAGACGAAGAGGGGAAGTCAAACTCCGACACAGCCTAAAAGCATTCAGCTCGTTTGTTTCTTCCCCTGACGAATTTCTTCCATAATCTCATGTAAATACTGATGCAAATTGGAACAATTGCTTCAGTTCTTTTCTTCAGATATCGTTTGCTTGGACCCTTAATACCTTATATATGGAAACATGTATGTATATGACCAATAGGGAAACAATGAATGCATGCTCGATTCCTATCTACCGTTTCTTTCTCAAGCGCGTCTCTCCACAACAAACATCAAGAACACATGCATCTATATATCCAATCATCACCCCTTGTGCCAGAAATAATAAGTAGCTTGAACGATGCTGGTGCATCTTGCCGCATAAGCGACAATTCATGCATTGCTGCCAACGCACGCACTTCCCGTACCATCGCCTTACGGAACATACCAGGCCTCCTTCGCCGATGCAACATAAATCATAAATGCATCATAATGCGAAAACAAACAACTCAAGCGTCGCTCGTATCCACGATTTATACTTAGGGGCATAATATAATAGGTTCGTACATATTTGCAGGAAGATGCACAAATAAACTTTAGTGTGTTGCTTAGTGAGGTTGACATACTTACTAAACAATGTCTTAAGTATTTTTAGGCTACTTCATTAAACCAGGCTCTAATACCACGCTGTGAGAAACCATCCAAATAATATTCTAATTAATCATCAGGAGGATCATTATTCATAATCACAACATCAATGGTTAACCAGAATACCATCTCGATAGTTCCGGCACGTGTTTTGTGCACAAGATCGGAATACATGCCTTTCCAACCTGTACATCACAACATAGCTTAAGAAAGAGCAAGTAATTAAAGTTATATTACAAGTTCTTAAGCATACAACCATTTGCAACAGTTTACAAAAGAGAAACTACACAGCGGAAGATTAAAACCTTAACGACAACCAAAGGAGAGTGGAGTCATATGCCCTTAGGCTCCACCCCAAAAGCAATGTCTCACCAGAGTAGGATGCACTACTCTTGCCCACCACCTGCATCGGTGGGCACGAAGTAGCCAAACACCGCCTCACCCTCACCAGCAGAACCTGAAAGCGCTGGCATGAGTACGAAAGTACTCGCAAGACTTAAACCATATAGAGCACGTATACATAGCTCGACTCCAAGGATTATGCATTGAGTTGTTAGCAAGAGTAGGCTAGAAGGTTAAGTAAAACATATGCGGTGAGCAGCCCAGACGCATATGTGTGAGCATCTATACTTAACTAAAAAACAATTACCTTTCTACCCTGTAAACCATAACATGAACATGTATGTATAGTAACCATAGTATCTCATCAACAAACTAGCAATCAATTCCATCATACCATAACCTTATCCTACATTCATAAACTCTGCGACCGATACAAATAAAACAATAGCATGCTCATGACCGAGAGCACGGCAATTCGAATTGTTCTTACACCCTACAGGGGTACAACTTTACCCACATAACTCGAGGACCATTCGGTTTGTGCTATTCATGAAAGTATACACAAGGGGGGTACTCAAGTCAACCTTTCTCATACCCGGAACCACCTACTTGCAATACCCCTATGGCACCGGGGTTACCGCGAGCGTGTCCCGGACACCTTCATTTCCCCGCCACCTTGCTTCTCCTTTTCTTTTTCTCTTACGCTTCATAGAGCCGCAAGGAAAGTGTTGACATGACATATGATAATCAGCTTACCTTACTATTAGATCAGCATGTGGTGAATGGAAAGTGCTAGAGCCAACTGTACCAACGGACGACCTTAAACGATGCAAACGGTCTATGGCACCCGGGCTCCCCTCCCGAACTACCCAGAGGACTCCTCCTGGGCAGAAGATACCCCTAACACCGCCCACATCTCGCCTCAATCTCACATCTCAACATCATCTTTGTATCTGTAAACAGTGATTAAGCCCTAAGCTCGCGAACAACGGCAACACTGTCACTCGACTTCTACCGAGGACCTAAGCATTGCTAAGCATTTCGAATAAACCTTGAACCTAGATACCAACTATATCAGCAAGGCTACAAGGATAATGATTCATCAATAGGTCAAGGTAGAGATAATGCATCAACATAGGTTTTACCCATATCAGCCCGACACTGGACTCAACACATGCAAACATACATAAAGCATAATTTATCAATTTAGACTCAATTTAATTTAAACAAAGGGTGCAATATGCTTAGATGATTGCCTTGCTGCTCTTGGGTTTGCCCGATACTTCCTGAACAGAACTTGCAGAAGTGGTGTGCCTCGGTGTCACCCTCGATCACACTCGCGTCACGCTCTGGACCTTCATTCGCTTAAAGAAGAACGCGTGCAATGATGAGTATGAAGGAGGTGCAATGTTTCACGACATGAGTTTTTAAGCCTAAAGATTTTCTTAATTTGGATTAATGTTAAGCATCTAATCATTTCCTGGATTAATTAATCTGAACACAAAGCTTAACCCTGAATAGGAATTTAATCATATCTAACATGAGGGTGATTATTTTTAATGAGCATGGAATCAATTAATAAGATTTACAAAATTGATTTCATCAATTTTGGATTACCAATATTTAATTTTGGATTAATGAAGCTCAAACCTATTTTATTAACCCATGCAATTTAAATACACATTTCATAGCTCCAGTATTTTTAACATGTAGATAATGATCATATAAACCTAACAAAATTGGTTTCATGAATTTTCTATGTATTTTACAAGTTTCAGCCAAATTATGTGTTGAACCAAAATTCAATTTCGTATTTTCTGGAATATCCGAATTAAAAATAGCCCGGAATTCTTTTTCACCCAAGCCGAACTAGCCAGTCACTGACAGTGGACCCGGGCGCTTTGACTCAGGTCAAGAACGTAGTATTCAATTGGGCGATCACTGTGGTGAAAGCGCCTGTGCCGTTTGAGGCATTCTGCCGTGCAGTTGACGGGCACGAACCAAGGACAGCGAGAGGGATCATCGAGTAATACAAATTTCTGCTACCAAAGTTTATTCTGTCGACTTAAAAGCTGTCTTGAATCCTATAACATCAAGAAATTATTTTAACATTTAGTCTGTTTCAAAAAAAAAAAAAATTGACATTCCCAGTTTCAGGGTGTTAGTTCGGCTGATTGAAGCCCGATCCTATCTCAAATGGAATGGTTATATTAGTTTGTAGCCGTCTATTGCACATGTTTCAACCATTTAAATTTGAAAAACAAAATATCCCAAGATAAAAGGTCCAAGGTTTTTAGCCTAAATGCTGGCTAGTTTCCGGAACTGAAAGGGTCCTGATTTCCTGGATACTGGTCACCCTCGACCCGTTGGTTTGGTTGCTCAAGATCTGTAAAATCTAGAGTCAAGATCAAAATCTGTAAATCTAGAATCAGAACTCAGCTCTATAAGGCTGCAACCCAACTGGAACATGTGTCATGAGTTCATTGGGTAGGTATTTGTAATTTCTGAACTCTTATCTTGATTTAATGAATAGGGAGAATGAGTGTAAGTACACTCTATTCCTCTCTTCAATGAACATGCACAATCCGTTTCAAGAAAGAAAAAAAGCTTTACAAAATACAAGTTCTGTTAAAACCATCTCAAATATTTGACAAAAAACGTAATGAAGTTATCCCAGTGAAAACATCTTCGCTTAGTGCCCAAATATTGTGGACCAGTTACAGGTTGTTTTTTCACTGAGACTCGCTTCAGTCGAATTCGTCAGACTGCTTGGCCAAGTGCTCTCGTGTTCATGGTCACCATGTGTGCCAACCAGACTATCTGAAAATTACAATCAGAGCAGCTACAACCACGTTTTGCACAGCAGTTAAGAACAAAGCCCCCTTCTCCTTTTCAGGCTGCAGCTGGTGCGTGTGTGAACTAAATGAATGATGCAGCGATTTTGAGTTATGCACCACAACCTAAACTTTACCTCAACCTATATCAACAGAGTCCATGCTTATAGTCTGATGTAAACCATCCACCTGAACAAGGAATGGAGAAGGGGGGCTACTGCTTGGCGAGAAGTGAATCACCTACTGAAGAACAGAACTAGAAAACTGATCACCATTTCTTTTCTTCAAAGCAAAAAGTAGGCCTGAAAAATCGATGGATTTCCAACAGAAAGGAGCAGGCTGCTCTGCTGATATTAGTGAACCTGTAGTTAGCCACTTACATCTGATGTCATGACAAAGGCGGATGGTCATCTTCCCTAGTCTCTGGGGGTTGTGGCTTCCATCCTGGTTTCTCATCCCAGTACATATCATAATATATGTGACCTATTTCACGGAACTGCACGCAGCACCATAGGCCCACATACCTCTTCAAACGATTCCGAAACTTCGTCTGGGTAGCCTGGTTGTAATAGTGCGAGTTAAGATGAGAGCTTTTATTCAGAACTTTAGGCAACACTGTGAAAATAAATAGCAACTTACTGCATCAGCAAAACCTCGGAACACATCAACCATAGATGAGAACTGTATGATTTTGACATTCTTATATGACGAGAAGACATTCAACAGCTGCAAAAAAGATAAGGGGAAAAGGCGCAAATTTCAGCATATGCCATTCCAGAAGCTCTCAAACGATAAAGCAGACGTTACAATAGCTAACTGTATGAGTTCAAAGTCTACAGGGTATTCATCTTGGTAAACCTGTGTGTAGTGATTTCTAGTGATAAAACCTGCTCTGCCATTAGGTGTCCTTGTGTGTTTTCTTTCTTTCATTTCTTTTGGTGGCAGTGGTTGGGAATCTTGGTAAACCTGTGTGTAGTGATTTCTAGTGATAAACAGTATTTCTGAGTTTGCATGAAATGGCTTATTGCTTCATTCTTTGTTTCCATTTTTGCTTTGGTTCTAAAAAACTCTCCTCTAGCTTGCTCTTCAAATTTTATGTACGAAAATTATAATGTTGAGATAAGTCTGACCCTGTGATATAGATTGTTGTACTTTGGACTTGACGGAAACCACAAACTCCAGGGGAGAAGTAATCATAATTTACCTTTTGTTCCGTGCTATTCCTTGGTAAAAGAAGGGGTCTGTGTTTATTGGTTCCATTAGCTGCAGAGCATCTGGAGCTATGATCATCGCAGAGTTGAACCTCTAGTAATGACTCTTTCGCCTAATTCAATACTCCAAATAGAAACAATTAGGACACATGCTCACCCTCTCTTGTTCCTAAACATTCAACATGAAATGTTGAAATGACTGCAAATCACATGATATTACCTGTTTAGGAAATGACGGATTCTCAAAAAAGGAGTACTCTCTGAAATCAATATATGGACCAAATTCTTCCTTGGGCAAGTCCTTTAGCATAACCTGTACCTGCAAAATGAAATTGTTGATTAAGAAATATTGCTTAATGGTTGACGTACAAAAATTAGCTAACTATTTCCTCCAACTACTTTTCTAAGAGACATTTTGACCGGGCATAGAGTTTAGTGAATCTAAGTTTGAGGAATCCACAAGAGCATGACTTGAGTACCCTTACAATAAGTTCTTTGGAAAGATGAGAGCTGGCGATTTGTGTGGATAGTCATGCATAAATTCTTAGGGAAGAGAAAGAAATAAATAAGAGTAAAAGAGGTACTCTAGCATTAAATCTACATGTATGCCTTATCTTGAACAATTGAAAAGCTAATATACCTTATAACAAAGACCCAAGAGAGTACAATACATTTCAAGTCACAAGCAAGACCAGTGCTAGAGTATGTTGCATCACTATTTGAATCCAGGATAAACATTTTGAATATCCACTTTACTACCACAAAGTATTGTTGTTCTCCATTTAACACCCTTAACTTTGAAGTATCGTTTGTAATCTGTTCTTGGTGTTTGGGGTGTGTTGCGTCGGGTTCGGTTCCCTAGCGGGGGGTACATCTGTTCAATTCTGTTTTTTTCTCTCTTTAATACAAAGATACACAGTTCTCCTGTGTGTTCGAGAAAAAAAAACTTTGAAGTAGCCCATATCACCCACGGCCACTAGACTTCTAGTACCAAATCACTTCAAGAGAAGTTTTACCAAGTTAGCAATACATGTCACTGATTTTGCCATGCTAACCTTCTCATAGGCGTATTTTTCCCACGATACCCTTGTTAACTGTACCTAGATCCTTAATTCACCACCTGTTTTTTCTTGTCATAGTCAAATTCGTATATAAAATGTAGAGGAAGATATACAACACAAGGTATTGAGACATCTAACATGACACACCAGGTTTATGTATTTTCACTAACCATAGATACTGCATTTAACAGAACCTGAAAAGTGGGACCTATTGGATAAACTCATTCCTGAAAATTCTCCTAATTATATAGCTATTGCAGCAACTAATCACATCATGGAAATTACTGCCTCCTAGCCAACTAAGCATATTAGCATGTAAAATGATCAACTGGCAATTCATGAAATCATGAAAGGATACATGAAAATTATGAGATTGAATTACGATTGCCCACAGGTAGCCAATCGTACCTATAAGTTTCAAAAAATTCACGATTTCGCCAATAAACACTTAACCCAGGTTGAAGGGAAAACGATGTGGCAGAAAAAAACCAATCTCCATTATAAAAAACAAGAGTTTTCCTTGCAACATTACCTCAAATACATGGTCCATTGGGCAGAGGAAAGGTTGTCTGGTCATTGTTCCTTCCATAACTCCAGGATGTCCAAACCACATTCTGTCAAGCCTGCACCATAATGGAGGCATTACCTAAAAGTACAAGCTGTAGTCAGAAAAGGGACATCCACATGTATGAAAAACACAAACAAAAACTAGATAATACTTTGAAAACCCACTAGCTCCAAAAGTAATAGAAGATAACAACGTATGATAACTCTGTCTTATCCTCACTGTAAGCAAGCATCTAATTTATCACCATAGTAACTCTACCTTGCCCATATGGAAAATTTGTCAGTACCATAGAGCTGCGAAATTTGCATTAAAAAAAAAGATAGAACCCTACATCCGTATAGACAATGTTAATCCTTGAAAAATCATAGCACATTTGCACTCATTTCAACCTTTTGCTTTGAAGTTAATAGATAGGCAAGTAAAATTTCTGGGAAGAGATCAAATTAACGAAGTCAACATTGCTGGTACAAATTGAGTTCAGTGAGATGCTGCCACCTTAAGAATATGTATGTCCATTTAACCCACAATCATGCATGTTAAGAATATAGCACTAAAAGGCTCCTTTTTTTTTTTTGAGTATCAGCACTAAAAGGCTCCTGAACAGAAGACAATCATGCCGTATGAATGAAATTAGTATAGCAAAGAGGTTTCACCAACCAGTGTCCGCTTTAGCAAGGACGCAATTGCAAGTGCAGTTCTTATTTGCTTCAACTGAAAATTTTCAAGCACATGACTAATTATATATGGCAAAAAGAACATGAAACAACAAAAAACAGAAACACAGCCAGCAATTTGATCAGATATATATGCAGAAGATACCTGATAATTAACCAATGCAAAATGAGATTCAACAGTGTGAGCGCCATCTAACAGCAAACTTTTTGGAATGTTAGGTTTAAATGATAGGAAACCTCCTGCAACATGAGACCAGACAAAGTATGAACATGATGAAATAATAGCAAGTAGAAACTATAAGACTATTAGTATCCCGTCCCACTTTAGGCAGTTGAAAAACCATGAAGATTTAAAAGGGATAAAAAGGAACAAACAATTTTTATTAGTAAATGTGGTTTCAGTGTTTTTTAATCGGTGTTTTAATTACTCTGGCGCCTTTAGATGACTGGTAAGTTTGAGATAACATATAAGCATAAACCCCTGCTCCCAAAGATAGATTACAGTTAACACAAAACAGGGATAGACTAGTGAATAGACCTGGAGAGTCATAATATGACAGTTGATCAACAAAAAGCATTGCCTCGCGCAATCTATGACGCTTTCCTTCAGTGCCTGCATACTGAAAAGTAGTATGCACAGCATATGGTTTTAAATGAAGCTGCTGATGCATGCCCTGACAATCAAGAAAAATAAACAGAGCAGTTAGTTATCAATAGGACAGTAGCACACTATGAACACAGCAAACTGCAAGCAGGGGGGAAAAACTCTATGAACACAAGTACAAAATCCGGTCTAGCAAAAGAATGTAAACAGAACATCTAAAGAGCGTCAGGAAGAAAAAATACATGATGCAACTACTATCTAACAAAAAATGTTTTCACATGCATAATTAATAATTGCTAATCTCAAATAAAATATATTCCTACCTGCACAAAATATGTATGGCCATTGCAGAATATACTTGCTGGTAGTACTCCCAGTTTCAGTTTTCCATCATAAGAATATACAAGATCATCTTCACCTTCAACTGACTGTCCAAAAACTCTGTGTGCAAGATCATTAAAAGCATTCTGGTCCCACAACTTATCATCAGATAAGACTAGATCTTTCCAATCTTGTGCCAGCCTTTTAGCTGGTTCAGTGGGTCGCCAATGGAAAATGCCAATATTGAATGCTCCAGTAACTGTGGATAAGATAACATGGATGAATAATTAGTTGTATTCTTAAGTTACAAATGTAAAAAATTGTCGGAAGGATCCTATTCCTTTTTTTCAAATTGGTACATATTGATGGTATATTAGACAGGAAAAATAATATTATTCTACATATGGTTAAATGGGCAACTTGTTAGTGAAAATCAAGGTAAGAAGATATGAAAAGGCATCAGAGTAATCCAGTGAATGTGATGTGCATGTAAAAAGATGTTTCTGACGAAGTGTTGTAGTGATCCAGCAAGAAACCTTTGGCACAAGTAGGCAGTACCAACACTTGATTCGTCCTAGAATAACATGGAAAGCAACAATATCCTACATGATTATAATAAAATGATTTTTTTTTGGTATGATCTACTAGCATCTTCAGTTTTGTAGCTTTTCCGAACGATAGTAAAATAGTTTGCCTAAAAGTTGGGGAACTATCAACACACCTAAACTGTTGCAGTTTGCCACTTACTAGAATCGTAAGGATACAATAGAGAGCAGGAATATGGACATGCCCAGGAGTTGAGGATGAAGCAGAAAATAAATAATTTTGAGGGTGAAGTCATATCGTTGATTCCTTTGACCATGGAGACCGAGGAGGACAAGTGATAAGGTCCATAAGGACCATCAATATCTAAAGATTTAAACAAATGTATAAGGCAGAGAAGATTGTGAAGATAGTTGTCAATTTTCCAACCGCCAAAAGACAAACTAAACTCTACGTAAAAGGACATGGTGCAAGTGAACCACAAGCATCAGGCTAATGCTTAACATAATTTATTTGCAAAATTAAACTTAGAAGGTACAACAGTGGGGACTAGTGGGAATCAAATTATTAATACTCATAGTAATAGCACACTCCAAATGAGTAATGCTTCATTTACTAATTCCATTATAAAAAAAATTAGAGCATGCTGAATTACCTAGTTGTTTTGATCTACACAGAAGGATTGCCAAGCAAGAGCTTATCTTCACCGAGTCTACATTGCAGATGTTTGATGCTTGATACACATTCACAGTGTATTTTAAAAACTAGCTAAGTGAGTTCTGTCTTTCTGTTGCTAGTAAAAATCTTCATTCATCGACAGTTCGCTTTGTAAATACTCAAAGATTACCTTTTTGTTTTGAAAGTAAGTTCATTTCAGACTTTCAAGACCAAGCAGTACAAGGGAAATGGCGGATAGGGTACCACAACATCCTTATGCAGGTCAGGCTGCGCTGTGAGTTATGTTAGATTTCCTGCCCGTTCACACGAGCATTTCTTTAACTTCCCTCTTTTACATCTTCTCATGCATGCATGAATGCATGCACGACGTGTTGACACTCTTCCTGCCCGTTCACACGAGCATCTCTTTGACTTCCATCTTTTACATCTTTCCATGCATATGATGAATGTATGCACGGCGTGTTCACACTCTTTTACGTGATAGCTTGAGTGCTATATATTTGTAAGTTGTAACCCTGAAATATTCAATCAACAAAGATCGTGTGATTCATTCCACCATCATGATATCAGATAGGTTCGCTTCTACGATCTTGCTTCCACCCCTCTAAACATCCGTTCGCCGGTCCTCTTCAAGTGCAATAGCTCGGGCAAGCCCTACCCCCTGTTTGCATCGTCGCCTCCTTCGCATGCACTCCTCGCTAGCACTCCTTCCTCTGCTGTCTGGCATCGGCGTTTGGGTCATCTTGGTCACCCTCTCCAATCTCGCCCCCGTTGCAGGCATCTAATGTACTAAATCAGAATCCCTTTGTCATGCATGTCAACTTGGTCGTCATGTGCGTCTTCCGTTTCCTAGCTCCAACTCTAGAGCCGTCCGGAATTTTGATTTAATACATTGTGATCTTTGGACTTCTCCTGTTGCCAGTATCTCCTGTTATAAGTATTACTTAGTCATGCTTGACGATTGCTCTTATTTTCTTTGGACGTTTCCTTTGCGACTAAAATCTGACACTTTCTCTACTTAGTCGCATTTTTCTCCTATGTCTCTACGTAATTTGGCTGCACCATTAAGAGTGTCCAATGTGACAATGGCCGGGAATTCGATAACTCCTCCGCTCGTTCCTTCTTCCTCACTACAGGTGTCCAACTGTGTCTTTCATGTCCCTACACCTCTCCACAAAATGTCAAGGCTGAGCGCATCATTCGCTCTATCAACAATATTCTTCGCTCCCTTCTCTTTCAAGCTAGCATGCTTCCCTCCTATTGGGTAGAAGCACTAAACACCGCCACCTATCTCATCAATCGCCACCCCACAAAGACACTCCTTTTTTCTACACCCTATTTCGCTTTACATGGTGTCCAACCCACACTCTCATTTACGTGTCTTCAGGTGCAAGTGTTACCCCAACCTCTCCACCACTACTCCCCATAAACTGTCACCTCGGTCCACCCTTTGCGTTTTCTCGGTTATCCCTCGGATCACAAATGATACAGATGTCTCGACCTTTCTTCCAATCGCATCATCATCTCACGTCACGTCGTGTTTAATGAGTCATCTTTTCCCTTCTCCGAGGTGTGTTCCCCACCTTCATCCGACTTTGATTTCTTGACCGAGCTCAACACTATTTTGCCTCCCTTCTATACTAACCGTGCAGGTACACTCGGAGGTCCCTCCCACAGTGCTACTGCCCCTGCTGGTTTCCCACCATAGGCTGTTGCCAACAGCATCAGCGCTACACCAGGGGGCGCTTCTACTACTGTATCAAGCGAGGCGGGCCTTTCTCCTGCTGCCCCTGCCGGCCTCTGGCCATAGGTTGTTGCCAGCAGGTCACGGCCTGGCCACCCACTTGGTTCCCCCCCTGGCTGGCCAAACTCATATTCCTCCAGCCCATCTAGTGGACGCTTGCACCAGTCCAGCTCGGGTTGGGCCGATCGCTGCCACGCCCCAGGATGTCAGCCCAGCACCGGGGATAACCCCGGGCGCTTCATGCCCGTGCCTGCTCAGGCGGTCGTGTATGTTTCCCATTAGGCGCCAGGTCTCGCGGCCCCTCTTTCTGGTTCAGTTGCCCCCGTGACTCGGGTTGCTGCCAGTCGAACCGGCAAGGATGTTGTTATCTCCATTCCACTGGTGGCCAACCAGCACCAGATGGTCACTCGCGGCAAGATCGGGTTTCGTTTCCTGGTTAATCGCATGAACCTTCATGCCTCCACCCTCTCACCGATTCCTAAGACGTACCATGGCACTTTGTCAGATCCTAATTAGCACGCTGCTATGACTGAAGAATTTGAGGCTCTCCAGGCAAATAACACTTGGGATCTCATTCCTCGACCTCCAGGCGCAAATATTGTCACCAGCAAATGGGTCTTTCGTCACAAGTTTCGACCGGATAGTTCTCTTGATCGCTACAAGGCTCGTTGGGTTCTTCGTGGTTTCACCCAACGTCCCGGCATTGACTTTGATGAAACTTTCAGTCCTGTCGTCAAGCTCGCTACTGTCCGCACAGTTCTCACATTGGCTCTCTCGTGCCTGGCCAATTCATCAGCTCGATGTGAAGAATGCCTTCCTACATGGAACGCTTTCTGAGACAGTCTACTATGCGCAGCCCTCTGGTTTTTGACCCTACCCGGCCTGATGATGTATGTCGATTGAACAAATCACTCTATGAACTCAAGCAGGCACCTCGAGCATGGTATAGTTGATTTGCCTCCCACCTCCTATCTCTTGGTTTTG
Source organism: Phragmites australis (assembly GCF_958298935.1). Lineage (NCBI taxonomy): Eukaryota > Viridiplantae > Streptophyta > Magnoliopsida > Poales > Poaceae > Phragmites > Phragmites australis. Next base: position 19,851,645 of record NC_084924.1, on the reverse strand, counting down.
TGGAGGCCAAGTCCGACACATCCTTTTTCATTTTTTGGCGTGGTTCGGATACTATCTACCTGCTCCTATATGTCGACGATATTGTCTTGACATCTTCATCTCTAAGTCTTCTTCATCACACTATTGATGCTCTTTAACAGGAATTTGCAATGAAGGATCTCGGACCTCTTCATTATTTTTTTGGGATTACGGTTAATCATTGTGATGGTGCTCTTTTTCTCTCACAGCGACAGTATATCCTAGATATCTTGAAGCGGGTAGGGATGTCAGCATGTAAGCCCTGCAGCACCCCAATCGACACACATGCCAAACTCTCCAGTGATGGTGCTCCAGTGAATGACTTGACTCACTACCGCAGTCTGGAAGGTGCTCTGCAATATTTGACCTTTACTCATCCGGATATCACTTATGCCGTGCAACAGGTCTGCTTATTCATGGACGACTATCGTGAGCCTCATCTTAATTTGGTGAAACGCATTTTGAGATACCTTTAGGAGACTCTTGATTATGGTCTTGCTCTTCACCGCACCTCCACCACTGTTTTGACTGTCTACAAAGATGCTGATTGGGTTGGTTGCCCTGACACTCGGAAGTCCACCTCTGGCTATGCGGTCTTCCTCGAAGACAATCTTATCTCTTGGTCGTCCAAACGGCAGAATACAATATCCTGGTCCAGCGCTGAGACTGAGTACCGCGTTGTCGCCAATGGTGTTGCGGAGGCTTGTTGGCTGCGCCAGTTGCTCATGAAGCTCCACAGTCCACTTTAGCGTGCCACTGTTGTTTATTGTGACAACGTCAGTGCGGTCTATCTCTTCAGCAACCTGGTACAACATCATTGCACCAAGTATGTGGAGATTGACCTACACTTTGTTCGCGAACGTGTCAGCCTCGGTGACGTTAGTGTTATGCATGTCCCGACGTCCTCTCAGTACACCAACATCTTCACCAAATGGCTACCCACTTCGGTCTTCCAAGAGTTTCGCTCCAGTCTCAACGTTCGGTAAGCTCCCGTCTCAACTGCGGGGGAGTGTTCTGCCCGTTCACACAAGCATCTCTTTGACTTCCCTCTTTTATATCTTCGCATGCATGTATGAATGCATGTATGACGTGTTCACACTCTTTTACGTGATAGCTTGAGTGCTATATATTTGTAAATTGTTACTCTGGATATTCAATCAACAAGATCGTGTGATTCATTCCACTATCAAGTTACATGCGAAAATTCTCAAAGAGCAAGCAATCCTTTACCAGTAATGTTCAGTTCTGATACTAAATAACAAAAAGCTAAAACTTCTTTCCCATGATTATTACATTCAGAATGCAAATCACACCATTTCTCCTGTCAACGCTCAATGTTGAATAGAACGTAATGCAATCTGCAGTCGGTTACTACTGCTCGCAACAGAGACTGATAACAAACACACTAGCAAGTAACAGCACTGACAATCCATGTCTATGGTTAGTAATTACCTTCTCTCCAGTTCTCCAGGCTGTCGTCGGTGACCGTGGGTATGACCTGATCGCTGGACGTGAGGAGATCCGCGTCGGGGTAGCGGGCGAGGTAGGGCAATGGGTTCTTGAGCCACACCATGTCCGTGTCGCACATGAGCAGCTCGTACCCGAAGGGCAGGAGCGCGTTGATGAGCAGCACCTTCTCCCTGCCCATCTTGTGGAAGGTGGGGGAACCCCACCCGGCGTCCTCGGTGGCCATCCTGCTGCCCATGTCGAAGGCGGGCACGCCCCGGAGGTAGAGCTCCCGCAGCAGCTTGGTGTCCATGGCGCCGACGAGGAGGTTGTCAACGCCGAGGTCGGTGAGGCGGCGCGCCCAGGTGAGGATGAAGTCGAGGAAAGCGTGGTTGCCGAAGGTGACAACGATGACGCCGTCGCGGGCGCGGGCGCGGACCATGTCCCGTGAGAGCCGGAATGCCGGCGGCGGGGGCATCCGAGCTCCCCGAGGCGGGGGTTTCCAGATGGCGCGGTTGTACATGGTCTCCGGCTGGGCGGGGGCAGCGGAGAGGTTGGTGGTGGTGGTGGCGGCGGTGGGGAGGGGGAGCGGGAGCGCGGAGAGGGAGAAGGAGGAGAAGAGGAAGAAGAGGGCAGAGACAGCGAAGCTGCCGAGGACGGCGCCGTAGATCCCAACGAAGACCGGCTTGGTGGACTCGGCGGGGCACCACGCCGCCATTTCGCCGGCCGGGGTCCGGGTCGCCGGAGGCGGAGGGGGTCAGCGGGCGGTGGGGGCGCCCATTCCGCACGGCGTGGCGAACGAAAGGCTTGGGGCCCACTGGACCGGGCTGGGTCCGGCACTCCGGCCCGACGGCACCGTCGTCACGTGCACGGTAAGGATTGGCGATCCCGTTACGGGGAAAGCTACGGGTGCGGATGCCTTCGCATGCTGCCGTGCGGGTCAGCGCCTCAGCGGCAATGAATACGGGCCCGCAGGCATTAATTAAGGTAAGCAGGGGGCGTTAATTAATAAATTAAAGCAGAGCATTTTTCGTGATTCATTCCCGCTGCTCTACGTAATTAATAAATGTTTTCAGTACCACGACGATAGAACTTTGATCATATGTAAAAGGACTAGTTTGCTGTAAAATTTTATATTAAATAAGAGATGAATGATAAATTTTATTACAAACTAGTTTATATAGAACATATGATTAAATGATAATTAGTTTTAGATATATTATCAAAGGTTGATCAATTTTGAGATATATGATCAAATTTCGCTCCAATCACTCAAGATAATTATTTGTAATATTAAGAATCATTCGTGATAAAACTTTGCAATATTAGAGTCATGGACTTAGAGGTGTTGTATGTCCCACTATAGATTATTATGATGATTATAAAACACGAAAACAACAGCCTAAGAATCTCAAAGAGTACACCACATATACAGCATAAAAGGCACCTTATACTAAAAAACACAAAGTAACATTTTATCAACATCAGCTAAGTGTCTATGTGTTGTACAGAGAAACAAATATTAGACGTAATAATATCAAACACAAATTAAGGTACGAAGATATAGATGCGTTATGAGAGCGTGTTGAATTAATACATTATGAGCGATATTATAGTTTGATTTTAGATTAGATCTAAAATAGGAGGAGGTGATTGTACGCTAATTTTTTTATTTATTTTTGTTAGTAATAAAACGGGTCTCATATACGTAACAACTAATAAGGTAGGGAGGCTGAAGGACGAGTATGGATGATAAAGGTAGATAAATTATTCAAATTTTAGAATTTTTTATTAGATAGGAAGAGAGTAAGAGAATAGATAACGTAAAAAACAACTCGTGTTTTATATAATAGAGATAATTATCAACTACCTTATGTCTCAAAGGATTAGTCGTAACACTAATCTGCGGTCGCCGCTACTAGCTCGAGCAACATTTATCAGATTCTTTTTCATCTGTGTTCTTCAATCAAAGCAACATAGGTGCACTCTAACCTTTTTTCTTCCATTTACCAAAGCTCTTCCTTTTGATTTTTACAGTTCGTTCCACACTTTGACCTGCCACGACAGCCTTCTCACTTCGATGTGCTGTCTCGCCTTGCTGCCAACACCACGAAAGCAATCGGAACCACCAAGTCCCACCCCAAACACCTTTTTCCCGACTCCATACTCATTACCTCCACCATCGATGACAAGCAAGTCAAGACGGGTGCAGATTGTACTGCCTTCGCCTACTTTGGTGCTACCATCAGCAGCTGGCATGGCGTTCGTCTTCGCTCAATTCTTATCGTTTTCATTTTTACAAAAATTTCCTAGTGAGAGATTCACATGATGTGGCACTAAATTGGGTGTTGAGTTATAAGTTTTGGATTCAAAATAGGAATACCCTAATTTTAAATTTGAAAATTGGAAACCCGTAGTTGAAAATCGGTTCCCAACTTTGAAAGTTTGAGTTGAGACTTCTTAAATTCTTTAATAACAAATTTAGAATATGGGTTTGGAAGTTGGTTATTTGAGTTCAAAGTTTAATCATCTGGTGCAAAGTTTTAAATTCGTGTGCTGAAAGGTGGACAGGGCCAAGGCATACTGAGCCGGTGAGACAATCACGACGGCAAGATAGAAGAAGATGGGATAGTGTGTCGCCTATCAAAAGGTTTCTTAGGTAGAGTGCAAAGATATAAGGCTCCTTAATTTTAGTGGGGAAGAACTTTGGCCCAATACTCAAACATTACTCCTCAACAGAAAATAAGTGGCAATTTGGGATGTGTGCATCCAGGATTTGAATTTTAACCATCATCTATTAATATTTAGCTCAAATTTCGACCTACGAAGAGTTTGAAATCAAGGCCAAATTAATAGGTTTAGAACCAGAAAGGAACTATATTAGGGATTTTTTTCCTTGCATTAACATTGATGCCATTTCGTTGCTGCCACTAAGTTCTCTCTTTGGCGATTTGACTCAAAATCTAGTCAGAATAAATCATCAGCCAGGGTGAAAACAAATCAAACAATGGTCAAGCCACATTCATATCCATATTTCATAAATGAATGCGAATGCAAATGTGCTTGAATAGAAATACAAGTAGATGCCATAATAAATGCAAATTAGAACTGGATATCTACTCATGTCAAATTTTGATATCCAATGAAATTATACAATTGTAAGATATCAATGGCATTTGAACCACATGCATAGCCCGATTTATCATCGTAATTTATAATTCAGTATAAACTTTTGATGGTCTAATCCAATTCAATCTTTAAAATATGATTTCACATCAAATTCAAAACAAACTCTTCAAGTAACTAGACATATACTGTCACGTCCCAAATTCTTAATCACGCAATTAAGTATAATCATACTTCTTAAGCATTATGTTTAATTTTACGTAATTGTAATTCGGAACGCTAATGCACTTCGTTAAAAGTCAATTGGATGAGAGAAAGAAATTCGAGAGAGAAAAAAATTAAATTCGCAGTCAAAACGGACTCCTTTCTCTAACACATGGGCTCCACACCTCACCCACCCTCCAACCACTCAAGTGGCAGCCCCCACCTGCCCACTCTCCCTCACGCCTCCTACCCATGCAGCAGTAGTTGCTGCCTCCCTCTCACTCCCCTCTCAAGCCCTCTCTCCATTTCTTCCAAAATCCGAGCTTAAGAGAGGGATTGGAGGTAAGCATGTAGTACCATTGTATTCTAGAGCTCATAAGCTACTCATCCATCCAATTCATTTTCGAATTCCTGGAGGATTTGAGTCGTTCTTGGCTAATTTTGGTGTTTAGGGTTAAAATGAGAAGAACACCGTAATTCTTCGTTTCCCGAGCATTTCCTCTACTTCCCGGCAGTCACCTAACTCCACAAGCATCTTGAGTAAGTCTTTTAGGCTCCAAATGGCAAGAATTCGTGGTTTGATTGGTCGATTTTAAGTTTTAGCAAAGTTTATGAGTTTATGAGGTTTTGGACTAAAATGAGGATTTAGATGAAATTTGATTTAGGAATTAAGTTGCTAGGTGGTTAATTGAGTTCTAGACTCTCTAAACTCTCCCAAATATATCCCCCTTTGGAGTGAAAAAGATCGCAAATCGATTTGGCAAAGTTTCCTCTCAAATAGGAGCAGTTCTGGAAAGTCCGAAACCTCCGAAAAATTGTTTGGAGGTTCCGCAGTCCGGAACCTCCGCAGAAAAGTGCAGATAGTCCGCAAAAGTGCGGAGGTTCCGCAGAAAAGTGCGGAGGGTCCGCATTTACTATTCATCAGGCCCATTGAGGCTTGTAAAATTCATAATTTATTCATCCGAACTCCAAACGATGTAAGGCTAGTTGCGTTAGCTTCGTATGAGTGTGAACTACATGTTAAAATATTGGAACTCCAGAAAATATTTTTGAGAATTAGTGAGTTAATTAAATGTGTTTTGGCTTATTTAGGTCACAGTTAGTTGTTGCTATGTCCTAAAATTATGAAACCACTTTTGTTAGTCTTGTATAAACATGCTCTACACATTAAAAATACTATGAGCCATGAGATGAGTGTTTGAATTCCGTTGGTTAATGAAATACGCGTTGAGGTTTAATGAGTCATTGAAATGGTTTCAATCTTTAACATTGTGTAATTAATTGAATCTAAACCCCTTATATAGTGTATGACCATGTTTAGGTAAAGTGTGTCTAGTGTTTAAGTTGAATCGATCAACGAATCGGCAAAAACACATTTTCTGTCAATGTCCGGAGTGTCCGGACAAAGTCCAGAGGGTCTGCACATGCCTGGAGTATTCGGAGAATTCTCCGGATAGTCCGGAGTTTGCCTGAGTTGCGCAAATATCCGGATATTCCGCATAATTTTGTGGATAATCTGCATATGTCCGGAGGTTCCGCACTTCCAGTAACTTTTCAAATGGGTCTGAGTCCCAATTTTGTTCTAATTCGCATGTTTGCACTTTTAACATATTTTACGCATCATATGGCATGCATTGTTGCATTTCATCCATACTCATGGAATTGCACGCGTTATTCTTTTTAGAGAACGTCGATCCGACGATCCTGGTGAGCGAGGGTGACCCGGAGGCACCCCACCTTTGTGAGCGAGTGCATCAAGGCAAGCAACTAAGCATATTGATCCCTCTTGTGTAATTGGAGAAGTCTAAATATTGATAAATTATACTTATGTATGTATGCATGTTTAGTGAGTCAGTGTCTGGTGTCAATGGGTAGAACCTATGCCGATTACATTCTTCTACTTTGAATACTTGTGTATTTACATTCCTTATAGCCTTGAGGTGTTGTCAATGTCTAGGTATGGGTTTGACTTATATGCTTAGCCATGCTTAGGTCATTCGGTAGAAGTCGAACGACGGCGCATCCCGTTGTTCGCGAGCATATAACTTTCTTATGATTACATACACTTATTGAGGTTGACATGGTTGTATGAGTGGTGAGTATGAGACGAGGTGTGGGCGGTGCTAGGATGGTGTTTTTTCCTACCCGGATGTGGAGTTCCCCTGGGTAGGTCGGTAGAGGAAAATCGGACACCGTAGGCCGCTTGCATCGTTTAAGGCCGATCGTCGGGGTAGTTGGCTTTAGCACTTACCTTACTCACCATATGCCAATCTAATGGTAAGGCGAGCTGAATACCTTCGCAGTTGTGGCTTTGTGGGTGTGAACATCGACGGTGTGAGTGGGCGGACTTGTAAGCGGTACTAGTTTGCTCCGAGAGTAGTTCTAGTATCGCCGCGCCAAGCGATGCATGTCTCACATGGTTGGGGCTGGTTAGGAAAGGTTGTCATGAGTACCCCCTTGTGTGCACTTTGGCCGGTGGCATAAGCCGAATGGTCCTCGTGTCGTGTGAGTCCAGGAGTATCCCTCTGCAGGGTGTATAAACAGTTTGAAATGCCGCGCTCTCGATCATGAGCATGCTATTATTTCATTTGCACCCGGTCGTGGAGTTTTGAGTATGGTTTGTGGTTCGGTTTGTGAGAAATGGTGATTGTGGGCACTTGTTACTTGTTGATATACATGTTGTTTACGGATACACTTGTTCAGTTGTTAGTTGCAGGGTAGTTTTCATATGTTTTGGTTAAATTTTAGTCGCTCACACATATGTCTAGGATGCTTAGTTCTTATATTTTACTTGACCTGTGGTTCATCCTTGCTAATGATCAATGCATAATCCTTGGAGTCGAGCTATGTATATGTGCTCTATATGGTTTAAGTCTTGCGAGTACCTTCGTACTCATGCCTACGCTTTCAGGTACTCCTGTCGCTGAGGAAGATACGGTGTTTGGCTACTTCGTGCCCGCCGATGCAGGTGGTGGGCAAGAGTAGTGCATCTTACTCTGGGTGGTCGTGCTTTTGTGATGGAGCCTAAGGGCATATGGCTTCATCCCCTTTTGTTGTATAGATTTTAGTCTTCCGCTACTTAGTTCTTTTGTTGGTTAGGAGTTGAGCAGGTTTTAGTCTCCTCCTAGCTTTCTTTTGCTGTAAATTGTGATAACTTATTACATGCTTAAGAACTTGTAATATAATGTTAATTACTCGCTCTTTCTTAAGCTTTGTTGTGATGTACATATTGAAAAGGCATGTGTTCCGATCTTGGGCACAAAACACATGCCGAGACTACTGGGATGATATTTTGGTTAATCATCGAGGTTGTGATTATGAATAATGATCCTCCTTGTGATTAATTAGAATATTATTTGGACGGTTCCTCACATATACTAGAGTGGAAGTGTTGTGCTACCAAATTTAAATTCGAACGGTTGGGACAAAATAGCACTTGATGTCGAAGACGCTAAAAGATACATATCAATGCCCATATTTACTTTCCCACCATTGCTGCCTTCCGCCACCATAGCCTCAGTTGTAGTGCCGCCCAACCTCCTGCCGGGTCGGTGGGCACAGGGGAGCATGGGAGGGGTATGGAGGGGGTGCTGGGAGGAAGGGTCGGCCGGCCAAGGAAGAAAGAGGAAGAAAAGGAAAGGAAAGAAAGAAGAAAGGAAAAGAAGAAGAAGAAGAAGAAGAAGAAGAAGAAGAAGAAGAAGAAGAAGAAGAAGAAGGGTGAAGAAAGGGAATTTCCACGAGTTCTCCAGATTTTGCCTTTGATTCGAGATCTTGCTGCAAAGGTGACCTCTTTGTAGTCATTATATGCTTGTAGATAGTTGGGATCGATCATTTTCGTCGTCTGGTAATTGTTTCTTTGGTCCGGTTAGTGTGTAGCGGGTTAATTCAAAATTGAGGCCTAACAGGTGTCGGATCTGATCGTATGGTTATAATGAAAGTTGTAGGTCTCATCGTTAGCTTTCCGATGGCATTGGTCTTATTCTTCTTTGTTAAGCGGTTAGGAGGTTTTGGCTAATCAGTGTTGTTGTCCGACGAGAGTTATTTCTTAGTTCTTTGACCTCTTTAGTGGAAGTTTGGGCTTAGGTGCATGTGCCTCATTTTACTTTTGTTGTTGTGGCATTTTGGTGCTAATTTATGCATTTGTTCAGGTGATGCCGCTTCGGGACACAACTAGTTTTGCCTTCGTTGTTGGTGAAGGTGAGTAAATGTAGTGGATGACTATGCTTTAACTCTTTATTTGGTTACATATATATTTTAATTTCTGCACTTGCTAATGATTTATCAAATTAAATGTGAGCGTATTACTTACTCTTTGCCTTCTAAAGATAGGATGTTTTCGCTGGATTATGAGGTAAAGAAAGTGAGATATGTCATATTTCTTGTAGTTGTTCATATTCCTCGTATGTGAAGTATGGCATATATACCTATGTTGGAAGTTATGTCTTTCAATTATGCATGAATTTGTTTCCGTAATGCTTACTTTTCTGAAGTATTGGAATCTTGAATTAAGAAGTGAAGTGGGTGAGATACATCATTTTATAGCTGTTCTTTATTGTAATATGCAATTCTTGAAGTATTATGCATATCTTGGAGGTGTTTGTTTGCTATGCATGAATCATATTATAAACAAGGTATGTTGCATTGAAAATTTTTTCACCGTCTTATGGCCGCAATCATACCAGTACAACATCGTATGTTACTCGATAAGGGGTACAGTGCACATCCTTACGTTATCTGAGGAGGGGTAAGGGTAAGGAAGAGCAATTCATATGGATGTCTTTACTTTAATCGTTTCGATGTCATTTTTATGTTGCAAGGAAGTCTTTAATATTGTTTTGGTTGATACTGCTATGACGAGACATAGCTAGCGGATGATAGCATATGATCGTTGTTTTATTGTCAAGCTTAATCATGTTTGTTAGATATTGTTAACATGTTCAACTTATTATTTTGGCTAAAGACAAATGTTTAATTAATTGTAGCTAAATAGCTGGTTAAAACAATCTACTTATTGGGATTTTTTAATCTCACCCTTGCTATCTTTTCAAGTGCGTCTTAAGGTGACGTGGGCATACGGGATGGTTAGCAACACGTCATTTGCACTCTCAACTTATCTTTTGTTTGAACTAGTTGTTGTCAGTTGGTGACTCTTAGCCCTATTATGTTTGTTTTGGCCTATGGTGGCTTAGATGTATGATTGAGAGATGCCCCTCATTTGTTAGGATTTATATGTTACTAGTGTGTTGATCTTTAAATTACTATCTATTTTTGTATGGGTTGATATCAGTTATACCTCTAGTTTTAGGGAATGTGCTGTCGAATTTTCTTTTAAGTTTTGGCGGTGTTGTAGGTTGATTTTAGTGGCATTTTGAGCTAGTGTTACAAATTTCAATGGGAATAAAAACCTAAACCATATTGTATCATATGAGACGGTGTCTCCAAGCTATAGCTCTCCTTGTTTTTACATCTCAATGGCATTATCAATGGCATTTGAACCTATTGAGGATTTGTTCCTGATAATATGTGCGAAAAATAACAGGGTTACCTTCGTGAATCAGAGATCAAACATGAAGCAAGGCACATAGGATGTATATAGGTTCGGGCCTCGGTTGGAGTAATACCCTATGTCATATGTGGATGATTATGTATATGTATTCACTCGAGTACATGTAATGTGGCTGACCTATTACAAGGAGTAGATAGGATCTAGTCTAACCTAGGGCTAAAGTCGCTGAGTTCCTTTTATGTCAAGGTCATGATGCTTGCCTTGAGTAGCTAAAAAAAAAGAGTCTCCCCTAGGGGATCTAGGTCTCTGCCTTATATAGAGGTGATATATTGCCTCCTATTCATCCGTAGTCGATAGGGAATCCTTCTTATCGTCTAAATAGATAAATCTATTATGGATACTAATCTTCTCGAGCTGGGTAAGCAATCAAGACCTTCTTAGTATACACCTTCTAAATTTTGGGAGTATCAAGTACCGCAGATTCGATTCTATAATATTCGGAGTTGTCAAGTATGCACACGGCATACTCCGTCCCTATATGGTATACTCCTTATGCATATATACCCTATAGTTAAATATTCGATAGTAGCCCCCTAACTCTACTCAACAAGGGGAATTTCTGCAAGTGCCCACTCAAGCCTAGTTGAGTAAAGTAGATCGAACTTACAATTGAAAGAATCGAATAAGAAGAGGCTATGTTTTGAGTATTGAGTGGAAACACTTTTGGATCAAGCGCCATGTTGTTATCCACACTTGAGTACTTGATAAGGTCCAGTAATATTGTCTTATCGACATTCGTCTCTGAGTAGAGTTAAAAAAAACCTTTCGAAATTTGAAGCAACAGGTATGGGAGCATTTAATGCTCGCATAATACAGATGGACATGCAGAGATTCACACGTCGTCATCATACCGCTTTTCACATCGATCGAAGCGCCACAATTTTTATCCAAAGCGGAAATAATTTTTGAGTCTCATCTTGAAGCAAGACCTATTTAATTATCTGAGGGGAGAACTTCACCATCATTGTTTTAGCCTCGTTGCCTCCTCTGCAGTCTTGCCCTTCGAATTCATCCACCATTTCTTGCCTTCCACTCAAAAGACTTCATCTTTCACTTTGGATCTTATGGTGGAAACTCCAAATTGGGTGAGTTTTCATTTGGGGTTGCTCGACACTATCTCTAACAAATTGCAGCATCTAGAATATTTCACCTTCTTCCATTGTGTCTGCTCCTCATGGCGTGAAGTGTGTAGGATGGCAGAATTTGCTCATTGGATCCAGAAAGGACCGTTCTGCACGAGGATGGCTCAGTGGAGGTCCATCGCCTGGGAAGTGAAGCAGTTTTTTTTACCTTTGTTTTCGAGGTTTAGTCAGTGACAGCTGGGAGATGATTGGGGCCTCGAATGGGCTCTTGATCATCATCGAGCGAGGGCATCAAATCAAAGGTAGAGTAGTTAACCCAGTGACCAGATGGTTCTGTAATCTCCCATCGCTTTCCTATGATGCATTCTGGGTGAACCTAGAGGTGTTTGCAATGCATAAGCATGAAAATTATTCATCATCATTGTTCTAAGGATGTTGTGCTTTCATTTTCAGATGACGAAGAGAATGCACATTTATCTTATCAATGAACCACCACGTTGGTTTTAGATCTCTAGTGGCAAGTTTTGGTGGTGTATTTTTGATTTTTTGGATGGAGTGGCTTCAGAGGATCCATCGGGAGTTGTGTGACATTGAAACAATTGATGCCCGAGTTTGAGATCTAGCAACCTAGTCTGAATGGTTCTTGATTGCTCCTGATCGAATCTCGCATGTTTTTCCTAAAGGTTGGCAAGCAAATTGACGATCCAGCCGAGCACAATGCATTCACGCCGGTTTTTCTCCACGCATTCGGTGATGATATTTAGGATCCACTAGAATGGAAGGTTGTTCCTTGGGTGAAAGAAATACTAATTCTACTAAGCATGACCTCCAAAGCTATATCATCAATACCCGGAGTTACCATCACTGGTTGAATTCTTAGCTTATGCCGAGTGAATTCAACTTTCGACCGAGACGATGATGACATGCTTGAAGTTTCCTATCATGACGATGTTTCCAGGACCATAAAATCCCTTGAGAGGAATTTCAAATGGCGTTCTTGTAAATTAATATCACCAAAACTTTCTCCTTAGTCGAGTAGTAGGCTTTTTGGTATGCCTTTGTCTGATGATTGCAATGAAACGTTGCTGATATGTTGTCCATCTAACATGATATTATCACTATTTCCTTATCGATGAAATGAAGTTAGCATGAGTAGATGCAATCTTGATCCGTAGGTGTGTAGACCACCTTTAAGACTTATTGATTGAATATCCATTGATATCTATAAACTCGATAAAACAAGCTATTAGATGCGCATCCCTTGAGTGAATACTCGAGAAGACCGTAATAATAAGGAAAAGACCAGTGTAAAACTAGAAACATAACACATGATGACCTTTTGCAAACTTTCACAGACTTGCGTATTCAACAAGTGTTTGGATATGAGCTCGACAGAAGGCACACATAGGATCGACTAGAACTTTAGAACCTTTTTTCAGTCGTTAGGCATGAGATGTCTGACAATCTGTCACGTCCCAAATTCTTAATCACGTAACTAAGCATAATCATGCTTTTTAAGCATTATGTTTAATATTGCGTAATTATAATTCAGAATATTAATGCAATTCGTTTGAAATCATTTGGATGAGAGAAGGAAATCCGGGAGAGAAAAGAATTGAATTCGCAGCGAAATAGACACTTTTCACTTACATGTGGGCCCACCTTCCAACCACTCAAGTGGGCAGCCCCCACCTGCCCTCTCTCTCCCTCCCACCTACTCCTCTCACTCTCACGTGCTCTCTCTCCCCGTGCAGCGACTGGGAGCTCTCCCTCTCCCTCTCTCTCTCTCAAGCTTTCTCTCCATTTCTTCTCAAATTCGAGCTCTAGAGAAGGATTGAAGGTATGCATGTGGTACCATTGCATTCTAGAGCTCATAAGCTACTCATCCATCCAATTCATTTTCATTTTCTCGAAGGATTCGAACCAGATTTGATGTCTTTTGGTGTTCTTGGTTGAAGCATAAGGAAAACCGGAGTTCTTCGATTTCCCTCTATTTTCTCCACTTCTCAGTGGTCACCCAACTCCACAAGCATCTTGAGTAAGTCTCTTAGGCTCCCCATGGCAAGAATTCGTGGTTTGGTTCGTCGATTTTGAGGTTTAGCAAAGTTTATGAGTTTTTGAGGTTTTGGACCAAAATGAGGATTTAGATGAGATTTGATTTAGGAATTGAGTTGCTAGGTGGTTAGTTAAGTTCTAGACTCTCTAAACTCTCCCAAACATATCCCCTTTTGGAGTGGAAAAGATCGCAAATCGATTTGTCAAAGTTTCCCCTCAAATAGGAGCAGTTCTGGAAAGTCTGGAACCTCCAAAAAATTGTCCAGAGGTTCCGCAGTCCGGAAGCTCCGCAAAAAAAAAATGCGGATAATCCGCAAAAGTGCGGAGGTTCCGCATAAAAGTGCGGAGGGTCCGTAGTTACTATTCATCAAGCGCGTTGAGGCTTGTAAAATTCACAATTAATTCATCCGAACTCCAAACGACATGAGACCATGTGCGTTAGCTTTGTATGAGTGTGAACTATGTGTTAAAAATGTTGGAACTCCAGAAAATATTTTTGAGAATTAGTGAGTTAATTAAATGTGTTTCAGTTTGTTTAGGTCACGGTTAGTTGTTGCCATGTCCTAAAATTATGAAACCACTTTTGTTAGCCTTGTATTAACATGCTCTACACATTAAAAATACTATGAGCCATGAGATGAGTGTTTGAATTCCGTTGGTTAATGAAATACGCGCTGAGGTTTAATGAGTCATTGAAATGGTTTCAATCTTTAACATTTCATAATTAATTGAATCTAAACCCCTTATATAGTGTATGATCATGTTTAGGTAGAGTATGTCTAGTGTTCAAGTTGAATCGATCGACGAATCATCGAAAACACATTTTCAGCCCATGTCCGGACAAAAGTCCAGAGGGTCCGTACATGTCCGGAGTATCAGGAGAAAAGTCTGGATAGTCCGGAGTTTGCCTGAGTTGCGCAATGTCCGGATGTTCCGCATAATTTTGCGGAGAGTCCGCATATGTTCAGAGGTTCCGCACTTTCAGTAACTTTTCAAATTGGTTTGAGTCCCAATTTTGTTCTAATTCGCATGTTTGCACTTTTAACATGTTTTGCGCATCCTATGGCATGCATTGTTGCATTTCATCCATACTTATTGTCACGTCCTAAATTCCATAATTGCATAATTAAGCTTAATCATGCATCATTAGTGTCATAATTGATTTCGAGGTAAATTATTTTGGCGCACTAGAGCACTTCGTTTGAAATCAATTGGTTGAGAGAAAGAAATTTGGGAGAGAAAAGAATTGAATTCGCAGTCAAACGGACTTCTCTCTCTTGTACATGGGCCCACCGACCGGCCCCACCATCTCTCCCTCCACTTGGGCAGCAGCCCCACCTGCTCCCTCACTCTCCCACGTGCTCCTCTCTCCTCTCCCAACCAGCCAAAGCAAAGGAGCTGACCCCTCTCTCCTCTCTCAAGCACTTTCTCCATTTCTCCCTCAAATCCGCGCTTTAGGAGCCGAATCAAGGTATGCATGTGGTACCATTGGGATCACAAGCTCATAAGCTTCCCATCCCTCTAATTTGTTTGCTCTTTCTCGAAGGATTTGGGCCAGATTTGATATCTTTTGGTGTTTAGGGTTGAAACGTGAAGAACACCGGATTTCTTCGTCTCCCGAGAGATTTCCTCTTTTTCCTTCTTCAACCAATGGTCCTCAAGCTCGGCAAAACATATTGGGTGAGTCTACTAGGCTCCCATGGCATGGATGCGCAAATTGGTTGGTCGAAATCCAAGAATTTGGAGTTAGAGTTGAAGTTCATGAGTTCTTGATGAATTAGAAGCAATAGCCGAGTTTTGGTCGATTTCGGCATATACATGTTGTCCTACACAGTAGAGGAAGTCAATGTGATGCTCTAGGTCCAAGTCCCCACTCCAAATGTCGCTGAAATCGTCGCCGATGACCTCCCAAAGTGCCCCCGGCGACTCCCATCGGTCTGATCGCCACCCCAAGGTCGGTCAGACCGCCAGGGGCCAAAACCCTCTACACGGGGGCGGTCTGACCGTGTTTTCGGCGGTCTGGCCATGACTCTTGGCGGTCTGACTGCCAGTATACATGTGGTCTGACCGCTGTATACCCAGACAACACAGTTACTACTTGCTGAAACTTGTAAAATTCATAATAAATTCTTTGTAGCTCCAAAAATTATGAATTTTTTTTTTGGTTTCATAATAACCTTATCTACCTACTAAAAATATCCCCAGCCATGAAATAATGACTTAAATTTCTGAGATTAATTAATTAGGTTAAAGCTTCATTAATTCACCATTAATTCATCATAAGTCCAAAATTGATGAATCCAATTTTACTAGTTTTCCTATGACTTTTTCTATTTAGGAAAAATGTTTTCATCCATTATATGCATATTGTGGCATATATTTGCACTTTATTCATACTCATTGCATTGCACGCGTTATTCTTTTTAGAGATCGTTGAACTGACGATCCCGGTGAGCGAGGGCGATCCGGAGGCACTCCACCTTTGTGAGATAGTGCATCAAGGAAAAAATCTATCATATTTCACCGGGTTAACTTGAAATAAAAAAATATTAAATATGCTTATGTATGTATGCATGTGTCGTCGGGTACCCTTGGGTAGAACCTAAGCCGTTGCATTTCTTCTACCTTGACCACCTGTTCGTGTATGTTCCTTGTAGCCTAGAGATGATGTTGTGTCTAGGTGTAAGCTCGACTTATATGCTTAGCAATGCATTAGGTTATCGGTAGAAGATGAACGGCGGCGTACTCCGTTGTTCGTGAGCTTAGGGTTGCTCTTGTCTTACAGTAATGTTTATGGTTACAAATACTTGATGTTGAGGTGGTTGAGATATGGTGGTTGGTTGTGTGGTGAGTATGAGGTGAGGTGAGTAGCCTGGGTTTATTCATGATAAGGTCTAACTTAAAAGTGATGCGAGATGCTTAGCAATGCATAGGTCCACGGTAGAAGTCGAGCGGTGGAACGTCCCATCGTTCGCGAGCTATAGGTTAAATTACTTTCACAATGGTTACCGTGATGGGTTGTTGGTGTTAGTTGGTTGAGTGGTGAGTATGAGACGAGATGTGGGCGGTATTAGGGGTGTCATATGCCCTCAAGGAAAGTCCGAGGGTAGTTCGGGAAGGGAACCTAGATACCATAGACCATTTGCATCATTTAAGGCTGATCATCGGGGTAGTTGGATTTAGCACTTACCTTACTCACCACATGCCGATCTAATAGTAAGGCGAGTTGAATACCTTCACAGCTGTGGCTTTGTGGGCGTGAACATCCACGGTGTGAGCGAGTGGGCTTGTAAACGGTACTAGTTTGCTTCGTGAGTAGTTCTAGTATCGCCGCGCCGAGCAATGCATGCCTCACACGATTGGGGCTGGTTGGGAAAGGTTGTCACGAGTACCCCCTTGTGTGCACTTTGGCCGGTGGCACAAACCGTATGGTTCTCGTGTCGTGTGGGTCCAGAAGTATCCCCCTACAGGGTGTATAAACAGTTCGAACTGCCGCGCTCTCGGTCATGAGCATGCTATTGTTTCATTTGCACCTAGTCGTAGAGTTCTCGTGGTTGGTTCGGTTGTTTGGTTCGGATATGTGGTTTGTGGTTCGGATATGTGGGAGGTGGTCGAGATGTTACTTGTTATACATTGATACTAATGTGGTTTCAGTTTCATATGATGAGTTGGTAGTTGCAGGGTAATTTCATATATGTTGGTTAAGTTAGTTGCTCACACATATGTCTAGGTTGCTTACCGTATATGTTTTACTTAACCTTGTGGCCTACTCTTGCTAACAGCTCAATGCATAATCCTTGGAGTCGGGATATTATATACTCATATTGTGTAAGACTTGCGAGTACCTTCGTACTCAGGGTGCTGCCCTTAAGTTGATGTAGGTTCATAGGTCAGCGAGGAGGGGGCGGTGTTTGGTTACTTTGTGCCTGCCGATCAAGGTGGAGGGCAGGAGTAGCACACTCTACTCCGAACTCAGTGTTCTGGTATGGAGCCTAAGGACATGTGGCTCCATATCCTTCGTTGTATAGATTTTAGTCTTCCGCTGCTCAGTTCTTTTGCTGGTTAGGAGTTGAGCAGGTTTTAGTCTTCTCCTAGCTCTCTTTTGCTGTAAATTGTGATAACTTGTTGCATGCTTAAGAACTTTTAATATAATATTAATTACCTGCTCTTTTTTAAGTTTTTTTGTGATGTATATGTTGGGAAGGCATGTGTTTCGATCTTGGGCACAAAACACATGCCGGGACTACTGGGATGATATTCCGGTTAATCATCGAGGTTGTGATTATGAATAATAATTCTCTTGGTGATTAATTAGAATATTATTTGGACGGTTCCTCACACAATCTCTTGTGTCGTTATGCCTTATTAGGTGTAGTTGTCCGTCATCAACCCGACATATGCCTTCACTGGCTCTTATCCAAAGTAGTCGATGCAAAGCCAAATGAACTTTTGCAAAAAAACATATACAAAATTTATGAAAAGTATGATATTATTATGTAGCCCCTGACTCTATGGTCAAGGAGAAGATTATTTGATCTAAGAGTAGAAAAAGGACATACATGTACCATTGAAGATATGTGTTGATATAACTCTCGACTATGTTCTCGATGATGGAATCGAGTGAAGAGTAAAGCCGTAGCATCAAAAGTACGCAATGTAGCCCCCGACTCTCTACTTGATGTGATAATCAAGGCAGAGAGTAGAGCATATGCATCAAAATATACCTGACGTGGCTCCTGTCTCTTCGATCAATGACTGCAATCGAGTATAGAATGAAGCATAAGTATTCACACAACATGGCTTTTGGCTCTTTGAATGGTGCGATAACTAGAGACAAAGAGTGAAGCAAAAGTATCAAATCAAAATTATAGGATGTAGCCCCCAGCTCTCTACTCGATGAATGAATCGAGTGGAGAGTAGAGCATAAGCATCAAAAAACGTGCGATGTAGCCCTCGGCTTTCTGGTCGATATTATAATCAAGACAGAAAAAGAGCGTAAGCATCGACACATTATCCTCGACCACATGCTCGAGAGCACTAGCCCCCGAGCTCATGGCTATGACTATTCCACGATCATTGAGTAAAGTCGAACAGGCAGGTAGGTGAGCATTAAAAATGCACTCCCTTTCATGCTCGTTTTCATCGCAACCCTTGATTTGACGTACCATCACGGCTATGCACTCCTCTTTACAGAGATTAGACATGTCATAATACCACAACGATGCCTCAACTTTCTCCAAACATGTTGCATGACCTAGGTGGCCCCATTATCACGCTTAGCGATATCAAATCTTGACGGCTCTGTGTGTACAGTGGACCCATTCCTACCACTATAAATAGAGGGGACTCGAGGCCATTTGTTTTTCACCTCGTCATCCTCTTTTCTCCCTATACGCCCAGTAGAACTAGTAGAGCTTGAAACCATGGCCTCCACTCCACTGTTGTCTCCCAAGCCTAGTCTAGAAAGTGAAGAGATAAGATGTCTCATCCCAAGGCCCCTCGTCATGGTTCCTTCAAGAGTCATCATTGTTTCTTACGATGAGGAGGAATCGGTCGAGAGGCCTAAGAGGAGAAAGAATAGAACATCCATCAAAGGTCGCCAACCCTTCACCTACCACCCCCGATGTCTTCTTGATGTTGATGCCACGGAACAATCGATACAAGAGCCAGTGACACGAGTTGTGTAGGAGGGAGATGAAGATGGTGGTGATCTGGATGAAATCATCGACCAGGTCGCCGACGAGGTCTTCGGTGATGAAGCCCCCAATCCTCTGGTGGTAGAGACAGTACAATTCTCTTCTCCGTCGACAACCGCCAGGTCACCTTTGCATCCTGCAAAGGACCACTCGGTATTGTCAGTTTATTTCTGCACCTTTCGCAAGACAAGATCCCCATCAGCGAGTTTCCTAGGTTGGATTTTCTGACTATGGTATCTATGCAACACTTGTTGATATTTAGCTACTCGAATAGATGCTCGATCGTGATACTCCTCAAGTAAATTGATCTCTTCCACTTGTGACTGCACTTGCCCCTCCTCCGAGTAACTTTCCACTCGCGGTGATCCAAACTGCAACTCAGTCGGGAGCACTGCCTCTGCTCCATAAACTAAGAAGAATGGAGTTTCACCGGTGGGCCTCTTAGTCGAAGTACAAATGACCCATAGTACCAAGGGAAGTTCTTTCACCCAGTGTTTCGAGTAAGCCTTTAGCCCATCAAAGACCCGAGTGTTGATGCCCTACAAGACTATACCATTAGCACATTCAACTTGACCGTTACTTTGTGGGTGAGATACTGAGGCGAAACACATTTTGATGCCAAATTCTTCACGGAACATAGTGAAGGTCCCACTTCTAAACTGGCTACCGTTATCCGTAATTATCAGAGGCGGAATACCAAATCGAATAATTATACTCCTCATGAACTTCTTAGCCACTTCTGTGGTTATCTTTCCTACTGGTTTGATCTCGATCCACTTAGTGATCATGTCGATAGCCATGAATAGGAATTTTTAACCACCTTGAGTCCTTGGGAATGGTCCCAGGATATCCAAGCTCCATACGAAGAAAGACCAAGAAAGAAGAATTATTTGCAGAGCTTGGGCTGGTCAAGTGGTCTTCCTTCCAAAAAATTGGTAGCTCTCGTACTTCTAGCTTGGAAGCATCCTAGAGGGTAGTCAGCCAATAGAATTCTAGGCGGAAAGCTTTTACGACCAAGGTGCGGCAAATTACCACACATGCCTCCATGGATATCGAGCAGTATTTTATTGCTCTCTTCCTGTGTGATGCACTTCATCAAGATTCTGTTACTCCCTTTTTGGTTGAGCTTGCCATTTACCAAAGCGTAGAGCTTGAACTTACGAGCAATTTTCTCTGTAGATGTATCATCATCAGGGATGTCTCGACCTTCGAGATAGGCTTGGTACAAACTCATCCAAGTCGGTTCGTATTCGAGTAGTGCAGCATCCATATTTACGGGTCTGCCTCACTGACTGAACCAGATTGCTGGTCGAGTTGAGTAACATCCGTTTGTCAAATTATCGGTACAGATGGTTTGAGGAGTTTCTCAACGAAAAATCCTACGGGTACCAGAGCTTGGGAAGAAGCGAGTCTAGCAAGTTCATCTGCATCAAAGTTGTCACTCCTCCTAATGTGCATTACTTCTGGCCCTTTGAACTTTCCCTCGAGCTTTCACATCTTGCTCAAGTAAGTCGCCATGTTATCGTCCGAGCACTGGTGCTCTTTTTGACCTTGGTTTATGACTAGCTGTGAGTCCGCTTTCATGAAGTTGCCTGATTCTAAGTGATGCATCTATCTGGAGCCTATTTACCAGTCCTTCGTATTCTACAACATTGTCGGAAGCTTTAAAATCTAATTGAACAACGTAACTGAGTTCATTGCCCATTGGAGACTTGAGCACAATACCAGCCCTCGAGCTCTAAATTGTGATCTAAATTGTGAGTGACCCATCGAAGAAAAGCGTCAAGTGGTCCTCGACCACACTTGGCCTATTTTTTTCAATGCTTGTCCATTCGGCGATGAATTCCACTAGTATTCCTTACTTCACACTTATGCGTGGTATATATCCAATGTCGAATTCATTGAGCTCGACTGCCTATTTCGCGATTCATCCAGTGGCCTCCCTATTATGTATGACATTCTTCAACGGGTACCTCGACACGGTGGTGATTTTGTGTGCTTGAAAATAGTGTTGTAGCTTCTAGAAAGACATTAAGACTGCATATAGCAACTTCTGCACTTGCTGGTATTATAGCTTAGCGTCGTGTAGGACTTCGCTCACGTAGTAAACAGGTTTCTGGACGTTGGCCTTTTTCTCGGGACATTCCCGTTCGACCACTAGGACTGTGTTTACCACTTGTGGGGTAGCTGCAATGTACAAACCGGTCATGCTTCTTCAATAACTTGAAGAAAGACATCCCTCGCTAGTCCATCCTGAAAATAAATTGACTAAGAGCTGCAATGCATCATTTTAATTTTTGAACCTCCTTCAGTGTTTGAGGTAACCGCATCTGGTCAAGAGCCTCAATTTTGCGTGAATTGACCTCAATGCCTCGACTCGACACCAGGAAGCCTAAAAGCTTACCAGACGGAATGCCGAATGTGCACTTCTTTAGATTGAGCATCATATGATACTTCCTAAGGTTGCCAAATATCTCCTTGAGATTGTCAATCAATGTATCCTCAGCTCTTGACTTAACTACAATATCATCGATATAAGCTTCCACATTACGTCTAATTTGGGGTTGTAAACAGTTTTAAATACATTGTTTATAAGTAGTACCAGTGTTCTTTAAACTGAAGGGCATCTTTACATAGCAAAATACGTCGAAAGAAGTAGTAAAAGCAGTTTTCTCCTCATCCTCTACTCCCATGCTAATTTGGTGATACCCTAAATAGGCATCTAAAAAACACAGCAATGTACAACCCGCCATAGAGTCGATGATTTGATCAATGCATGGAAGAGGAAACGGAGATTTTGGACAGGTTTTGTTGAGGTTGGTGAAGTCGACGTACATTCTCCATCTACCATTAGCTTTCTTGATGAGGACGTGATTTGCGAGCCATGTAGGGTGACAAACTTCTTGAATAAAGTCTGCCTTAAGGAGTTTGTCGACCTCCTCCTGGATAGCTTACTTCCTATCCTCTGTAAATCTTCACTGCTTCTGCACCACAGGTTTGGAGTTGGGCTTAACAGCTAGTCGATGCTCGATCATTTCCTAGGAACTCCAGGCATATCGGATGGTTGCCAGCAGACACGTCTTGGTTTGCCCAGAGGAAAGTGATGAACTCAAATTCCTATTTGGGGTCGAGGTTAGCCCTAATTTTAACTGTCTTGGCTGGTTTAGACGGGATGAGGGGCACTGTCTTGACGCCACCATCAATCTTTTTATCGCTAGTGTCATCGTTGGTCTCACCCTTAGCAACATCGTTAGACTTGGAGGTGTCTGTAAGACTTATAATCTTAGGGACCTTGATCTCAATGGTGGCTTGATGCTTCTGACGCTTGGAATTCACGCTTTTAGAAGTGGTTGCCACTCAACTAAAGTGTTCAACCATGTCTAGGTTCTTCTTTTCACACTTGATCGCCGCACGTTGGTGTCCTCTGATAGTTATGACCTCTTTGGGACCTAGGATATTGAGTGTCTGGTATGTATAGTGCACCACAGCCATGAATGACAGCTTTGAGCGGCCCAAGATCATGTTGTATGCCATCTCAAAGTCCACAACATCGAAGGTAAGTTTCTCCATCCAGAAGTTGTCGGCCAACTCGAAGAGATCTTTGACTGTGTGAATATTCAGAGTAGCCATCTTCATGAGCAAATCCGTGTCCCATATGTCTCATTTGAAGGCGATGATGATTGACTCGTTGTAGATGTATGTCGCTGAACTGGTGAATGAAATCTCAGAGTGATTCGTCCTCACCTTGGTCAGCTGATGGAGATCGTTCTCCGTTCTGGGTCACTCGAATGTGCCTTGGAAGTTGTCTATGAAACTGAGCCTTCAACTCAGCCCACGATCAGTTCGAGTTAGGAGGTAGGTTCAACAACCAGGACATGGTAGGTCTATCGAGCGTGGTCAGTAGATAATTAGCCATTACCTTGTTGTCGCCGCCCACTGCTTGAATAATCATGGTATAGATCTGTAACCACTCATTGGGGTTGATCTTCCCATCATATATCTAGATTGGACCCACCTTGAACTTCTCGTGCCATCATATTGACCTAAGCTCATGTACGAAAGCTTCACAGCCTCCATCGAATTCATTAGGAGGAGGTGGGCGAGGACTATTGCGCATGTTCCTTCGAGCAGGGGAGTCACGTCAACCATCTCGTCTTGGAGATATACGATCGTAATGACGGCGGTCGTCCTCATGACGCTTCTCATGACGGTTGTCTATGACTATACGTAGATCATGTCGATTGTGGGGAATGTGATTCCTCAGGTCTCCTTGGTTCTTGCGCCTATAGATAGGGTAGTGGCAGTTGGGACTGCAAAGTGGCACTCGGGCTCGATCACTTGAGCTTCCTGCATGGGATCCTTCGACTTGGGGATACTCGCGTCTGTGGCCCCTCAAGCCAACATTTTGCTGGCTGGGACACCTAGAGTTGCTAGGATTATTCGCTCGAGCAGCTTGGATCTGTGTCGCATCAAGTAGGTCCTAACCTAGTTAACCGTAGGGATTAAAGGATTAACTAGATCCAAATCCGGAAGAGATCTCATAATCAGATGGGCTCCCTGGACGTTAGCATCCGGAGTGCTGAAAAGATCGCTGGCCATACTTGGCTATGGTCTAGATGATGTTGCTCCGTAGTTACTATTTTGAGGGAGCTCGTCCCTTGATGTTTGAGCTGTTGGCGGTGGAGGTGTGCCCAACAGAAGTCACCGCTGAAGACCAGGAGGTACCTGACCTCCTGCGGTCTGTTGATGGAGAGTTGTGTCAAAGAAACGTAAGACTCCAGCTGTAGATGTCTCTAGTAGCATATCACCAGCAACATTGGTACCATGAGAGGCGGCTACTGCTGCTGGATCCTCGGAAATCTCTGTGCCATTGTTCACCATGGCATTTGGATCTACCGTCATTGGGCCAGCAGGTGGGATACCAGCTCCCCTGGCCATGAACACGAATCGATCCGTTCGGCTGCTCTAGCTAGTGGCGGAGCCATCGTCACCACCCTTCTCACTGTCAGTGTCTATGCATTGGAGAACATTAAGCTTCCTGGGATCCCACTCGAGATGTCCCACCTTGACTCCCTCCGATCCCACTTGAGATGTCCCACCTCGCGGTATGCGTCCAATGGTCTAGACTCGATAATACCGGTATGGATCTGTTCACCTTGATGGTCCCAGTGGAAGATTATAGTTCTGAATGTGATCTTCAATCTGGCTAAGGGTGATTCGAGGGTGATTGTTGTTGGCCCAAAGTGATCATAGAAGCTGTTATCGAAGAATCTGGTGTCGATGTGCACTCGAGACATAGTCGATCCTGAAAAGTAGAAGATCCCTACCTGGCGCGCCAATTGTCTAGGATTTGTTCCTGACAATATGTTTGGAAATAACGGGGTTACCTTCGTGAATCAGAGATCGAACATGAAGCGAGGTACACACGATATATACAGTTTGCTCTCTAGTTAGAGTAATACCCTATGTCATGTATGGATGATTATGTATATGTATTCACTCGAGTATAGACAATATGACTAATATATTACAAGGAGTAAATTGAATCTAGTCTAATATAGGGCTAAAGTTGTTGAGTTCCTTCTATGTCAAGATCCTGATGCTTGCCTCGAGTAGCCAAAAAAAGAGTCTCTCCTAGAGGATTTGGGTCCCCGCCTTATATAGGGGTGATGTATCGCCTCCTATCCATCCGTAATCGATAGGGATCCTTCTTGTCGTCCAAGTAAATAAATTTGTTATAGATACTAGTCTTCTCGAGTTGGATAAGCAATCGAGACTTTCTTAGTATACACTTTCTAGATTCTAGGAGTATCAGGTATCGCGGATTGAGTTCCGTAATATCTGAAATTGTCAAATATGCACACGATATACCCGTCATATATGATATACTCCTTATACGTATATACCTCATAGTTAAATATATTCGACAGAACCTCATGCATAGCACAATTTATCATTGTAATTTATAATTCAGTATAAACCTTTGATGGTCCAATCCAATTCAATATCTAAAATATGATTTCACATCAAATTGAAAAGAACTCTACAAGTAACTAAACGTATATTAGAGTGGAAGTGCTGCGCTACCAAATTTAAATTCGAATAGTTGGGACAAAATATCAGAGACGCCAAAAGATACATATCCACGTCCATATTTATTTTCTTGCGAATTCAAAGAAGAGGGAAATTATCGATCGGCATGAAAACCTAAACCATCTTGTATCCTTTGGGACGGTGTCGTCCGTGTTCTAACTCTGCATGTTTTTACATCTCAAGTGCGGATTGCCCCCCAACATGGCAAGAAAGCCAAGCTGCACTGACGGAAAATAGAAAAGAACAAGCCGCAATTCTGTGAGAGCGAGGAGATCAAGAGAGGATATTTTGAGCTCCGAGTTTTGACCATGGAGGCTGGCTGGAGAAGATTTTTTTTTTTGCCGCGAAAGCCAAAGCGCCCACTCCGAGCTTTGTTTCATCCCCGCAGCTAAAAAAAATCAAGCAGACCATCTCGCACTTGTTAGACTTGTTACCAGTGGCATCATCCAGTCCAGGCCCTGTCGTTGCCACCTCCCCTCCCCACCACAAACGTCCACCCGCGTCCATCCATCCTTATATACGCCGGCGGCCAACTGCGGCAAATGCCTCCAGCGCTACCCACGCCGGAGGAGCACAAAAGTATCTCGTCAGCTCAACCTCCACACTTGCAACGAGCTGCAACAATCAAGGGCGATGGTCACGCTCTCCTCCTGCAGCCGCCTGAGCGGCGCCGGCGCCGGGGCCGCCTTCCGCCGTCCGGCCCGCGCAGGAGTCGTCGTCGTCACCTGCCGGGGCTCGTCCACGAGCGTTCGCGCCGCCGCGGCCGCCACTGCCACGGCGACGCCGGCTGCGGTAGAGGAGCAGAAGGAGTAAGAGTAACTAGCCTGCTGAACTCTCCTTGTACGCAGTTGACTGATGAGGTAGCTGGATATGGCTTTCAGGGTCGTCTCGCTGCCGACGTGGGCGGAGTTCGAGCTCGGGAGGGCGCCGGTGTACTGGAAGACCAGCAACGGGCTCCCTCCCTCCCCTGTAAGTCCATGGATTTCGTGTTCCTCCAAAATTGGCCAAAAGTTCTGGGATTAAGCAGATAACTAGATTCATCAAAACTAAGGAAGACAGGCAATTGGGTGTTAATTTGCTGCTTCCATTGATCTATCGTTTTTTTTCTATGACACCGAGGCACGTGTCGTGGCAGGGCGAGGCGCTGACCCTTTTCTACAACCCGGCGTTGACGAAGCTGAGGCCCAACGAGGGGTTCGGCGTCGCGTTCAACGGCGGCTTCAACCAGCCGATCATGTGCGGCGGCAAGCCGAGGCAGATGTCGCTGCAGGTCAGGGGGAAGGCGGACCCACCGATCTACACCATCAGGATACGCGTGCCGCAGCATGGTTAGTCGTCTTCGTCGATCTCTCCTTTAGGCTCCTTAACCAACCGACCTTCTAAGAAGAAACCCAACCGAGGCGAGCGTTGATGTTGTTGTTCGTTGCAGCCGTGAGCCTCATCTTCTCCTTCACCAACGGGGCCGAGTGGGACGGGCCGTACACCCTCAAGTTCAGGGTCCCCAAGCCCTGGCAGAACAAGCCGCTGAGCTTCTTCAATGAGGTGAGCTTCAAACGAACTTGTTTTGTTTGCTACTTTTTTCTAGGAAAAGAATGAGGATTTTGGTGGTGACGCAGGGCCTGGCAGACGAGCTGAATAGGGAGGGCGCCTGCGACAGGGCCATCTACCCGGACGAGAACATCGTCATCACCAGCTGCGCCATGGACGGCTACTACGAAGATGGGGTGGGTAACCATCAGCCTCTCTGCTCTGCGATCTCTTCATGTGTTGGATGACACCATCACTCGTGATCTTGCTCGATCCTACCTGATTCATGGCATTGGCAGGGAGATCGCTGCAAGCTGGACATCGTGAGCGGATGCATGGACCCCAACTCGCACCTGTACGACCCGCTGGCGACCGTGGACGACGGCTCTTGCCCAATGGAATCCGATTCCGAGGAATGAAGGAGACTCATTTGTAGAAACAGAGGAAATGTGAATGATAAAAACAACGGTACAGTGCTTGCATTGGGAAATTGTGAGTCTGTGGTACAGAAATATGTATTTGTGTAGTTAACCGGAATAACAGCGCATTGGTGAACAAGATGATCAGATCATACTTGCAGCAATAGAGCTGTGAATACGAAACTGTTGGACCAATTGTTAACCCACACCTACGTATCTCTGAATCAGCTTGCTATCGATCTTTGCAAGCGCAAAACACAAACCAATCTACAAAGTAGAACGGTATACAACATGCTCTGATTTGCGAATTTCCTGCTCAGCTATGCTCTGAACCACCCTTCTAATATCTGTATTTATTACTCCGATTCTTATAGAATTTTCGAGTTAAAGCTAATGCTCAACAATGGGTTTGCACTCGATCACCCCAACAACGAACAGCACCATAGGCCACCTATCTCAGTTCATGAATCAGCGCTTGGGAAGGTTGAAATTAACGAGGTATTCACAAAAGTGCGCTGCAACTGCATGTCTGAAATAACCCAAACAATCATATGCAACCATGCTAGCGGATTACGATTCCAGAGTGCAAGGCGGCCCCCAACATTAAGGTAACATACCATAACTTCATTCCCTACGACATCCACTTATAAAGAAGTCGCACAGACCATTATAACTACAGGACAGTCCAGTTGCACCACAAAATGCCCTTCATGCTGAGTAGCTTAGCAGCTTCAGTCCCCACCAACCTGGCGTTTCCAGGAGTCCTCCACAATGAGCTCATCGACTCCCCAGTCTTCATAGCTGTTTGAACAGAAAGTAATTAACAATGAGCTGTAGTCTGAGTAAAATTTCCTTACAAGTGTTGAGCTTTTCCTCATAAACTAACCTTCCATCAGGTAAGTACCGTCTGATTGTGAAGGGGATCTTGCGCGCTCTCAGCTCTTTCATGGCAATCTAAAATTGTGCAAATACATATGGATCATCAAAGCAGGCAATATAAAAACTAAAACTGATGCTAACATTTTGTATGAGGAATAAGAGAAGGCATCTGAAAGTATTTGTAAGGAATTATTGATAACTAAGGTGGAATTTCATATTATTTTCCTTTTCTGGGAGGTTTATAACCCAAAATATTACAGTTTATCAAGCTTTTGATACAAAGAGACTAAGGCCATCAATATTCCTTTTGTTCAAATGACTTTAACCTGTTAATTCACAGGCCAACAATGATATGCTTTTAGTATACCCCAGAGTAGACATAGAAGGCTAAAAATTGTAAAACATTTAAGTGACAAAGAGGGACTGATGTGTAAACCCACAAAATTTTCAAGATTAAAACATGCATGTAGGGCAAACAAAAGAGGAAATAGATTTTATAACAACATAAGTATCAGTTGCTTCTCTTTCTTTTCATTTTTGTCCCTGTCCAGTGTCCAGTACGATTATGGAATTTGACCTGAATTTCAAAAGCCGTTCTCTGCAGTATTTTGTCCAGAATTTTTGATAAAAAAATGGCTAACTCTTTCTATGCAGGAAAGTTAGAGAATTATAAGTCAGTGTGTCTTTCTCCAGGTCCAGGAGGAGGGCTTGTCTTCAGGAATCAAAATAGAAAGTTCAGCTCAGACTAAGTTAGATATTGAAACCAGGAGAAGTAGGTGGTCTATTTGGGCATGGTAGGAAAGTATTGGAGGTTCATAAGTCCACAACAAGAAGGCATCCTTTTGTGTTCAGGAAAGAATTCATCTACATAAGGATGCATTGTTGTGAATTTTGAATTTTATTTAACCAAGAAGAAATCTCTCCCCTCTATTTGCTATCTCTTAACCCCTCTAGTTCTGACATCCCAGTCTGCATCTATCTCTCTAAAGTGGAAACCCTAATATTTTTGAAGCCAGTCTTGCCATCCTCTGCACAGTAGTTATCTCATTACATCTAACATTGACAACATGTATATACTCAACGGTACACAATACATTACCTATGTTGACACTTGAGACAATGAAACTTTTCACAAGTTCAGGTGAATACACTGGAACCAATATGCATCAGGTCTCAGGGAAAGACCATACAGGAGAAGGTAGACATATTCATAAGCCATACAAGAGACCTATTGTACAATTTTAAAGCATGCTTGGCTATCAGACCATCAAACTGAACTAACAAATTTCCATACTCTTCTTAACTAAAAGTCAAATCAATGGCCACATTATTTTAGAAAGAGTACTTCTTGTAAATGGTATAATTGTATCTCAAACTGACAAATAGCATAATGAGGTTTCCCAACTAAAATGCAAGCAACCCAATATTCTAGTCGAAAGTCAGTCAGTTCTATTGGCACTAATTGATTGGATTTCTGATACAATTATTACAAGTGCCTGTACACAAGGACATTCTCAAACATATGTACACTATTGAATATTAAAAGTTTCCACGATGAGCAAAATATTCATTACACAGTGGATCTAATGTACATTCATAAATAAGAAAATGACATGGTTAATTACATTACACATGGTATCCATAGGTTAACCTTCATTTAGAAAGCAAATGTTTATTGTGAAATACTATTCAAGCTTTTACTAGTACGAGAAATATAGCTCAACAAGTGAAACTGAGACCATCAACAAAAATATACAAAGTCTAATGTTTATCCCGAGCCATCCCAATTAAAACTCTACTAAAACCAAAAATTAAATTTACCTCAAGAGGATCAGTTTCTCCCTCAAGCTCAACCATGACTGGAGCATTCATACTGTAAAATAACAAAAAGGGTCAGTATTTTGTTGAAAGATCTCATTTACTCGTGCAATACTCTCAAACAGAACTAGACCTTATCTGCAAAGCTCGTGTACCCAGGATGCGTGCCCGCTCATACTTTGTCATATATTTTGACGTTTTGCGTGGCCTCTGGGTCTTTTCCTGTTCCTTTTCTTCGCCCTCTGCACCTACAACGTCATCAGGGGTATCCTCATTGTTGTTCTCAAGCTCTTCTTCAGCCCCTTCCTGTTCAACAAGAGTACATTGGTTTTATCAGTTGTACAAGCTCTTCCTATAAACCATAACAGTAGAATAGAAGAATAGAAATGGGTTCACACCTCAATCTCAGGTTCTGGGGGCTCATCCTCGTACCTGCATAACAAAATGAAGAACTGTGAGATCCTAAATTCACCGAAACAAATATGTGAACCTTGGCGTATAATAATAGATATCTGAGTGATCAAAAGAGTCACAAATGGATGGTGATCAATGCTGAACTCTATCTCTACCAATATTTATGAATATCCTCTAGTTTGTTTAATTATACGCATCTATGTACCAGACATAGTGACTATGACATCCTGAGAAGATAAGTAAGCCTGGCAGCTAAAAAGCAGTGACACCCTTAAGTTTCCAAACCAGGCAGGCAACAAACAAAAGCTACAAACATTGCCCTTAATTGGAGAGGAACCCTGCATTTCATAAA
The DNA here is from genome assembly GCF_958298935.1 of Phragmites australis. Taxonomy (NCBI): domain Eukaryota; kingdom Viridiplantae; phylum Streptophyta; class Magnoliopsida; order Poales; family Poaceae; genus Phragmites; species Phragmites australis. The sequence continues at coordinate 19,820,950 of NC_084924.1, read as the reverse complement.
CCGCTGCAGGAAGCAACTACTCGACTCATGGACAAATTCAGCCTATCAACTAACTACCGAAGGCACGAAAACCGATATGAATTCCTACGAGACGCAACACCAAGGCCGCCTATTGTTTCAACTCCAAACCCTAGCTCCCTCTTGAATCAATGAAATCCCCTGCCCCTGCCCCCTACTCTCACGAGGAGCGCCAGATCAATCACCACCAACCCAAATGCTGTCAATAAACAAAGGGAAACGGTTGTTTGTTCTAGAATTAGCGAAGACAGTATCTATCGAAACCCTAGCTCTGCTATGAAAACTTTTGCGTTATAAGACGAAACAAGCACGAGAGAAGGTGGGAGGGAGGAGGCAGAGATCGAACCCCATGTCGATTTCATTGTAATCGTCGTCCGCCATGGCTCACGCCGCCCAAGCGCCGCTGTTCCGGTGGCTTGCTCGCTAGGGTTTTCGCCGTGCGGCTGTGGGGAGGAGCGCGACTGGAAGAAAGGGAGTACGCCCGAGACGAGTCCGGACCACAAAAGAACTTGAGAAGAATCTTGGCCGTCTCCTCGAATTAAGGGTGGGGTTCTATGCTTCCCACCACGAATCTTGAGAAGAAGAAGAAATCCGGCAATGTTTTTTTTTAAAAAAAAATTGCAAATGGCTCCTTATCCCTCATCTGAAGTTGCAAATACCCCTATACATAAAATAGCTGTATTTATCCCAGAAATCTAAGTGCGGTGCAAAATCCCTCCTAAGAGGTAGAATAAATATTGTGCGGTGCAAATTTGGGGTAAATCCCTCCTAACCCTACATTGAAGTCTAACAAATTGACTATTTTATCTCAGTTTGTTTAACAAACTAGACCAAATGAGAAATCCAATTTGCCCTAATATGCTGTTACAACCCTCTTCTATCCCTTATTCCGTATATTGTAACTCTAATAATTTAGATTGGGAAACTGAAAACACGCATAAATGAGCTAGTACAGAGCCTTGATCCATCTTTATATGCGTGTGTCACAACCATGTTTTGTCATCTTCAAACTATCACATCACCAACTGTATTAATGAAAATTATGGTATTGGACCGACTTTGTCAATATGAGATTAATGAATCTAAACTTACTAAGACTTGGCAGAATTACTCAAACTAGCACACCAAATCAGTAATTCTGTAACCAAGAATTCACACAAATTAACTTAATCTCAAGATAAGCACAACCTAAATTTCAGGAAGTTGCTCAATTTGAGCAACCTCCAATCATCAGGATGGACATGGCAATCTGTGATTTCCAAAAAAAAAAAAGTTACTAGATTGAAAAACAAGTGCTCGCACGTCCTCCCTTGTTCCATGATGATATCATTACATCATTAACCTCTATGATCCACTCCACAACGGCAAGTGGGCACGGTTTCACCGTCAGCTTGCTGTAACCGTGTATCAGCAACTTGTGAAGGATGGGAAACATGAATTTTCTCCTACTATCATCATTAGATACTGATATGGTTGTGTTCCAGATTTATAGATTCTTCATGCCCTGCAGAATAAATATTGTTAACTTCACGAATGTTGGACTGCCACAACAGAAATCCATATCCAGTTTCTTGATGTTTGGCAATGCGCGAAGAGACAGTTCTTGTAGATTAGGTAACTGACCAAGTGATGGTAGCTGCGTGCATCTTGGCCAATTTATCAGCTCTATTTGGGAAAGACTTGCAAGATATGTAGCAAGCCAATCCAACTTGAAAATCTGATACCCATGTAGCTTTGGAGAATAAACTGCTCCAAAGTGCTTGGGTAGGAGCTCCCTGAGCCTCATCATCCATAAGATGGTCATTAACGTTACCAATACAAGATAGAAACAACTAGAAAACCTTGATTTACATATTCTAAACTCATGAAATTTTCAAAAAAATTTATATCGAGCTCTCTAGGATTTACACCCTCAAGTTGCACAATATTGTTGTACATCCCACCAGCCATGGTGTGAGGATATGTAGTGCCTATTAACCTTTTGGGCTAGAGAGGAGTGAGAGGTCAACCCAAGTGGAGAGCTAGCATTATTTTCAGTTCGCAGTGCAGTTCATGTGATAAAAAAATAGTTTGAATAATGAAATTAACAGAGCAAAGTGATTTAACATAATAATATTAGGATAATGTTCATGAGTTGCTAAGATGCTGCTTAGATATTCTTATACGCTGGTGTTAGCGTAGAGATGATGCAATATACTCATTTGCATGGTGTTGCGTGAATTGATTTTGAGTCAAGTCGGGAAGGATTTGTACTTGCACTAGTTTGTTGTTTGATTCATGTGCAGGTGTTGCTCGATGGTGACATATCGATGACGGATCGACGAACTAAGTTTAGGGAGGAATTGAGGTTCAGCGACTAGGATAAGGAGGAACTAAGGTCGTAGTGATCGACGATGTTATGTGGGACGTTCAGGCTAGATAATCGTGTACGTTAAGACAATGTTGCATGTGTGTGACTAGGTGCGTTGCGGAGAAGGGTAGACGTACGCGAAGTCATGGACAACCAAATTGTGTGTTCGGATGATAGAGCCGTTCGAGTACATGGCAAGGTCAGGTTGCGATCTGATTGGTCGAAGAGTCCAGTCCCATAAGGAATCGAGTGCTAGTTTGAGTTGGACTCAAGCACAAATTGAATTCGGTTATGTGTGAATGTGTCTTGGTATGGTTTATATCTAGGTAGGATATGATCATGTTATTTTCAAATCAAGGATGGTTTGGAGGGCTATATATTGAGAGAGTCTCAGTCAGGGTAAGGTGCATCAAGAATGAGATCAGATTTAGACTTTTGATCTAGAGAGTAGATCTGTTTAGGGTTTTGAGATTTCATAAAAATCCTTATTGGATGCTTTAGAGAGGCATCTTGTAAACTCATATATGCAATAAAAATCAAGTTTCGTAAGTTGATTTGAAATTTTCTCTCTGTTTTATATTCTACATACTTAGTTTTGGTTTTCGATTAATTTCGTGTTTCTATAAAGTTTCATCTTGGTTTAATCCATCCAAAACCTTGCTAGAGTATTTAGTGTTTGATCTAAGAAAATTTAGAGTGGATTTGGTTGATCTCAAGTAGCTTTTCGGTCAACTCGACTAGGTTTTGATTTACTCGATTCTATTGATACAGTCTACTTCGACTAAGCATAATTCTTAATCCACATATCCGATTGACTCGATTCTTTTTTTTTCGAAAACGCAGGAGAGCTGTGCCTCATTATATAAGAAGAGAAAAGGGCAAGAGCCCAAACAACCCCACAAACACCACACATACACAGAACACACACACACACACACACGCACTCACTCCTTAACAGTTTCCAGGATTACAATCGCGCCCGAGACCACAAAGGCGACCAAACTAAGGTAGACAATCTAACTACCGGGAAGGAGGGCAGTCAAGAATGAAAGCCCTCGAGCACCAGCCATAGACCATAAGCGGCGCTCCTCGCCTGCTATGATCAAAGCCCCAGCTAAGTTCGGTTGTGCTCCATCGAAAACACACCCATTGCGATGGTTCCATATAGTCCAGGCTCCGAGTATAATGAGCGAATTAATTCCTTGCCTCATCATCTCATCATCGGTGCTGCTGCTAGCTTTCTCCCACCAAGCATGGAAGGATATTTCGGTAGGCTGAGGGGACAATGATTGAAGACTGACCTGTCTGAACAAAATGAACCAAAATTCTCTTGCGAACACGCAATGGACAAGGAGATGATCGATAGTCTCCTTTTCTTGGTCACAAAGAGGACAATACTCCGGATGAGGTAGCCCCCGACGTGCTAGACGATCAGCCGTCCAGCACTTATTGTGCGCGACCAGCCACACAAAGAAGCGACATTTGGGCGGTGCCCAAGATTTCCAAATCCTTTCCCATGGTTCGAAAAGAGTAGAACCCAAAAAGAATCCTTCATATGCCGACTTAGCCGAATATTGTCCATTGGAGGAGAGCCTCCATAAGTGTTTATCCTCAACCTCCGGCTGCAGCTAAAAATCCATCAATAGATCCCATAACTGGAGATAATCTGCAATCACACCAACTGTAAGGGCTCCCTGAATGTCCGAAATCCAAGCCCGGTTATTGAGGGCGTCCCAGACAGTGCGTCGCTTAACCCTCCTTTTAGGAATAGCCGCGAAAAGGCTAGGGGCAAGGTCTGCAATGCATTGCCCATGAAGCCACCGATCTGTCCAGAAAAGAGTATTTGTACCATTTCCAACTAAAGAATTCACTGCTACAGAGAAGAAGGCTTTCACTTGCTCAGGCACATGGAATGGGAGAGTAGCCCAAGGGCGATGAGGCTCTGTTTTCTGCAGCCAAACCCATCTCATGCGCAGAGACCAGCCAAGGGACTTAAGATCTGAAATTCCCAGACCCCCAAACTCCGGTGGTCGGCAAACTTTGACCCAGGCCACAAGACAATGACCACCTTTCGCCTCTTTGCGACCTCTCCAAAGAAAACCGCGCCGAATTCTGTCCACCGCTTTGATAGCCCATGGAGGAAAATCAACGGCCATAGCCAAATAAATGAGCATCCCAGTGAGAACAAATTGTACTAGTACCCATCTTCCAGCCCTAGTCATTAAGTCTGCCTTCCAGCCGGGCAATTTATCTGCAATGTGGTCAATAATGGGCTGCACCTGTTGTTTGGTTAGTTTCCTTAGGGATAGGGGCACACCCAAGTATTTGCATGGGAATTCTGAGAGTGGACAGGGTAGCAGGTTCTGTATGGTAGCAATCTCCGGATCACCACACCTGATCGAGAGCACAATACTTTTCTGCAGATTTGTCTTGAGCCCAGATGCCTCTCCAAACAAATTAAGAATATCCACGGTTGTAGAGATATCCCCAGCCTCCGGGCGGAGAAAGAGAGCCACGTCATCAGCATAGATAGAAATGCGGTTCTGAAATCCACGAGTTGACAGTGGCAGCAAAAAACCTTCACTGGTGGCTTTATTAATCATATGCCCCAACACATCCATTACCAAGATAAAGAGCATGGGGGAGAGGGGGTCACCTTGTCGTAATCCTCGCCGATGATGAATATGATCCCCAGGCACCCCATTTAAAAGAACTTGGGTTGATGACGAGGAGAGCAGCCCACTGATGATATCTCAGCAAACTTGCTCGAAACCACGCTGCTGCAATACCTCCAGAAGGAAAGGCCAAGACACAGAATCAAAGGCCTTTGAAATATCTAGTTTGAGAAGAATCCGAGGCTGCTTTTGTTGATGAAGGAGCCTTGCTGTTTGCTGAGCCATCATGAAGTTATCCTGAATGAATCGCCCTTTTATGAAGGCGCTTTGAATAGGAGAGACCATTTGTTGTAAACGACCAGCGAGGCGATTAGCCAACATTTTAGTGATTAATTTGGCGAAGCTGTGAACCAGGCTTATGGGTCGGAAATCTTTAGGCTGATCAGCACCATTCTTCTTAGGAAGGAGAGTGATATAGGCTGAATTGAGAATGTCAAAATTCAGAAACTTCCTGTTCCAAACTGCTGAAACTGCCGCCATAATATCATCCCTTATGATGGGCCAGCAAGCTTTATAAAATCGTCCCGTGAAGCCGTCTGGCCCGGGAGCTTTGTTTGAAGGTAAAATTTTAATTGTGTTCCACACTTCAGCCTCACTAAATGGGAGCTCGAGATCAGCAAGATCATGAGCATTGATTTCTAACTCCGATAAATTGATAGTGTACTCCCTGTCAGCACAGTTACCCAGCAGATTTTCAAAGAAACCATCAATAACTGCAGCCTTATCCTCATGACTAGTGCAGATTTGCTCACCATCAACAATTTTTCCAATAAAGTTCTTTCTTTTCCGGTGATGAGCATGAAGGTGGAAGAGCTTTGTATTTGCATCTCCGTCACGGAGCCAACTAATCCTTGAACGCAGCCGAGCAATTGTGCGCTGGAGGGATGCTAGAGCTAAGCTGTGCTTTTTTAGACTGTTTTTGAGCCATAATTCCCCCGAGGATAACTGACGACTATCTTGGGCGATCTCAAACTGGTGGAGAATTTCCCTAGCCAAAGCGAGCTGAAAATTCACCTGACCGACCACTTTGTCGCTCCATCTCTGCAGACCTCTGGTGGTGGCCTTGAATTTCTTTTTCAAGGTTATGAAAGGACAGAGGCCAGCAGGAATCGAGGCCCAGGCTGAGGAGACGGCTTCCTGAAAGCCATCAAGTTTGGGCCAGAAGGACTCAAAATGGAACCTGCGACGACCCGGATTGTTATCTCGTAGACCAAGTAAAAGGGGGCAGTGATCCGAATCATCAGAAGCCAAAATCTGTAGCAGACAATTAGGAAATCTGTCTTCCCAGTCCATAGTGCAGAGAACTCTGCCCAATTTCACTAGAGTAGGGGAAACCTGCTGGTTTGACCATGTGAATTTGCGGCCGTGCAATGGAATCTCCTTGATAGCAAGATCATTGATAAGCCTTCTGAAGCGACCCATCATGGCCCTATTGAAATTAGCATTATTCTTGTCCTCAGCCTTATAAATTAGATTGAAATCCCCAGCAATCATCCACGGTCCTGGGCAAGCTGCTCGGACATCACGTAGTTCCTGCAGAAATTGGATTTTATCTTCATTACCTTGTGGCCCATAAACACAAGTTAGCCACCACGCTTGCCCATCCTCAGCAACAAACTGAATTGTTACACTGTGATTGTCAATCCTCTGAACTCCTGAAACACCAATATGACGTCTCCAGGTAATCAGAATTCCTCCACTAGCACCGGCAGAGGGGACAACAGCATAATCTGGAAAATCAGACCCAAGAGCTGAGAGAATAATCCTGCGAGACATGCCTGCAATTTTGGTTTCCTGAACACACACAATATCCGACCGCGAAGAGTCCACAAGAGAGCACAGAGAGTCCTGTCTGGAAGAAGAATTCAAACCCCTAAATTCCAAATCAGAATTTTGGAAGGATCCATTAAACATAGATTTGTCAAACGACCAAAAAGAACAACTGGTGGCTTAAAACAGCAGCTCACCACCCTCCCCCTCACCCAGATTTTCAGGGAGGGACCAATTGAAAAGAGCAGCCAGAGCCTGGAGATGAGAATCAGGAAGGGGCTGCTCAAACAGCTTCACATAATCATCCAGGGCATGTTGATCTATACCCTCATGCTCCTCAATGAGTTCTAGAGTCCGCATTGTCCTCTTCTTCGTTCTCCTCTCCAGATTGTTGAGTCCAAAATCAGTCTTCGCCCCAGCCAGGCGACGGCTACGCCATGGGGTGTCACCTGGTGGCAGGGTCTTGCCTCGACGCTTGTTGATGGCAGGGACAGGGAGAAGGCCCCCCTGCGCGCCGAGCAAGTTTGTTGATGAAGGCAGCCCGGGCGTCCGGAGGGGGAGGGGGGCTCACGGTCGCCGGCGGGGCCACATCCGTGGCGAGAGGAAGCACACAGGCAACAGCCACTTCCCCTGTCGCCGGCGGGGCCACGTCCGCGGGGGCAGCAGCCACTTCCCCTGCTAGCGGAGGGACCGGCGAGGTCCGAGCTGGTCCCCTCGAACAGCGGCGGGAGCGGCGCCTGAAGTATACTTGGAGCGGCTTTGCTGGGGTCTTGGATTGTGGCGACGAGGTGACCAGAAGGTTGAACTCTGGTATGGGGGAGGAATGGGATTGCGGAGAGGCCGGCTCCACCGTAGCCTCATCAGCGGGGAAGAGGAGGGGGGAACGTGTTGAGGCCGGTAGCGCCGTTGCCCCACCAAGACCCCTCTCGCCATCATCTTCAGAAGATTGCAGCCCAGGCTTCGGGCCCAAAGCCACATCAGGGGAGTTTTCCGATTCCAGCCCACCACCGGCCCAGGGGAGCAGCGAATCCCTCTCAAATTCGTAGCGCACCAAGGTGGGAGAAATTACAGATGGGGCTACCTCATCCGCAGGGAAAGAGGCGGCAATGGATAGCGTTCCGCCAACCAGCGTCTTTGGGGCAAAAGCGGCTGCCGCCCCCTCGCCCTCGGTAACATGAATAGACTTATTGCTAAGGAGCTCGACGCTTGGGATCCCACGCGGGACACCAATGGCAGCCTGGGAATCGGCGACCAGCCCTGGGACGGCCGATGACGTCTCAGCTGGGGTCTCTCGCACTCGGCCAGGCCCACGTCCCGCACCGCCAGCGCCAGAAACGCCGGACGTGCCACCAGCAGCCGGACTTGGGGGTCGCGGTGGCGATGGAGAGCGCAGTCGGCGTCGTCGACGCGCAGAGGCACCCCCGTCGTCGTCATCATCCCCAGGCGGGGGAGGTGGGCTTGCTGCAGAACCATCAGGATGAAGCTGGACGGAGAAACGAATGTCAATATCATATTCCAGCACACGCTTCACCGGTGGGTCTTCCTCAACAGCGACTAGCGGCTCAGTGACCCAAAGCTTTCTGGAATGAGGAATCAAACAAGGATCCGAGCACCATGCCGAGCAGCGAAAAACTGACAAATCCACCAAGTTGAGAGTGTCCTGATGCACGCGTTGAATCCAGGCATGAAGGCTCAGCAGATGTTCCACAGTCGAGGTCTCCCACACATGGGCGGGAATGTCGCGGAGCTCGACATCGATCAGCGAAGGCAAAACCTTCCCAGATGCACCCACCAGCCTACTCCATTTTTTGCACAGAAGTCTGAAATTAGTGTTGCGGAGCGGCTGTCGGAGACCAACCAGAGATTCCACCGAGTTGAGGTCGGGAAGAACTAGTAGGTAGCTTGAAGCAGAAGCACGACGAAGCACCAGGCTATTCGCGTCGACATCCAACTGGGCAGCAATCGCCGCCGCAACCACTCTTACCTCGGCTAAAGGCTCTTCGCCAATGACCGTCACGATCACCGTGTGTGCGAAGTCCTCCTCAGCCCTAGCAAAGCGATCGGTCCAGTTGATGATACATGGGAGAGGCTGCTCACAGGCTGAGGGATTCACAGGCACCACTTCTGAGGTGGTTTCAGGCAAGGCATCCGCTGCTGGGGGTGTGCCAGAGTGCCCACGCTGGCGGAAACGCTGCCGATGACGCCGGTGCCGCCCCGCCCTGGCACCCGAAACGCCTCCAGAATCATGCGCCGCCATGTCATTGACCATGCCTGCGGAGCCCCCTTGAGGCGCCGCAGCAATGCCAGCCACGCCACGCGCCGCGCCCACCGGGAGGGACCGTTGCGGGGGGTTGGCGTCAGCCGGCATCGGTATTGGAGAGATGCGCTACCACACGGAGACTCGCCTTGACGGAGGGGCAGGGTCAGCCACACCAGTCGCGCCACACACCATGCCCGCCGGAGAAGACCGTTGCGGGAGGGTAGCGACCGCTGGTACCTGGACTGTAGGAACCTGCCGCCAAACAGGGACACGCTTCGTCGGAGGGGTCGCACCAGTCAGTCCAGGGCACACGTAAGATCGGTGCCCCAGAGACCTGCAGCGGAAGCACCGAATTCTTTGGCGGCACTGGGCTGCGGAGTGCGCGGTGGAGAAGCAGTTGAAGCACTTGCCGACCAGGTTGATAGGGACTGGACGACACGGAGGACGAGCCGCACACCGGCGCTGGTGCCGAGGCCCCCGCGACTCAACCACCTGCCACCCCTCCGAGTCAGGACGACCACGCGGGACAACAGGACGCTGCCGACGGGAGAGAAAGATCCTGGGGGTGGGCCTGGCCCCAGCTCCAGCAGCTGCCGCGTCGCCCCCACCGGAAGCCGAACCGCTCACCGAGTCGTGTGCTGCCGAAATAGCTAACGATGCTGGAGCCGAAGATGAGACGACAAAGTCGCGGTAAGAAGGGCCGCCATCAGAGCCAGAGGACCCTAGGCTGTCAAGGCTATCGTCGCTCCAGCGTTCATGCTTAGACCGACCACGCGAGCGGGGGAAGAAGGGCGCCGCGCGAGGGGACAAGGAGGGGAGGGAACTCGACGTCTGCGAAGGAGAGGGAACCGCGCGCGCGGCCGAGGGGGAGGTGGCCACCGCGGCTGAGGAGGAGGTGGCCGCCAGGCTCGGAGTAAACGCCGGCGTGGGTTTTGGGGGAGCCCTCATCTATCTGCGCTGTTGACTTGATTCTTATTTGGTTAGTTTCTTATTTGAATCTAGTTTCAGCTATCAAAATTTGAAAGTAATCAGATCAGCGGATCTTTCTCTACATTATTTTTTACTAGAATTTGTATAATCTATTTCGAGTGGAATACTGAGTTTAAATCGATTTTCGATTTGGGTGAATTAATCGTAGAATTTGGTTTTCACGATCATTCATCCTCCTCTGATTGCCTTACTAGAGTGTAATCAATCCTACAATTGGTATCATAACCTAATCCTTTTCTAATTGATCTTAATTGGCAATTAGAAACATGACTTCACATATGTATTCCACAAAATCTTGTGTTTTTGATGGAGTTGATTTTCAGTTTGGAACACCTTGGATGCCTACATTTCAAGCACATGGCTTTACAATTTGAGAAAAGGTCTACAAGCTATATGTGGCTTCAAAGAATAATGAGGTGATTGTGCGAAACATGCCGGCCGTCGAGATGAACAGCAAGGCAAGGAACCTGATCATCCAAGGATTAGGAAGGAGTGACTTCGACCAAGAAATACATCTCAAATCAGCGTACAAGGAATGAAAAACACTATGATTACTATGAAGGTTCAACTACTATTAAAGAGGTACGTCAAGATTTATATAACAAAGAAACATAAAATTTGAGATGAAATCTGGTGAGTCACTAGATGATTTCTTTGCTCGACTTAATAAAATTCTTAGCAATTTACGTGGTGTTAATGTTACATATACTGATGCTGAGAATGCACGTCAATTACTAGGAGATTTAGATATCTCAATGTGGGAGATGAAAGTAACATCTATTAGAGAATCTACTGTCATGTGTATACTTATATGAGATGTTCTTTATTCTAAATTAAAAACTCATGAGCTAGATGTTTTTGTTAGTAAGAACGCTAATAAATCAATTGCTTTGATATCTCAACCTAGCATGTCTCTTATTGAATATTCTTCATCAAGCTTTTCCTTATCTTCTATATCTTTATTAACCAATGATTAGTTTGAGTTGATTTCTGAAGAAGATTTAGCACTACTCTCTACTCGTTTCTCTAAAACATTGCAGAATGTGCGTATGAGGAAGAGAGAAAGTGGAGATCCTCAAAGATGCTATGAATATGGTGATCTCAACCATATTCGTTCCAATTGTCCTATGCTTGCAGAGAAGGCAACAAAAGAGGAGAAGGAGAAAAAGAAGTGCTTGATCAATGACAAGAAGAAGAATATATTTCTCAACAGTAAGGTCGTGCATCGAGTTCTTCCAACGCTCAAATAAGACAACTTGAGTGACGTTGATTTGGAGAGCAACGAAGATGAGACAACATCCAAGAGTAAGAAATTACATGATTTGACTGGGTTATGTCTTATGTCAAGCAATAAAGAAAGCTCAATCGAAGATGAATTTGACAGCGATGGTAATGAAGTATTACCTACTTATAATGATCTATTTAATGTTGTTGTTCATCTTGGTACACTCTTAGAGAAACGTAACAAAAAAATTAAGAAACATGATGTTTTAATTGAATCGCTGAATACTAAAATTGCAAGACTTAAGATTTTAATTCCTGATGATGATGCTTGCAAGTCATGACTTAATTTATACCGAGCTCACTTCTCTTAGAGATGTTTATGCTTTCACTCTTAACAAATTTAGAGAAGAAATTGAGAAGAATGTGAAACTTGTTGTGTTAAATTGCAGACAAGTTAAAAATCCTAGTTGTTCAACGTCTGATTTGTTTGATTCAACTTCCTATTCTAATTACTCAATTCTAGAATTCAAGTTGCATGATGTTAATGCTAGAATTTCTCAAATAGCTAATGACATGATTACTCATGAGGGTCTTTCATGCTCTAATATCGTAAACAAAAGAAATTCATGAATGTTGCTTATAATAAGTGCCCAACTCTTTCTAAATAGGTTGATTACTTGAAAGGAACTTTAGAACTTCTCTAAAAGAAAGAAAAATCTGAACTTGATTTTAGATTCATCTAAGTCAAGCATATGTAAACAAGGTTTAGGTTTTGATCACTATACTCATTCTAAGACAAATGCACCCACTGTTCTTAGAGCTCTTGGTAGTGGTAAATTTGAAACACTTGTTGAATCTAAATATAAGAAGGTTGTTTTTAACTTTGCTGGATTTTTATTTTCTATAATGAATGAAATGTAGCCTTTTCTTCTAAATCCACACACCGGGTTAAGTACACTTGCAGTTATTGTGGTAGAGATGGACATTTAGTAGAGTTTTGCTTTAGACTAGCTAAGCAACAAAAGAAAGAAAAGTTTAAGGTTAGATCTAATTTTTGAAAGGCACGTGTTATCCCTCATGAGGTGAAATAGTCATCACCTTACACTACACGTGTAACTCGTCATGAGCCTACTTGGGCTTCTCGAGTTGAGACTACTCAGGCTGCTAGTACTTCTCAAGTTGAACCTACTCGAGCTTCTCGAGTTGAGTGTACTCTGGTTACTCATATTTTTCCTACTTGCTCTTTTAGTCGGGTGACTCAGTACTGGATTTCTAAATGCTTTATTACTAACCCCAGTACTGAGGCATCGACATCTTTTGTTGCTTTGTAGGTTTCTCGAGAAAGAAAGGAGAGCATATGGTTAGTTGATTTTGGATGCTCACGTCATATATCCGGTGATAAGAATTAGTTCTCCTCTCTTGTACGTGCATCTCATGCTGAGAGTGTTACATTTAAAGATGTGTCTTCTACTTCTATTGTGGCAAAAGGTACAATACATGTAAATGATAAGTTTATGTTCAAGGATATTACTCTAGTCAAGAACTTAAAATTTAACTCTTTTTGTCCTACAAATGATTGATGAAGACCTTGAGGTGTGTTTTAACAAAAATGAATGCAAAGTATTAGATGCTTCAGGTGATCTTGTTTTTAGAATTTTACGTTTTGGAAGAGTTTTTAAAGCTGATTTTGATGCATCACCTTCTTCTAAGCTTAGATGTCTTGTTGCTAATGATTCTAAATATCTATTCTTTTTGCATCGTACACTTGATCATATTGGTCAGGATCATATCACTCGAGTTAGTGATTTAGATCTTATTTGTGGTTTGTCTAAGCTTAATGGTGATAGTGAGTTAGTTTGCTCTTCTTGTAGACATGGTGAAAGTACTTGATATCGACTAGAGGGGGATGAATAGTCATTTCTGAAAAATAAAACTTTGTAGCGAATCAGACAGTGTCCAAAAACTACGGCTTAATTCGGATACTCCGGCTTCCAGAGTATCCGAGTTTACCCGGATTATCCAGACTAAACAGGAACTCAAAATCAAAGTGAATCTAAGCAAGTCTAGTTTGGTCTATGAGTTACCACAGGCTATAAGATGTATATGCTCATTTTCAAGAACAACCTGCACCAAATACTCACAAACAACAATATTGGGGTAAATCCCCAAATATCAATTTGAACGAGGAAAGAGCACGAAAGTAATGTTGACAAGATTTGTTCCCAAAATTTGGCCACCTCACAAAGAAGTGCCTACGTCTCCATTGAGGAGCTCACAAAGAGTCGGGTCTCTTTCAACCCTATCTTCACCCAAGCGACCACAAAGATCAAGCTAGGGTTCTTGCTCAAATCAAGGGTGATACAAACTTTCCGTGGCACTTCACAAAGGTTGGGTGCTCTACGGATGACTTCTTGCCATCTAGAAGCATGAAGCTTCAAGAGTAAAGAATGCAAATCACAGCTTGGCAAAGAACTCAAATGCTCAAAATTGGATTTTTGCTATCTTGCTATAGATTTCACTCCCCAAACCCTAACTCTCAAATCTTGCAAAGATCAAAGCACTAAAGGGGTTTTGGGAGGGCTATTGAATGCTTTTAAGAGGTTTATTCGTAGGTAGCTCAGCAGTATTGAATGGAGGGGGTGAAGAGGTATTTATACCTTTCGCCCAAAAACTAGCCGTTACAGTGCTTTTCGAACAGATCTGGAGTATCCAGGTTCACCCGGAGACTCCGGGTAGCACAGAAACACACGCACCAACCCTGTCAGAAACTAGCCATTACAGGACTTTTACATTGACCTGGAGTATCCGGGTTCACCCGGAGACTCTAGGTAACACTTGTGAAACAGCCGAGTACTCAGTCCGGAGGATGCTCGGAGGGTCCGGAAGCATCAGGACCTGGAGACTCTGAACCAACTCGGAGACTCCGGTTTTAGCACGTTTGACAGGCAGAGACTCTTTCTCGGAGTCTCACTCGAAGATTCCGGGATACTGACAGCATCTGGAGTATCCGGACTAACCAGGAGACTCCCGGCTTAGGCTTTTATGCCAGACAAAGACCTTCTCTTGGAGTCTCACTCGGAGACTCCAGGACACTAATAGCATCCGGAGTATCCGGGCTAACCCGGAGACTCCGGGCTCAGACAACTCTGCCCTTTTTCCCGGTATCCGTGAGTGATTGTGTCTCTCGATGTTTGGTTCTAAGATGATACTTTGAACACTAAGACACCAGCAAGACTATCAAAATGCATCCCTCTTGATAGTACAGCATTTCTAAACTCAAGTTCAAAAGTAAAATTAATTAAACCCTACTGAGTTTCTTCATGCCGCTTCTCTTTTCTTTTTGAGGGACGCCAACTTCTTTTAACACTTTCAATGGGACTAAAACCTGTTCATAAACTCGATAAACTCATTAGTCCCTTAATCGTTTGTCATCATTAGCCAAAACCCACAAAGTGGCCTAGATGCACTTTCAATCTCACCCTTTTTGGTGATTGACGACAACTCGTTTAAAACTTACAAAAGATAATTGAATTTTTACAAAAATTGAATTTTAAGATATACGGTGAGCTCCCCCTAAATGTGTGCATTAACTTGAAATTAGAATTTGAGATCAAATGCACATATTTAAAGAGATTTTGCGAGAACGTCCCCTATATCTTAGAATCTGTGGGGTGCAATGGTGAGTGAACATGAATATCCGTGATGCATATGACAAGATATATCACAAAACATAAGAACGAGAGAAACAAATATTACATAAAGCAACTTATGGCATCACACTAGCACAAATATAGTCTGATAAATTTAAAAGTTCAACTACAAGCACACCACACATAATTCAACGCAATTATTACAATTATCTTAATTGTCCAATGGAAATGATGAAGAGTTTAATAAAGAAGCGAGACAGGACACAAGGATTTCTCTCCTCCTTTGGCATGAAGCACCAAAAAGGAAAGAGAAGCAAGATGAAGATCTAGTCGTTGTCCACTTCAAAGTCATCGTCCCCATCATCATCGGATCCGTTTCCATCACCATTGTTGTTCGAAGAGCTTGCTTCGGCTTCTCTCAACTCCTCTTCCTCCTCTTCGGTCTCCTCATCCTCATCATCTTGTGCATGAGAAGTACCCTCAGCAGCTGTCTGGGCCTCATCATACCAAGCCCATGAATTTTCAAATTCCCGCTTGCTAGCTTCTTCTTCGGAGACAATAGGAGAGAAAGGGGGCTGAATTCCCAAATGAGTATGAATTTCCTTTTGCCTTGCCTCTATCTTCCTCATCCTCACTTTTGTCTCTTTGATTTTGTGTGGTATTATGAGTGCAAACTCGGAAGATAGCCTTGAGAGCACTCTTTATAAAGGATTGAGATCCACGTGAGGGAGGTGCATGCTTTGGAGCTGCCCTTTGAGCACTAGGAGCTGCGGGGGGAGGTGAAGGAGGAGGAGATGACCTTGTGCTCACAATCCTCATCTGATATGGTTCATGTTTGACTTCCTTGAAGAAGTTCTTCTTGGTGACCCTCTCTATCATGTGCATGATGTACGGAGCATAGGCACAACTTTTGTGGGAGTGTAAGATGTAATATGAATTTTTCCCAAACAAAATCAATCACACTAAAGAGCTCACCCACATTTGACATCCTAGCAAGTAAATTCCTTGATATGCCTTGAACAGTTGTAGCATCACCACTCTTAGGATTCAATGTGAGTCGAAATAAGTTGTTCAAGTATTTGTAAAAGGGCTTCATCCCAGTTGTTGTGCCATGAATCACCCTTCCATGATCTAGATACATGAAGTCCATATCGTTAGGGGAAAATTGATTTTCATTGTGGATCTTTGCGTTATGCAAGTCACGAACATCAAATCCAAAGATGTGAGCAAAAGTTTGATATGTGACCTTGTACTTCTCTCCCTCAATCATCCAAAACATAGATTGATTTTCCTTGTGATCATAAGAGAGAGTTGCATAAAATCGAACTATTACTTCCACACTCCAATCACACTATAAGCTCATGAAATTCTTGATCTTTTTCTCTTCACAAGCTGCAATTACTGCTTTGAATGTTGGATCATTCTTTCTTTCCATGTAGTCCCAATCTATCCATTGCATAGGTGTGACTAGATTTTTCTTTTTGAGAAGCACGCTTTCATAGAAATCTGCGTGAAAGTCATTCCAAAAGCGCGGATCTGCCACACTCTTCTCAAATTCATACGGATCATCACTTTTGTCTATTTTGCACTTAGCTGACTTCTTCATATAATCAACCATTTTCATTAGGGCTTGATTTGATGAATGGGTCTTGTATGGTCTATGCAGCTTCAGAGGGGCCAACACAAGATCCTCTTCTTTAATCTCTTCTTGTACGTGGGCACTAGAACTGGTGTCCACGGCCTTCCCTTTGCCTCTCCCTGCTGTCACTGGGGCTGTTCCCCTTCCTCTGCCTACTACTGCACTTGTTGTACCTCTTTCTCTCATGGCTTGCAGTTTTGTTAACCCACGAGGCACATTTGCAGTTTTTGCCTGCTCATCAGTGCGAATGCCACTTGACTCAATTCGCGGAGGAGGAGCATTACTTTGTCCTTGAGTATGCGGATCACTCTTTTGCTTTTTCCTCCTTTCATAGCTATGACATTTGTTGTGATCCATTCCAAAAGATCCTGAGGTACACATGAAAGGAATATAAGAGATAGGAGAAAGATTGCTAGAGAAAGGAATTGAAGATTTGGATGCTGACTGGCAGAGACTGACTGACCCGGAGTATCCAGGCCAACCCGGATACTCCGGGTATCCCGACCCCGGGGCAAAATTCTAGGGTTTGAGAGATTCTTCCAACACATTGCAAAACCCTTAAAGGAGGTGATTATAGGAAGGATATGGGACATCTTCACCAAAGGTATTTGGCTCTAGATAAAACCATTAAGAGATCGGATGAGATGTACCTTTTAGGGCAAAAAGAAGCACCGAAGAATGATCCAGAGGGAGGACCAGAGATTTCGGCCTAGAGTTGATGAAGATTCGAAGGAGAACTCCAAAAACCCTTGGTGAGAGCTTGAGATCGCTGGAGGTGCCTTTTCACGGTGAGAGGGAGGAAGAATGAGCAAAATAGATGGAATGGGGAGAAGAAAACCGTTCGGGGTATCTGTATATACTAGACAACCCAGAGACTCCAGCTATACCCAGAGACTCCGAGTGGAGTTTTGAAGCCGAACAGAGACCCTTTCCCGGAGGGTTACCCGGACCCTCCGGGTTGAGTGATAGAATCCGGATACTCTGGGTTCTGTCAACTCAATAGAAACAGAAGTTTGCGAGAAAGCTCTAGTTCCCGGATACTTCAGCCTAGCCCGGATATTCCGGGTTTTGGAGAATTTACAGAACAGATTAGAGCTGAGATTTGATGAGAGATGGATTGTTTGACAAATAAGACAAATATTTACCACTTGTGATCAGCTAACAAGCAACATTACATAACTATGATCACAAGTAGCAAAATATGATCCAAGGATCAAAGAATCAAAATTTTCAAAAATAGCACACAAAGAGTTTTTCGCAAACTTCTATCTACCAAAGCTATAAATCTACAACAATCAATTGTATGCAATATATCAAGCCACGTTGCGAGAATCTAGGATATTAATCTAACATCTCGACTCGCAAAATCTTTGCTTATCTAATGGCTTTGTGAGGATATCGGCTAGTTGTTTCTCGGTTCTCACATGGCGAATATCGATATCCCCTTTGGTTGAGTGGTCTCTCAAGAAATGGTGATAGATGTCTATATGTTTGGTTCTTGAGTGTTGCATGGGATTGTTGGCTATTTTGACGGCACTCTCATTATCACATGAAAGTGGGACTTTGGTCATATTGTAGCCGTAATCTCTCAAGGTTTGTCTCATCCAAAGTAGTTGAGCACAACAAGCGCCCGCAGCAACATACTCAGCTTCGGCGGTGGATAGGGCTACGGAATTTTGTTTCTTCGAAGACCAAGACACCAAGGACCTACCCAAGAATTGGCAAGTCCCGGAAGTACTCTTTCTATCCACTTTGCAATCGGCATAATCGAAATCCGAATAGCCGATAAGTTCAAAGGATGAACGTTTAGGATACCATAAGTCAAGGTATGGAGTATGAACTAAATATCTAAAAATTCTCTTAACGGCCATTAAATGGCACTCTTTTGGAGCGGCTTGAAATCTTGCACATATGCACACACTAAGCATTATATCGGGCCTAGATGCACAAAGGTAGAGTAAAGAACCAATCATGGAGCGATATACCTTTTGATCTACGACCTTGCCTTCTTCATTTAGATCGAGATGTCCATTTGATTGCATAGGGGTCTTAATGGGCTTGGCATTCTCCATATCAAATTTCTTAAGCATATCCTTGATATATTTGGTTTGACAAATGAAAGTCCATTCTCGAGTTGTTTGATTTGAAATCCTAGGAAGAACTTTAGTTCTCCCATCATTGACATCTCGAACCTCTTGGTCATGATCCTATTAAACTCTTCACAAAATATTTTATTAGTAGAACCAAATATAATATCATCGACAGATATTTAGCAAACAAATAAATTATTATCAATATTTTTAGTGAAAAGAGTAGAATCGGCTTTGCTTATTTCAAAGCCTTTCTTGATAAGAAAATCCCTAAGGCATTCATACCATACTCTAGGAGCTTGCTTAAGCCCATAGAGTGCCTTATGGAGTTTGTACACATGATGAGGACACTTAGGATCTTCAAATCCGGGAGGTTGCTCTATGTACACCAATTCGGATATTAGTCTATTGAGGAAACCACTCTTCATGTCCATTTGATATAGCTTGAAATCATAGTGAGTGGCATAGGCAAGTAATATACGAATTGACTCAAGCCTAGCTATGGGAGTATAAGTCTCACCAAAATTCAAACCTTCTATTTGCGTGAAGCCTTGAGCAACCAACCTTGCCTTGTTTCTTATTACGATCCCGTTCTCATCTTGTTTGTTGAGGAAGACCCATTTGATGCCGATTACGTTTTGATTAGGTCTTTCCACCAAGGTCCAAACTTCATTCCTCTTGAAGTTATTTAACTCTTCTTGCATGGCCATCACCCAATCCGGATCTCCAAGTGCATCTTCCACCTTCAATGATTCCAAAGAGGAAACAAAGGAGTAACATTCACAAAAATTTGTAATTCTAGAACGAGTGGTTACCCCCTTTTGTATATCACCGAGTATATTATCCACTGGGTGATCTTTTTGGATACTTTGATGAACTCTTGGGTGTGACACTTAAGATTGGGGTTGAATGTCTTCCACTTCATCATCATCAAGAAATTTGTTGAAGTCATCATGAGCTTGATCTTGATCTTGATCTTGATTTTGATCTTGCATTTGAGTTGATGTTGATGGCTCTACTTGAGTTGATGAACGGTTGACCTGGATCATTGTTGGCCACATGTTACTGTTGGGACTCTTGAGGCTTAATTTCGCCAATTGCCATCTTCTTGATTGCTTCGTTTGGAATTGTTTCATCACTAAAACATTAGGATCAACTTGCTCCACTTGGGAGCCTTTAGATTCATCAAATATCACATCACGCACGATTTCAACACAATCAGAGGTTTTGTTGAAAACACGGTAGGCGTAGGCATTTGATCCATAACCAAGCATAAAACCTTCAGCTACTTTAGGAGCAAATTTATAACTTTTTTCTTTCTTATTTAGAATAAAGCATTTGCTACCAAAAACTCTAAAGTAAGATACATTTGGCTTGTTACCGATTAGAAGCTCGTAGGTGGTCTTCTTCAAAATCTTGTGGAGATATAACCGGTTGATTGCATGGCATGCAGCGTTGACGGCCTCTGCCCAAAATTGATCCGCCACCTTGTATTCATCAAGCATAGTCCTTGCCGACTCTATGAGAGTCCTATTGTTACTCTCGACAACCCTATTTTGTTGAGGGGAGTAGGGTGCCGAGAACTCATGCTTGATCTCTACTTCATCAAGAAATTCTTCAACTTGAGTGTTCTTGAATTCGGTTCCATTGCCACTTCTCACCCTCTTGATCTTCACATCGAACTCGTTTTGAGCTCTTCTCACAAATTTCTTGAATATGGCTTTTGTTTCACTCGTCATGCAAAAAGAAGGCCCAAGTGAAACGATAATAATCGTCAATAATAACTAAGCCATATTTGTTACCGCAAATGCTTATGTAGGTGATTGGTCCAAATAGAACCATGTGAAGAAGTTCCAATGGCCTTGTGGTCATCATCACATTTTTGGTGGGGTGAGGAGCTCCAATTTGCTTTCCCGCTTGACAAGCACTGCAAATTCTATCTTTCTCAAAAGAAAAATTTGTTAGTCCTAGGATGTACTCCCCCTTCAGGAGTTTAGACAAATTTCTCATGCCAATAAGGGCTAGTCGACGATGCCATAGCCAACCCATGCTAGACTTAGCAATTAAGCAAGTTTTAGGCCTGACTTCATCCGTTGAAAAATCAACAAGATAAAGTTTACCCTTCAACCTACCGGTGAAAGCTATTGAGGTGTCCTCCCTTCTAGGGACGGTCACACCCTCATTAGTAAAAAGACAATTGTAACCCATCTCACATAATTGTGACACGGACAACAAATTGTAACTAAGAAATTTAACTAACAAAATATTTGAGATAGAATGATAATTGAAAATAGCAATTTTACCTAGACCTATTACCTCTCCTTTTCCCTCATCATCAAAAATAATGTTCTTATGTGGTCCTCCATCTTCTTCAAATGATGAAAACATATTCTTCTCTCCGGTCATATGATTTGTACATCCACTATCGATCACCCAACTTGATCCACCAGAGGAGTATGCCTACAAAACAAGTTTAAGCCTTTGTTTTAGGTACCCAAATTTGTTTGGGCCCTTTCATGTTAGTCACAAGTATTTTTGGTACCCACACACTCCTTTTCATAACTCTATCTTTTGTGTGGGCAACAACATATAGAGCAACCACTTTATCACGGTGGTTCCTCTTGAGCATATAATAAGCATAGAAAGTAGATTGTGGCGCATGAATGTTTGGTTGCTTCGCTTGAGAGGTGTGATCGACTTGCTTGCCTCTCTTGATGAATTTGAGGCACTCCTTGCCATTGATCACTACACACTCATTTATCCTGCTTGTATGTGTGTCAAATCCAAGGCCTCTCTTTTGCTTGTTGTCTTTGGCCTCAATGGTCTTGTATAATGCATCCTTTGAGATAAGTTTTGATGCACCCATACTTAACCAAAGCATTTAGCCTCTCATTTTCCTTTTGTAATGCTTGCAAAAATTCAACATTAGTAGCACAAGCATTTACATCAATGTTATAACAATGAGAGCAACCATTGCTTGTGGAAGCACTAGAGAGCAAAACTGCATCATTAGAGAGGGATGAGCTATTCTTGAGGATATTAATTTGCACTTCAAGAGTTTTATGACTTTCATCCAAACTTGAAAATTTCTCTTGAAACGTAGAATTGCTATTCTTAAGACTAGCAATAGAGCTAGTGGCCAAATTTAGATCTTTGGTCAATTTCTCAACTTTCTCCTTCTCTTTAGCAAGGAGCTCCTCGTGTTCAAGGTTTCTCTCCTTTTCAAGGATGAGCAAGTCTTCTTGCTTCTTGAGGATCTCCTCTTGACTCTCTATTGTTTCCATAAGTTCTTTTAATTTAGACATGGCATCTTGCTAAGACCTTTAAACATGCTTTCACTACAACTATCACTAACTAAAAGCTTAGGATGTGATTTTACCTTCCGCCCCTTTGCCAGAAGACATTTAGGGGTGTCATCATCGCTCATGTCGCCAAAGAGTGATTTTGTTGGTGTAGAGGCGCGAATGGCAATGGTGGCGACTCCTTCATCATCAGAGTCGGAATCAGAGTTTAAATCTCACTCCTTGCCAATATGAGCTTGACCGGAATACTTCTTCTTGTGTGTCTTGTACTTGTCTTTCTTGAATGGCTTGTTCTTCTTTTCATCCTTGTCTTTGCCCTTCTTTTTGTTAGGATAATCGGCTATGAAATGGTCAACTTCACCACACTCATAACATGTCCTCTTGGATGTTCTTCTTTTGGGCATATCTCTTTTGTACTTGCTATAGCCTCCTTTATTCATGAACTTCTTGAATTTTCTCACAAAAAAGGCCATCTCTTCATCATCGGAGCTTTCATCTTCACTTGAGCTAGATTCTTCCATTTGTTTTCTCTTGTTTGCCTTGAAAGCAGCTTCCTTGTTCTTAGAGGTGGAGCTTTACTTGGCTAGATTCTTCACTTCATTTGCTTCCTCCTCCATGAGTTCATGAGCAAGTATCCTTCCAAGTACATCACTTGGAATGAGCCTCTTGTAGTCTCTTCTTTCCCAGATGAGAGTGACCAAGGTTGGGTTTCTTGGTGCGAAGGCTCTAAGCAACCTCCTCACCACCTTGTGATCATCAAGTTCTTCACTTCCAAGCCCTCTAATCTTATTTACCAACACAATCATCCGGTCATGCATGGCTTGAGGGGTTTCATCATCCTCCATCACTAATCTCCCCAATTTTCCTTCAAGCAATTCTATCTTAGATTCTCTCACACTAGTATTACCTTCATGGGAGACTTGGAGTGTATCCCAAATTGCTTTAGCCTCCTCAAGCCCATCCACCTTGTTGAACTCCTCGGGGCTTAAGGCACTAAGTAGAACGCTTGTTGCTTGAGCATTTCTATGGATTGCTTGCTCTTGTTCGGGTGTGAGCTCAATGTCTTCCGCCGGAAAGTCAAGACATACACATATGATCTTCCAAATGCTCGGATGGAGCAAGGTTAAATGCATCTTCATCTTGTGCCTCCAAGCGGTGTAATGAGTACCATCAAAAAATGGTGCACGCTCGGAAGGCACGTAGATGAAGTTGTTAGAAGGAGAATTTAATTTGCTATAATCAAAATTAATTTCAATTCCCTTTTTGTCTTTGGAGCCACTGGCTGTTGAGGCATCACCGGTATCCATTTGCCTTCTCGAGTCACCACCCGAAGTTTCACCTTTAGGACTTCTCGGGCTTTTCTCTCCAGATGTTGACATCTTCAAATCCTCCAAACGGTTAAGCCTTGTAGGAGGTTAGGCTCTGATACCAATTGAAAGTACTTGATGTCGACTGGGGGGGGGGTGAATAGTCATTTCTGAAAAATAAAACTTTGCAGCGGATCAGATAGTGTTCGGAAACTCTAGCTCAATCCGGATACTCTGGGTTCCGGAGTATTCGAGTTCACCCGGATTATCCGGACTAAATAGGAACTCGAAATCAAAGTGAATCTAAGCAACTCTAGTTTGGTCTATGAGTTACCACAGGCTCTATAAGATGTATATGCTCCTTTTCAACAACAACATGCACCAAATACTCACAAACAACAATATTGGGGAAAATTCCCAAATATCAACTTGAACGAGTAAAGCGAAAGAAAGTAATGGAGACAAGATTTGTTCCCAAAGTTCGGCCACCTCAGAAAGAAGTGCCTACGTCTCCATTGAGGTGCTCATAAAAAGCCGGGTCTCTTTCAACCCTATCCTCACCCAAGCAACCACAAAGATTAAGCTAGGGTTCTTACTCATATCAAGGGTGATACAAACTTCTCGTGACACTCCACAAATGTTGGGTGCTCTACGGGTGACTTCTTGCCGTCTAGAAGCACGAAGCTTCAAGAATAAAGAATGCAAATCACAGTTTAGCGAAGAACTCAAATGCTCAAAGATTGGATTTTTGCTCTCTTTCTCTAGATTTCACTCCCCAAACCTTAACTCTCAAATCTTGCAAAGATCAAAGCACTAGAGGGGTTTGGGAGGGCTATTGAATGCTTTTAAGAGGTTTG